>NC_089581.1:82435110-83035110 GCF_019320115.1 Miscanthus floridulus
GAGCGAAGAAGTTGGGCGGGGGCAGGAGCCCACGCCAGCTCTCCCTCCGTGGCGACGATGAAGTCTAGGCTCCTAAAGCGCATGTGCGCAACTGGGACCCAGCTAACGCCGTGGCTAGCCATCTGTGACCTATTGTGGATGACGAGATGCGCAAAAGGCCCCTACCTGGCGTGCCAATTGTCGGTATTTTGAATCACCAGCTAGTAAATTTCTAGTTTGCGCGTCTGACCCATATAGTTGTGCTCGGAGGACACAAGGATTTATACTAGTTCGAGCAAAACATCCCTACGTCCAGTCTGCTGCTACTCATGTTACCAGCACTTGGTTTGTAGTAAGGGTTACAAATAGGCGAGAGAGGGAGGAGGTCCCAAGTCTCTGATGGAAAAAGTGAGTCTAGTTGAGCTCTCTGTCTATTGTCGAGTGTCTAAGCCTTTCACCACTCAGATGTGTTAGATGTCTCCTAGAATCGCCCCTCCATGGGGTGCCCTACTTCCCCTTTTATAGATAAAGGGGAAGAAGCAGGTTACATCGGAGAGAGAGAGAGAGAGAAAGAGACGAGGAGAGTAAGGCTTCTGGGATAGCAGCGTCTTCCATCTCTTTCACGAGGGTCCCGCCGACCCTGTAGATGACGACGGGGACAGCTTCACATCACAGCCCTGTTTGTCACTAACGCTGTACGCGGGCGTCGTCAGCCGGTCGTGGCACTCCATCCCGTCCCAGCGGACGGTATGGCTCGTTGATGTCTCCGCCCGATGCCGTACGGGGAGTAGGTAGTACAGCGCGGGCACGCCCAATGCTATTGGCGATGTGCGTCCTCAGACATGGCCCGTCGTGGCGCAGGTCACGTCAAGACGCGCCTACTCCCCTTCTAGCATCAGAAGTTTGACCCTATACTCGTACTTTTAGACCCATAGTGGTTGGGGGCGGTACGGACCTCCGTCGGGCGAGGGGGAGCCTGTGCCCTCAGGGGTCGGACGAGGCAAAGCCCGCACCCCTGAGGTCGGACGAGACAGAGCCCACGCCCTCGGGGTCGGGCATGACGGGGCTCTCGCCCGAGAGGTTGGGCGAGACGGAGCCCGTGCCCTCGCGACCGGGCAAGACCAAGATACGCTCTTGACCATCTAAGGGAGTTAGTATTTGCGGCCATTAACTTCCTTCTTTCGGGTAACCCTGATACTGATACCCAACAACATCATTCCTGGATCGTAGGGCTAGGACTGAGGGTGGAGACACGCGATATTCATCTGGTTGGAGGTGAGCATAATATTGAAGGTGACCCCAAATCAGGCACCTCTACAATAACCTTGTGTCTTCATCTATTGAATAAGATTCGTTCCCCATGCCAAACCCTAAGTCCCCGCGATTCCTGAATCTCCACAAACTGGTTGGTCACCTGTGGTGGAAATCTTCAACAAAATCCTTCGCGCTGGCTGTGCAGGCCAAAGCGGCTCCCATAGTCCGAATCGAGATGCAATCCCGTGGTGGGTGTCGTCGCAATGGGCGTGATTAGGATCGTGAGGGCTTCAGCAACGGGAGACAAGGAAGGGGACAGGGGAGAGAACAGGTGCTCACGATAACGTGTGGCAGTGTGAAGAAGTTGTTGCTTGCGAGAAGAACACAAAGCCAATGGATCCTGAAGGAGCCGATGCACAGCTCCAGCAAGCGGATCAGCACGGCCGACCCGAGGGCTGGCCAGCGAAAGTTTTTGCTTAAATAATTATTTGTTTCCATTATTTGGGAAATCAAGTACCTAACCTTATGCTATTTCTGGTGCCAACTATTTTTGCAGCACCAAAAGTCGGTTGGAGAAAATTTTGAGAAGACATCTGCAGTTTCACATTTTTGCAGCACCAAAACTCGGTTGAACACATTCTTCGGAAGAGGTACGGCAATGATTTTGATTCTCTGAAATTAACTTTCTCCCGTATGTAGCTTCTTCTGCTACCAAACAAGCCTTAAGTTAACTTTGGCCTTGGCCATCTATTCTGTTTGAAATTTCTGATAGTGAAAATTGCAGCTTTGCCAAACTTTCGTTGTAGTTGCTTCATGCCAAACTTTCGCTGGCCAGCCGAACTCGGTCTAAAAAGAAGAGGAAATTATTTTTCGATCCTAAAAAATGTTGCTTAGTTTCTTAGCCCTTTTTCTCTCGAACTTGCCTGTTTGGCCCTAAAACGAATTTCCTTTGGTTTCTTAGCCCTTCCGTTTATTTTATGGGGTAACAGTGTTAAGTTGTATGCAAAATTACTCTTTTACCCCTGACGCCAAAAGCAATAGTTCAGCAACCTATAGTTGCGCTATACAGGTTGTTCAGGTTGCCTATATCAATATAACTTTCCCAAAATAAGGTCAATTTTTTTTCAAGCTTGCAATCATTATTATTTTTTATATATGACAACCATTCCGGACCCATGGCCGTAGATCTCAAGATGAACGGCACTACTGCTCTGTTGGTACAGGCATGTATATGTATGTGTATTTGGAGTGTATTTGCCGATTATTTTTCCTATAGAAAAACGGCAAGATGACATGGGTGTGCAGTGTTCTTTGTGTTCATTCAGAGCAAGTAGGGCACGGCCGGCCGGCACGCTTGCGCGCGGTGCGCGGCGCGTTTTGCGCGTGTGCGCGCTCGGGGGAGGGGCCAGGAGATGCGGTGCTCGGTCCGTCCTTCCTCTACTTGAAAAAATAATGATTATATGCTTGAAAATATATATAAAACATAATGATTCTATGCTTGAAAAAATATTATATCTTATTTTGGAAAATTTATTGATTGTAGACAGCCTGAAAGACCTATATAGCGTAACTATAGATTGCTAAATTGTTGCTTTCGGCACCAGAGGTAAAAGAGTAATTTCGCAAGCAACTTAACACCGTTAACCCATGAAACTAACAGAAGGGCCAAGAAACCAAAGGAAATTTATTTTAGGGCCAAATAAGTAAGTTCGAGAAAAAAATGATAAAGAAACTAAACGACACTGTTTTTAGGCCAAGAAAATAATTTCGTGTAAAAAGAAATAACTACCAATCCTTTTAGGGCATGCCAAAATTGGCTCGGTTAAGAGCAACTCCAAGAGTTCCCAAAAAATATAACTCCCAAAATTCTATATTGGGGGCTCTCTTAAATAATTGTTTTTCAAAAACTAGTTTCCTCCACAGCAGCTCCCTAATATTTTGCACCCAAAAATATTTTGAACTTGCCACATCGTCAATTAGTTGGATGAGGACAGGGCTAGAAACAGAATTAGTTGGATTCTGACTTTTCTGTGCTTGACTTGTTCCATCGGCCAGCTATTCCTTCCCCCATAGCTCCTGGAGTCTGGCTATCGGGTTCATAAACCTGGCGTCCCTCATGGACCGGTTTTCCAACAAAGGCTCGGACCAGCGGACGACGTTGCGAACGACACGCAACTCATGGGCCGGCCCAAAAACCTAAACGACAGGCCAGAAGGGCGATCCAATCTCTGATCGAAAGGCCTGGCCAAAGAGGAACAACACTCGCTTCCGGCCCCAGCCAGCCTCTCCGACCGGAAGGCATGGCCAAATATCGTTTCCGACTCTAACCCGCGTCTCCGACCGGGGATGCGCCGAACCCCTGCTCACGGCTCTTCTCCAACTAGCACAATCAGAGCCGACTGGGACCAACCGACCGGAGACGCCGGCTCAGTAAGGACCAGGAAACGGATGGAGAAAGTAAGGCAGGGCACTCAAGTCAATCGCAATACCAAGGACCGTACCCTGTACACCTACAGGATAGTACCCTACGACCTTCCTGACATGTCAGGACCCAAGCAGTGTTGTGGGCGCCGACATTTTCCCTATAGTATTGTAGGCGCCATCAACTCCTATACCAGACAATCATGGTAAGACTCCTCCCACATGCCTCTGGGCATCAACAGTGTTGTAGGCGCCAGCATTTACCATACCGAGCGAACATGGTAAAACCCCCTACATGCTTCTAGGCATGAACAGTATGGCAGGCACCGATGTCTGCCATACCAGAAGAAGACGACGTAACCTCCCATGTGCATCTGGCATAAAATAGTATTGTGGGCGCCTAACATTATCTGGTGCCCGCTGACGTGGGTAACAAGACTTAGTAGCATACGTACTCTCCATCTCACTTGTAAAGCCACCCCCTTCATCTATAAAAGAGGATGCGCTCTCTCCCAAAAGGGAGGATCGATCAAACTCACTAGGACACAACAACAGAACCACTAGGTTCAAACCTCGAGCACACGCTCAAACAGATAGCGCATAACTGAGCTCCCATCACTCTCGTCCCTTTAGACCGGAGTCTGACCGGACCTCTTATACCCCCCATCTTTCTCCCTTCCGTTTATAACCCCACAGCAAACTTCGAGCACCTAGGCTCAGGAATAAAGTCACCGACCGACTAAAACTGGACGTAGGGCACGTTACCTGAACCAGTATAAACCATGTGTCATTGAGTGCTAGGCCACCTCCGATCACAACGTACCACAAAACTACAAATATTTACGTGTTGGTCACTTTCTGCACTGACAGTTGGCGCCGTCCGTGGGGAAGACGTTGTACGTTCACACTTTTGGTCATCGGATGGCCCACTTTTCCGCCACCTTCGCCATGGTGGGCTCAAGCGATACGACTCGCTTCGGCTCACTGGAGTTTCCCGTACTCTCACCTGTGGGGATGTGGGTTCTACCCATCTTCGAGCCATCCCAGGCCTTCCTCTTCGAAAAGCCTAGACTTCGTCGCCGACCGGCTCGGCGCACTACACCTCCGTAAGGAGGCAATTGTTCCGGCGCCCGTCGGAGGGGCGCCCTCCATCGGCTCCGGGACGCACGACGACTTCAACGACGAGGCACCTACGCTTCATTCCGAGCAAACTCTCTGCTCAAACCCCGCTGTGAGTAATGTGCATACTATTATTTACTCTCTATTTACTATCTCCCGCTGATTATCCGGAGGGACTATATTGTCCGCACCGCAAACACCGTACGACCGGTTCCCCTGTTGCCTCGCATCCCCCACGGAAGCGTACGCTCGAGGGCTTCAATGGACGTTGGCGCCACCCCCTCTCACATCTAAATTCGTGGGAATGGCGAGCTATGCTCCCACAACTTTCCATGAACTACTGGATAACGAGGTTGAGAGTGACAGCTCCAGCATCGGCGACATGGCACCTAGCCACCGTCCATCCCGGGAGTGCGCTATGGCGGTCACTCCGAGACAGCCACCGGTGGTTGCGGAGTCTTCATAGACTCACACCCCTCCGGACCCACATGCGGGGGCCCTTTCGCTCGCACAAGAGCACACCGAGGAGCTACGACAACGGCAGAAGAACTAGCCACCGCGCTCAGTGCAGCACGTTGCGCCCCATGCACGTGACCTAGTGAGCGGCGCACGAGGTCACGCCCGCTAGGTCTAGCGCGACATCATGAACGAGGGGAACGACCCCCCATAGTTCGCTCGGGCTAGCCAGAACATCGCCGCTGCGGCAATGCTTCTGCGCGGCGTTCCTAAGCCTACCGACCCCTAGGAGCGGGCGGTCTACCGGAACCTCCGGGCACTGGTGGAAGCCGCTGCTGTTCAACAGGTGGAAAGCTCCACATCGTGACTCTGACTCGCGCCCTCTCTCCCCCTTGGGGGAGTGGGGACGCACCAGACGGATCGCTCCATCCGCTCACTGCTATGGCCACCAAGCGT
This sequence comes from Miscanthus floridulus, assembly GCF_019320115.1. Classification (NCBI taxonomy): domain Eukaryota; kingdom Viridiplantae; phylum Streptophyta; class Magnoliopsida; order Poales; family Poaceae; genus Miscanthus; species Miscanthus floridulus. The sequence continues at coordinate 82,440,796 of NC_089581.1, forward strand.
AGCTCGGGAGGCCATGGCTACGCCACGGTCTGACCTGGTGCCTGCTCCACACCGACCGTCGGTACGCGAATGGCTCGGTCCGCATCGAGATGCTCGCAGCATCATCAGCGATCAGCATTAGACCCGGTATGATGATGACATCCTTTGGGTGGCGGCGAGGGCACGTGACATAGGCCCCGGCCGGACCATAGAGGGGAGCGATGAAACACGCCCCAGGCATGGTCGCTAGCCAGGCGACCGGAGTCCCAGCCTAGAGGGCCTAGGACCTCGGGCCTTTGGCCGACGTGTCTAGAGAGCGTCGTTCCCACAGTGCTTCCGACCACCCACCAACATCGCCAAGTACACCGGGGAGACGAACCCTGATATTTGGCTCGAAGATTTCTAGCTCGCCTGCCGAGCCGGAGAGGGATGATGACCTTTTCATCATTCAATATCTCCCCATCTACGTGGGTGAACACGCTCGGGCATGGCTTGAATTCCTCCCACATGATAGCATTCGCGACTGGGAAGACCTCAAGAGGGTCTTTGTTGGAAATTTCTAAGGGACGTATGTCTGCCTTGGTAACTCCTGAGACCTCAAGAGCTGCCAGTAGGAGCCTAGCGAGTCCCTGTAGGATTACATCTGTAGGTTCTCCCAACGATGCAACTCCCTCCCTGATGTCATCAACACGGACATCATCAGCGTGTTCCTCTCTGGGATGACCTGCGAGTCCCTAATCCACAAGCTTGGCTGTCTAAAGCCCCGTACCTCCCGCGACCTGCTTGACATCGCCACCAACCACGCCTCCGACAAGGAGGCAGTCGGAGCGGTCTTCAACAGAGGCCAGGACAAAGGCAAGGCCAAGAGCATGGACCAAGACAAGGGCCCCTCCACACAGAGGGGCAAGAAGAACAAAAATGATCGGCACCGACCAGACAACACTGTGTTGGTCGCCGCAGATGATCGCATGGGCAAGCAGCCCCAGCAGGGCCTGCCTAACCACTTCAACAAGCTCATAGATAGCCCATGCACCAACCACGCCTACTGATGAGGACAACACTTCTTCAAAGGTACCCGCTGATCCTCCAACCGTCATGCAAGGTCCAATGACCCGGGCTCGAAAGCAACAACTCAATTTAGAGGTGAGCTCGTTCTTAAGCGATACTTTTCATACTTTTGAGAATAGACTACTACCTAATGATGTTATCTTGCTTAGGAACATTGGAGAGGGTCATGAAGGACTTAGAGGAAGTGGTGGAGGTGATGATGACCAGCAAGGACGTCCAACACAAGCCGGAGGCCCAGTCCAACAAGAATTCGAGTCTGCCTCGGCCTCTAGGACCAGTCTGCCTTAAACTGGTCACCTAGGATGCATCCGGACACCGTTTTCGATGATCCACATATGGATAGAAAGATAATTTGATAAGGAAGTCAATCCAAGTCGTTTCACGTCAAAAGCTGTTCGGAATCAACAGGAATCGTCGAAACAAGTCAGCATCCAGAATCTGCTAGGGTGCTGCGACACCGTCTTTTGGTCCGTTGGACCACGTATCGAGTTTGGGCCCATTAGGGGCGCATCCAGGGGTCTTGCATGACCCTAGAGTCTTCATAAACAGCCGCCATCCCTCCATTAGGGTTTGTGTTTTGCTTAGATTATTCTGTCAAGAACAGTTTCGTCGTTCATCGGTTTGTGAGACCCCAACTCCGTGAGATTAATCATTCATCTGCAATTTGGTTGTGTTCTTTCTTGTTCTTGCTTGTGTTCTTCATTGCGTAGGCATGGATTAGCCTTCTTGGTGAGGTCAACCTGGTCTGTGACTTGGTTGATAACCAGAGGAGCTGTGGTGCTAAGATTGCAGGGTTCGATCTTTCGATCTGAAGCCGGATCGGTGTGTCATTCTCCGCCACAACGATAGTTACCTCTACCTTAATGGAGACGAGGATCCTGATTTTCCGTCAGGATCGATATACCACCATCTCCATGTCATCACCACATCACCACAATACCATCGCTCAGTCGACAAGCCAACTCCCTCTTGGCACTGTCTCAAGGCCCGTAGCCCCTGGCTACGACCGACTCTCTCCCAGGGAAAGAAGAGAAGGACTCATCTCACTATCTAGTTTAAGCGAAACCCAGGAAAGGTCCATAATCGACAAGTCGGCATATGTATCGATTGATCAACCAAACACTCTGTAGAGGTTTTACATACCCACAAGATAGCCATCCTCGACGGTGCCCCATCTAGGCAGATTCTGGCCGCTTGCTAGCCTAGAACGATGCCACCCTACCTCTCAGCCCTGGAACATCCCAAGTCTAGTCTGGGATGGCTGATACTGTGAGTCATAGACAGAGCCGGGGCCCTACGGATGTCAAGAGCCAGGTCCACAAGGCCTCCTAAAGTCTCGGAAGGGTGTGGGGGAAACCGCACACCCCGTACCTCCTTGCACACGTCCGCCTAGCAGTAGTGGCATTGTTCTACCAAGTAGTCCGACCGTCTCGCACCATATAGGGCGAGTGGGATGTAAAGGATTCCCGGTGAGTCTGAGTACTAGTAAGTCCTTAGGGATTGACCAAGCCAGAATGTCTTCATCAGGGTTTTCGCTTTATGTGCCACCACAGCACCTCTACCCTGGGCTCCACCTCTCCGAGGTTCACACCCAAGGACACCTCTAATTACCATTTACCCGCCACAGGTATTCCATATCCAAGTGCCCAAGTAGCACCCCATGGCAAGACTTACCCCAGGCTCGTCGTATACTCCAACTTGGTTGACACAACCCTCACCCTCCACACACCCAAGTCACACACGCAGCACTCTCCCCATAGTCCAGATAACACCAGTTTCCACCATGCATTAATGTAGTATAAGCATAGTAGAAGTATAAGCAATGAAATATAGCAGTAAGCGTGTGTCTAGCCTAATAGCAGGGTATGCAGGGGTAAGGTTGCGTCAAGCTAAAGGCCATCAAGTAAGCATACTACCATGCAAGTCCTATCATAGTATGATTATAACAGTAAAGTAAAGCAATAGCAGTCCTATATTAGCCATGCGTAATAGGTGCTACAAGATTGGGTGGGATGTGGCACCTTTAGTGTAGTCGTCTCCGTACTCCTCACGGTACTCTCGGTCCTCATCTGTCTGGTTCTCCTCCGAGTCTGCATACGATCGAATTATAGTCGCGTTAGCGACATCTATAGAATAGCACAAAGAAGCAATGAAAATTCACAGGAATCAAATGCACTCAAACATGGGTTCATTGCGTAAAGCTCGATTTTAGATGACTTTTGGTCCTAGTTTTGTATTTTTCTGAGGTCGTATGAATTAGTTATGTATTTCTGAAGTTTAAATCATCTCTGAAAATGGAAAAAGGCTGAATTAATCCTGGGCTGACATGTGTCACACTGTGACTGGTCCACGTGGTATGCCGACATCAGCATGACATTATCTACGTCATCAGCTACTGATAGGTGGGGTCCGCATGGCGGTGTCACTGACATGTGGCCCCGGTCAATGGTCAACATTGACCAGTCAATGGTCAATACAGGCCGGGTCCAAACTGGGCCGGTTGGGCCTGAATATGGGTTGGGCTTTGCCTACCATGTGGCGCGCGCTGGTGCGGCCACATCGTCATACTGGGTCACTAATGGGCCATGGTCCACGGGCGCAGGTGAGGCACGGTTCATGGTGAACCTACCTGCATTGGTCCATAGACCGCAGAGCCAGTCCATGAAGGACTAGGTCCACTTACTCCTTCCTAGGGTTTGGTTCACGTGCACGATGTGGTCGTGGTCGGAGCTCGGCGGAGCTGCTCGGGACATGGTCGGCGAGGTCATGGTCGGCGAGGTCATGGTTAGAGCTGCTCAGCGGAGCTGCTCGGGATGTGGTCGTCGTGGTCGTGGTCGGCGAGGTCATGGTCGGAGCTGCTCGGGACGTGGTCGGCGTGGTCATGGTCAGCGAGGTCATGGTCGGAGCTGCTTGGCGGAGCTGCTCGGGACGTGGTCGGCGTGGTCGTGGTCGGCATGGTCGATGAGGGGAAAATCCCCTTTCCCTTCCCCGACGGGGCTCCTGCCGGCGGTGAGGTCTCTAGCGAGCACCCGCGGCGGTGCTAGCGTCTGATTAGGGTAGGCAATAGTTTCCCCATACCTCGGTGAGTGCAGCGGTGGGGTCCAGGTGGCGGCTGGGGCTTCATAGGGTCCCGACCACGGTGAACGGTGGTGTGGGTTCATTGGTGTGCATGGACAGGGCTACAGTGATAGCGAGAGCCTAGTTGGAGGAGCGTGTGAGCTCCATGGTGCTTCTACGGCCATGGTGGGTGTGTTGGAGGAGCTCCTGGTACTCCTAGTGGCTCCGGTCAAGGTGATGGGGGCAAAGCAGAGGCGGTGGTGCTCCAACAAGGTGCGGTGCGGCAACACAGGGCTCCGGTGGCTTCTTCCTTGGCTAAGGTGAGCACAGTGGGACTCTCGTCATGGCTAGGGTCCTCTGTTTGGCTGATGGCAGCACGCACGGCGCGTCCTAGGTCTCGGCAAGTGTGGCCATGGTGGTCTCCCTAGCTAACCAGTTGGGCTAGGCCGGAGCTCGAAGCTTCAGCAAGGTTTCGATCATGGATGTGCATGTTCCATTTGGCTAGGGAGGTGGTCTCAGCAAGATGGCTCACCGCAGGGTTCGTGGTAGTAGGATGGCGGTGCAGTGGCGAGGCGAGGCCGTGATGAGGCAATGCAGTGTCGTGCCGAGCAGCTACATCACTGTAGTTGATTGGGGCGGCGCCCCTGGTTCTGGCGAGGTCCTCCCCACAGCGGCTTCCTTCTTCGCCTTGCTTCTCCCTCCTCCCTCTCTCTCTCAGCTTGACGTTGTGTGGTGCTGTGCCACCAGCGGCGGCGGCGAACGAGCTGAGGGTTAGGGATCACGAATGTTGGCTTTATAGCCGAGCTCCAAGGGCTCCAATGGCGGATGGCAATCGAGCGGTGGGGATACGTGCGGCGCATCCGATGGCTTTTGTGCGGTAGCATAAGTGCGGCGCAAGGGGAACAAGGTCATGCGATTTGCGTGACCCTGGGCCCGTGCCTACCACGCTGGTCGGCTTCCAGTCGTGTGGGAGAGGTTGGCGTGGGGAGGAAGAAGATGCTACTGTGGTGACAAGCGGGGTCGGGTCGTCAGGCACTTGGCGCGATGTGGCTGCGTGCTGCGCGTGATGGCTGACGAGCGGGCTTGGCTTGTCAGCGGCTGTGCGTGTGCGGGTGGCGATACTGGGCCAGCTTTGTGGGATACGCGCGTGAAAGGGCAGGCGAGGCTGGTTCGCAAGGCCGAGCAGGCCTGGGCTGCTATTGCCCCCCTCTTCTTTCCTATTTCCTTCTCTTTTATTTGTTGCCAATTTGGTTAGGGTTTATCATAAATAGTAAGTAAGTTAGTTAAACATCACATAAGGCAAATGAATCCAAATCACAAGTGGGTCTAAGGATGCATGCATGATTTATTTATTTAGGAATTTAATTACTCATGTGGCATAAAACCAAACTATGCTTATGATTTTAAACTAGTTGGGTCACATCCAATCCAGAACTAGGGTTGGGATTCTACATGTGTCACTCAACATCACATAGGGCTAAAACAAAAATTTCGTAGTTGTGATTTTTGGTGTGTGGATTTTTGGGTTGTTATAGTCCTACCCCCTTAACAGAATCTCGTCCCCGAGATTAAAGCGTAACATACTCTTCGAAGAGGTAAGGGTAATGTAGCCGGAGGTCAGACTCTTTCTCCCATGTTGCTTCTCTCTCTGTGTGATTGCTCCATTGGATCTTGCACATAGGAATAGTTTTGCTTCGGGTCTCTTTGGTATCTCTGCCCAGAATTCTGATAGGATGTTCTTTATACTCAAGTGTATCTTGAATGTCAAGTGCATCAGTTGGAACTACTTCATCGGGCACTCTTAAACACTTGCGTAGCTATGAGACATGGAATACGGGATGTACACCCGCCAATTCCTCATGTAGCTTAAGTTTGTAGGCGAGCTTTCCAATTCTCTTGCGTATCTTGTATGGCCCAACAAATCTAGGGGCTAGCTTTCCTTTCACATGGAATCTAACAGTTCCACGTAGCAGGGATACCTTGAGATAGACGAAGTCTCCCACATTGAACTCAAGTTCTCTTCTTCTTTTGTCAGCATAGCTCTTGTATCGACTTTGGGCAATTCTCAAATTCTCCTTCACCTGAGCAACACCTTCTTTGGCATCTTGAATCTTAGCGGAGTCAAAGAATGATCTTTCTCCTAGTTGGGACCACATCAAAGGTGTCTTACAAGGTCTGCCATACAAAGCTTCAAATGGCAACATCTTGATACTGTCTTGGTAGCTGTTGTTGTAAGAGAACTATGCATAGGGTAGGCATTTCTCCCAATCAGAGCCATAATTTAGTACACTAGCGCGAAGCATGTCTTCTAAGATCTGATTTACTCGTTCTGTCTATCCATCTGTCTGTGGGTGATAAGCGGTACTAAAATCAAGTTTGGTTCCAATGGACTTGTGTAGAGCTTCCTAGAATTGGGACACAAACTGAGGACCACGATCAGATACAATACTAGAGGGAGCTCCATGCAGTCTGAGAATATGCTCAACATATAGATCTGCTAACTTTTCGGCATCAGTCTTGGTCTTAACTGGTACAAAGTGAGCAATCTTGGTCAAACGATCAACAATCACCCAGATGGAATCATTGCCTTTCTATGATCGGGGCAATCCAACTATGAAATCCATGGATATGCTCTCCCATTTCCACTCGGGAATGTCAAGAGGCTTCAGCAATCCTGCAGGCCTTTGATGTTCAGCCTTGACTCTATTACAGGTATCACATCGTGCCACATGTCCTGCAATGTCTATCTTCATGCCCTTCCACCAAAAGTGTTTCTTCAAGTCTTGATACATCTTTGAATTTCTAGGGTGAATACAGTACTTAGAATTATGTGCTTCAGATAGAATTTCCTTTCGTAGTGCTGGGTCAGAAGGGACACAGATTTTGTCCTTGAACCAGATGGTTCCTTGTTCATCTTCATGGTTGTTGGTCTTGTATCCTAGTTTCATCAGACCATGGAGATATTCGATCTCTCCACAATTTTTCTGAGCTTGACAAATGCGATCTGTGAGATCATACTGTATGCGGAGCTCATTCAACAAGTCATGCGGTAATATCTCAAGTTGGAAATCTTCAATATCTTCCTTGACTCAGGTGGTACGGATTCAGTGATCAAAGTGTGATAGTAACTCTTGCGACTGAGAGCATCTGCGACTACATTAGCTTTTCCCGGATGATAGTGAATTTCTAGGTCATAGTCCTTGATCAACTCTAGCCATCGGTGTTGCCTCATATTTAGATCTTCCTGAGTGAAAAAGTACTTCAAGCTCTTGTGATCCGTATAGATATCACACTTGTTGCCTATCAAGTAGTGTCTCCAGATCTTCAAGGCATGCACAACTGCTGCTAACTCAAGATCATGAGTAGGGTAACGGTTCTCATGTTCTTTCAACTATCGAGAAGCATAAGCTATCACTCTTCCACCTTGCATCAATACACAGCCAAGTCCTTGACAGGATGCATCACAATAGACCACGAAATCTTTGCTGATATCAGGCAATGCTAGTACAAGAGTTGTGGTAAGCTTCTGTTTCAATTTCTGGAAGCTTTGTTTGTACTCGGGCGTCCATTCAAACTCCTTAGTCTTCTTCAGAAGGTTGGTCATTGGACGGGCTATCTTGGAGAAGTTCTCAATGAATCGGTGATAATATCTAGCCAATCCCAAGAAACTTCTGACTTCAGTCACGTTACTAGGTTGATCCCATTCCTTCACAGCTTCAATCTTGGCTGGGTCAACTGCGACGCCTTCTACTGATAGTACATGGCCTAGGAAGGCAACTTTCTATAGCCAAAATTTGCATTTACTGAACTTTGTGTAGAGCTGATGTTGGGCTAGTTTTTCCAGTACAGTTCTCAGATGATGTTCGTGTTCTTCAGCGGTGGATGAATAGACAAGGATGTCATCAATGAATACTACCACAAACTTATCCAGTTCATTCATGAAAACCTTATTCATCATGTTCATAAAGTATGCGGGAGCATTCGTGAGTCCAAAGGACACCACGGTGAACTCAAACTGCCCATACCTAGTCACAAAAGCTATCTTTGGGATGTCACTTTCTCGAATCTTCATCTGATGATAGCTAGATCTAAGATCAATCTTGGAGAAATACTTGGCACCTTGAAGCTGATCAAGCAGATCATCGATCCTTAGCAGGGGGTACTTGTTCTTGATGGTGACTGCGTTCAAGTTCCGGTAATCAATGCACATTCTCATTAAGCCATCCTTCTTCTTAACAAATAGAATAGGGGATCCCCAGGGTGAAGCACTGGGTCTGATATATCCCTTCGAGATGAGCTCATCAAGCTGTTTCTTGAGCTCAGCTAGTTCATCTACTGACATGCAATAGGGTCTCTTGGCAATGGGTCCTGTCCCTGACAAAAGATCAATGATGAACTCTACATCACGGTCTGGTGGCAAACCCGGTAATTCTTCAGGGAATACATTGGGATAGTCTTTGACCATAGGCACATCATGAACTGTCTTCTCCTTCTACGATTCCGAACTCGCTTTAAGGGCACATAGGATAGAGGTGGACTTTCTAGACTGAGGTTCACACCTAATAACTTGGCCTGATGGGTGGGTCATTTGGACGTATCTAGGTGAACATGATATGATACCTTGGTGAATGGTTAGCCAATCCATGCCTAAGATGACATCTAGGTTTGTGGAAGGTAACAGGGTTAGGTTAGCTTTAAAGATAAGGCCCTCAATGGTAAGACTCACTCCCTTACAGATGTGGGTGCACTTGAGGTCTCCTAAAGGGGAACTAGTAATAATAGGCTTTCCACGTGGGGTTACAGGCAGGTCATGTTCTCATGCAAACTTGGATGATATGTAAGAACAAGTTGCTCCAGAGTCAAATAGAACTGATGCAGTATTGCCAATAACTAAAAACATACCATACACCATGTCAGGGGCAGCCTGTGCTTCCTCAGTGTCTAGATGGTTGAGACGTCCTCGGGTAGCAGATACCTTGAACTGAGACTTCTGAGCAGCTAAGTTCTGTGGGCATTCAGTGGCTTTGTGACCTAGTTAGCCACAAGCAAAGCAGGTGAAAGGCATACCGCCTGTAGGGGTTGGTGCGGGTGCCTTCCAGTTTCCAGTGCTTGGTGCAGGGCGGTTCTGTGCTAGGCGTTCATTCACGGAGTGGGAACGGTTGAAATGGTCCTAAATGTTGTGGTCCTGAGCATAACGATCCTGGGTGTAACGATCCTAAGCAGGGCGGGAGTATTTGGTGGTGTAGCCTCCACTACCCCTACTCGATCTAGGGTTGTCATCCCTGTTGTGGCGAGAGCGTTCTCTAGATGGTGCATCTCTATGGAACCTCTTGTGATCATGTCCACGGAAAGACTCCTCAGGCTTACACTTCCTCTCTCTGTACTCTTCTCCAGCTTCAGCATGATCTTTCTTGATCTGAATGCAGTGATCCACTAGCACACGCAGCGTGCTACTCTCAATACTGCCAAACTTCAGCTTGATGTGCGGGTTAAGTCCATTGTGGTAATAGTACAGCTTTTACTTCTCAGAGTTCACAACATAGGAAGGTGCATAGCATAGAAGGTTGGTGAAACAAGTAGTGTACTCAGTCACCCTGTCCTTTCCCATCTTGATGTTGCAGAACTCCTTAGCTTTGGCCTCCATGATACCCTTGGGAATGTGATACTCAGTGAATGCTTCGGCGAACTCATCCCACAAGATGTTGGCAGGGTCCTCTGGGAATCACTGAAACTGTCCCACCAGGCACGTGCTGCACCTGTGAGCTAGTGTGTGGCAGCTCCAACACACTCATCGTCGGTGAAAGTAGTGAGGTCAAGCTTCTTTTCCATCTCCTTGAGCCAGTCATCGACTACAAGCGGGTTAGGGTCGGTGCCATCATAGGTAGGTGGCCTTAGCTTCAGAAATCCTTCCAACTTCCTTTGGAAGTCATTCTGCTGTCCTCCCTAGCGACAATTTGCTCCGTCTACAAGAGCTACAAGAAGCTGGGTCTATTGCGCCATCACCTCTGCCAGGGTCAATGGTGGTGGTGGCGGAATGTTCTCCTCAGGCGGCGGGGTATTCTCTAGGTTGAAGGGTATCCCTCCACGTCCACGGTCAATGGTGGTTGTTGCCACCATGCCCCCCATTTGGTTCAATTGGTTCAGGGGTGGGCGCATGTCCTCGGTTCATTAGGCGATCAGATCGGCGGTTCGGCATCTGCAACACGGATCATAGGAATTTTAGTGTTGGTGCCATAAGTGCTTATAATTTAGTATGATTACTTGTTTTTTGATTATTTAAAGAAAATCATTTATACTATCCAACACTCATTACAAAGAAGCAATAAGATCCATAAGATGCAATAAGATCCAAAACATTCATTACATGGGTTTTATTACATAGCGTCATCTCCAGTAGCTACACTTGGAGACTTGCGAGAATCGTACTACGCATTAGTGCCTCATATTACATCTCATAAGGGGTACATCATGGGGTATAGCTTATGGAAGCTACTAACATGACTCATGACCTCATAGGGTCATCTACTCTAACTCGTACACCACAGCTGGGATACAACTGTTCTCAATCTCCTTGTCAGACTTGTGAAGTCAGGACACGTACTTCAAGGCCTCGGCGAGCTCCTTAGTAGGCTTGTCTCTAGGTAGGGTAGGGCAAGCGTCTAGGTTGAGGTGAGTCAGGGCTAACTTGAACTCCTCTATCCTAGGCTTCGTCTTGCTGTGAATCTCCTTAGGTAGCTGATCCCACATACCCTTCATCTCCCTGAGGTGCTTCTTGTTAGACTTCTGCCAAGCCTGCCAAGTCCTCTCACACTTGTCATGTAGGTACTCGTTCTGCCTGAGTGCCTCGATTAGGTGACCCTGGTTGCGAATGGCCTTCTTCCTGAACTCCTCTAGATCCTGAGTCATGGTCTTGTTTCAAGATTGGATTTTCAGCATATCAATCCCCTTGGACCTTTCTCTGTCTCCTCTGTGGTTGAACTTAGCCTTCTTATCGTCCAACTCTCTCTGCAACTCCAAGACCTTGCTGTCGAGGTAGCAGTTTCTGTTGCCTAGGTCGGCTGCTTTGTCCTGTAAGTCAGCGACCTTGGTTCTGTGGACTTCTTCACGACGGTTGAGCGCATCCTGTAGCTTGGCAACTATCTCAAGTAGACTAGCTCGCTCCTATGCTCCCTGCGAGTCTCGCTCCTGGTACTCCCACTGAAGGGCCTAGTCCTGACGTCTCCTCTGCTCTAGCTAGGTCATGTACCTGTCCTGCTCTAGTAGGTGGATAGCCGAGACACGAAGGCATCTGTCATCCTCAGCAAAGATAACCCTGTCGGCTGCGAAACTCTGCTCACTAGGGGTAAGGCTAAGGTCGAGGGCCTAGGGAAGTAGATGGAACTCTGTCGTCTTCAGGTGCTCATAGTTGTCCCCCATCACTCTGCAAAGTACCTTGTGTGAGATAGCTTGCAGTCCCTCCTCGACTGTGGCCTCTATCGTCATCTCGGTGAAAGCTGGGACAGAAGGTAAGGTAGTGCTAGATGGAAACTCGACTAAGGTGACAATCGGTCCTTCGATTCCTCCTTCCTGAGCTAGCTTCCCGGTGCAGGTGACCTTGACAAGCTCATCAGGGACTCCTAACATGACGAGAACTCGGTAGAGGGTCTGTGCAAAACCCCTGAGCTCACGTAGGTCGAAGGTAAGCTTAGCGTGGTCCAGAGGTAGCGGTCCTAGAGGCGGCCAGTCGACGTTCGTTGCCATCTGCATGTTTTAAGGAACAGGTGTTAGCAGGTCCATAAATAGATAAGCCTTGCATAAAAGTAAATGCAGGGTCGGTATATAACCGAAAGACAGGCTGTTCACGTCCTATTCTATCGTCCATTTCTGAGGGTTTCGTCCTAAGGTCAAGTATGGCTCTGATACCAACTGAAGCGACCCGATTTCCGTGAAGGGAAATCCACAGAGTCGAAGTGTAATAAGACCATTGTAAATCATATTATCCAAGTTTCTAGTCGAATACCACATCCATACAATGTTAATATTAGAGTACAAATAGTGCGGAATTACATAATTTATTACATCGCCTCAATGGTGGAATCAAAAGTAGCATTCATTCAGAACAGCTTGAAGATAAGATCGCCAAACTCAAGCATAGGCACGAACCCCTCAACCATCAAACTCCTCGGAGCTATACTCCTCAGCAGAACCTGTGTGCCAAAATTTATCAGTACGATTTGTACTGGCCACTCCCACCCTATGAGCGTTGCTTTGTGGAAATTGGATGCAAGTTGGATATAATCAAAAAGGAACCTATAAGGCTGGGGTTTCCTATGTATTAGCACGTCTAGTATATAATATTAGTTGGTCAAGTTTTAACACCATTCCCACACACATCCCACCCCATTCCCTTTCCAGAGCCAGGTTTCGATCCTGGGATCGATATACCACCGTCTCCATGTCATCACCACATCACCACAATACCATCGCTCAGTCGATAGTCCAACTCCCTCTCGGCACCGTCTCAAGGCCTGTAGCCCCTAGCTACGACCAACTCTCTCTCCTAGGGAAAGAAGAGAAGGACTCATCTCACTATCTAGTTTAAGCGAAACCCAGGAAAGGTCCATAACCGACAAGTTGGCATATGTATCGATCGATCAACCAAACACTTTATAGAGGTTTTACATACCCACAAGATAGCCATCTTCGACGGTGCCCCATCTAGGTAGATTCCGGTCGCTTGCTAGCCTAGAACGATGTCATCCTACCTCTCAGCCCTGGAACATCCCAAGTCTAGTCTGGGATGGCTGATACTGTGAGTTGTAGATAGAGCCGGGGCCCTCCGAATGTCAAGAGTCAGGTCCACAAGGCCTCCTAAAGTCTCAAAAGGGTGTGGGGGAAACCGCGCGCCCCGTACCTCCTTGCACATGTTCGCCTAGCAGTAGTGGCATTGTTCTACCAAGTAGTCCGACCGTCCCGCACCATATAGGGCGAGTGGGATGTAAAGGATTCCCGGTGAGTCTGAGTACTAGTAAGTCCTTAGGGATTGACCAAGCCAGAATGTCTTCATCAGGGTTTCCGTTTTACGTGCCACCACAGCACCTCTACCCAAGGCTCCACCTCTCTGAGGTTCACACCCAAGGACACCTTCAATTACCATTTACCCGCCATAGGTATTCCATATCCAAGTGCCCAGGTAGCACCCCATGGCAAGACTTGCCCTAGGCTCGTCGTATACTCCAACTTGGTCGACACAACCCTCACCCTCCACACACCCAAGTCACACACGCAGCACTCTCCCCATAGTCCAGATAACACCAGTTTCCACCACGCATTAATGTAGTATAAGCGTAGTACAAGTATAAGCAATAAAATATAGCAGTAAGCGTGCGTCTAGCCTAATAGCAGGGTATGCAGGGGTAAGGTTGCGTCAAGGTAAAGGCCATCAAGTAAGCATACTACCATGCAGTCCTATCATAGTATGATTATAACAGTAAAGTAAAGCAATAGCAGTCCTATATTAGCCATGCGTAATAGGTGCTATGAGATTGGGTGGGATGTGGCACCTTCAGTGTAGTCATCTTCGTACTCCTCACGGTACTCTCGGTCCTCGTCTGTTTGGTTCTACTCCGAGTCTACATATGATCGAATTATAGTCGCGTTAGCGACGTCTATAGGATAGCACAAAGAAGCAATAAAAATTCACAGGAACCAAATGCACTCAAACATGGGTTCATTGCGTAAAGCTTGATTTTAGATGACGTTTGGTCCTAGTTTTGTATTTTTCTGAGGTCATATGAATTAGTTATGAATTTCTGAAGTTTAAATCATCTCTGAAAATGGAAAAAGGCTGAATTAATCCTGGGCTGACACATGTCATGCTGTGACTGGTCCACATGGTATGCCAACGTCAGCATGACATTATCTACATCATCAGCTACTGACAGGTGGGGTCCGCATGGCGGTGTCACTGACATGTGGCCACGGTCACTGGTCAATGGTCAATACAGGCCGGGTCCAAACTAGGCCGGTTGGGCCTAGATACGGGCTAGGCTTTGCCTACCATGTGGCACGCGATGGTGCAGCCACGTCATCATACTGGGTCACTAACGGCCCGTGGTCCACGGGCGTAGGTGAGGCGCGGTTCATGGTGAACCTGCCTGCGTTGGTCCATAGACCACAGAGCTGGTCCATGAAGGACTAGGTCCACTTACTCCATCCCAGGGTTTGGTTCACGTGCACGACGTGGTCGTGGTCGGAGCTCGGCGGAGCTGCTCGGGACGTGGTCGGCGAGGTCATGATCGGTGAGGTCGTGGTTGGAGCTGCTCGGCGGAGCTGCTTAGGATGTGGTCGGCATGGTCGTGCTCGGAGCTGCTCGGTGGAGCTGCTCAGGACATGGTCAGCGTGGTCGATGAGGGGAAAATCCCCTTTCCCTTCCCCGATGGGGCTCCCGCCGGTGGTGAGGTCTTTGGCGAGCACCCACGGCGGCGCTAGCATTCGATTAGGGTAGGCAATAGTTTCCCCCATACCTCGGTGAGTGCAGCGGTGGGGTCAAGGTGGCGGCTGGGGCTTCATAGGGTCCCGGCCACAGTGAACGGCGGTGTGGGTTCGTTGGTGTGCATGGACAGGGCTGCAGTGATAGCGAGAGCCCAGTTGGAGGAGCGTGTGAGCTCCATGGTGCTTCTACGGCCACGGTGGGCATGTTGGAGGAGCTCCTGGTACTCCTAGTGGCCTCGGTCACAGTGATGGGGGCAAAGCAGAGGTGGTGGCGCTCCGACAAGGTGCGGTGCGGCAATGCAGGGCTCCGGCGGCTTCTTCCTTGGCTAAGGTGAGCATAGTGGGACTCTCATCATGGCTGGGGTCCTCTATTTGGCTGATGGTAGCACGCACGGCGCGTCCTGGGTCTTGGCAAGCGTGGCCATGGCGGTCTCCCTAGCTAACTAGTTGGGCTAGGCTAGAGTTTGAAGCTTCAGCAAGGTTTCGATCATGGCGGTGCACATTCCATTTGGCTAGGGAGGTGGTCTCAGCATGATGGCTCACTGCAGGGTTCCTGGCGGTAGGATGACAGTGCAGTGGTGAGGCGAGGCCATGATGAGGCGATGCAGTGCCGTGCCGAGCAGCTACGTCGCTGTAGCTGATCGGGGTGGCGCTCCTAGTTCTAGCGAGGTCCTCCCCGCAGCGGCTTCCCTTCTCCGCCTTGCTTCTCTCCCTCCTCCCTCTCTCTCGGCTTGACGCTGTGTGGTGCTGTGCCACCAGCGGCGGCGACGAACGGGCTGAGGGTTAGGGCTCATGGACGTTGGCTTAATAGCCAAGCTCCAAGGGCTCCAATGGCGGATGGCGATCGGGCGGTGGGGATACGTGTGGTGGATCCAATGGCTTTCAATGCGGTAGCGTAAGCGCGGCGCAAGGGGAACAAGGTCATGCGATTTGCGTGACCCTAGGCTTGCGCCTGCCACACTGGTCAGCTTTCGGTCGCGTGGGAGAGGTTGGCGTGGGGAGGAAGAAGATGCTACTGTGCTGACAAGCGGGGTCGAGTCGTCAGGCGCTTGGCGCGATGTGGCTGCATGCTGCGCGTGATGGCTGACGAGCGGGCTCGGCTTGTCAGCGGCTGTGCGCGTGCGGGCGGCGATGCTGGGCCGGCTTCATGGGCTATGCACGTGAAAGGGGCAGGCGCGGCTGGTTCGCAAGGCCGAGCAGGCCTGGGCTGCTGCTGCCCCCTCTTCTTTCCTATTTCCTTCTCTTTTATTTGTTGCCAATTTGGTTAGGGTTTATCATAAATAGTAAGTTAGTTAAACATCACATAAGGCAAATGAATCCAAATCACAAGTGGGTCTAAGGATGCATGCATGATTTATTTATTTAGGAATTTAATTACTCATGTGCATAAAACCAAACTATGCTTATGAGTTTAACCTAGTTGGGTCACATTCAATCCAGAACTAGGGTTGGGCTTCTACATGTGTCACTCAACATCACATAGGGCTAAAAACAAAAATTTCGTAGTTGTGATTTTTGGTGTGTGGATTTTTGGGTTGTTACAGCTAGGACACCTCATAAAGGGCCCGGGCAGCTTCACTCACCTACTCGTAGCAGTCAACAAGTTCATCAAGTGGATAGAGGCCAAGCCCATCACCAACATCCGCTCAGAAGAGGCGGTCAAATTCTTCCTTGACATCATCTACTGGTTCGGCGTTCCTAATTGTATCATCACTAACCATGGGACTAACTTCATTGGGAAGAAGTTCCTGGACTTTAGTGATGGATATGGCATCAGGATCGACTGGGCCTCAGTCAGACATCCATGTACTAACGGTCAGGTCGAGCGTGCCAATGGCATGGTCTCCAAGCACTTAAGAGCCACGCATCTTTGACCGACTCAACAAGTACACCAGAACAATGGGTCACAGAGGTCCCAGCGATCCTATGGAGCCTGAGAACGACCACAAACCGATCCATAGGGTTCACACCCTTCTTCCTGGCCTATGTAGCTGAAGTAATGCTACCCTTTGACCTTGACCACGGCGCCCCAAGAGTGAAGGCTTTCGACTGTGACCAAGCCGCGGAGGCTCACAAGGACACAGTCGACTTGCTCGAGGAGGCCCGTGAAACGACCATCATCCGCTCTGCTCGCTACCAACAAACTCTCTACAGGTACCATGAAAGGAACATCAGGGGGAGGATCCTCAAAGTCGGTGATCTCATACTTCGGAGGACCAATCAACGAAGGAGAAACACAAACTCTCTCCACCATGGGAAGGACCCTATACGGTGACTGAGGTGATCCGACCGGGCGCCTACCAACTAAAGGACGACAACGGCAATGTTCTCACCAACACTTGGAACATTGAACAGCTATGTCATTTTTCCCCTAAATTTGGTCTTACCGCTTTTATTCAACACTTGCTCCTATAAAGCACCCCAACCTGAACACTTTCAGCCTAGGTCGCTCGGGGGCTCCATGAGGGTACAATACTAAATACTACCTCTCTTTTTTACTATCACATGGTAAAAACTTTTTGCCCGAACGAAAGTGCATTCCATTCCTTTGATTACCCTACGTGACTTTGTTTTTACTCCCGACCGAGCGCACCCCGCCACGACCTACGGTTACGAGCAGCCGAGCCTCGCGGGACATGCCCAAGTTCTCAAAAGTTGCAGCCTACGGAACAAACGGGCAGGTGCAAAAAAGAAAGGATAAAAACAAAGCTATGCTAGGATAAAAAATAAGGAACAAATAGTGATTCTATTACAAAATAGAACTAATGTATTCATTGATACAAAAATTGTTCACATCGAGGCTCCCCCATGAACTTAATGATTACATTTACTGACTACTTGTACTCTGAATACTACTGTGGCCGCTCAGTGGCATCAACTGATGCCAAATGAGAGGCCACGGCACACACCGCTGGACATAACCACCACCGCAAGGGCCCTGCCCGGTTCTGCTCCCTCGACTTTGGCAAGCGCAATGGGTACCTCAAGGGCCCTGCCTGGTTCTGCTCCCTCGACTTTGGCGAGCACAACGGGTACCTCAAGGGCGTCGCACCCATAGATGCTCAGCAAAAGAGCATGGAGCTCCTGACCTTCTCATGTAGTCAAGGCAGCTCCTGGGTAGGGACGCTGCCCGTCGAGGTATGGCCGCCATGGCTGGCAGATATCTCATCAAACTTTATGAACTGGCCAACCTGAGCAGCTGCAAGGGTGATCCCACCAGTGCAGTCCCAAGTGTCTTCCTCTCCAACAAGGCTCGCCCGGAGATGACTCATCAAAAGGAGTCCACGTGCGACTCCATCCCGACGAAAGCCTCACAGATGGTGATGAAGCCGGTGATGTGCAGTACCCTCTAGTGTGCCACCTCCTTCAATGAAAGCAACCCCTTCTCAGTGAAGGTGGCCAGCACCACCTCATCTACACTGGATGACCTCTAGCACAACATCGTGCTCTGAAATCACAAATGGGTCTATGAGTTCTCCTTTCCCTCTCCCTTCCCCTATTTAAGGAGAAGATGTAGCAGTTGAAGAAGGGCGAAGGATTGGGGTGAAAAAACCCTCTCCCTTCCCCCATTCAATGCGGAGGGGAAACGACGGGACACGCCCTGACCGATGGGACGCACCCTGACCGACGGAACAGCGCCTAGTCAGATAGGATGTGGCCTTGGTATGGCCCACCACTACCACATGACCGGGCATGAGAAACAAAGAGCCACCACGCGTAGGCGGCCCTCCACCTTCCTAGGCAGAAATTGGAAAGGCCCAACTATAGGATCTCCGCCCAAGAGAGACCATCAGGCTTCCTAAGTCAATCGAATGGCTCAGGAAAACACCGAGAGATAGGTCAGGAGCAAAGGGACACCCCATGTGGGCCATGCTGACTCCATCATGGACGACGAGCATGGATCCCGGTCGGACATTTCCGATTGGATCTCTTTAAACCCTGTCACTTGAGTCAATAAGGTAACATTACCAACCCCCACTATTTCCTTATATAATCATTCATGCATCCATACACGCATTCATTCCATACACCTGAGCCCCTGGACAATTCTACCTAAATCGCCCGGGGGCTCGGGTGCTAAGGCATCGCATATGTAGTTAAATGCATCACAATGCTCCGTGTTGCGTCATGAAGCGGCAGTTGCCTCATTCAAACATGAGCAACGACCGACCAAGGTTTGAAGGCCGGCCCAGAAGGGCTTGAGGCCACCTCGTGTCAAATAGAGCCAGGGGAGAAAACGCAGATGAGCCCCGAGTGGCCCTCGCCCAGTCTGCCCTAAAGCAAACAGGGTCATCTCAACCTTCTCGTTCGATCCTAAACCTCTGCCAAACCCACAGAATCTCCATCGAGGGGAGGTCAGCGGGCCACCTGGGTCAGTCTCTGGAACGACCTAGGCATCTATCGGATTGCAGGTTAAGGAGCAGTGGAATGTCACATGAGGGCTATGCCAACCCCATCATGAACAACGGACCTAGATTTCACTCGATCATACCTGTTAGCAAGCTCACCGAGTGCGTCACTCAAGCCTGAGCCCTCGAGGCAAGTGACGTTAGCTCAGCCCCTCCGGTTGCGAGAAACCACGGATGGGGTAACGCACAAAACTCAACCGACCCCTATCAAGCCCAACAGGGCTCAGGGGCTCAAGACACCTAAACTGCCTCGGCTGCGCACGACGGGTCTGCAAGTCTGTCTCACCCAATCCCTCGGCTATGTCCAATGCTAGGATCCATGAGCTCCATCTTGTCTGATCCCTAAAACTGCCTTAGCTGCGCATGATGGGTCCACGAGTCCACCTCGCCCGATCCCTCGATTGCACCCGACGCCAGGATCTGCAAGCTCCGTCTCGCCTGATCCCTAAAACTACCTCATCTATGCATGATGGGTCCACGAGTCCATATCGCCCGATCCCTCGGCTACGTCCAATGCCAGGATCCATGAGCTGTCTGGTTCGATCCCTAAAACTGCCTCGGCTATGCACGATGGGTCCATGAGTCCACCTCGCCCGATACATCGGTTGCACTTGACACCAGGATCCACGAGCTCCGTCTTGCTCTATCCCTAAAACTACCTCGGTTGTGCACGACAGGTCCGTGAGTCTACCTCGCCCGATCCCTTGGCTACGCCCGACGCCAGGATCCACGAGCTCTGTCTCATCTGATCCCTAAAACTGCCTTGGCTACGCACAATGGGTCCACAAGTCTGCCTCGTCCAATCCCTCGACTGCGCCCAATGCTAGGATCCACAAGCTCCGTCTCGCTCGATCCCTAAAACTGCCTCGGCTGTGCATGACGGGTCCATGAGTCCGTCTTGCCCAATCCCTTGGCTGTGTCCGACGCCAGGATCCGCGAGCTCTGTCTCGTCCGATCCCTAAAACTACCTTGGCTGCGCACGATGGGTCCGTGAGTCCGCCTCACCTGATCCCTTGGCTGTACCCGACGCTAGGATCCATGAGCTATGTCTTGCCCGATCCCTAAAACTGCCTTGGCTGCGCATGACAGGTCCGCGAGTCCGTCTCGCCCAATCCCTCAGCTACGTCTGACGCCAGGATCCGCGAGCTCCATCTTGTCTGATCCCTAAAACTACCTCGGCTATGCACGACGGGTCCGCGAGTCTGCCTCACCTGATCCCTCGGCTGCACCTGATGCTAGGATCCACGAGCTCTATCTTGCCCGATCCCTAAAACTACCTCGGCTGCGCACGATGGGTCTGTTAGTTCGCCTCGCCCAATCCCTCAACTGCGCCCGACGCTAGGATCCATGAGCTCCGACTTGCTAGATCCCTAAAACTACCTCGGGTACGCACGATGGGTCCGTGAGTCCGCCTCGCCCGATCCGTCAGCTGTGCCTGACGCCAGGATCCACGAGCTCTGTCTCACCTGGTCGCTAAAACTGCGTTGGCTACGCACGACGGGTCCGCAAGTCTACCTCGCTCGATCCCTCGGTTGCGCTCGGCACCAAGATCCACGAGCTCCATCTCGCCCGATCCCTAAACTGACCGCTGACAAAACCCCCCAGGTGATTCTGTCCGAATCACTCGGGGGCTTGGGGGCTACACCGGCGGGTGTGCTCGCGTGCACCCCCGGATGAAATGAAACTTCCCCCACTGGCAAACACAAAAAAAACCCCAGACCATTCTACCCAAATCACCCAAGGGCTCAGGGGCTACACCCACGGGTGAGCTTGCGCGCACCCACCATCAAGATAAAAATCCCCCAGACAATTCTACTCAAATCGCCCGGGGGCTCAGGGCCTCCTGTCGGGTTCATAAACCCAAGGTCCCTCATTGATCGGTTTCTCAACAAAGGCTCGGCCCAGCGGACGACGTTGCGAACGACGCGCAACTCATGGGTCGGCCCAAAAACCTAAACAACATGCCAGAAGGGCGAACCAATCTCCGACCAGAAGGCCTCGCTAAGATGGAACAAAAGCTCGCTTCCGGCTCCGGCCCGCCTCTTCGACCGGAAGGCCTGGCCCAAGAGCAACAGCGCTCGCTTCTAGCCCTAGCCAGCCTCTCTGACCGGAAGGCATGGCCAAATACATTTTTCGACTCCGACCGAGGATGCGTCGAACCCCTACTCACAGCTCTTCTCCAACTGGCACAATCAGAGCCGACTAGGACCAACCGACCGAGGACACCCGCTCGGTAAGGACCAGGAAACGGACGAAGAAAGTAAGGCAGGGCACTCAAGTCAACCGCAATACCAAGGACCGTACCCTGTACACCTATAGGACAGTACCCTATGACCTTCCTGACATGTCAGGACCCAAGCAGTGTTGTGGGCGCCGACATTTTGCCTACAGTATTGTGGGCGCCATCAACTCCCATACCAGACAACCATGGTAAGGCTCCTCCCACGTGCCTCTGGGGATCAACAGTGTTGTAGGCGCCGACATTACCGTACCGGGCGAACATGGTAAAACCCCCTACATGCCTCTAGGCATCAACAGTATGCAGGCACCGATGTCTGCCATACCAGAAGAAGATGACGCAACCCCCCATGTGCATCTGGCATTAAACAGTATTGTGGACGCCTATCATTATCTCATACCCGTCGGCGTGGGCAATAAGACTTAGTAGCATACGTACTCTCCCTCTCACTTGTAAAGCCATCCCCTTCATCTATAAAAGGGGATGCGCTCTCTCCCAAAAGGGAGGATCGATCAAGTTCACTAGGACACAATAGCAGAACCACTAGGTTCAAACCTCGAGCACACGCTCAAACAGATAGCGCATAGCAGAGCTCCTATCACTCTCGGCCCTTCAGACTAGAGTCCGACCGGACCTCTTATACCTCCCATCTTTCTCCCTTCCATTTGTAACCCCATAGCAAACTTCGAGCACCTAGGCTCCAAAATAAAGTCACCGACCAACTCAAACTAGACATAGGGCATGTTGCCTAAACCAGTATAAACCCTGTGCCATTGAGTGCTAGGCCACCTCCGATCACAACGTACCACAAAACTACAAATATTTACGTGTTGGTCACTTTCTGCACCGACACTGACATTTTTTGTCCGCTCATCCTTCCTAGTACGGTGACTCTAGGTCTCCAACCTTACAATACACGTACGAGGGCAGACTGATCTCCAGATATGCTAGTGCCGCCATCAGGCTTGTGCTCATCACCATCGCTTGTGTCCTTGCCTGTTCTCTGCTAGCGCTCCTCCTCTTGTCGACTTGTTACGACACCACAAAGATCTTCCATAATATTGTCTAATCCCAGTTTGAGATAAGAAAAAAAGATCTGCCATGGCTAAACATTGCTTTCTCATGAACCAGGTGTTAGATGATTCATCGTCGTCAGGTGATGATGATGATTTCTTTTTTGATGTCGTACATGCGGTAATTGATGAGGATGAGTCTAATGAAGAACCAAAACATTGCAGTTCATTCATGGGCATCGAGTGCTTCAGCGCGATAGACAAGTAGGACATCAGAGTCTATACCAGGATTATTTTGCCGATGATCCAATGTACACGCCATATTATTTTAGACAAAGGTATGCCATGAAACACATTTTGTAGAAAAGATGCTTATATGTGTGTCTAATTATTTTATAGTGCAGGTTTCGAATGGGTTGTAAGTTGTTTCTGCGCATACTGCAAGCTATAGAACAACACGATGAATATTTTGTGCAAAAAAGGAATGTTGCCGGTATACTTGGTCTGTCTAGCTTGTAGAAGATTACAGCAGCATTTCGGATGTTAGTTTATGGAGTAGCAGCTGATGCTATGGATGATTATGTCCGTACTGGTGATAGTACTACAATTGAAAGTCTCAGGAGGTTTGTCGCCGCTGTTGTTGAAGTTTTTGGAGACGAGTACTTGAGATCGCCTAATGAAGATGATACCGCTAGATTACTTGCAATTGGAGAAAGAAGTGGTTTTCTAGGTATGCTTGGGTCCATACATTTTATACACTGGAGGTGGAAAAACTATCCTTATGAATGGTAAGGTATGTACAAAGGGCATGTGCATGAGCCTACAATTATATTAGAAGTTGTTGCTTCAAAAGATCTATGGATTTGGCATGCTTTCTTTGGGATGCCAAGTTCACACAATGACATCAACGTTTTGGAACGGTCAACTCTATTGGCAAGGCTAGCTGAAGGTCAAGCTCTAGATGTCAACTATACCATTAATGGCCATGATTATACAATGGGTTATTATCTTGCAGACATCATATATCCTTCGTGGGCCACATTCGTAAAGACCATACCCGAACCACAAGGTAATAAGAAGAAATATTTTGCCCTAGCCCAGGAATCCTTGTAGGAAGGATGTTGAACGAGCCTTTGGAGTTCTACAAGCTCGTTTTGCTATCGTTCGAGGGCCAGCTCGTTTTTGGGATGATGATACGCTTAGCCTAATCATGAGGGCTTGTGTTATTATGCACAACATGATAATTGAGGATGAGCGAGATGAAGAAGATGATTTCAATTATGATGTGGTGGGAGAAAATGTGAAAATTTCTCATGGCTCTACACCTGAACTTGAGGAGTTTATTCAGAACTACAAGCATATTAAGGATCAACAAATTCATACGCAGCTTAAAGATGATCTAGGTGAGCACCTTTGGCAAAATCATCCGGACCTATATAAACAAATATAATTGTTTTTCTATATATGGTTTTAGTTTACTGTTTTGTAGAACAATTTTAATTACAAAATTATTGTGGACATAATTTTTGTAATTACGCTTTGTCATATTTTCCTTCATCTATTGTTGTCATATTTGCTTCATATATATTATTGGGAATATTTAAGATTCACAGAAGCCTGAATCATATTTGGATCATATATTTTTGTGCACATAGTTCTGAACTTACACATGCATGCTGATAGAAAGCACATAGTTCTGACACTTACATATGTATGTTGTACAATGCAAGGTTTGTATGCTGTACAATGCAAGGTTTGATTCAAACATGAAAAGGAACTGAAATTAAAATCTTTAGCTACTGAAGTGACGGCTCATGATCTTAGACCGGCAGGACATGTAGTACTGCTACTGATCATCAGGCATGGCACTAAGGTCCATTGTCATAATCCTCTCTTCGTCCTTCTTGTTCTTCAACTCTACCTCCTGCGCCCTCATTTCTAACTCTTTCTTCCTGAACTCAAGATTTAATTTCTCATTCGCAACCCGCTCTTGTTCAAGTGCAAAAGCTTGTTTGAACCTTTCGTCTTTCTTTAGCTTCTTGTCACTATCAAATTGTTTCTTCTTCGCCCACAAATTCTCTAAAGCTTCTGTACAACCTTTTTTGCCACCTTGATGTAGTACTGCTTTGGCCTTCTTGTGGCCCATTGGTCTGGACAATGTATTCTCCTCTGGAGCAGCAACTTCATGTCCATCTGCAGTAGTGAGCGAAGGTGTAGGCAGACTCGAATTGGAGGTTTTCTTTTGCTTCTTATTAGATGACTTCCCAGCCAGTTCGTCTAGTTTAGCCATCCATTTTGCTTGTCCTCTCAATTGTTTCTAGCAATCCATAAACTGAAATGATCTCTTTTGCCCGTCTTCACACTTGTACATAGCCTTTGCGTCCTCAATCTGCACACACGCAACACCCATGTATCGAAAAGTCATTAAATTGTAATTTATGCATCAGAGAGAATAAACATATGCTTATACATAGCTGGTTAGAACCTTATCTTGCATTGTAGCACCACTTTGTCGTCTACCCGCAATCCTGGAGAGACATCCTATAAACTTATTCACATTGTCTTGTATAGTAGACCAACGGTGCATAAGAGAATTTTGCGTATGGTCTGAGGGGAAGGGCAAGTTTTCATGGAAGTAATCATGAATTCTAGTCCAATACGATTTATGTGTTTGATTTGCTCCTATGATTGGATCCAAGCTCACATTCAGCCACGCAGAAACTAAAATCTCATCTTCCTTCTCACTAAAATTTGTTGATCTCTTGTGATTTGGTCTTGCAGAGGAGGCTGATGGAGTCACTAGCACTTCCTGTGATTGTTGCTCATTACAAGGGTTGCTAAAGTCTTCAAAATCCACTAGATGAGTGCCTTCACTCACCATGCTGGTATAATAATTACCGTTTGCCGCCATAGATCCTATTAAAAAATTAAAAACACCAACTTTATATAGAGAATTAGAGATATTACTTTTACATCTACACTTACGCCAACTTGGTTTACAGAATATCACACACACATCTACACGAGGCAGGCATCAAGCAAGCAGCCAGAGAGGGAGACAAACAGGGACAGGGACAGACAATGATGACGGTGGCTAAGAAGGCAGTAGTAGGACCATCAGCAGCACCAGAGAAAGTAGTAGTAGTACGAGCAGCAGCACCAGAGTAACTGCATTTAGATCTCCATTCTTAATGCAAACAACATAATCATCAAGCTGGTATATCAAAATGCCTACCCCCATAATGAAACCAAACCATTGAACTACTTCCCTCCAAAATGAATAGAAACTCAGAATTTTTTCAAGGTACTAAGCGTTGGCATTTCTTCAAGTGGAGTGCACTCATGCTTTCAGAAATAATCTTCCTTTAGCACAAAATGCAATTGTACTACAGGGACACTTGCCATTGCCCTCTTAGCCAGGATGGACAAAGCAAATAATGATGGACTGATATTAGGTATATGATAGACAACAATTGACAAGCCAGCTTCAAAAATAACAGAAACCCAAACATTATCACAACAAAAGAGGCAACTTGCAAGAAAATAAGTTAAATCATGATCACAAGTAACTGAATTGTACTATCAGATACTATGTAAACTATAGTGCCACTAATATGCTGATACCCAAACACACATTCAGTTACTAAAAAGTTTAGGGTTTTCTACAGAAGACATATTAGACTTATCAGAATATCACCCATTGCAAAGATAAAATTCCTAAAACACATGTTGTACATATAACAAAATAGGATCCTCAGTAACACTTGGAGCAATTAGAAGATCTTTCTGAAGCCACGTGTGTAGATTATGTTGGCATCAAATAAACCACATTTGAGATATTTTCAAAAACCACATCGAAAATGCATGTAGTTGAACAAGCATCTGGTGCCATCCATTATTTCAATCAGAATGGATTAGATTCTTACCACTGCAAAACATGTCAACATCATCCACATCTTCCAAGGCCTCAGTCAGGGAAGGAAAACACCATTGGAGCCTGGGGATCTGAAGCATCGCCGGCATATGTCACAGGCCGAGGAAGACCGCAGCTGCCCTGACGGGATCTGCCACAATAGCCATCACAGGCTGGACCTCGACGTTGTTGTTCACTCCAGTTGTGGGTGCCATCGGTCGGATCGATGTTGTTGCAACCAAATCCCGGCAGAAACCGACCTCCTCCGGCCTTGGGGTTGCGACCACCGGCCGATGGGGCCACAACCCGCTTTTGTACGTCGCCGCGCACAACATGCCCCGGGGCGGTGGCAGCAGGTCGTGGTGGGCGCATTTGAAGGTGCTCGTGGCCAAATTGCAGGACGCGCAGCACCTCTCTATGCCGATGCTAGGACGGAGGGTGTGAAAACTGCTAGCAGAATGGCGTGGACGGGAGGAGGAGCGCGAGAATTCTCTGCCAGAATGGAGCACGAGCGCGGGAAGAGAAGCACGGGAGAAGATTGGGGGCATGCCGTCGATTTGCACATATGAGGGGCGCGGGCTGAATTTTTCATAGCGAGCAAATCTCGGGGAAGGTTTGGGGAGCTTGTTGGAGCAGTGTTTTTTCTCCTCAACACGCAAATTTCAGTTTTGGAGGTATTATTAGCCTTCTCTTGGAGATGCTCTAACGTTAACGTTGGCCCAAAACCGATTTTGGCTTGGCTAACGTTGGACCAAAACCAAACTGTCGAGACTGAGACGTAGCTCATGCGGCGAGTGCTCCTGGAGCAGCGGCCAGTCATGAGTTCATGCCGGTTCTTCTAGGATGCTGGATGATAGACCACAGCCGTATCGTCCCAAGAAATACTTTTCTAGTGACGGTTAAATGCCCGACACTAAACATGTTCAACAAAATTGTAAGATTTCAGTGAAACAAATGCTGCTTCGTGGCTTATAAGTGATTTTTTAGAAAAGTCTTCATAGACCCATTTTTCTCAATTCAGCTTCTCTAGAGTGAGGCCTGTAATTTTGCGGCCGTGAAAGATGACAAAGTTCTCCAAACCCACACAAGGACGTCATAAGAAGAGGCACTCCAACAAGCCACAATTCCACTAGAGTTGTTTTTTACGAATCTCCTACCGAGAATAAGCGCAAGAACCTCTCATGATCAATTGATCGAAGCCAGCAACTGAATAGGTCTTCTCGTTGAACAATAAATACCCATGTGTTTGATGTATAATGCACATAAATATTTTTATAGTATATTAAAAAACTCTAAAGGAAAAAGAAAAAAAATCTCTTAGAGCAAGTATAATAACCTAGGCTAAATGCTAAGGGGAGAGAGGAGAGGAAAGAGAGAAGCACGATATAAACTTATAGTCGGCTTAAACACCAGAACTGAAAACTTTATGAGAGATAAGCGGACCATATATTAATAATGAAAAACTAACTAAAATACGGTAGACTGACAGATAAGCCGCAATGAATGAGCAGTACTTTCAACAAATAAACATTGTTTTTCACTCACAACAAATCAGCAGCATTAGTCAAATTTCAGCAAGCCAAACATAGTCAGCCGTCTGCTCGTAGACCTAGATAAGGTTGTCGATCTAGTGCGGTGAGTGGTGTGAATGTGTGTTCAAATACTAAGCTGTATTCAAAGGTTGAGGGAATAAAAAGACCAAACATGCCTGTAGCGCATTAGAGAATTGATTGCTCGCAGAATCACACTAAGGCTCAGCAAGTACTGATGATAGCGAATTTTATAACAAAAGGCAACAGTAATCAAAACTTGCTGTAGCACAGCTGTAGCTTAGGCAAAAAGAATATGCAGCATTTTTACATCATTTTTTCCAGTTGCAATCCCTTGGCTACAGCACAGACCTTCCACACCAATAACAATACCAAGAGCTGCATCTGCCTATCAGCAAAATTTTCAAATCAGGTCATTTTCTCAATTACCTGTCAGGATCAGTTCTACTCAAAAGGGTTGGTCACAGAATATCAGGAACTCGAGTCATATGATATGCATATCCATATGCTAACATTGCCAATTCGACCTCACTTCTCTACCATGCCTCAAAATATCAGTGGATCGATACACGAATATTCCGTCCCAGAGCAGACATGCAAATTCCATAACTCTTCTGAGCTCTCCATATCTCGGTCCACATGATATACTCCTAGGCTTAACTAGGTCTCTAGTGAATCAACCATTTCAATGTCGACTGGACCACCATTTGCCACCGTACTTGAACCTCCAACTCGTCGGTAGAAAAGCACATATGCTGCAGATGTCCTGATCTCATCCTCGTTAACCGAGGAAACATGACTATCATCAAAATGATACCAGTTGTCCTCTTCTACTAGCTGCGAGTGATAGCAGAGTTCAGGAAGCTAGCAAACACACATACAACAATGCAAACATATATACATATACATACATAATTTAACAGTGACACAAAAATGCAGGTACCTTTGCGTATGCAGAATAGTGTCCACCACCGAGACCGCCATAATGATTTATCACTGCATAGAGTTCATACATGGGGAGCTGGTCACCTCTTGATGTCAGCTTCACATACTTGCTCATATTGAGGTCATGGATTGGAAAATTCACAAATGTATCAAGCTTGTTCTTCATATACCGGCTGTATGAGAACCTTTTCAAATGAACTACCAATATCTCAGGCAACCTCCACAAGTCCAGTTTCTTGCTAGCTTGCCTGTGTTCCTTGCATCCAGGACAGTACCTGTTTAGACAGGCATGACAACAATAAAGAACTATCAGAAACCAACAAAAGGTTCATTTCAGATAGAGAGCAGTTTGCAAAAGTATCTCAGTTCACAGAGCCAGAAAATTACTAACCACATATCGTCAGGCCCTAGGGGTTCCTCCTTCAGAAAAGCATCCAAGCATGAAAATAAATTGACTGCTTCTTGCCGGGTCTTCTTTGACATAAAACCAGGCTTGAAGACTTCAGGAAGTCCATCCATGTAATCAATATTGTACATCCCATGCTCTTTCTCAGACCAATCCATCAAAACCCTAATAACTAGTCCTAAAACACGATTAGAATCTGTGTCTATAGCATTTCTTGTACTACCTTTTTCATCAGTCAATGAAAGCAGAAACGGTAAAAGCTCATCATCAGCTGCATTATCATCCTCACTTGATCTTGATGTAGAGACACCCTCCTCACAGGTGGTGCCATTATCCGTCAGTACAATACCATCCAGGCTTGGCCCATTGCCATTTAACTTGACAGCAGACACATCAGGGCTATGTGCTTTTGCTCGTAAAAATGGAACCAAAACAGCAGATACAGCCGCATAAATATCAGATTTTCCAGTAGAACCATTTGGAATACAAGTCACAATGGGGCACCCAATGAGCTTCCTATTGATATTAAACTGAGGCTCCACAAGAAATCTGGGTTAAGTATCAAAAGCTTATCAGCACTAAGAACAAATTTGGAAACTAATAACAACCATCAAACAACATGGCACAAAACACAAGATAAATTATAATCATCTGGTTCTTTCGATGAATTAAATTGGTAGTCATCAATCGCAGGAAAAAAAACTGAAACGAATAAATAGAACATAAAGGAGAAACTACCACCCATATATAGGGTTTTTAACATACAATAGACCATAGAGGCATAGACCATGACTGCAGGCATGTTAGGAACATTCGCCTCACCCGTTGCCAGCCTTGCCAACGGTGGAGAGCAATTTGGCTCGCTAGGCCTGGCGTGGAGAAACCTTGAAATCATGAGCCCCGAGGAGATAAGCAAGAAAACTAAACGCTAGCAGCAGGCCAATTTCTCGCCCGGCTAGGCAAGGCAAGGGCCAGCAAGGGTTTCAAACATTCCCTAACACACAGAAATATCATGTGTTCCTTACATCTCTGTATATACTAAGATACTAAGATGCAGTATCACCAGCTCACCTGTCTGGCCTCCGATGCAGGATCTCCAACCTCAAAAGTCTTTCATGACCAACAGGGAGCCTATATGCAACAAGTATATCTTCATCTTTTATACTATGAAGTCCCTCAATTGGATTTGTTAGGTAACGGTAGATCCGACGCTCATATACCTAAAGAATAGAAGTATCAGCTGCTAAGTTGTTTGCTGCAAAAGCATGAGACTATACGATTAACTGCACAAGAAAGGCAGATCCATGTTTGTACCTCTGCAAGCAACAATGTCTCAGAATCTTTTAAGCAGCAAACATCAGCAAGGGCTTTAGTAAGATCTCGGCAGTTTCCATTTTTCTGTACAGTCACAGTGTAAGGCATTGGAAGAACATCTCCAGTACCACTGAATACAGTTACAGTAATCATCCGAGTAACTGTTGATGGCAATGGCAGCGACAAATACATAAATGGGTCAAAGGTAACGGAGATTTTGTTACAAACTGGGCACACCAATGTGGACTTGTATTGACCCTGCAACATGAACCAACAAACCGATAGATTAAAGCACGCTTTACACAGAGCACAGGTAGAATTATAATTGAATATAGGCCAGATTATCAAATTGATAGTTTTAATTGCAAAAGTTTGAGCCAAAGAATACAGAACACTTTAGGCTTCTTTGGTGAAATTTAGACGTACAATAGCCAGTGTTATTTTCCAAAAGAATGGTAGCAACACCCACTTCTCAGTTTATAAACATCAAGAAAACACCAATACATCAATAAACAGAAAAATAAGAAAATGAACACGGTTTCAATACTCGCCCTTGATCTCGATTAAAATTTTTTAAATAGAACAGCTTAATCTTCATACACTCTAGCATCAATTCCCCAGTGCATAATTTTTTTGGAGTTTCAATCCAGAAACTTATATGTTCAAAGAAAAACTAAACTAACCTACGAGGAGCTAGGTGGCATTTTAAATTTGCCTCAAGGAGGACTTGAACCTGGGTGGTCTGGTCATACATCCAAACCCTCAATCAACTGAGTTATCTCAGCTTCCTTAAGGGTCACTCTTTTTTCTATTCTAATTTTCTTTCTTGGCTTGATTATTTTCTCAACTTTCAGGTTTTCTTAATGGCCAAATGGTACATGGCAGAACAACAATTGCAAAAGAGAAATCTGAACTAGGAAAACAATAGCAAATTGAGAAGTGCAACTCTCAGGTGGAATAACATAGAATAGGGTGTAACAAGTAGCAAAGAAGATAACCTGAAGATCAACTCAGTTTAATCTAAAATATTTTCCATAAAGTAGGAAACAAACACCATGTTACAAATTTTACTTACTTGAAACTTATCTACAATTATGGAGTCATTTCGAGCTTTATGGTAATTCCAGCATTCTTCAGCAAATTCATCATCTGGACGGCCATCAGCATCCTTTGCCTCAATATATGGTTTCTTTTTTACACGGTTCAGATCTTCATGCAGACCATCCAACAGGAACGCAAGTAGCTCCTGTAGGAAAGGAAGGGTATTATTGTGTTGAGGGGCAAATTAAATAAAGTGGTATCACAAACCCAAAAAATTGATATTCACATAAATGGAGAACTTTACAAATACATTCAGATAGAGTAACAGTTAAACAAAAGAAAGAACCACTGTTCTGAAAAGGAATGATACATGGTGCCTAAATACAATGCAAAGTTGCAACACAAGTCCAAGAATGAGCAGTAAAACAAAGTATCATAATCTGAATGCCTAAAACAAACAAATCAAAGTTGAACAACTAAAGAGCGACTATCATAAAGAAGGGGTTGCTTAAGAGATTTATATCAGCAAGCAATGCCACTTACCTATAAAGAAATCAAGGAAGTGTTGGAATGCAATGGGATAGGACAGAAACAGGGAATTGAGGAGAATACAGTACAAGAGATTTGGAGAGCTCTGGAACTAAGGTGGTCAATGTTTCAGAAAGAGAACTGGAAGCGATGGCAAATTATTCAGAAAAGCATTCTAGCATCTATGGCCAAAAGGGCTTTGTAATAATGAAAGTGGATGCATTTTGTTCAAAAGTAGCAGAAGATTTCTGATATCTATAGCAAGCAGCAATGTGTCAGTTAAACAAAAGTTCCAACTTAATGCACCAATCCCATACATGAACCCAAAACAATTTAATATGTATCCTCTGAGTTGAGGTCAGTTCCTGTTTAAAATAAGACCAACCTGAGAATCATGCTGATTATATCCACTGAACTGTGGAGCAAAACGAGAAAGTTTTGATTTAAATGCACGTGGAGCAATAGAAGTTCGACCAGATGACCAGAGTTTTCTAAGTAGCTCTCCAAATGCTATCGCAAGTTCACCCTGCATGTTAGAAAATCCTCAAAAATCAGTAAAAACTTCATGTAAGTTAGCTTTCTCTAGTCAAGTACAGGATAAGAATGAACCTATACCTGGAGGCCTAGTGGATTTTCCGTGTTTATTTCACAAGTATAGTCCTCCAAAAAGTACTGTACCAGTGGAGGTGTATGAACCAAGGATTGTATGGCACTATTCATGAAGCAAGTATTACCCAAGTTATGTAATCCACTAAATCCATGAGTGCCATCTTCACTATCCCTTAATAAAGGACTGAAGCTATTATCTTGCGAAAAACTAGAACCAATCCCAGATGAAAAACCATTTGAAAATGTAGGCCCTCCAGCAATAGAAAATGATGATGTGGAGGGTTCTAATGGAATTAATGCCAATTCATCATTTGTGGATCTTGTACTGAAACCTGAACTGCTCTCGCCTAGCTTCATCTCCAAGAGGATCTGCAAGCATAAGGCAAGAAAGAATAGTTATTGCAAAGCTAGAAAATAGCTAGAACTTAACAATCACCATCTAAATGGATAAAAATCGAACACTTTTGGGAAGGCACTAGCATTAGTGCCACAAATAGACCAGCTGGTTTGCATCGAGCACAATTTTATTTTGGTGGGATGCATCCAGCACAAGTTCATTCTGGTTACAGGCTTACAGCACAACAAAATTCAATAGCTATCACAACAAGTACACGGAAGTACGACACATCACCCAAAAGCATAATTATATTAAAGACTAAGAGTCAACTTTATCACCCAAGACATAACAATGAGATGATTGTACAAAGCAAATGCCAAGCAACATAAGAAAAGAATAGATTTTTAATTGTTCAGATCCTGTTTGGCTCACGCCTTATGCTACTACAGGTGCTTGACAAACTTTTCGTGGTGGCAAAGATGACAACTTAGGCAAAGTTAGGCACAAGTTTATACCTATAACAAAGAGGCGAACAATGACAAAGTTTGTCAAACAACCAAACCAGTGTCTCAATGGCATGAATTATTAGTATAGCAATATTAGCCATGAACGAAACATGCCAAATCCCCTCAATGCTGAGCTTCTCAACGAAGAAATAGAGAACTGAAGGGTGGTCAACAGTTTTGTAGGGCCTAATTGGTTGCCTGTATTAACCTGTATCCAGGCTTGTGCAATGCAGTTTGCTTGTGTTTGATTGCCTATGCAGGCTTGCACAGTGCTCAAAGCAGGCTCAATGTTGGATTAGCTAGTACGCCAAACTTGGTCGTATTAGACAATGCAGGTTTGCACAAGCCAATGCACACACAAAAATGAAATATTCTCATCCCACATACCCCTGTTACAAACATGAGACCTCAACTAGAACATGGAGGTGACTACATGCAACAAAACGTAAACAACCAAACACCCCATACCTCTGCTAGAAACATAAGACCTCAACTAGAACATGGAGGTGACCACATGCAACAAAATGTAAACAATCAAACACAATTTTATCAAATGTGGGTTGCCTGTGCGAACAACCAAACACCAAGACACTGCATACGTTTACGCTAGCTTAGGTTATGCTGCATAAGGTCTAATGCAGGCTAAGGCTAATGCAAGCAACCAATCAAACCCTTAGTGAATGGCGGACATGTATCTTAGCAAGAGACAACTCAACAGATCGTAGAAAAAGGTTTGAGGTCAGAAACGTGGTTGGTGTAGTTGATGAGTTTAATCACTTGAGGCAAAGAGTAACCCAAGAAGATAAAGCCCCATTTGCTTTAGCTTGCAGATTGTTCCTGCAAGCTGGGAGGAAGCACATTGTGGGATTGCAACAATCTGTACTGTTGAATTTTACAATCTGGTACCAAAGAACTGATGGCATGTAAAACAGACCGCACAAGAAAAAGATGCAAGCAATAGTAACAACAAAACAAGCAACAATCAAATGTCTTGTTAAAGATTTCAAAGAGAACATTCAATAATTTAAGACCTGTGAAAAAAAGTAAAGACAGCATAATACCTCCTGGTCCATAGTAAGTTGAGCTTCTTCTAGTGTCTCATTTTGATTAAACAACTTCTTGCCCTTTGACCTTTGGTAATAATCCCAGATGACAATCTGAAACATTAAACCAAAATGGGAAAATACTAGTAACTATAAAGCATGACCTTTACTGATAAA
This sequence comes from Miscanthus floridulus, assembly GCF_019320115.1. Lineage (NCBI taxonomy): Eukaryota > Viridiplantae > Streptophyta > Magnoliopsida > Poales > Poaceae > Miscanthus > Miscanthus floridulus. The sequence goes on from NC_089581.1 coordinate 82,475,403, forward strand.
TGGCACAACGTGTCAAATACAACAGATGACAAAGCTTATACCTCGGACTGCTCTACTGACATGAGTGAGCAAACCATTGAGTAAAGCTCATGAACTTTGGCCTGAAAGCATCAACAAACATATAATACAAATAAATCAGTTGCAGAACAAATAAATTTGTCTAGTATGGAGGTAATTGAACTTGGGAATTTCAACAAAAAATACTCACTCCGTCTCAAATTTTAAGTCGTTTTGGCTTTTCTAGGTACATAGATCTATGTACCAAGAAAAGCCAAAATGACCTAGATTTTGGAGCAGAGTACTAAGAAAAGTAGCTCATAGAAATTTACTTTATTATTATGTGCAGTATTACTCAATCAATTAACGATCAGCATATTTCCATGTTGATTATGAGACTAACTGTAAAACCCATCCATGCTAGTCGAGGCCATGCTATGTAAAGCTTGAGACATTTATCAATTTGCTATCCAAAACTAGAGTTCAACTGAACAAAAACTGATGACAACAAACAAATAAGCAATTTGGTATTGTATGTTAAAAAAAAAACTCGACCTGCGGGGGGGGGGGGGGGGGGGGGGGGGGGTATGACAGTCCCCGGGCATTTTTAAAGAAGGATGATCTTCTCACACAGATCGAGAAAACCCCCGAACCCGCCCCCATGCTGACGCAGCGGAATCCGTTGCCCTGTGAGAACCAGGCCAGGCCATTCTGCGTTTTGGCTTATGGAGATGGGCGAGGGGATTTTTTTACCCCCAGCCTGAAATTCACTCCCACAGGGAGTCGAACTCAGGACCTGAGGGGTGCCGCCAGAATTCCCTAACCACTTGGGCTAGAGTCCTTTGGCATTTGGTACTGTATGTGACTGTAGCAATGTGACTAATGGTAGCATTGATTTAATTTACCTGGCCATGCATCGTAAATTGAAAATATATTAGAATAGTTTCATTATTAGGTGAATAATTTTATGTCAGTATCAAGTAAAGAAATTAAGTAGTGCCATTTTACCTGTCTACTTATTCTGAAAACTTTTTCAGAACTGTCCCTTCCATCAATTAGTTTTAGACAGAGAGGGTAGACATCCACTATGTAAGTCTTGTCAGTTGGATTGTCAAAAATAACTTTTCTAGGGATTTCTGGCCCACCTTTATACCTGCAAGTATTGACATGTTCAATGAGTATATGATACCGAAGACAACACAAGAAGGTCATACTCAAGGTCTCTACCACGCAGAAACCAAATATGTCACATGAGTGACTGCTATAGATGGTAGTCCATCAGAAAGTTACATCTAATGTAATATTAGATAGCACAACTAAGTCCTAACAGATCCACACAAAATATGAACTCACAATAAGAGCATTGATAGAAAAGAAAATTTGCATAGCATCGAGCACGGTTTTGGGGCCCATAGGATTAGCTAACATAATAACAGAAAATGTTCTAAAAACACACTAGGCATCACAGGTTAACACAATCATTGAGTTGTAATCATGCCAAATAAATGAATGAAACAGACATAATCAAGGGAAAAAATATCCTGGTGTTAACTCATGTTATAGTTCAGCTACCACATCAGAGACTCAGGGTTATAGACAAAATGCCATCAATTTGCCGGGGAAATCTAATTGATAAGAGAACAGGTCACTAGTAGTATTTGTGTAGCAATTTTCCACTTTTGGGTACAGTTTCTGGAACTAGAGCTATCAAAAATAAGCAAACACAAATAGCGTTAGATACCATTCATATAGCCTTTGCCAAACTTCTTGCGGCACCAAAGTATAGTGCTCCCCTTCTCTCAAGGTCCTTTGAAGCTCTGGCTCTTCACTACCATTGATCATTTCTGCCAAAACAAGTTTCGAGTTATCAATCTCTCCAGGTCTATTCGTAGCCTGAGGAAACTGCTCGGTGCCATTCTCTCCATAACTGACTAAGCCCACATAACCTTGCCACTCCATCCACCAGCTGCACCATTTATGCAGGATGTAATTCAGTAACAGTACTGTGAACTTCAATGCACAGAATAATTTTAAACCAAAATTGGATGACTTTAAACATTACAACTTCAAAAGGAAATGACAACACGGAAGTGTAATGAAGATATGACAGTTGCAACAAGAAATCCTTTTGGACAACACAGCCATATCTTTTGCAAGAATTTTAGAAGGGTTGATGGATTCTCCATAGTTTGATGACAACCTTCGTAAAATTGTAAGACAAAGAAGTACTAAAGCCAGTAGGTGGCAATTTCAAACACGATTGAAGGTACCTGTTAGGCTGTTACACTCTTTTTTCTCTCAAAAACACAGGAGAGCTGCACTTCATTATATTAAGAAGAAAGGCTATTACACTCTAAAGTTCAATATAGGGCGTACCCAGTGCAGAGAGCTCCCGCTCTGTGCGGGGTATGGGGAAGGGTGTCAGTGGCAAGCCTTACCCTCGCCTGTGCAATGCGAGGAGACCGCGACTCGAACCCGGGACCTTCCGGTCACAGGCGGTAAGACTCTACCGCTTGCACCAGGCCCGCCCTTCACTCTAAAGTTCAATATAGAGGTAAGGAATTAGGATGTGGGTATCGCAATGTTCACTGAGTTTTGGGAACTTAATCATTTCATATATGTATTAGAGAGTGGTGCAAATCTACACCCCCCCAACACTTCAGTTTACAGGTCCATCATGGTTTTCAGGAAATGTTGTATCTCCATGTCATCATAACCATATCCCATATTAGATCAACTCAGATGGGAACATGAGTCAATCTAGGATATCCTTCCCATTTCTAACATATACTCCCTCCAATACCAAATAAGAATAGTCCAAACAATTAACAACTCTTATCAATTTATTTATAGTTTAGTTCCTCGAATGAATGCAGATTCTGATCCCTAGATATCTCCATATTTCTGATTGAACAATTAGTAAAGTAAACATCAAAACATATAACCAATGTGCAGAAGAATGTTGCCTCAGATAACCATCAATCATCACCCAAACGCCCCAAATAGTATGGTGAGATTAGATAATTTTTGGCCACCTAACACCAGCATCCCCAAATAGCCCTAGATTCAATCAACCAGGAACCCGTGTCCTCGACAAAATTGTACATCTAGGATTCCACCCTTCTAACTGAAACCCTAAATCGCTTCCCTCCACATGATACACACGGCAGGCACTGGAGCTCCCGGAACCGAGAGCCGATTCAGCGCGGAAAAGTGCAGCCAATTTACGGGGGAAAGTAACGGGGAAATCGGAAGGCACCGACCTCTGCGAGACGAGATAGCGGAGATCCCCGTGCTTGACATTCTTCTCGGCCTCCCTGGTGAGCGCGTCAACGACCTCCCGCTCCTCAGTCGCCGTGCACGGGAGGCAGCTCGACGCCTGGAGGAACCCCTCCGCGCTCGGGATCGTCATCCCGCCGCCGATTCGATCCAACACCCCTGCCCGATCAAATCCAAGCAGCACGGGCGAGACGCCGGATCGGGACCTAGGGTTCGGTACGGCTTGGCAGGTCGAGCGTTTTAATTCGGTAGGAGGGAGAGGAGAGGGAGGAAGAAACCAAGAAAGAAATGAAGTTGGAAATGGAACGAAAAGAATACGGTAAATTATTTGGAACTTGTCAAAAATATATGCGTTTGCCGTAATAATGTTAGGCGAGGCGGAGGCGGGACGGGGTCGACGCCTCGTACGTGCGGGCAGGCTGCTAAGTGCTCTCTGACAAGCGGGGACCGCGGTACGTTGGCCCACGTAGGGGGCGTGGGCGGTTTGCATACCTGTTCGGTTCTCAGCGGTTAGGCTATCTCCAACCAGAAAGACCCATATAAAGACTCATTCAGAAATTTAGGTGACGCATAGTGAATGAGTGTGATACCTAAATTCCTCCGTTTTCAACGGCGAAGGCAAAATATCTTCGGTCCTCTCTCTCCCACGGGGGCATGGCAACGGCGACGACGTGGGGCGACAGCGCGCTCTAGCGCTGGCGCGGCGCCTGGATCCGGCCCCCCTCCCTCTCCTTCTTCCCCGAGCCCGGCGGAGCTCGCGCCCGCGTTCGGCCCCCCTCCCTCTCCTTCTCCTTCTTCGCGCCCGCGGTTCGGTGGAGCTCGCGTCCGGCAGAGGTTGCGCCCGGCCGAGCTCGCGCCCGCGCCGGCGGATCTCGCGCCCGGCGGAGCTCGCGCCCGGCGGAGCTCGCCCCCGCGGCTCGGCGGAACTTGTCCCCGCGGCCTGGCCGAGCTCGCGCCCGGATCCGGCCCCCCTCCCTCTCCTTCTTCTTCCCCGAGCCCAGCGGAGCTCACGCCCGCGTCCGGCCCCCCTCCCTCTCCTTCTCCTTCTTCGCGCCCGCGGCTCAGCGGAGCTCGCGCCCGGCGGAGCTCGCCCGCGCCGGCAGATCTCGCGCTCGCGGCTCGGCGGAGCTCGCGCCCGATGGAGCTCTTGCATCGTCTTGCCCCGACGGCCGCGCCCTGCCCCGACGGCTCCCACCATTTGCGTCGTCTCTCTTCGAAACGCAGATTTGCCTTACCAATCGCAGAGGACCCAGAATGGGTAGCTGGTTTCGGTCCTCCGTTGGAGGAGTGTTTTGGTACCCAAAAACACTGTGCCGAATGCATTTTTGTGTTTAGGTCGTTCGTTGGAGACAGTCTTAGGAACCAAATTTTGTTCGCTTAAATCGGTTCCTCCCCTTAGTTAACCGAAATAACCGAAGAACCGAAATCGATAGGAGGAACTTGTAAATCTATACCAAGAGATCAGTAATTGGGTTGTGAACTTGTGATTTGTAAATGTGCTAATGTGTTGGTTGTGGTTATTTGGTTGTGACTTATTGATTTGCATATGTTGCCATGTCATTTATGCCGTGAAAACAACCAAAATGCTACTGAATTTTTCTAATGTAACCTGTTGAATAATTGGTCGGTTAGTTCGGTTGGAACCGAGAACCGAACCAAACTAACCGAAACCAAACTTGGTCGGTACCGAGCTTTTTGAAGAACTGATCGGTACCAAATTTCTTGAGAACCGAACTTCCTAAAAAACCAAAGAACCGATCGGTTCGGTTCGGTAGAACCAACGCCCAGGCCTATGCGTTCGTGATCTGGTCCCCGCACGCGAGCGGAGGCGTGCAGCCCTCTGCTGTCTGTCCGTATGTGGGGAGGGACGTTGGGTGTGTTTTGGTTGGATGGTCTCTGTAACGTCCAGTCCCGACATACATGGCCCAGGCCCACTCTTCCTAGGAGTGGTCCCACCCGCGTAGTAACCCGCTTGAATTTTCGTCCTCGCTTCGTTCAAAACGGTTAACCGAAGGTTACTACGCGTCCCTAGCCCTGGTATTTAAGTCGATCCGGCGAATTTAGAGTTTCCTGGTACTAACTGGTTGCGCAGTGTTTTTCCTCGGTGCTACAGTAACCCGTGAACAGGACCACCGAGTTCGGTCGGCCCATTTTTGGATGAACAGTGCCCGTTGTACAGTAACCCCCAGAGTTCAGATGCTACAGTACCGTCCCGTGTTCTGCTGCAACGTCGCCGGTCCATGACTGGATTGAATTGGACCCACTTTAGCCCATTAGGATGTTACAGTCTCGTATATAACATTTAGAGTCGTTTCTTTTCCTATCAAATGTTTAGTCTGGCTCTCTAGAGCCAATTCTGACTTGTTTGGTTGTCTGTAAGTAGGCTAGGGTCTGGTTAGGGCTGGCATTCGTACCCCTTTAGCCAGGCCAAGATTGAACGTTCGAATCGGTCGTTCTCCTAGAGCCTCGCTTGGCCAGGCTCCAGTTCCTGTTCTCCTCACCTCTAGTTGTGAGTTCACCACGCTGCCCCGTTGTTCCCTTCAACCTTGGCCTCAATCTCGTCCAACCGTGATGCTCTTCCTCCCGGCCGGTGCTCCTCCCCGCGAGTAATCCTCCTGTGCTCCTCCCCGCCTGGTGCTTGCCGTGGCGTTCGTCGTGCTCGCTGCCGTGACAGTGACGGTGCTCGCCTCTCCTTCCTAGGCACGTCATCGCCAAAGCCTAGTGCTCGCCTCTCCTTCCTAGGCATGTCTCCAGCGCGAGCACAGCATGGGCACCTCGCTGGCCTCGCAAATTCCGAGCGCACCGAGGACCTTGATGTGGAGGTGGTCCTTGAGGTCGAGGAACAGGAGGTTGCAGCCCTAAAGCGTGCCCACCATCATGCTCTCCATCCTGGACCGCGAGCTCCCTCATCTGCTATTCGCCCGCCCGCGAAGAAGGAGGCGCTCCGGATGTCGTTCCCATCGTCGAGCAGCAGCGCTCGAATTGTGGTCATGTGTGCTCCCTCATCTGCGTGCTCCTGCGTGCTCTCTATCCTGGACCAAATGAAGTAGGAGAGGGAGGGAGGGAGGACGGGGTGGGATGTGGAGAATCATGGTGCCGGGATGGGTATGGAGACGGCACCGGCGGGAAAGAGGTTGAGGGAAGCTGCTGCTGCTAGCGGCGGCAGCGGCGGCCGTGCAGTGCTCATCGAGGATGCCTATCACTTGTTCGACAAAATGCCTCAAGGAGGTAATCTTACCAATTAGGAGAAGAGGTGACTATATCAAAACAAACTAGGAAACCAAACACACTCTGGGACTAGCCAAGCTAACGTAGTACAAACAACCAAACAACCATGGGCTGCCTTCATGGGAGCAGGCTAAGGCTGCCCAGGCTACGATTCTAGCTAAGTTAAAAGTTAGCCAGGAAATCAAACACACCCATTCAGTCTTAGCATTGCGGGCTCCACAGTAGCGGGTGCGCTGTTTGCCATGTATTGGAGGTAATGTTTTCCTAAACGGTAAACGGTCTTTACACGGTCGTCCTTCGTTTAGCGTTTAGGTTGTTTACACGGTGTTTAAACGAAGTTAAACGGTCTAAACAGTTTTGTACTTTTAAAAAAATACATATAATTATATATGTGCATGTAAAAAATCAAGTATTCTAGCATTCATATATATTTATCCAAGTAAAAATTAATTATTTTAGTATGTTTATATATTTATGCATGTGAAAAGAACCAAATATAGATATTTATGTATGTAACATATGAAGTGTACATATTTATAAATATAATAAACTTAAGTTTACAAATTTATCCATATAAAACTGAACTAGATTTACCTCGTGTTCGCCTAAACAGTCGTTTAAACAGCTGTTTAGCCCGTTCAATGCTATTTATCTCCGTTCCGTTTAGACCGTTTTTTCTTGTTTTTTGATCGTTTAAACAGTCAACCGTATAATTTCCATTTACTCCCTAAACAAAACAGTTTATCACCGTTTACCGTTTACTGATCGTTTAAACGGTCGTTTAATTCATTTAGACGAACACTGTCGGAGGCCAAGAATACCTCAAGACTATACCGCTTGCCCTTCAATGTGCAAAAAGACTTCAATTATCAGAGTTCACGTAATAACCAAGAAGTAAAACTACTTCAACAGTACTTTTTAGCAAACGAATAGTGTTTTCCTCTCACAATAAATAAATATAAGCATCAGCATAAACTAAATTTTAGCAAAACGAACAGGTTTTCTTGGCTAGTTGTGGTGCTTCATGTTAATTAATTGATTAGTTTTTCGAAGTTGGTATCACACTTTAGGGAAGAGAAACACCAAATGTGTGCTCACATTAATTTTATTTTTGCAAATAGAAATATTAAAAAATAAATACTAATTTTAAAATAATGTGGTTACGGGCTAAGCTAACTTATGTTTGAGTTGAAACATCTAACCCACCTAGCTAGAATTTTAAATTGGCTCACAACTAGGCCCAATCAGCCATGTACTGTTCAGGGGGGTACTGTAGCATCGTGCTACATACCGACCCCACCTTTAGCATCCAAAATCCCTAGAGCTTTCCTATAAAAAAAACTAGAGCTTCCTCTCCCCAGAGCAGCCACCCTTCCGTCTTGTGTTTTGGCTGCCACACATATCAGCAGAGAGGGGAACATGGGAGGGAGCTCAAGAGGCACTGGTATAGAAAACGAGCTGTACTATCGGTTGGGAAACCCCTTCAGTCCTAGTTTCTCAACTAGGAGGATGAATGCGAGATTAAAGAGCCCCTTCTTTAGTCCCGGTTTCTCGTATGGGACTAAAGGTCCACCTTTAGTCCCGGTTAGTAATACCAACCGGGACTAAAGAGGCCTCTCGGCCTGGCCACGTGGACCAGCCCTTTAGTCTCGGTTAGTATTACCAACCAGGACTAAAGGTTTTCTTTTTTTCTTTTTTTTATTTCTATTTTCAATTGATGATTCGTTTTGGTTTTCGAATAGGTTTTCGAATACGCATTCTACGCTGCTAATAATATATGTATTCTACACGCTTATAATGTTCGAACATTTTGTACAAACTAAAGTATGAAACTAACGTATATATTACATGCGTATACATATATTGTACGTTATTTTATGTGCATATAATATGTATATATATATTACAAATAAAACTTGTATTGTATATTCTATCATATCCTTGGGATAACAAATTCACTCCATCTGGTTTGGCTTCCATGTTTCGTTCACGTCATTGTAGAACTCGCTGGTGGAGTTTAAGACCTGGTCATTAAAAAATTCTGCTATGGCCTCTTGAATTGCTTTTAGTTGGTCACGTCGTATGACTTTTTCCTTCAACCATAGAGTCTTCAATAAAAGTTAAAGGAAAAGTATTAATATATATATGTGTGTGTTGGTCACGTGATTACTTATATATATGAGCAATAAAAGAAATTATGAATATATGAATATATTTATATAACGTACTTTGAGGATCTCTCCAGGAGTTCTTTTTGCGTATGCCATGATGAACTCGCAAACATAGTATCCGCAGTAGTTGGTCCCCTATTCTTGCCTCAGAACACACTTTTACGAGAAAAAAGATCCGATGAATTAAAAGCATGCATGGTGTTAATTGAATTATATATATAAATGTAGCTAGTACTTAGCTTTGCAATGTTTCATGTGGTGTTCCTCAATGAAACTTTTCTAAACACTACACCCAATAAAATAAAAAATTAATTTGGCCTTTAATAATTGTTGCACTTAAGAGATCGGGGTATATATAGTTGCTAGAGAGACCAAATTACCCTTGGATAATATCTATCATGTCTTGGTACTCTGTTTGCTTTTTTCTTAACGAGTCTAAGATGCTCAACCGACTATTGGCCATATCAATGACCATCAATATCCAGTGATTGCTGCATATGTTTTATATATAAATATGATCGACATTAACTAGAGTCAACATATATATATGGGAGATAGCTTAGCTAGTAAGCAAATAATTGAACAAATGTCCATATGATCGACATTAATTATTTAACACTCACCTTAATTTGTAGGGGAAGAGTATGTCCTTGTTTTGTTGGTTCTCTAAGAACCTCATGAGATTTTTCTCAAGCTCAGCTTTTCATTGAGGCGAGGGATTAGGGTGTTTGAATATGACATTTGGATCAACGAAATCAACATCATTATCCTTTCTCTTTCTGAGTTCTGTCATCTCATATCTGCATATATAAAAATATAGTGTGAGGATATATAATTTATATATATATATACATGTAGCTTTATATATATACACTTTAATAGTAGAAAATAATCACACTTACAAACAATAGCAGCTAATGAGACTTTTATCGAGAGAGTCTAGGTGGCATAGTTGGTGTAATTTTAAAAACTCGACATATATAACGTCATCGCCATGGAAGTAATGTTGGTTTCTAACTCTGACAGAAACAAAGGTCTCTCCCCGTTCACACGCCGTCATGTACCACTTGTTTAGCAGGTACATTTGCGTACCTAGTTCATCTAAGGCCTCAGGGTTGTATAGACTCTTTTCATGTTCAAATTTATTCCAAGGATCCACTTTCGGAGCAGATGGTCCTTTAGCGAGCACTTGGGCAAGGTCCAAACCAGTATCCTCGTAAAATCGAACCATGTCCTCAAAATCGACGTCTAGTAAGTCTAAGTTTGAACCATATTCATTACGAATAACAAGAGGGAGGACTGATTATTGCGATTGTTGTCCGAGTTGTGCAACACATTTTCCTGCTCTAGTCTTTTTCTGCGCTGCCTCAAATGACTTGGTGAGAGGGCGGTCGTAGTCCGATTTTGGCAGGGTCTTTTGAGATTTCCGCTTTTTCTGGTCCACCTTCTTTCTTAGAAGATCTGGAGGTAGGTAGAAGTACGGTTTCTCTGGGTTCTCCCTCGCTTCTCGTTGCTTTCTTACTTTTTCGAAGAAATTGTTTACATCTTTTTGTACCGCAGCATTTAATTCCTTTTTACTTTTCTCGTAAGATAGTTTTTGGAGAATAACTGGATTAGAGGAGGCTTTCTTCTTTGCCGGCTGGTGGGCCAATGGCTTCATTTATGGGGCAGACCTCTTAGGAGCTGGCTGCTTCTTGGTCATCAAGGGAGGTGGGGCAGCCGTTGGAGACCTCCTTGGAGGCGTTGGAGACCTCCTTGGAGGTGGCGGCGGTGGTGGCGTTGCATAATCATTGCTTGGAGCACTATGATGATCTGGAGATTAAATAATTGGACTTAGGTTGGCGGAGGCCCTGCTGTGTGAGTACAAAAAAGAATAATTAGGTATAAGAAATTATTATTATTAATCATGCATGTCAATAGAAAATTAGTAAAAAAGTTGTTTCGTTTATTTTTGTCCGCACCTATTGTCTAGCAGTTGAGGCAGCGGCGATGGACTAGAGACTCCGGGAATAATGATGTAGCACTTGCGCCATAGTATGAATGTCTTCTCCCCATCACCTCCTATAATGTCAAGAGACGGATCACTAAAACCTTTGTTAACTCTATCCACTAAGACACTAACATATCCAGGTGGTATTATTGCCCCATGGATTCTTGGTGTCTTGGTAGGATCTGGAGGAGAAAAAACACCGAGAGCCACCATGATTGTGGCATTCCCTTTTGGAATATGTAGCTCACATGATGTAAACAGTGCAGTGATGTCATCCACGAGGAAACGTAGCATTGCGTCATCTTGATTTGGCAACTCTGTGGAAACGTAGCTGCTTTTTAACTGATCAGGGGGCTAATATTAACGTTGATTCCTGGATCTGATGCCTGCCTTTGGGCACTCATTGTAATTTGCACTTGCTTTATGATTTCATCCTACATTCTAGTTTGCATGTCTTTTTCGTGCTCCTGTGCTTGAAGCAACGCCTCCCGTGACTCACGAAAAAATTCCTCCAACCTACTGATCCGCGCTGCTTCCTCATCCTTCCTTCTCTGCCAGCTTCTGTAGGTATCTCTATCGTTAGGGAAACCATGCTTTCAAGAAATGTTCTGTCTTAAACCTCTCGTTCGGCCACTATGTTCAGCAATCCCAATGGCATACGTCAGTTCATCCTTCTCTCTATTGGGCCTAAACACATCAATAGCTTTAGCTTGTAGAGTATAAGAAAATCTTTGTGTTGCTCTTTCGAGTTTTTGGCCATGAACCAGCTTCCCAGTCTCTAGGTCCAGTCTTCCCCCATGAGCGAAAAACCAATTCTTCGCATGTTTGGGCCAATTGAGTGATTCTGGTGTGATACCCTTAGCAAGAATGTCCGCTTCCATTTTTTCCCACTTGGGAATGGCAGTCACGTAGCCACTTGATCCCATGCCATGGTGGTATACCTTTTGTCAGGCATTCTCTTGGTTCCTTCTCACCCGTTCCTCATCCTCTTCCGATGTCTTGTACTATACAAAATCATTCCAGTAGGGCCTCAACTTCGCGAGCGGGCCCCTAGTATTGAAATTGGGCGTTAGGTTCTTCTTAACGTATTTCATGTATAGGAATTTCTTCCAAGTCTAGAATTGTGTGGCCATCTTCTTCATGGCCCACTTTCGAACTAGCTCCTTCAATTCATCATCGTTGATATCGTCATAATCATCTATTTGCAACGTGAAATGTTGAAGGATATCGTCCCAAATTAAATTCTTATCAAGATCAGAGATAAAACTAATATGAGACTCGTTGATCTTTTGCTTCCATTCACAGGCACTGATCGAAAGTCTGTCCCTTACAAGGTACCCATAGTGTTGCACGAATTTCCTTGCATGTGGACCAAGTGGTTCGCCTATCTCGGTATTAAATTTTGATATTATGTAGCGTCCCTCTAATGGTTTTTTTGGGCCTCGAATATTTTTGCTTTTCACCATTGTGGTCGTCGATCCAGAGGGCTACGTATAAAAAAAAATATCATGTGTACACATGATAGATGATAGATATTTAAATATATATATAATATTCAAATATATATATAAATATATATACCTCGCCAGTATTTTCTTGCATAATATTTTCTTGATTATTTTCAAGAGCTAGGTATTGACTCCCGTCATCTATATCCTGCTGGTCACCATCGGCAAATTGAGTGCCGATGTTGATAATATCCATCATTTCTTTATCCATGTTGTCTCTCGGAGCAGCCATCTAGCTTTTACACCACTAGATATATCTATAAAAAATAAAAACCATATATTTATAAAATGGATCGAGTCATGTGCTTAAAATTAATTAAATAACTGCACTCAAAATTCAAGTCTCCAAAGCATAACTTTGATTTCTTATTTTCTAGAAATATTTATTGGCAAGTGATATATATAACAAATTTATATATATAATAATATAAATTTAAAACTCTCTAATATGTATAACAAATATATATATAACAATGAAAACCATACACTAGTCATGCATATGCTATTTAATGGATAGAGCTAGGGGATTAAACTTAAATAATTATAGAATTTAGGGTTATTATTTACGCCGAGCTCTGGTTAGGGTTTGCATGCGTGGAACTTGATTAGGATATATATAAAAGTTTGGAGTGGAGCTCGGTCGGGTTAGGATTAGGAGCGAGTTCAGGATATTAGGTTATATATATCCTGATCTACATTGGTGTATATAAATATATCAAAATTCATGTCACCCTAATTATGAAGAATCAAATATATATAACTATAGAATTCAAGGTTATTATTTACGCCTTTGTTAGGGTTTAGAGCGGAGCTCGACCGGGTTAGGGTTTGGAGCGGAGCTTAGGATATTAGGATATATATCAATATTAATGTCAATATATCAAAATTTAGATATATATACCAAAAAATTCATAGCACTAATAAAACAATCTTTTCAATTGTGACGAAGATTCTAATATATTTCTACAACTATACATTGTACCATGCAAATAATAATTAGGGTGACATGAATTTTATTAGTGCTTGTGCTCGATGTCCATCATTGTCAATTGTCATCGCCTGGATTTGCATGCCGCGGTGGCATGGTGGCGAAGCCGTGGGGTAAGATTCGCATACGTGCTCCCACATGATTTGATGTTTTTATGTAAGGTGGGATGAAGCGGTGTATAGTAGCGTGTTTACTTCAGTTTAGTTAACAAATAACAAGAACTAACGCTAAATCGAGTAACACGATTTTTATGTGTCACTTACAGGTCTAGGTAAAAAAGGATTAATTCACGCCGAAAAAAGAGGTTGCCGGCTCTAATTAAAACATTCATCATGCTGGTGCTACACGTACACCAAGCATACCCTAAGGGTGTAGTGTAGGTATATGTATTCGGTTTCATTATTGCTCGACACCATATATATTTGTGTTGTTGAACGAGGATTCCAAGCAAATCTCGGTGTTTGGTTCCTTTACCAAATCGAAGCGTCTTCAGATTCGTTGAGACAAGATGATTTCGCTTGCTTCTGTGAGAGAGCTAATTAAAATGGCTCTTGACCTCTTGTCTATCTAGACGACGAGCTACTTATTTCGCTCCCTTAGGATCGAGCGAGGCTATGATGAAAAAAACAATCTGTCATCAGATAGATTTTGATGGAGCTGAGGACCGCGACGCAGAACAAGCAAAATGGAGGTGCCTCGGGGCCACCCCTGAACACACTCATACACACACTGTTGCTCACATATAGCATGGCGAGCACAAGCACGATGGCGAGGACGAGCATGAGCACAAGCACGCAAGGTGAGGAGATCGAGGACAATGAGCGTGGAGGATGACGAGCGCGTGGAGCCGGCCAGGACAAGGCGCGTGTGCGCGTAGAGCTAGCCTCCAGGGACAAAGGACGAGCTCGAGGTGTGGTGCTGGCTAGAGGTGATCTCTCGACGACGAGGATGAGCGCGCAATGATGGGAACGATGACGAGCGCTCTGACAAAGGGGACGATGACGAGCGCTTCGGTGAAGGGGACGATGAGTGCACGGCGAGGCATGCGAGCGCGTGGAGCTGGGGACAAAGCTGGCGATGATGAGGACGAGGATCGACGATGGTGATGAGGGCATGGCAGATCCAAATTAGATCTGGGTGAGGGCGAGGACGATGGTGATGGATCCAGGTCTAGGCGCCTAAAAGGTCCTAATGGCTAGAGGGGGGGGGGGCGAATAGCCAAATAAAAATTTCTACAACAACACTTAACAAAATGGTTGGACAATTATGAGGCAAAGCAAGTGTTGCACTAGCCTACTCAAAATGCAAGCCACCTATTACAATTCTAGTTTAGATAGTGTCTATTCACACAAAAGCTATGACACTACCCTATATTAGTGTGCTCTCAAAGGCTAACTAAAGAGCCACACCAACCAAGCAAGCAAGCTCTCACAACTAGCTACACTAAAGAGCTTGACAACTAGTTTACGGTAATGTAAAGAGAGTGATCAAGAAGGTTATACTGTTGTGTAGATGAAGGAACCAATCAATCACAAGGATGAATAACAATGAAGACCAATCACCCCGGAATCAATGATGAACACAATGATTTTTACTAAGGTTCACTTGCTTGCCGACAAGCTAGTCCTCATTGTGGCGATTCACTCACTTGGAGGTTCACGCGCTAATTGGCTTCACACACCAAACCCTCAATAGGGTGCCACACAACCAACACAAGATGAGGATTACACAAGCCATGAGCAATCCACTAGAGTACCTTCTGGCTCTCCGCCGAGGAAAGGTCAAGAACCCCTCACAATCACCACGATTGGAGCCAGAGACAATCATCACCCTCCGCTCGACGATCCTCGCTACTCCAAGCCATCTAGGTGGCGGCAACCACCAAGAGTAACAAGTGAATCCCGTAGCGAAACACGAACACCAAGTGCCTCTAGATGCAAACACTCAAGCAATGCACTTGAATTCTCTCCCAATCTCACAAAGATGATGAATCAATCATGGAGATGAGTGGGAGGGCTTTGGCTAAGCTCACAAGGTTGCTATGTCAATAAAAATGGCCAAAGGTGTGAGCTTCAATCGGCCATGGGGCTTAAATAGAAGCCCCCATGAAATAGAGCCGTGGTACCCCATCACTGGGCACAACGCGGGGTGACCGGACGCTGGCCCTTAGCGTCTGGTCACGTGATTCACGCCATGTGTCCTCTGCTTCAAATACTATTCGTTAGATTTCAATGGTCATCTGTTGACCGGACGCAGCGCACAAACTGATCGGACGCTCAGCCTCTAGCGGCCGGTCATTTCCAGTAAGGTTCTAGAAACAATTTTCTCTGATCACTCAGTGACTTTTCTCTGCGCTGCCCGACAACAGGACCGGACCCTGGACCTTAGTGTCCGGTCAGTCCAAGACCCAGCGTCCGGTTAATGACCGACGCTGGCGTCTATGCTGCCACACTTGACTAGACGCACCAGTCCCTCTAAGACAAGCATCCGGTCACTCAGTGACCAGCAAGACTAACTCCTTTTCTCCTCTAACTTCTTCACCCTTGCTTAAATGTGCCAACCACCAAGTGTATCACCTTGTGCACATATGTTAGCATATTTTTACAAACATTTTCAAGGGTGTTAGCACTCCACTAGATCCTAAATGCATATGCAACGAGTTAGAGCATCTAGTGGCACTTTGATAACCGCATTTCGATACGAGTTTCACCCCTCTTAATAGTACGGCTATTAATCCTAAATGTGATCACACTCTCTAAGTGTCTTGATCACCAAAACAAAATAGCTCCTATGGTTTATACCTTTGCCTTGAGCTTTTTGTTTTTCTCTTTCTTCTTTCCAAGTCCAAGCACTTGATCATCATCATGGCATCATCATCATCATGTTATGATCTTCATTTGCTTTACTACTTAGAGTGTGCTACCTATCTCATGATCACTTGATAAACTAGGTTAGCACTTAGGGTTTCATCAATTCACCAAAACCAAACTAGAGCTTTCAATCTCCCCCTTTTTGGTAATTGATGACAACCCTTTCACAAAGATATGATTTGAAATTCAATTGAATCCATGTTTCTTGCCTAAGCATATTTACCATGTGTAAAAGAATATGGACAAGTTTCATGAACCCCAAATGGTAGCAATTTCTCCCCCTACATATGTGTTAAGAGTTTGGATTGTAGCTTGCACATATGCTTAGATAGGAAATATAGGAGACAACATCTACCAAATGATGCTAAGGTATAAAAGATGGACATTTGAAGCGTGATACCAATCGGAGTGCACCATTATACCATCCTTAGCACCATGGTTAGCTCTATACCACTTGGAAACAATACTTGGAAATGAAAGTTATCTAGTGATTTCATTTCATTATTCAATCTTACAACTAGCATACATCACACAAGCATGGATGTTGAAATTTAAAACTTATGCCATGCAAGCAAACATATGAAATGCACATTCAAATGCACCATACAAGTTCATGAGCTTGCTCCCCCTACTTGTGTGCTCAAAATTTCCCTTTATGTCAAGTTCTTCCCCTATCACTTGTATCTTTATTTCTCTCCCCTTTGTGTTGTCTTTTCACTATCTTTGTGCACTATTTCTCCCCCTTTGTCATCAATGACCACAAAGGTTTAAAATATAGATAGATAGAGATTATCAATGTCAATCAATGGGGTGAGGATTATTTTCCCAAATTTGGTCCAATCTAGATCATTTGCCAAAGATATTTAACTCGGTTTGATCCAAGAACAAGCTTCTTCACACCTCCGAGTAAGAGTTATCTTGTACCATGTCGAGTTAAACACTTAGAGCTCATTTTCTAGATTGAACACTAGGTTTACAAGCCCATAAATATGTCATATGCTACCACTAGATTAAGTCAAGCATAGAAGCAATAGTGATACCATGTAAACATCAAATTCATTTGATTTTCATGAATAAGCCTAATAAAATAGAGAGATGACTAGATGCACTAAACATGTCCTTAGCAAAGATGTATGTCATGCCAATCAACTTTTACCTTGGATTGCTCTAAGGAGAGGCATGCCATATAAGTGGGGGGGTGCATCAATAGATAGATAGAGATTATCAATGTCAATCAATGGGGTGAGGATCATTTTCCCAAATTTAGTCCAATCTAGATCATTTGCCAAAGATATTTAACTCGGTTTGATCCAAGGACAAGCTTCTTCACACCTCCGAGTAAGAGTTATCTTGTACCATGTTGAGTTAAACACTTAGAGCTCATTTTCTAGATTGAACACTAGGTTTACAAGCCCATAAACATGTCATATGCTACCACTAGATTAAGTCAAGCATAGAAGCAATAGTGATACCATATAAACATCAAATTTATTTGATTTTCATGAATAAGCCTAATAAAATAGAGAGATGACTAGATGCACTAAACATGTCCTTAGCAAAGATGTATGTCATGCCAATCAACTTTTACCTTGGATTGCTCGAAGGAGAGGCATGTCATATAAGTGGGGGGTGCATCAACACATATTTGAGAAATCCAATATGTTCAACTCATTCCTTAGCTTGCAAAACATTTTCTCATCCGATGGCTTGGTGAATATATAGGCAAGTTGATCTTCAGTGCCTACACTCTCAATGCAAATGTCTCCTTTTTGTTGGTGATCTCTTATGAAATGGTGGCAGACATCAATGTGCTTTGTTCTTGCATGTTGAACCAAATTGTTGGTCAACTTGATTGCACTCTCATTGTCACATAGCAATGGCACTTTCTTGAACTTGATTCCAAAGTCAATGAAAGTGGCCTTCATCCAAAGTACTTGTGCACAACAACTACCGGCGGATATGTATTCGGCTTCAGCGGTTGATAATGCAACATGATTTTGCTTCTTTGATGACCATGAAATAAGTGATCTTCCCAGCAATTGATATGTGCCCGAGGTGCTCTTCCTTTCAACCTTGCATCCCGCATAATTCAAGTCAGAGTAACCAACTAGCTCAAACTTTGTTCCTTTGAGATACCACAAACCAACATTTGGTGTATGCTTCAAGTACCTCAATATCCTCTTTGTAGCCTTCAAATGACTCTCTCTTGGTGAGGCTTGAAATCTTGCACACATGCATACACTAAATATGACATTCGGCCTTGATGCGGTCACATAGAGTAGGCTTCCAATCATAGACCGATACAATTTTTGATCCACCATATTGCCACTTGCATCACTATCCAAGTTACCATTTGTTCCCATTGGTGTGCTAATGACTTTGCTATCACTCATGCCAAACTTCTTGATCATGTCTTTGATGTACTTGCCTTGACTCACAAATGTACCATTCTTCAATTGCTTGATTTGAAGACCAAGGAAGTAACTCAACTCACCAATCATGTACATCTCAAACTCATTAGCCATCATCTTTCCAAACTCATCACAAAAATCTTGATTGGTTGATCCAAATATGATGTCATCAACATATATTTGCAACACAAATAGTTCTTTTCCAATCTTCTTGATGAAAAGAGTGGTGTCAACCTTGCCCATTATGAACCCCTTAGAGAGTAGGAAATCCCTCAATCTCTCATACCATGCTCTAGGTGCTTGCTTCAAGCCATACAAAGCTTTCTTCAACTTGTATACATGGTTGGGCTTCTTATCATCTTCAAAACTGGGAGGTTGCTCAACATATACTTCTTCATTGATGTAGCCATTGAGAAATGCACTCTTAACATCCATTTGATAGAGTTTGATGTTGTGGGCACAAGCATAGGCTAGCAAGATTCTAATTGCTTCTAATCTAGCAACTAGGGCATATGTTTCTCCAATGTCAAGACCTTTAACTTGTGTATAGCCTTATGCTACTAATCTTGCTTTGTTCCTTACTACTATCCCATCTTGATCTTGCTTGTTTCTAAAGACCCATTTGGTTCCAATCACATTGTGTTCCTTTGGTCTTTCTACCAACTCCCATACATGATTTCTTGTGAAGTTATTCAATTCTTTATGCATAGCATTCACCCAATCAACATCCTTCAATGCTTCTTCTATCTTCTTTGATTCAATGGATGACACAAATGAGAAATGCTCACAAAATGAAGCCAATCTTGATCTTGTTTGTACACCTCTTGAAATATCACCAATGATAGTGTCCAATGGATGATCTCTTGCAATATTGGTTGGTTGGAGGATTGGAACTTGATTGCTTGCACTTGCTTGATCATTGGGTTGAGATGATGTACTAGCCACTTGATCTTGTTCATTATCATGAGATCCACTTGCACTAACTTGATTTGTATCATCTTGCACATTTGAGTTAGAGAGCACTTGCACTTGATCATCTTCATCATCATTCACTTGCCTAGGCCTCAATTCACCAATATCCATGTTCTTCATGGCATTTGAAAGTTGAATGCCTCTAACATCTTCTAAGTTCTCATTCTCTACTTGTGAACCCTTGGTTTCATCAAATTCAACATCATGAACTTCATCAAGAGTACCACTATCCAAATTCTAAACTCTATATGCTTTGCTTGTAGTGGAATAGCCAAGTAGGAATCCTTCATTACATTTCTTGTCAAACTTGTCCAATCTTGTGCCTTTCTTCAAGATATAGCATTTGCAACCAAAGACTCAAAAATATGCAATGTTGGGCTTTCTACCATTCAAGAGCTCATATGGTGTCTTCTCTTTCAATCGGTGACAATAGAGGCGGTTGCTACAATAGCAAGCCGTGTTGATAGCTTCGGCCCAAAAAGATTGACTCACATTGTACTCACTAAGCATAGACCTTGCCATATCAATGAGTGTTCTATTCTTTCTCTCAACAAGGCCATTTGATTGAGGTGTGTATTTGGCCGAGAATTGATGTCTAATTCCAAATTTATCACATAACTCATCAATTCTAGTGTTTTTGAACTCACTACCATTGTTACTTCTAACTCTCT
The DNA here is from genome assembly GCF_019320115.1 of Miscanthus floridulus. NCBI lineage: Eukaryota > Viridiplantae > Streptophyta > Magnoliopsida > Poales > Poaceae > Miscanthus > Miscanthus floridulus. Next base: position 82,495,488 of record NC_089581.1, read on the forward strand.
TGATGGTTGTTTTAAACTCATTGTGAATGCCCTTGACAAATGATTTGAATGTTGCAAATACATCACTTTTGTCCACTAGAAAGAATACCCATCTATATCTAGTGTAGTCATCCACTATCACAAAGCCATATTTGTTTCCACCGATACTAGTGTATTGTGTTGGCCCAAACAAATCCATGTGCAATAACTCAAATGCTTTACTAGTGCTCATCATGCTTTTCTTAGGATGGGTGTTTCCAACTTGTTTGCCGGCTTGACAAGAGCTACAAAGCTTATCCTTTTCAAACACAACATCTTTCAAGCCTTTAACTAAGTCATGCTTAACCAATCTATTCAATTGTTTCATTCTAACATGACCAAGCCTTCTATGCCATAACCAACCCATGCTAGACTCAGTGAACAAGCATGTAGATAATCTAGCTTCACTAGCATTGAAATCAACCAAGTATAGATTCTCATATCTAAAGCCTTTGAAGATCAAGTTAGAGCCATCTACACTTATGATTTCTACATCATCTACCCCAAATATGCATTTGAATCCAAGATCACACAATTGAGCCACGGATAGCAAATTGAAGTTCAAGCTCTCTACTAGCAACACATTGGATATGCTCATGTCATTGGATATTGCAATCTTACCAAGCCCTTTGACCTTGCCTTTGCCATTACCACCAAATGTGATACTATCATAACCATCATTGCCATTGGTGTTGATTGAGTTGAACATTCTTGCATCACTAGTCATGTGTTGAGTGCACCCACTATCAAGAACCCAATGCCTTCCTCTGGCTTTGTAATTGACCTACAAAAGATCAATTCTTTTTAGGTACCCAAACTTGCTTGGGTCCTTGAAGATTAGTCACTAAGCTCTTTGGTACCCAAATGGCTTTCTTTTTTGAACCCATCCTGGTTTACGAATGAACTTAGCCTTCACACCATTTGTACCCTTAGTAAGCATATAGCATGAATCAAGCTTTATGGAGGATACATTAGCATTTTTGGCCTTATTGCATTCTTGCTCTTTATGATCCACTTGCTTGCAACTAGTGCAAAACCGATCATTGTTCTTTACAAAACTAGTCTTGTGAGGAGCAAAGGCCGCCTTGCCTTTCTTAGGGGTATAGCCCAATCCCTCTTTATAGAGAGAAGCTCTTTGGCTACCCAAGCATATAAGCAAGCGGTCCTCACCACCATAAGCCTTAGCCAAGGTGTGAGTGAGCTTATTGACCTTCTTCTTGAGGTTCTCATTCTCAACCACTAGTGAGGCATCACAAGTGAGACCATCACTACTAGATGAGGTAGAAGTGGAAGTGCTACAAGAAGGGTTAGTAGGAGCAATAATGATAGTCATAGATAGTGATTCATCAATTATATCACAAGTTAAACCTACATTGCAAGTTTCAACATGCTTCTTTTTATTTTGCTCATCAAGCAAAGAGGAATGAGCCTTTTCAAGCTTTTTGTGAGCTTTGCCAAGCTTCTCATTGGCTTGCTCTAGCCTCTCATGAGATGCATTGAGCTCATCAAAGGCTTGCTTAAGGGCTTTTAGTTCTTTACGCAAGCTTTTGCATTCCCTTCTCTTGATGTCAAAGTGTTCTCTAACATCCTCTAGCATATCAAATAATTCATCTTTGGTGGGTTCATCATCATCACTATCACTAACATGGTTATTTTCATTTTCATTTTCATCATCATGTTCTTCATCGCTTTCATCATCACTTGTTTGTACCTTAGTGGCCTTAGCCATGAAGCATGATGACGATTTGAAGGGAGAAGGCTTGTCATTGATAGCAATGCTTGCAAGAACCTTCTTCTTAGTGGTCTTGTTATCATCACTATCATCATCATCATCACTTGAGGAAGCATCACTATCCCAAGTGACTACATATGAACCACCCTTCTTCTTCTTGAAGGCCATCTTGTCCTTCTTCTCTTTCTTTTCCTTCTTGTCCTTCTTCTTGTTCTTCTTGTTGTCATCATCATTGTCGCTATTGTATGGACATTGAGCAACAAGATGATCTTTGCTTCCACACTTGAAGCACCTTCTTGACTCTTCTTTGTTCTTGGATGAAGACTTCTTCCTTCTAGCATGGTAGCCCTTCTTCACCATGAACTTACCAAATCTCTTGACAAAGAGAGCCATCTTCTTATCATCATCATCATCCCATGAATCATCATCTTCACTTGATGTTTCTTGCTTAGCTTTGCCCTTGGATGATGTGGCCTTGAATGCCATGCTCTTCTTCTTGTCATCCTTCTTCTCATCTTTCTTCTCCTTCTTTTCTTCCTTCTCATCTTCATCTCTATAAACATCATCGGTCATAATATCTCCCAAGATTTGGTTTGGTGTCATTGTGTTCAAACCGGTCCTTACTAGCAAGGTGACCAACATGCCAAATCTTGCGGGTAAACATCTTAAGAACTTATTTGAGAAGTCCTTGTCCTCTATCTTCTCACCAAGTGCTTTGAGATCATTGAAAAACACTTCCATCCGATGGAACATGTCCAACACACTCTTATCTTCCTTCATCTTGAAGCTTGCAAACTTTTTTTTGAGAATATATGCCTTTGCACCCTTCACGGCTTGAGTGCCCTCAAATGACTCTTCCAACTTCTTCCATGCCTCATGAGCTCTCTTAATGTTCTTGATTTGCTCAAAGGTTCTCTCATCCAAAGCATCATGGATGGCACTAAGAGCAATGTCATTGTTTTGGAGAAGTATTTCTTCGGCGGCGGTGGGAGCCTCTTCATCTTCTATCTCAATCTTTGTTTCTACCACTTTTCAAATCTTCCTATTGATTGACTTGATATATGTTGTTATCTTAGCCTTCCAATAAGGATAATTTAAGCCATCAAATTGGGGTGGCTTCTTGGTGTTGTTGATTTGAGCCATTTTTACACCGAAGGTTGTTAAGCCTCAAATCACGGTGACCTTGGCTCTGATACCACTTGAAAGGTCCTAATGGCTAGAGGGGGGGGGGTGAATAGCCTAATAAAAATTTCTACAGCAACACTTAACAAAATGGTTAGACAATTATGAGGCAAAGCAAGTGTTGTGCTAGCCTACTCAAAATGCAAGCCACCTATCACAATTCTAGTTTAGATAGTGTCTATTCACACAAAAGCTATGACACTACCCTGTGTTAGTGTGCTCTCAAAGGCTAACTAAAGAGCCACACCAACCAACCAAGCAAGCTCTCACAACTAGCTACACTAAAGAGCTTGACAACTAGTTTGTGGTAATGTTAAGAGAGTGATCAAGAAGGTTATACTACCGTGTAGATGAAGGAACCAATCAATCACAAGGATGAATAACAATGAAGACCAATCACCTCAGAATCAATGATGAACACAATGATTTTTTACCGAGGTTCACTTGCTTGCCGGCAAGCTAGTCCTTATTGTGGTGATTCACTCACTTGGAGGTTCATGCGCTAATTGGCTTCACACACCAAACCCTCAATAGGGTGCCTCACAACCAACACAAGATGAGGATCACACAAGCCATAAGCAATCCACTAGAGTACCTTTTGGCTCTCCACCGGGGAAAGGTCAAGAACTCCTCACAATCACCATGATCAGAGCTAGAGACAATCACCACCCTTCGCTCGATGATCCTCGCTGCTCCAAGCCATCTAGGTGGCAGCAACCACCAAGAGTAACAAGTGAATCCCATAGCGAAACACGAACACCAAGTGCCTCTAGATGCAAACACTCAAGCAATGCACTTGGATTCTCTCCCAATCTCACAAAGATGATGAATCAATGATGGAGATGAGTGGGAGGGCTTTGGCTAAGCTCACAAGGTTGTTATGTCAATGAAAATGGCCAAAGGTGTGAGCTTCAACCGGCCATGGGGCTTAAATATAAGCCCCCACAAAATAGAGCCGTTGTACCCCATCACTGGGCACAACGTGGGGTGACCGGACGCTTCGGTCCGATTGACCAGACCTGGCCCTCAGCGTCCGATCACGTGATTCACACCATGTGTCCCCTGCTTCAAATACTATTCGTTAGATTTCAATGGTCATCTATTGACCGGACGCAACACACAAGCTGACCGGACGCTCAGCCTCCAGTGTCCGGTCGTTTCCAGTAAGGTTTTAGAAATGATTTTCTTCGACCGAACCCTATAAGCGTTCGGTCACTCAATGACTTTTCTCTATGCTGCCCAATAATAGGACTGGACCCTGGACCTCAGTGTCCGGTCAGTCCAAGACCCAGTGTCCGGTCGATGATCGACGCTGGCGTCTATGCTGCCACACTTGATCGGACGCGCCGATCCCTCTAAGACCAGCATCTGGTCACTCAGTGACCAGCAAGACTAACTCCTTTTCACCTCTAACTTCTTCACCCTTGCTTAAATTTGCCAACCACCAAGTGTATCACCTTGTGCACATGTGTTAGCATATTTTTACAAACATTTTCAAGGGTGGTAGCACTCCACTAGATCCTAAATGCATATGCAACGAGTTAGAGCATCTAGTGGCACTTTGATAACCATATTTCGATACGAGTTTCACCCCTCTTAATAGTATGGCTATCAATCCTAAATGTGATCACACTCTCTAAGTGTCTTGATCACCAAAATAAAATAGCTCCTATGGTTTATACCTTTGCCTTGAGCTTTTTGTTTTTCTCTTTCTTCTTTTCAAGTCCAAGCACTTGATCATCATCATGGCATCATCATCATCATGTTATGATCTTCATTTGCTTTACTACTTGGAGTCTGCTACCTATCTTATGATCACTTGATAAACTAGGTTAGCACTTAGGGTTTCATCAATTCACCAAAACCAAACTAGAGCTTTCAGCGCCGCACACGAATGGGAGAGGCACAAGCCGAGCCGCTAGTGGAGACAGTGACAGATGGGAGAGGTGCGTGGAGGCAGTTGGAGCCAATGAGGAGCAACGGTGGTGTGGTGGCTGTCGGGCGATGGATGAAGATGATTGAGGTGGAGAAGAAGACGAGGCGATATATATTTAGGGGATCTTTAGTCCCGGGTGAAGCCTTGGCCCGGGACTAGAGGTCCTTTAGTCCTGGGTAATGGTAAGAACCAGGACTAAAGGTCTGACCTTTAGTCTCGGGTGCAACCATGACCCAGGACTAAAGTTATTTTTTGGCGGGCCGCGAAAATGTAGCCCACCTTTAGTCCCGGGTGGTTGATCCACCCAGGAGTAAAGGTGGGCTACAGTTGGCTTTCTGCCAGTTTCCAGAAGTTTTTCCTTTTTTATATATTTCTTTTATATAAATATGTAGAGAGTTATTAATTGCCTAATAAATAAAATATTATCCAAAAAATTATAAAAAAAATCCTAGACTTGGTTTTGCATTATTATACACAACAAAAATTTATAACCTAAACTCTTTTGTTTTACTGTATAAATATTTAACATAGTGTAAATAATAATTACAATTTGCACCATGCAAAAATATACTACTTGATTAAAATTATTAAAACTATTGCTCTTCGACAGGAAATTAGTTTTCACATCTTATTAACGTTGACCATTTGGTTTTTCATCACACATTCTCCACGGGAAATCCACCGTCAAGCAGAAAATTCATTTAAACCATAGAAAATATGAAAACACGACAAAAAAATCTGAAGTCACAATTATTACATAATAGGTCTAATACATCACCATATCAAGCTGGGACTAAAACAATTTTTCACTAATTTTTTCACATCAGATGCATTGCTTTTGCTTTTTGCTTTGTGCGACATGGAAATCCCACCATCAAACACAAATTTAATCTGAACATTGCAAAAAAGGAAACACCTAATAAACATCTCTGAATTCATAATTATTACATAATATCTCTAATACACACTATTAAACATCACTATATATCAAGTGGGCACAGTAGTGAACTTCTTCTTAACATATATCCCTTGGTTATGATCGCGCCATAACCATGGAGTGTCCTCATCATTTAGCTAGATGCTTGGGTCTTTGTTCACTGTGAAGGGTGGAATTTGGTCATCCTTTTCATAATCTTCTGATATGTCTAACTTGTCTTCAATTCCGACGATGTTTCTTTTCCCTGAAAGAACTATGTGGCGCTTTGACTCATTGATTGGGTTGTTGTTTTCCCTCTCTTCGGTTTTGTAGACATGTCCTTGACATAGAACACCTGATTCACATCCTTGGCAAGGACGAATGGTTCATCTTTGTACCCAATATTGTTGAGGTCCACGGTTGTCATTCGATACTGGTTGTCGACTGCTACCCCGCCTCTAGTCGCCTTTACCCATTGGCACTTGAACAAAGGTACCTTAAAAGTAGGTGCATAGTTTAGTTCCCATATCTCCTCTATGCAGCCATAATATGTTTGCTTATTTCCATTAGAGTCGATGACATCTATGCGGACACCACTGTTTTGGTTGGTGCTCCTTTTATTTTGGGCTACTATATAAAATGTATTCCCATTTATCTCGTACCCTTTGTATGTGAGGATATGCCATGATGGCTGCCTAGCCAACAAATACAATTGCTCATCAATACTCTCATCACCCTGACATTCTTTTCGCAACCAGTCGCTGAAAGTTTCCATGTGCTGACACGTAATCCAAGCTTTAGACTTCCCTAGAAACTCGGATCGGAGCAACTCTTTATGTGTCTCGATATATGGATCCACCAAGGAGGAGTTTTGTAGAACTGTGTAGTGTGCTTTATTAAAATAATTGTCCTGCGTACCAATATATGGTTTCTTCCCTAGTGTCCCCTTTCCACTTAGTCTCCCCTCATGTCGCGATTCAGGAATACCAATCAGGTTAAGGTCGGGAATAAAGTCAACACAAAATTCAATGACCTCCTCTGTTCCATAGCCCTTGGTGATGCTTCCTTCTGGCCGAGCACGGTTGTGAACATATTTCTTTAGGACTCCCATGAACCTCTCAAAGGGGAACATGTTGTGCAGGAACATAGGACCGAGAATGCTAATCTCCTTGACCAGGTGAACTAGGAGGTGTGTCATGATATTAAAGAAGGAAGGATGGAACATCAACTCAAAGCTGACAAGACATTGAACCACATTATTCTATAGTTTAGCTAGATCTGTTGGATCGATTGCCTTCTGAGAAATTGCATTGAGGAATGCACATAGCTTCACGGTGGCTAGACGTACATTTGGAGGTAGAATTCCTCTTAATGCAACTGGAAGCAATTGTGTCATGAGCACGTGGCAGTCATGGGACTTTAAGTTTAGGAATTTCTTCTCTGGCACATTTATTATACCCTTTATATTCGAGGAGAATCCAGATGGTACCTTGATGCTTGCTAGGCATTCAAACATGCTTTCCTTCTCTTCTTTGCTAAGAGTGTAGCTGGCAGGACTTAAGTAATGGCATCCATCATCTATCTTCTCTGGATGCAGGTTGTCTCGTTCTTTCAAACACCACAGGTCCTGTCGTGCTTCAAGTGTGTCCTTAGGCTTCCCATACACACCCATGAAGCCTAGCAGGTTCACACAAAGATTCTTTGTCAGGTGCATCACGTCGATCATGCTACGGACCTCTAGGACTTGCTAATAGGGTAGCTCCCAAAATATGGACTTCTTCTTCCACATGGGTGTGTGACCGTCGGCGTCGTTCAGAACAGGTTCACTGCCATGTGCCTTTCCAAATACTACTTTCACATCCTTGACCATATTGAGTACATCCTCACTAGTTCGGTTGCCCGGCTTGTTCTGGTGGTTTGCCTTACCTTTAAAATGCTTACCTTTCTTTCTTAAGGGGTGATTCATAGGAAGAAATCAACGATGGCCAAGGTACATGATCTTTCAATATTTTTTCAAGAATATACCTTTAATGTCATCAAAATAGTGCGTGCATGCATTATATCCCTTGTTGATTGTCCTAAAAGATTACTTAGAGTAGGCCAATCATTGATTGTTACGAACAACAATGCTCGCAGGTCAAAGTGCTCCTGTTTGTGCTCATCCCACACACGTACACCTGGTCTATTCCACAAAAGTAGAAGTTCTTCAACTAGTGGCCTTAGGTACACATTGATGTCGTTGCCAGGTTGCCTTGGGCCTTGGATGAGCATTGGCATCATAATAAACTTACGCTTCATGCATAACCAGGGAGGAAGGTTGTAGATACATAGAGTAACAGGCCAAGTGCTATGACTACTGCTCTGCTCCCCAAAAGGATTCATACCATCTATACTTAAAGCAAACCTTAAGTTTCTTGCATCATTTGCAAACTCCAGAAATTCTCTATCGATTGCTCTCCACTGGGACCCATCAGTAGGGTGTCTCAACATATTGTCTACCTTACGGTCTTCTTTGTGCCATCGCAACAACTTTGCATGGTCTTTGTTTCTGAACAGACGTTTCAAGCATGGTATTATAGGAGCAAACCACATAATCTTGGCAGAGATTTTCTTCGTAGGACGTTTGCCCTAAACATCATCAGGGTCATCTCGCCTGATCTTATACCGTGATGCATGACATACCGGGCATGCATCTAACTTCTCGTACTCCTTGCCATGGTAGAGGATGAAGTCATTAGGACATGCATGTATCTTCTAGATTTCTAATCCCAAAGGGCAGACTACCTATTTTGCTTCATACGTAGTGGCAGGCAATTCGTTATCCTTCGGAAGCATCTTCTTTTGGATTTTAGTAACTCCCCAAATCCCTTGTCAGATACACCATTCTTTGCCTTCCATTGCATCAATTCTAGTGTGGTACCCAACTTTTTCTGCCCCGCATCACAAGCTGGGTATAGCAATTTCTTGTGATCCTCTAGCATACACTCAAACTTGATCTTCTCCTTTTCACTTTCGCATTCTCTTTGTGCATCACGAATGGCCTGACCAAGATCATCAGCGGGCTCATCTTCTGCCCCTACCTCTTCTTTAGCTTCCCCCATTGCAGTATCATTGAAGGCACCATATTTAGCAATAATGTCATCATCATCCCATTGTTCTTCTTCACCTTCTTCCATTACAACCCCAGTTTCTCCGTGCTTCATCCAACAAATATAGTTTGGCATGAAACCCGACTTCAACAAGTGTGAATGAAGACTCCTTGAGCTAGCATATTCCTTCAAATTCTTACATATGGCACATGGGCAGCACATGAAACCATCGTATTTGTTTGCCTCGCCACACGTAAGAAAGAATGCACGCCCTCAATGAACTCTTGGGAGCGGCGATCAGCATTGTACATCCAATGCTGGCTCATCTGCATTATATGACATACATACCATATTAAAACATAGAACATAATTAGTTAATTATACGACATGCATGCCACCACACAAGGTATTAATTTATGAAAGTCTCGCTACAATGTAGACAATCCCAACTACCACTAAAAAAACTAAAGCTAAAATGCACTTCAGCAACATAAGGATTTCGCGACCAATCCCAACTAAAATAGACAGATCATGCGTTTGTTCAACATCTATGGGCTTCTTCCACACGATCACTGCCTCATCAGCCGCCGTAGCCGCTTGTGCAAGAGAGTTTTGCACGTGTTCAACATACTCTTTCTCCCAGTATCAGCCTGAACATCCAGTGCCATCCCACTGAAATTAAAACAAAAAATTAGAACTTTAATCACAATCATCATGAAAATAAGTATAAATTAACCATAATCATCAAATGCGACAAAATAACTCACATTGTGATCCGGACACTTGTAGAAGATATGGCCCTTGTTGGGACACTCCTTCCTCACCCAATACTCTATCACAATCTTCTCCTCACACTTGCCGCATGCAATGAGAGGGAGGTCTGGCCTCAGTCGCTTTGGAACCCAATGAGAGGCCGAGGACTCGAAAGCAGTTGCCATCTACTCTCTATACTCATTTTTAATATAATATAAATTTCTCATTTTATAAACAAATAAAATTAAAAAAACTCTAAAATTCTCTATATCTCTAAACCATGAAGTGTGCTATGCATGCTAGAAATGAAAGCTGAATACTAGTTTTGAATAACTACTTTAACCTTCCTTCATCCAAATATGCAAACTTTAAAGTGATTTTGAGCTTAAATGGCTTACAAATAAAAAAAATCGACCATAAAAAACCACATATATCTAGTCCACAAAATGAGATATGCTACTAATGAAACATGAGAGAATAAAGTTGGTAACCTTTAGAATCGAAGAATCGATGGAGGAATCGAAGAAATCTTGTGATTACCGACGATGAGGAAGAAGAGAGGCCAGCGATGAAGCAAGAACACTGAGGTCGAAGTGGCTTGGGCTCAGGGAGGAAGAAGGGGTACATAGGAGGGGACCTTTAGTCTCGGTTAGAGACACCAACTGAGACTAAAGGTCCCTTTCTAGTCTTGGACGGAGCCTCCAGCCGGGAGTAAAAGTTAACCTTTAGTCCTGGTTGGTAGCTCCAACTAGGACTAAAGGTTCGCTATAGCAAAAGCCTGCCACAATAGCCGTTGGGCAGGGACCTTTAGTCCTGGTTGGAGCTACCAATAGGGACTAAAGGTCTCTCTAGTCCCGGGCGTGAAAAATATCAGGACTAAAGCCAAATTTCGAAGTGGATCAAAAGTCGTTTCTCTACTAGTGAGGAAGAGGTGAAGAGCTGGACGACGCCCTTTTGTTCACAATGGGTATATACCCCTACCATCTCCCATAGATCATGTGTATCGCCTGATTCTATCTTTGCTTTGGCACCTAGATCAGCAAAGTTGTTTGCATTAGCAAGAGAAGGGTAGAGGTTGAAGGTTGAGGAATTGTCATCTTTTCTCATTTTCCTACTATTTTCCACATAGGGAAATCCAAGGTGATTCTTACCTCTACTAAAGAACATGTATCTACAATGTTTTTTGGCAATTTCGTTTATGGGAAAGGTCAAGTAGAGGTGATATGGTGCTAAAAACCTTTGAGGCAATTGCTTCCCTTGTGTTCTGAAATTTTTAGAATAGATTGTTTTTGTTTATCATGTCATTCGGTTGCCATAGTGGACAAATCTACCATACCCTTGAATGTAAAAGTTGTCATAGCTTCAATATCTTTGAGCTCATCAAATTTCAAGATTTTAGATTGTGTGATTCATGAGTTATGTTTTTCTTGGTGTGTCTATTGTTGTTCTGATGATATTCTGGACAGTAACTGGTCGATTTAGGTTTTGGCCCTATTTGATGTCAAACGTGTTTTCCTAGTGAATACCATAGTTTTAGAGTTTTTAATAAGCTTTCCAACGGTGTTTAACATGTTAGAATATGTTTAGTATAACTCCAGTTATGATTATTTTATTTGACTGTTGTTTTATCATCACAAAAATTCAGTTAGTTTATGGGCTTGTTTTTGATACCTTAGTGCCTTTAAACTCTAAAAGTTGTAACATGAAAGTTGTATATAGTGCTATTTTCTACCTTCTGGTGAATTTTCATAATTGTTGGACAAGTGGTTTAGTAGATATTGACAGTTTACCTTTGATTATCCGAATTCGAGACATATTCTACTATCTGGACTCAATGGAAGTTTAGACATGGTTAAGTTCAGAATAAAAATAGTTTGTCTTCATGAAAGTTGTAGGCATTGTTTTGAAGTTTCTGAGTTTGTATTTGTCTACAACAATTGTTCTTGTTGATTTAAAGATACATAAAGAAACAAGCAGCACTGCTGATGTTAACCGAACTTAGTGCTTGTGGTGTGGTTTGCATGATGGGTTAGGGCCTAGTAGTGCTTTTCATGCCATTCTTTTTATATTTGTGTGAATGTATGAATTGAGTTTATGTCAAGTGGTATTGCTTCGGATCATGGCTAGTGCCTTTTGCATCACTATTTTGAGGCAAGTAAACGTAGTTGTGGCTTTGCTACAGTTTTAATATGTTATTTACTTCTACAATTATATCTTAATATTAGAAATATGATGAATAACCTAATGATCTGAATTAATTATGTCTAAGAAATCCAAATCAAAATTTATTGTTTGGTATTCATTCATTTGTGGTTATGTTTTGATGTGAGGTTCAGATTATAATGTTTGGTGAATATGAGCATGGTTATGTCATATATGGATGAGGCTTGTTGGTACTTGTGATATGTTGGAAGATTTGAATCTTATGTGTAGGTGTTTTGTAGACTGACTAGTGATTTGATACGAATGTCGTGCTGCTCTAGGAAGACGATGGTAGCTTCCAAAAGACACGAGGAGTTATAATGGTTTAGGCCAGAGCCCTATGTCCAATCTCAGAGATGATTGAGTGTGTGTTCCTCGCTTGAATGCTCTGAAGTTCTTATAATGGGGTGCTAGAATGGTGGAAGAGGTAGGAGAGCTAGAGCTAGGAGATGGACTACCCGAATGAGAGCTTCAAGAGTCGAATCCCCCTGGAAGGGTGTCCTAGCTGCTCTTATATAGTGTCCGAGGCTAGGTCACATACAAAGAAGAAGGTTCTCCCGAGAGAGCAGTCGTGAGCTTGAGGGAGGGAACCTAGCTAACTTGGCTTGTAAGTAATCCCATCTTATAGCGCACGTCCAGGCGTGGTTGTCGTCATGGTCTCTTATAAGTAACACCATCCTATAGCGCACATCCGGGCATGGTTGTTGTCATGGTCTTCTATCCACGTCGCAGCTTGGTGTGGCATGGTGGTACTATGCAGTTGTGGTGGCATTGTAGGCATGGTGGTGTTTCGCTTGCCGTCCTACACGACATGGTCTCACCGTGGCCTTCGTCATCACCTTTTGATTTCCTTGGGGCATCGTACAAGAGTTGGTAGCTGCCCCTAGGTCGTTGGTCGTCTTGCTACTTGTGGAGCCGGTGGCCAAGATCCCGTGCTCTAGGGTCATGGCCTTCGTTGGCTTAGATGGCCTCAAAAGTCAAGGCCATCGTCGTGGCCTCCATCCCATAGTGGGTGGAATCATACATTTGTCTTATCGAGCCATATTTGGTCAGTGGGCCACCATACTAGCTGCCACCGCTCAGTGGTGTTGTCTTGTCTACGCTATGTGGCGTAGGGATGGTGTCTGACTAGGCCGAGGGGACTGCTATCCCCTAGGTCCTTGCGGGGTTAGTGCGACGTGCCTACTCCTATTAGAGCAGGCATGCTTGGCGTGGCTCAATCTCTCCCTATTCATCCTAGAGGTCAGGACAGAGGAGAGGTTGTGAGGAGTTGCGTGACACATGGTAAAGGCTGAGGGAAGAGGTCATGGCTAACCCCTACCTTGGTGTTTGGCCTAGGTTCACGTAGCTTAGCTGGGCCTCGATCATTTGGGCTTATACTAGCTGATGTACCATGGACCGCTCGAGCGGCTAACTAATCGGTGTCTTGAGATACCCATGGTGTCATAACCCCAATAGTAGCCCCCAAGCATTTTTACGATCATGAAGTGATTGTGAAAGTGCTGAATTCACGTGCGTTGTGTGCGGGTTCATAGTCGTGGTTGTTCAAGCTTTGTCACTCGACCCCTTGCGAGCTAGTGCATTCAATATGGTAGGTGTCTGTTATGTTCCATCCCCCCAAGATGCCCTGATGGTGCAGTACACAACTGCTAAGCCCGATCATGTTAGTGTGCTGCGTATCGACGCACGTGATCTAGCCGGGGCCGAGCGGTCTTGTTGATACTGTACCGGCTCTACCTTTGGGAGGATCTCAATTTGCTCAACCTCACGCGGCATCTGACATTGGTTGTGACCTCTTGTGGTTTGCCACATAGCGCAGGGGTCCTGGGCTGCCCAATCCGCCCTTGTGCCTATAAATAAGGACCTTCCTTCCGTTTGAACCACTTGTAGCTACTTCTACAAACTTGCTCTTAGGCCTTTTGAAAGGCTAAACAAGAGAGATAGAGAGAGGGAGGGAGAGAGCTCCTAGTGAGGTTTCTAGCATGTGACTCAATAGGGGTCGCCTATGGTGGCCGAAAGCCGGTACTGCCCCTTCCAACAATAGTTGCTAGAAGGGGATTTGCGTTCAGGGGAGGATATGCTTGTGGTGCACACGCACTATGGAGGTTAGACAACCCTATCTTGGGTGAGATGTTTTTTCCTTGACTCCATGACTCTCTGGCCATGCCCAAATGGTGCTTGTGAAAGCCCATGGGTGCCCATTCAGGCGTCCTTGAGCTGGTGCAACCTTCATGCCTCTCCCTGTGCTCTTGTGCCCCGGGAGTCATGTGGCTATGGGAAGGCTAGTGTGGTGTTCTTTTCCACCTTGTCCTTCCATGGCAGTAGCAGGGGTTCCTAGAGCTTACTAGAGATGCCACCGGTGTGGTGGTTCGAGATTTGACTTTTTGTACGTGGTTTCGGCCGTGCTTGAGATTGAAAAAGAGAAGCCTCTTTTTCATACTTATTTGCTTTGAGGTTGTTATGAGCCCCTAAGCTCCATGGTCAGGGTTGGGCTCGCTGGTCTAGGGCTGCGATCTAGAGTGAGTCGTCGACTCTTCCTTACATGTTGTGGACCAGTTGACCCTTGCTAGAGCATTTTTCCCATGACCGTCCCTCTAGCCTGTTTTGAGGTTTCTTGGTTGGGTCACAGCTGCTTTCCCTGGTAGCAGCATGGTCTGAGGTGCCCTCTTTGGCTGAGGGTTGTGTAACACTCAAGGTGTTAGGCTTGCATAATTGCACTTGCATTGTACGAGATAAGCATCATTCATTCATGCATAAGCATTTTCATATGAAATATTGCTATGAAACATGTGAAACATACTATTGTTCTTCTATGTTTCATTATATGTATGCCTTATGATCATGTGTGGCTAATGCAAGTGGTGATGTTTGGTCACTAAAACACCTTAGCTACACTTAGGATGCCTAATGGAACAATGTTCATGTGGATCACCTTACCTAATTAAGCTCCTAAGTGATGACATGCTTAGTTTGACCTAGGAAGTACTTATGTGTGACCAATGTATGAAATGCTTATGGGACCTTAGGGATACCCTAAACATATTTAGAATGTCATATGGAACAACTTTGGTATTCATGACTTGGACCAATTTGGCCTCTAAGTCATGGTTATAGCGTAAGTTACCATTTTCAAGTTGTATGTTTGACCTAAGTTGAACTGTAGCATAGAATGTTTGCATGGCAGTGCACCCTTAAGCAAAGTTGTAGTACTTGACTAGAGTAACAACTTTTATTTTTGGTTCAAGGTCTAATTTAGTGCCTAACATGGTCAAATAGGGCTCACAAGAATCAACAAATTACTATTTTCAAACTTAGAATTTTCTCTAAGTCAAAAACCGATTTACAGTTTCATGTGCCATACTTTGATACTTTATAATTTGAAAACCAGCTTGAATTAGACCAAGCTCATTTAAGCAAAGTTGGAGTTTACATGTAGCTCTACAACTTTTATTAATGGAGTTTTTGCTAACTCGCCACGGATTAGGAGTACTAACGGCTTGAAATGGCGCTATCAGTGGCCGACCGCTCCAGGCCGTGGCCACCACGTGGTGGCCGTATGCTGGCAACGGCCGAGCTAGTCAGGCAGCCCCATAGTTAAGGGTGAGGCAATGTCGCTACTCCACTCAGTTTCCACTCTCTCGCCCTCGCTCGCCTTCCCTCTCGCTCGCCAAGCCGCAGCGCCACTGTTGCCATCACCGCCGTGAGTTCGCCGGGCTTGCGCGTAGCCATCACCGCTCTAGTGTCCAATTGCTCATGCTAGTAGGGTCGCCCTACTGCGCTCTACCACCTTGAACCACCAATTTGATCACTCGAGCATAGGTGAGGCCATATTCTGAGTCGCCATGTCTGCCATGGCCACGGTGCGCCGCCGAGCACGAGCTCACCGTGGCCAGCCGCAATGCGTGCACCTCCGCTCCTTCTCTCTCTCCTTTGGTATTTGCCATAGGTCCTAGGAGCTTAACCCACCATCCTTTTTAGATGCTACTGCTGGGTTGTGCCGGAATGCGCTGTCGCTCCCGCTGCCGTTGCCATGGCCACCATGATAGGCAAGCTCACCACTACCAAGCTAGCCTATCGCCTTCCTCCTCTTTAGCGCGCTTAGGTAGAGTAGACCTAACCCTAGGTAAGGGCATGACAGAGACCCACCTCTCATCACCATCTAGCTAGAACATCGAGAGCACCACCGTGCTCTGTGCACCACCGTAGCGGCATGCACATGGTCAGAGCTCACCGTCGCATCGCCGGATCCCTAACCACCCTAATTAGCTCCGTTGAAGCACTACGAAGCCATAGGGCTCGTCACTAGAGCAAATGGTGGCGAAGATCACTGGTGTACCGCCGTGCACCCTCCATCGTCTGCCATTGCCGCCGGCGAGCATGCTCTAGTGGACCTCCGACCAAACCGAGGGTACCCCTAGGCGTGGGAAGTCACGGGGAGTGCAATGGTGGTGATCTCGCCACCAATGGCTTCCCCATCGATGAGTAGTGGCCAGTCAACCACCTTGCCCTGCCTCTGTTTAACTGACAAATGGGGCCGTTGACCTCTGGGTCCCACGCGTCAGCGACGGTAGCTTTAGGGTTTTGTTTTATTCTTTTCTAGAATTTTGTGCTAACTTTGGAAAATCATGTGTGGAGCTATAGGTGTCCAAATTGAGTGAACCAAATTTTGTTGGATTCCTCATGAAGTGTAGTATTTGATAAAAACATGAAATGTACTATTTCTAGTATTTTTCTAGGAGAATAAAATGTAGCTAGATAAATGCTTTTTAAATGTTTTCAATCTTGTAAAATGCATAACTTGAGCTAGGAAAGTGATAAAAATGTGATTCCAATTTTGTTGGTCTTATCATGTCATGTACTACTTGGAAAAATATTGCTTCCATAGTGATCTTGCTAGAAATAGGAGTTTGCTATTTATCTTGAATAAATGCTAGATTCTTGTGCTATTTTTCATGGTAAAAACATGTATCCAATGAGCATGAAATTTATTGCACAGTGTTCTTGTACTATGATGAAGCTAAGAAAAATATGAATTCTATTGTTTGACACTTTTCAATAGGATTTTCTATTTATGCTACTTTAAGCCCTGCTGGCTTGTTATTTTAGTGTAGGATATTGTACATGTTGAAATGCTATGAAATTTATACAGTAGCCTAATAGAGGCATGTATAGGCTACTGTAATTTTATCAGAATTTATGTTGCAACTTTGATATATTTTCCTTATTTCACCTTAATGTCTAAATAAATTAATAAATGTATTTAAATAATTTACTTGGGCTTGACCATCATGTTTTCTAGTGTGTATATGATGCCTATGAACTATTGGTACCACTGGTTGTGCCCAAATTTGATTGCTTGTATGAAGTGAAATATTAATTGCTCTATCATTCAATTTTAGTGACTGTTTAGACAGTTTTGGTTGTGACATAAATTGCATGGGTAAAATGATGTTTGCTGTGAATATTGTCAATAACAAAGTTGTAGATAACTTACTTATATTGCTTGTGTCAAATTTTCATGGTAATAGGCTAAATGGTTTGAGAGTTATAGATGTTTGAAGTTGGTCTCCAGAAATGCTTATTCTTTGGAAATTTCTAGATAGACCTAGGAAGTTTACCTATTTTGACTAGGAAAATGATTGAATCAACTTTTGGTGATTAAATGAAAGTTGTAGGAAGCTTTATAAGCTTTCCAGAAAGTCTAAGATCACTATATTTGGTTGAGTAGAACTCTGGATATAACCAAATTAGGTAGCTGTTGTTTATAGGAGGACATGACTAACTCAATTGTAGTTGTTTGTCTTACGTGATGCTTAGGCTAATTGAGATTAGTTGTTAGCTGCAGGTTCTAGGCCTCTTAATGATGATGAACAACTTTACCTTAGGTTGCTAGAACTTGGTGAGTGTATATTTCTTGTATTATAGGAGAGATATGCACCTACTCAGTAAAAATCAACTAGCAGAAAGTTATACATCTACTGGTCAACGACTGTTAAACTTATCATACAACTTGCAGATAACCCTGCTCATGCACACACAATTTATCATATCATCTCATCTCTTATGCATTTATGGTACTTATTTGTGCATATGCATGCAATAGATTACTCAAAAGGAGTGACGCTTCTCGAGTTCGAACCTGAGCATCAGGAGGAGCAACAGGTAGCCCAAGAGCAGGAAGTTTAGGCTAAAGGAGGAGTAAACGTAGAAGATCTCCCTAAGTGTCCTGACCACCAACCTTCCTCATTCTTGAAAGGGAAGCCCTAGAGCATTATAAGCCTCCTATGTTTTTACAAATATCACTTGCGTCCCTTATGTTGGATGCATTATGTTATAGGAGTTGATTGGAACCACTTGATGCATAGCACTACCTTATCTAGATAAAATATATCTTGAATTCTTTGTAGGTCTAGGATTGAATATATGCTTAGCCTTGCTTAGTCCGGTAGAACTCAAGTGATTTCCTGTCACCTAAAACATATAGGTAGATGACGGATCACGGTTGGCTTTAATTGCTATCGTGAAAATAACCATGTGTTGATGAATAAAAAGGAGACCGGGCGGGATCGTGATAAAGAAGCACAGGGCATGGAGGTCTTGGTGCCTCTTTATCCCCATATGTGTCAGTTAAGGACCGATTCGCTGTACATCCTCATGTCATGTTGAACACATGCCTAGCACTTACTTGGCCGGATAAGTCATTCCGACCGCGAAGCCAAGTAGCTCAATTTAGGCCAGGCCCCGGTAAGTGAAAGTGTGCACACTAGAGGCAGTAAGGATGTGTGGAGAGCTAATAGTGTAAGTCCAAGGGTGGGTTCAAGTCCCGATCTTCCTTGCAGATTGGTAGAATTTCTGAGGGTGCAGCACTGATCGCACCCGTGAAGTTGGTTCCTGAGTTGTAGCAAAGGTGACCTGATGCGACCTCGATAGGGAAAGTATGGGTTTGTGTTAGGAATAATTCCCAGCTGGGTAGGAATTGGTTTGAATCTCCATCTCTCTCGGATAGTGAGAACTTGACTAAGCAGCAACAACGTAGAGTAACTTAATGGAAACTTGTTGGTTATGATGATGCTCAAATTATTCTTATAACCAGATATGGTTACTAATGCTTGTTAGCTTAATCAAGTGATTGCTCTAGTATAGGTGCTAATCTAGAGATGCTTAATTGAATAGGTATCCAAATTGATGCTAGAGATATTAAATCTCCAAGTTATGTTACTTAAGCTTTTATGCAAAATGTTGTCAAGCTAACTCCACCGATAAAGTCTTGCATACTCCTTGGTGTCATATTATTTCTAGTTTATGATGGGTAAGTCTAGTTGAGTGTGTTCTTGTACTTAGGGTTTATTCCCTCTTGTTGTAGATGACATGATGTACCATGGGTACTGTAAGAACTGCCTTCATCCTACCGTGGACGAGGTCTAAACCATGGGGCATGGTGCTCCTGAGTTATCCCCTCTGTTCTGCTTTTGCTAGAATGATCGTAGCACTGGCTTGTATTTGAACTAAGTATGATGTTGATGTTAAACTACTTTGCTTCCGCTATTTAAACTTGGTTTGTAATAACTATGTGAACTCCGATGTATGTGCGAAAATGGTGAACTATTTGTGAACTGTGATGTAACATGTGACTGGTTATGTTGAATCATGTACGATCTTGGTTTGTATGTTGGTTTGTTTGAGATCCCTTGTGATTTCACCGGACTATCGGGTTTATATGGGCTCAAGTATCACGGTTTGATTGCTTCGGCGATTGCTATTGTACTTGTGCTCTTATAAATTGGATGGTTCTATTACAGCTAGCATCGGAGCAAGATTCCACACTAAACTGGTCATATGGGTATTTAAAACAAAGGTTTGTTTTATAAAATCTATTTAACAACTTATAGCTATATATAGGTGTGTTAAAAATTTGAATTTTTAAATTTAGAGTATGCTAGTGGTCATATCCTTTATGCCTAGTTAAGGACTATCAGGTGGCTAATTAAGTACTAACATGGGGTTTTTTTACTTTCGTCGTCCATACGACGTGCTATTGTATGGATGCCATTCACTTGAGTGGTAATGTATGGATCAATTGCCTCTATGCCAAGGTAAGAAGGTAAGTTGATAGGCAGCATGACCGCAAGATGTGAGCGTGTGGTCGGGGAGAGCGAGCTTTGATATGGCTGTATATGCATGCTTGCATGTGTGTATGGTGCATATTTATTTGTGGGTAATAAATTATCATTGGGTAGCTTTGATACAGAAGTATATGTATGGGTATAGATATATGGAAGTATTTAGTTGCAACCTAGAGCCCAGATTTACATTTTTGCATATATAAGTGTTGGGTTGGGCTGAAATGAAATTCTTGTGCAGGCACACTAACTGCGAAATGTGTAGCCCGATTAGTTACGTATATTGAGAGAACATATGTATACCACTGTGTATGTCGCTAGATTTTTAATTTTTTCCTAAGATTTGTGAGGACGTACGGAACGTGCATGCATCATGTTCACTCATGCATTTACATTTTTGCATCCCTCCCTTACTTATAATTGCTTACCCCATTCATTGAATTTCTTCTCACGTATGATATCCTCTCACAAGAGTTGCACACTTTGCTATAGATGGTAGCACCAGGAGCCCCGCCTCGCAGTGACATGTTCCTGGCTATGTTTGGCACTCCTACCTTGCTGTGGAGGGTGCTAAACTCAGTTGGGTATGCTGAGCCACCCTTCTACTTCTAGAGGGAAGTGGCAGCTAAGGGGTAGCCGTGGTATGATGTGCGGATGACCATTTTGGCCCATGCAGACAATCCACCATGGTAGGGTTGGAGTATTGAGTCAGATGAGCAGTCTCCTTGGGAAGGTGCCCAAGTGGTAGCTTTGGAGGCACTGAGTGAGATCTATTAGGAGTTTGGTGATGAACTTGTCAATGGTCCAGCCAGAACCTTTCTCCAGGTGGATCCGTCGGTGACCGCTTGGATGCAACTAGGCAGCAATGCACTGGTAAGAGACCATGATGAGCGAGCAGAGAGCTCTAGTGCTGCTAAGAGCACTATGTTCGCTGTCCTAAGGATGTTCTACTCCCACCAGGACAGCTACGTTAGCTACATGCTAGAGCTCCAATGAGCACATGCCACACAACACCAGCTATGAGGGCATGTGTGTAGGCATCGAAGGGCAGCTAGAGAGGCTCAGCGGGAAACTGATAATGCTTTTATAGCTTTAGAAGCTTGCTAGGTTTAGTTGGTGAATGCTATTGCAGAAAGAGATGCAGCTAGGGCTGAGTTATAGGATGTCTGTGCTAAGAGGGATGAGGTCATTCGCCTCGCTAAAACTAGGGAGGTACCTAGAATCTGGACTGTGTTTTAGGCTGCTAGGCAGGCAATGGAGTTTGATCATAGAGAGGAATAACTCATACGCTAGACTGAGGAGCTACAACTGGATGTTCATCGTCTCAACAACATAGTGAACCCAATTCTTCCTCTAGCTCCAGTGGTGGAATAAGATCCTAATGTGTTGATTGCTGAGGATGATGGCATGGAGGTGGATGCTAAGGACAAGCCTAAAGATGAGGAGATCGAGCCTTTTGAGGATGACCACAGTGATGGTGTGTCCAACATCGACAGCGACCACCCTAAGGAGTAGCTTAGCTATAGTATCTAGCTAAATGCGGTAGCTCTCTATCTTCAATCATTTATGTATTGAACTCATAATTTGGTTCGATCTCATGGTGTACCCTTTGATGTACTCTTGAAACCTTGCATGTAACTCATGTTGTGCTTGCACTTTTAATGAATGCCTGTTGTGTTGGCAAGCAATTTGGCCTATATGGAATGCACTGCAAATGGCGTTAAGTAATATAATTGGTGATGTATGGTTATAGAAATGAATTATTGTGCCTCTGTTTTATTATATGAAAATATATTCTCTCTAGTAAATTTAGTTTGGCATAATTATATAATTCCTCTATAATTTTTCTGGCATCATCAATAATTACTTGTGGTTGCAAATCTGTAGATGATACGCACTCATAGGGAAGTTGATGGAGATGATGCAGGTGGTAGTGGTGCCCGTGGCAATGGCAATGAGGACCTCCCACCACCACCGCATCCTACGCTAGCGGAGATGATGGCCTAACTCATGGAGACCCAACATTCCATGGGAGAAGTGCTGTACGGTCTCGTGTAGAATGCTGGCCATGGATGAGGAAGGGACCAATACCAAGGACCTGAACCTAACTAGTTCAACACTTTTAAGGACTTCCTGGACACCAAGCCTCCTATTTTTAAGGAAGCAGAGGAGCCATTGCAGGTAGACGAATGGCTGAATACAATTGAGCAAAAGTTCCATCTCTTAAGGCTCACCGAGCACCTAAAGATAGAATATGCATCGCACCAACTGTAGGGGCCTACAGGCATTTGGTGGAGTCATCATCGATCCACTTTGCCTAAGGATGCCCAAATTACCTGGAACTAGTTTAATGCTGCATTTAGAGGACATTATATTCCCCCAGGTCTTATGAGTATGAAACATACAAAATTCATGAGGCTGACGAGGGTACCAAGAGTCTAACTAAGTATTTGCTTGCCTTTAACAGTTTGTTAAGGTATGCCATAGAGTTTGTGGATACTGATGCAAAGAAGATTGCTAGTTTCAAGAGGGGGCTTAGTCCGAAGCTAATGAAGACACTAGCTAACAACAAATTTGCCACTTTCAATGAGTTTGTTAGTGATGCTTTAATTCAAGAGAATCAGAACAACATCTATTCAGCATCTAAGAGTCGTAAGAGAGCTTATGAAGTAGGTGCGTCTCAGCCAAAAGCTCCTATTGCTGTGAGACCTTAGTTTTGCCTACCTGCTCCAAAGTATAGACCACCTCAGAAGAAGGTATAGACTAGTTAGAACCAGAAAGTGTATCACAAGGCCTTTTTTGTTGCCCTACTAAAGGGTAGCACAGGACAAGGAAGCTCTAATGTTCCACCTAGCGGTATGCCATGCTAGAACTGCTACAAGACTAGCCATTGGTCAAGGAATTGCCCCTATGCCAAGAAGAAGAAGAACCTGAAGTAGGGTAATCCAAATGGACGTCAGGGACATGTGCACTATACCACCCTAGAAGAGATCTCTTTAGGTGAAGTTGTTATTGCGGGTATGTTTCTTGTGAACCAACACCTCATAGTTGTTTTATTTGATTCTAGAGCTTCACATTCATTTATGAGTCAAATATTTGCATCCAAGCATGATCAAAGGGTAGTTACTATAGATAAAGGTGGTTATTGCATAAGTGCATCCGAAAATAATATTTCTACCAACCAGATAGTCAGAGATGTGCGCATCTCAATAAGCAACTGAGAGTATACCTCAGATCTTGTAGTATTGCTAGGGTTGGGGATAGATGTAATCTTGGGTATGAAATGGATGAGTAGCCATGGAGTTCTCATTGACACTTCGACTAGAACCATCATGTTGAGAGAACCCCAAAGTAATGATGCTTTCTTAGTGCCACTTCCTAGAAACCTTGATCTCCAAAACTTCGCCAGTGCTATTCAGACCACAACCCTACTTGATATTCCAATGGTATGTGAGTTTTCGGATGTATTTCTAGATAAATTGGTGGGTTGCCACCCGATAGGGATGTAGAGTTTAAGATTGAGTTATTGCTGGGTACAACACTCATCTCTTGGAGGCTGTATAGAATGCCATCGAATGAGCTAGCTGAGCTTAAGGTTCAATTATAAGGGCTTTTAGAGAAAGGTCTCATTCGATCTAGCTCATCTCCATGGGGTTGTCCCGCCTTGTTTGTGAAGAAGAAAGACAAATCCTTGTGGATGTGTGTGGACTACTGACCACTTAATTCTATAACGGTCAAGAACAAGTATCCTTTGCCTCGAATTGATATCTTGTTCGATCAATTATCAAGGGCTAAGGTGTTCTCCAAGATTGATTTGAGATCTGGTTACCATTAGATTAAAATCAGACCGGGAGACATACCTAAAACTGCTTTTTCCACTAGGTATGACGTGTATGAGTATTTGGTCATGTCCTTTAGGCTAACAAATGCTCTTGCATACTTTATGTATCTGATGAATTTGGTGTTCATGCCTGAACTAGATAAGTTCGTGGTTTTGTTCATCGATGACATTCTGATCTATTCAGAAAATGAGGAGGATCATGTAGAACACCTAAGAATTGTACTAACTAGACTAAGAGAACATAAGTTGTATGCTAAGTTTAGCAAGTGTGAGTTTTGGCTTTGAAAGGTACCTTTTTTTGGGACACGTGCAGTCAGAAAATGGGATTTCCATAGAACCCTCTAAGGTACAAGAAGTTATGGATTGGAAGGCCCTAACTTTAGTTCATGAAGTTCGGATTTTTCTTGGTTTAGCAGGTTACTACCGTCGGTTCATTCTAGATTTCTCCAAAATTGCCAAGCCAATGACAAGGTTGCTACAGAAAAGATGAGAAGTTTGTATGGACTCCAGAGTGTAAAGCTACTTTTCACACTTTATGGACTTTGTTGACTTCAGCTCCTGCTTTGGCACAACTTGACATCGAGAAACCTTTTGATGTGTTTTGTGATGCATCAGGTACCGGGTTGGGATGTGTTCTTATGTAGGAAGGCCGAGTCATTGCTTATGCCTCACGTCAGCTAAAGAAGCATGAAGTCAATTACCCAACTCATGACTTGGAATTAGCAGCGCTTATCCATGCATTGAAGATTTGGAGATACTATTTGCTTAGCAATGTGTGTCATATTTACACAGACCATAAGAGTCTTAAGTATATCTTCACTCAACCTGAACTGAATATGAGATAGAAAAGATGGCTAGAACTAATCAAAGATTATAATTTAGAAGTACATTATCATCCTAGCAAAGCGAATGTTGTTGCAGACGCTTTGAGCAGAAAGTCTCATTGCAATTCCCTATTAGAAGATAGCTTCAATTTGTTACATCCTGCTGTGCTGCACAATATAATGATCAGTTGTTCTCTTGAGAGCAAGATCATCGAGCTTCAGAAGACCGATCCAGTTGTGTTCCACATCAAAAGAAAGATGAAAGAGCAAGAGACTAAGCATTTTAGGATAGATGCGAACGGTATTCTATGGTTTAAAGATAGACTAGTAGTGTCGAAGGATAAGGAACTTAGAAACCAGATCTTAGGAGAGGCTCACTCTTCTAAACTATCCGTTCATCCAGGTAGTAGCTAAATGTACCAAGACTTAAAGAACCATTTTTGGTGGACCAAAATGAAGGAGATTGCAGCTTATGTTGCCAAATGTGATAATTATTGCCGAGTTAAGGCTGTTCATTTGAAACCTGCTAGACTACTTCAACCACTATCTGTTCTAGGCTGGAAGTGGGATGAAGATAGCATGGATTTTATTGTTGAACTTCCACCTACTAATAAGAATTATGATTCCATATGGGTGATTGTGGATCGCCTAACCAAGTCTGCACATTTTATTCCAGTTAGAACCAACTATCGACTGCATGAGTATGCTGAGTTGTATATATCTCACGTAGTACGTCTACATGGCATGCCAAGGACCATTGTATCTGATAGAGGGCCTCAGTTCACTGCTCATTTTTGGGAACATTTACACAAGATGTTAGGCACCAACTTAGTCAGAAGTTCTACCTATCACCCTCAGACCTCTGGGCAAACTAAACATGTAAATCAAATATTGGAAGACTTGTTGAGAGCTTGTGTCATCTCTTCAAAAGGTTCATGGGAAAAATGGTTACCCTTAGCTAAGTTTTCCTACAACAATAGTTATCAAGAGAGTATTAAGTTGGCTCCTTTTGAAGCTTCGTATGACCGTAAATGTAGAACTCCTTTGAATTGGGTTGAACCCGGATAAAGGAGATACTATGGTATTGATTTTATCAAAGAGGCTAAAGAGCAGGTGCATATCATTCAACAACATATAGAAGCCCTAAATCAAGGCAGAAGAGTTATGCAGACAAGAGAAGAAGACCCATTGAGTTTGAAGTAGGTGACTATATACCTGAAAGTGTCGCCAATTAAAAGGGTACAATGGTTTGGGGTAAAAAGAAAGCTTGCACCCAGCTATGTAGGTCCAGATCCAATCATTGAGAAAAGTGGAAGAGTAGCCTACAAGATCCAGTTACCTCTAGAAATGAGGGCTATCTTCAATGTTTTTCATGTATCCCAATTAAAGAAATATTTACATGTTCCAGAAGAAAGAGTGGAGTTCAGAGATATCAAGTTAGAATTGGATCTAGCCTATGAAGAGAAGCCAGTGCAAATTATAGATAGCAAGGATAGAGTAACTTGAAACCATGTGATCAAGTTTCACAAAGTGATGTGGAATAATCATAGTGAGCAAGATGCTACATGGGAAAGGGAAGATTATTTATGTGAAGTTTATCCCTCCTTTTACGAAAAATGGTAGGTCTTTAGAATCTTGGGGTGAGATTTCAATAAGGAGGAGGGGCTATAACACCCTAGGTGTTAGTTTTACATAATTGCACTTGCATTGCATGAGCATAAGCATCATTCATTCATGCATAAGCATTTTCATATGAAACATTGCTATGAAACATGTGAAACATACTATTGTTCCTCTATGTTTCATTGTATGTATGCTTTATGATCATGTGTGACTAATGCAAGTGGTGATGTTTGGTCACTAAAACACCTTAGCTACACTTCGGATGCCTAATGGAACAATGTTCATGTGGATCACCTTACCTAATTAAGCTCCTAAGTGATGACATGCTTAGTTTGACCTAGGAAGTACTTATGTGTGACCAATGTATGAAATGCTTGTGGGACCTTAGGAGTATCCTAAACATGTTTAGAATGTCATATGGAATAACTTTGGTATTCATGACTTGGACCAATTTAGCCTCTAAGTCATGGTTAGAGTGTAAGTTACCATTTTCAAGTTGTATGTTTGACCTAAGTTGAACTGTAGCATAGAATGTTTGTATGGCAATGCACCCTTAAGCAAAGTTGTAGTACTTGACTAGAGTAACAACTTTTATTTTTGGGTTAAGGGCTAATTTAGTGCCTAACATGGTCAAATAGGGCTCACAAGAATCAACAAATTACTGTTTTCAAATAGAATTTTCTCCAAGTCAAAAACCGGTTTATAGGTTCATGTGCCATACTTTGATACTTTACAATTTGAAAACTAGATCAAATTAGACCAAGCTCATTTAAGAAAAGTTAGAGTTTACATGTAGCTCTACAACTTTTATTAATGGAGTTTTTGCTAACTTGCCATGAATTAGGAGTACTAATGGCTTGAAATGGCACTGTTAGACAGCCTGATGGCCCGTTTGAACCAGCGTCATGCGCCATCAGTGGCCGACCATGCCAGGCTATGGCTACCATGTGGTGGTCGTACACCAGCGATGGCTGAGCTGGTCTAGCAGCCGCGTAGTTATGGGTGAGGCAACGTCGCTACTCCACTCAGTTTCCACTCTCTCGCCCTCGCTCGCCATCCCTCTCGCCCGCTAAGCCGTAGCGCCACCGTCGCCATCACCGCCATGAGTTCGTCGGGCTCATGCGCAGTTGTCACCTCTCTAGTGTCCAATTGCTCGTGCTAGTATCATCACCTTGCTTCGCTCTACCACCTTGAACCACCAATTTGACCGCTTGAGCACAGGTGAGGCCGTATTCCGAGTCGCCGTGTTTGCTATGTCCGCCATGCGCCGCCGAGCACGAGCTTGCCATGGCCAGCCGCAACACGTGCACCTCCACTCCTTCTCTCCTTCCTTTGGTCTTCACTGTAGGTCCTAGGAGCTTAACCCACCATCCTTTTTAGATGCTACCACTGGGTTGCGCCAGAACGCGCCGCTGCTCCCGCCGCGGCCGCCATGGCCGCAATGATAGGCAAGCTTGTCGCTGTCGAGCTAGCCTATTGCTTCCTCCTCTTTGGCATGCCTTAGGTAGAGTAGAAATAAGCCTAGCTAATGACATGATGGAGACTCACCTCTCATTGCCATCTAGCCAGAACACCAAGAGCACCACCGTGCTCTGTGCGCCGCCACAGCGGCATGCACGCGGTCAGAGCTCACCGTCGCACCACCGAATCCCTAACCACCCTTACTAGCTCCTCCATTGAAGCACTACAGAGCCATAAGGCTCATTAGTAGAGCAAATGGTGGCCAAAGACCACTGGCGTACCACCGTGCACCCTCCACCGTACGCCATTGCCACCGGTGAGCATGCTCCGGTGGACCTCCGACGAAACTGAGGGTACCCTTAGGCGTGGGAAGTCATGGGGAGTGCAAAGGTGGTGACCTCACCGCTGGTGGCTTCCCTATCGACGAGCAGTGGCCAGTCAACCACCTTGCCCTACCTCTGTTTGACTAACATATGGGGCCCGTTGACCTCTAGGTCCCACGTGTGAGCGACCGTAGCTTTAGGGTTTTGTTTTATTCTTTTCTAGAATTTTGTCCTAACTTTGGAAAATCATATATGGGGCTATAGGTGTCCAAATTGAGTGAACCAAATTTTGTTGGATTCGTTATGAAGTGTAGTATTTGATAAAAATATAAAATACACTGTTTCTTGTATTTTTCTAGGAGAATAAAATGTAGCTAGATAAATACTTTTAAATGTTTTCAATCTTGTAAAATGCATAACTAGAGCTAGGAAAGTGATAAAAATGTGATTCCAATTTTGTTGGTCTTGTCTTGTCATCTACTACCTGGGAAAAATATTTGTTGTATAGTGATCTTGCTAGAAATAGGAGTTTGCTATTTATCTTAAATAAATGCTAGATTCTTGTGTTGTTTTTCATGGTAAAAATATGTACCAATGAGCATGAAATTTATTACATAGTGTTCTTGTGCTATGATGAAGCTAAGAAAAATATGAATTCTATTGTTTGATACTTTTCAATAGGATTTCCTATTTATGCTACTTTAAGTCCTGCTGGCTTGTCATTTTTGTGTAGGGTGTTGTAAATTTGAAAATGCTATGAAATTTATATAGTGTCCTACTAGGGGCATGTATAAGCTACTATAATGTTATTGGAATTTATGGTGCACCTTTGATATATTTTCCTTATTTCACCTTAATGTCCAAATAAATTAATAAATGCGTTTAAATAATTTACTTGGGCTTGACCATCATGTTTTCTAGTGGTTATATGATGCCTACGAACTATTGGTGCCATTGGTTGTGCCCAAATTTGATTGTTTGTATGCAGTGAAATATTAATTGCTCTATAATTCAATTTTAGTGACTGTTTGGATAGTTTCGGTTGTGAAGTAAATTGCATGGGTAAAACGATATTTGCTATGAATATTGTCAATAACAAAGTTGTAGATAACTTACTTATATTTGTTGTGTCAATTTTTCATGGCAATAGGCTAAATGGTTTGAGAGTTATAGCTATTAGAAGTTGGTCTGTAGAAATGCTTATTCTCTAAAAAGTTCTGGATAGACCTAGGAAGTTTACCTCTTTTGACTAGGAAAATGGTTGAATAACCTTTTGGTGATTAAATGAAAGTTGTAGGAAGTTTTATAAGCTTTCTAGAAAGTCCAAGATCATAGTATTTGGTTGAGCAGAACTCCGGATATAACCAAATTATGTAGCTACTATTTACAACCGAAAATGACTAAGTCAATTGTAGTTGTTTGTCTTATGTGATGCTTGTGTAGATGCTTAGGCTAATTGAGATTAGTTGTTAGCTGCAGGTTCTAGGCCTCTTACTAATGATGAACAAATTTACCTTAGGTTGCTAGAACTTGGTGAGTGTATGTTTCTTGTATAATAGGAGAGATATGCACCTACTTAGTAAAAATCAACTAGCAGAAAGTTATACATCTACTCGTCAACGAGTGTTTGCATATGCTTCTTGCAGATAACCCTGCTCATGCATACACAATTTATCATATCATCTCATCTCTTATGCATTCATGGTACTCATTTGTGCATATGCATGCAATAGGTTCCTCGGAAGAAGTGACACTTCTCGAGTTTGAACCCGAGCATCAGGAGGAGGAGCAGGCAGCCTAGGAGTAGGAAGTTTAAGCGGAAGGAGGAGTCAACATAGAAGATCTCCCTGAGTGTCCTGACCACCAACCTTCCTCATTCTTGAAAGGCAAGTCTCAGAGCATTATATGCCTCGTATGTTTTGACAAATATCACTTGCGTCCCTTATGTTTGATGCATTATGTTATAGGAGTTGATTGGAACCACTTAATGCATAGCACTACCTTGTCCAGATAAATATATCTTGAATCCTTTGTTGGTCTAGGATTGAATATATGATTAGCCTTGCTTAGTCTAGTAGAACTCAGGTGATTTCCTGTCACCTGAAACATATAGGTAGATAACTGATCACGGTTGGCTATAATTGCTATCGTGGAAATAACCATGTGTTGATGAATAAAAAGGAGACCGGGTGGGATTGTGATAAAGAAGCACAAGGCATGGAGGTCTTGGTGCATATTTATCCCTATCTATATCGGTTAAGGACCAATTCACTATACGTCATCATGTCATGTTGAACACAGGCCTAGCACTTTATTGGTCGAATAAGTCATTTCGACCGCGAAGCCGAGTAGCTCAATTCAGGCCAGGCTCAGTAAGAGAAAGTGCGCACATTGGAGGTAGTAAAGATATGTGGAGAGCCAATGGTGTAAGTCTAGGGGTGGGTTCGAGTCCTGATCTTCCTGGTAGATTAGTAGAATCTCTGAGGGTGGGGCGCTGATCAGACCCATGAAGTTGGTTCCTGAGTTGTACCAAAGGTGACCCAATGTGACCCTGATGGGGGAAGTATGGATTTGTGTTAGGAATAATTCTCCAGCTGGGTAGGAATTGATTTGAATCGCTGTCTCTCCCAGATAGTGAGAACTTGACTGATCAGCGGCAACGTAGAGTAACTTAATGGAAACTTGTTGGTTATGATGATGCTCAAATTATTCTTATAACCGGATATGGTTACTAATGCTTGTTAGCTTAATCAAGTGATTGCTCTAGTATAGGTGATAATCTAGAGATGCTTAATTGAATAGGTATCCAAATTGATGCTAGAGATATTAAATCTCCAAGTTATGTTACTTAAGCTTTTATGCAAAATGTTGTCAAGCTAACTCCACCAATAAAGCCTTGCATACTCCTTGGTGTCATATTATTTCTGGTTTATGACGGGTAAGTCTAGCTGATTACATTCTTGTACTCAAGATTTATTACCTCTTGTTGTAGATGACATGATGTACCATGGGTACTGTAAGAACTGCCTTCATCCTACCATGGACGAGGACTAAACCATGGGGCATGGTGCTCCTGAGTTGTCCCCTCTGTTCTTCTTTTGCTGGAATGACAGTAGCACTGGCTTGTATTTGAACTAAGTGTGATGTTGATGTTACACTACTTTGCTTCCGCTTTTTAAACTTGGTTTGTAATAACTATGTGAATTCCAATGTATGTGCGAAAATGGTGAACTATTTGTGAACTATGATGTAACATGTGACTGGTTATGTTGAATCATGCACGATCTTGGTTTGTATGTTGGTTGTTTGAGATCCCTCATGATTTCACCGGACTACTAGGTTTATATGGGCTCAAGTATGATGGTTTGATTGCTTCAGCGATTGCTATTGTACTTGTGCTCTTATAAATTGGATGGTTCTATTACAGGTTGCTGCTAGGGCTTTGAAGCATCCCTTTTCATTCATGACCGGGGCATAATCTATGTGAGTTTTAGCAGCTTCCTTGCGGGGCACTTCTACAAGCTTTTTAGCCATTGATCTAGCTAATCTCCCATAGCGAGGCTGCTGGCCTCCACTGGTCCACGAGATTCTGGGATGGCTATGGGTAAGTGACCAGAGATGTGGGGAGGAGCTGGTAGTGGCTTGGGCATGACTCTTGGCTGGGTTGCATGGGCCCACCTCCTTTCTTCTTGACATCCTTTTTGACCCCAAGATGTCATGATGCCTAGTTATTAGCACATTTGGTTTCGCCCCATGTGGGGAGAGTCTCTGTCGATGTTTCACCACCGATAGCCTGCCATGAGGGTACCCGGGGCAGTTTGTTCGGGCTTCAGCGTATGCAGAACTTGATGGTAAATGCAAGAGACAGTCAATTTATCCTGGTTTGGGCCCTCGACCGTGATTGAGTAATAGCCCTACGTCTAGTCAGCGTTAGCCTTTACATTGGATTGATTGTAAAGTTTTGTATTATTCCCATCCCTAGGAACCCTGCCCTCCTTTATATAGTTAGGAGGTCAGAATCCTGGTTGATTTACAATGAGAGTTCCTAGTAGGATTACAGAATAATACTACTACTAAGATTATAGGGGAAGAATCCTAGTTAAACTAGATCTTCTCCCTTCCTTGTGGGGTATCCCATGGGTCCCGCACCAACAAGCCCCTAAGCACTTCATGGTTGAGTTCTGGAAGCCTCGCCTTGTTCCTTTAGGTCTTGTCGAGTCGGAACAAGCGTCATCCGAGTGCTTTCTTGAGTGAAACCGTGTAGCGCTTCATGAGATCTTCGTGTGGTGTGTACCTTTTTGAAGAAAAAAGTACTCCCATTTGGGTGTAGCCCCCGAGCCTCTTGCTATTTGGCATAAGGAGCTAGAGGGTCTTTTCTTGAAATCGCCCTGATTCTTACTCGAAGGGCTCCTGAGCATATACCCGGGTTCTTTGTCGAAAAGAGCTCGGATATAGCTATGTCCGGGTTCTTTTTGTCGTGTGGCCTTGAAGTGGTCTGTCTTGAAGAAGTCTTCTGAGTGATGTGTGCTTTTTTGAATGAAAAAGTGCACTCACTAAGTGTAGCCCCCGAGCCTCTTGCTATTTGGAACAAAAAGTTGGAGGGTCTTGAATCTTATGTTGTTTGAAAAACTGTTGTCTTGAGGAAGTCTTCTGAGTGATGTGTGCTTTTTTGAATGAAAAAGTGCACTCTCTGAGTGTAGCCCCCGAGCCTCTTGCTGGGTTCTTTTATCAAAAAGAACTTGGATACAGGTTCTTAGCATGTTCTCTAGTGGTCTGCTGTTGTCAGATGTAGTTGTATGGTGGTGGTTGATAGTAAATGCTGTTTATTCATGAGTTGTGTAGTATTGATATATTCTTCTAAATATGCTCATTCTCGAGTATTGCTCCTTCATGCCTGACTCCTCTTTCATTGAATTCTGTCTTTTCACTATGTGTTTTGTTAGGTTTGTTCCGCTGGTGCTCCTGGTCTAGGTGCACCACTTCTTTGGCCTATAAATATCCTCCTTGTGTGCTGTTTTGGTTCATCGAGCATTTTGTTGTGTGGTCTGAAATCTCCGTAGTCATGAATATGGTAGTGTGTGAAGTAGAGCAGCCTTTGGGCGTATTTTGTAGTTCTTGTGTATCTTACCGTAGCTGGAGGGAGTCTTGTGAAAGGGATTAGAGGTAGGCTAATCCCGTAGTAGCATTGTACTTGGAAGTACGTGGCGATAGTTGGAGGGAGTCTTTTGATGTGGGATGCGATCCTTCATCTGGCAGTTCTGGGTTGATCCTCGTCGCCTGCCCTTAGACTGTCTGGTGCAGATCAACACCATATCCAGCATCACATCAGACTTGGGTAGACAGATGCCTACCGGCCTTCTTTGCTCCATGTTGTCCCGCCGTGCTACTGATTTCCGCCTTGGATGCACTACGTCCGTCCTTTGAAGAAAATAGTGTAGCCGGGTGCAGTTTGTTCTACCAAGTAGCAATTTGGAACATGTAGTCGTTCTAGAGCCTAGCTGTGTCTGGGTTCCTCTTTGCTACCTTGCTTGTCGTAGTACTGAGTTCGTTGGGTCTTGTAAGATGTGTAATCTTCTCTTTTTTGAAACCATTAATGAAAAGAATCTTGTCTTCTGAGCTGTCATTCTTTATTCTGCTGATGTCCTAGTTGTTTTATGAGATTCCTGAGTTCTTTCTATAAGGACCGGGTTGTTGTGTTCCTTGTGAAGTAACCCTTCATTACTTCATGGTTGATGAGTTCTTTTTGTAGCAATATGATAACTCCGCCGTGGTGCTGGATGGATAAGTCTAAAATCTGCCTGTTGAACTGTACCGTTGTGTGGATTTGAGCCGTCCGTCATTTTAGCTGCGTCAGTAAATGGACCATTGCATCCTCATGCCGTGTTAAAACGGGCCTGGTGGGCCGCGTTTTTATTGGTGTAAAATCTATTTAAAGGCCTTTCTCCTCCTTTTCTTTGGTACCCTTCCTTTGCCTTGAACCCTAGCCTTTGAAACTCCGCCGTCACCATTGCCGTCGTCATCCAAGCGCTACCGTCTGAGCCTTCTCGATTCTTAGTGCCCCATTGTTTTTGCTAGTATATGGGTAGGAAGAAGTCGGTGAGTAAGTCCTAGACGACCTTTATCGACGAGGAAACATCGCTCTCCATTATTGAAAATCAAGAATTCATGGCCATGAGGGCTGCTCAGAAGATCTGGTCGACTCCAACAACAACTGAAGATCAGCTTCGTGAGCTCACTAGCGATGGTCTGATTCAGAGCAAGGATATTGCTAATTGGAGAGCTCCAGGCGAGCATCGGGTCCCTACTCTAGGTCCTGGTGAGATTATTCTTTTCGTCTCCTTTATCTGTGCCGGTCTTTGCCTTCCTATTTCTGCTTTTCTTCATCGGTTTCTCAACTATTTTGGGATTAGTCTGAACCATCTTACTCCCAATGCTGTCCTTCACCTTTCTATTTTCGTTCATCTTTGTGAAACTTTCCTTGGAATTCCTCCTTCCCTTTCTCTCTTTCGTTACTTCTTTCGCCTGAAGCCACAACCCGGCCGCGATGACATCAATGTTCTTGGTGGCTGCGGGATCTAGTTTCGCCAGGGTCTTAAGAGCAAATTCTTTGACTATGACCTGGTTGATTCTGTGAGGGATTGGCGTGCTGACTGGTTTTATGCCGCCAACTTGATTCCTCCTCTTTTCGTTCATTCTGGATCTGGTCCCTTGGTTAATGACCAATGGGAAAAGAACCCTATGGCGATGGCCAAGGTCCAGGCGATCAAGCCATTTCTTGAGAGCATGTGAACTCTGAAACAGCAAGGCTTGACCGACTTTGGGATTATTTCTAGTTTTCTTCGCCGCCGAGTTCAACCTCTGAAGGAGCGAGAAAACTATAGTTTCGAGTACTCTAGGGCGGAGGACCCTTCTCGTATGGTCCCTGCCCTTGAGTTGACTAATGATGAGGTGCTCGAGCATCTTCAGAAGATGCTGAAAGGAGTAAGCGTTGTCCCACTTGCTGTCCTTGAGTATAGTGCTAACAATCCACCCCTGCTATGAGTTGATCTTTTCTTATGCGGGTACTTTTGTGTCTTTTGTTGTTCCAACTTTTTGCTTAAACTTCCTTGTCTTATTGTTTTACTCTTTTATAGGAATTGGGGCGTAATTTTGCTGAACCAATTCCCCTTGATGATTGCCCTACAAATGTGGAGGCTGGGGGTAGTCTTGCTGGGGCATCCTTGACCAGTAAGTTTCAAACTACCATGATGCTTCCTAGTGTTTCTTCTGCATTTTCTGACATATATGAAGAGTTTGTTCCTTGTCTAGTTCCCCGAGCTCCTCACAGTGGTGGAAAAAGGGGACGGGCGGATTGTTCTTCTGCTCCATCTGTTGCCAAGAAGTCTCGCCAGTCGAGTACTTGTCAAGGTACTCCAGTTGTAGCTAGCATGCTCTTAGGTGAGCATATTAATATGCTCTGTCCTTTTGTTTTTTGTTTTAATCTTTGATCGAGCACTTTTATCCTTCTTTAGCTGGTGCTATGGTGGCCTTGGTTGAGAGTGAGGAAGAGGAGGATGATGATGCCGCCCTTGTTACTCATCGGTGAGTTGTTTTCTTGTTTTCTTGTTGTTGAACCCCTCTTTTTGTTTTGACTTTGGTTTTGTTCCCTTGTAGTAAGCGATCATCGGGTTCGAGTTCTTCTGGGGCTCTAGTATCGGTCGCACTACTCCTGTCGTAGGGTGGTGGTGATGTTTTTGCTGCTGTGGTTCCCCCTATGAGGTCTTCTTTTGATTTTATGAAGAAGAAGATAGTTGAGTGAGTGAATTCTAGTTTTATTTCTTTGCCTCTGTTCTCCTTTTTTTCTTATTCTTATTGACGATTTTCCTTGTCAACTTTTAGGCCTTCGTCTTCCCTGAACCCTCAGTCGACTTCTTGTTAGCCCTCTGGTGCGCCCTTGTGTACTGAGTCTCAGGACTCAGAACGCACGGTCGTCGAGGTGGCTGTGAGGGGGATAGAGTACGCCACCGCTGATTTGCTGACTCCTGAGGTGACCGTGGCCATGGCGGTGGATTATCTAAGGGGTTGGCCATGGCTTCTTAGGAGATTGCCCTAGTCATGCCTTCTTTGCATCGGCTAGCTTCTCCCTCTCCTCTTCTTGCTTCTGGTGGTCTGCCTTTGGCTGATGACGTGGTGCAGCAGTTTGATACCACTCATCGATTGTTAGAGCTAATCATCGCCTAGGGAAGCTTGTCGACCCTTGCGACTTCTTTTGGGGAAAAGCTCTAGGTAAGTTTTTCTGAAGTTCTTTCTTGGGCTGTTCGTTTTTCTTTTGTCCTTATGTCTTGTTTTTCTCTCTCTTTTTGCTCAGTCTTTTTCTCGTGATCATACCAGCTTCTTTTTCTCGTCTGAAATTAAGAAAAAAATTGTCTTCTGAGGTGAGTACCCTAAAGGTAGAGCTTGACCTCTGTCGGGCCGAGTTGGAGACCGAGCGTTAGACACATTAGAAGGAGGAGAAGGCTCTCTGTGCCTAGGTAGTTGAGGTAGAAAAGCAGATGGATGCAGCTACCCAGGAGGCCATGAAAAATGTGGAAGCCATGAAGAAAGAGTGCCATGGTATTGCGAGTTCTTTTTCATTTCCTTTTGTATTCAAATTTGCCTTTCTGCTGACTTGTCTTTTGTTGCCTGATCTAGCTCTCCGAGTTGAAAAGCAAACGCTCTCGGAGGGTATCAAGGAGATGAAGACACTTGTTCGTACTAACCATAATATGGCTGAGGAGGTAATTACTCGAGCTAAAGAAGAACTCATGCTTCCTAAGTTGATTAGACGTGGAGCTGATAGGGATCTTGTGTAGGCCCAAAAAAACTGTTGAAGACTTGACCGGCAAGTTGGCAACGGCTACTGAGAACTAGAATGCTTTGTGGAAAGCTTTTCGGTCAGTAGCCGACCTTCTCCGGACTCCAGCAGATGACGGTCATTCTTGGGCTTAGTTTATTCCCCAAGTGCCGACCCATTTCTAGGAGTTCGTGAAGAGGTGCACCCATTTGTGTACCAGGAATGTTCTTGCCTAGGTCCGGGTTCTTTCTCTAGAGTTTCCTTTGTCCAAGGTTGCTGATGAAGCCAAGAGTGAAGAGTATCTGGATGCTATTAAGAAGTTGGAGCCTGAGGTCGAAGATTTAGCCAGGAAGATTGTAGATAATCTTAACATTGATATTTCTTCTCCTGATGACAATGCTTGATGTAATCGACCTTTGTATTCCAGCTTCTATAATAAAACACTATACTTGAAGACTGAATGGTGATTCTTTATTTTTTGTTGATGTCTTCTTTGTCTATATTTCTTTGTCTCATAAACAACCCGGCTTAGGTAAATCATTATCTTGACAAACTTTCTTGATCTATCGAGTGCTTTTCTGGCTTTCATTTGTGCCTTGTAAACAACTCGGTATATGTAGATTGATGTTTTGATAGACTTCCTTGATTTGTCGAGTGCTTGTCTGGCTTTTGTTTGTGACTTGTAAACAACTCGGTATAGATCGTTGTCTCGACAAACTTTATGTTCTTGTTAGTGCTGAAAAGACTTAGGACATCTCCAGCTTCTTCTTTTTGGCTTAACTCAGAATGTGGTCAGCATCTGGTCCTTTCCCTGGCTGCAAAAACATCCTAGGATCGACAAGCCCCCGAGTACTTCATGGTTGAGTTTTGGAAGCCTCGTCTTGTTCCTTCATGTCCTACCGAGTAGGTATAAGTGTCATCTGAGTGCTTTCCTAAGTGAAACCGTGTAGTGCTTCTTGGGATCTTCTGAGTGTAGCCCCCGATCCTTTTGGTATTTGGAATAAGGAGCCAGAGGGTCTTGTCTTGAAATTGCTCTGATTTATGCTTAGGCTTAGTTTCAGTCATTTTTTTGGTTCGGGTGTTAGCTTATTAGCTACCCTCATCGGCGGGCTCAAGCATCTTTTCAGCTCTTTTGCTCTCGGTCGATATGCTCAGGCATATTTTCAGCCATTTTGCTTTTTGGTTTGGGTGTTAGCTTGTTAGCTACCATCATCGGTGGGCTCAAGCATCTTTTCAGCTCTTTTGCTCTCGACCAGTATGCTCAGGTGTATTTTCAGCCATTTTGCTTTTTGGTTCGGGTGTTAGCTTGTTAGCTACCCTCATCGTCAGGCTCAAGCATCTTTTTAGCTCTTTTGCTCTCGACCGGTATGCTCAGGTGTATTTTCAGCCATTTTGCTTTTTGGTTCGGGTGTTAGCTTGTTAGCTACCCTCATCGGTGGGCTCAAGCATCTTTTCAGCTCTTTTGCTCTTGGCTGGTATGCTCAGGCGTATTTTTAGCCATTTTGCTTTTTGGTTCGGGTGTTAGCTTGTTAGCTACCCTCATCGGCGGGCTCAAGCATCTTTTCAGCTCTTTTGCTCTCGGCCGGTATGCTCAGGCGTATTTTTAGCCATTTTGCTTTTTGGTTCGGCTCATTAGAAACAACTCGGGGAAAGCCATAATAAGACATATGTTGTCAAGAAAGAACCATCTTTATTGATCATGAACATTGATAAGTCATAATAGTACATATGTTGTCGATGAGCACCATCTTTATTGATCATGAACATTGATCT
The DNA here is from genome assembly GCF_019320115.1 of Miscanthus floridulus. Taxonomy (NCBI): domain Eukaryota; kingdom Viridiplantae; phylum Streptophyta; class Magnoliopsida; order Poales; family Poaceae; genus Miscanthus; species Miscanthus floridulus. The sequence continues at coordinate 82,534,093 of NC_089581.1, forward strand.
CTTGTGGCTTGTATATATATTTTCCCTTGAGTTGTTTTCATGCGTAGAATCTTCTTAGCTGGCTGATGTGCCATGTATTGTTGACTTCTTTTCTGTCTTCGGTTATCAACTTGTATGTGCCTGGTCCGGTGACTTTTGTGATGATAAAAGGACCTTCCCATGGACTGAGTAGTTTATGGCGTCTGTCAGTTTTTGTATTCTTCTTAGTACTAGGTCTCCAACTTGTAGTGATTGAGGCTGGGTATTCTTGTTGTAGTGGCGTCTTAATCCTTGGAGGTATCTTGCTGATTGAAGGGTAGCATTTACTCTGACTTCTTCTGTACTATCGAGTTCTAATCTTTGGGTGTGTTCTGCTTCTCCTTCATCGTATTGTTCTATCATTGGTGACGTCCAGATCAAGTCGGTAGGTAGTACGGCTTCTGATCCATAAACTAGGAAGAAAGGTGAGTATCTGGTTGCTCTGCTTATTTGAATTCGTAGCCCCCATACGACCTTGGGTAATTCTTCAATCCATTTTGATCCATAGTCTACTAGTTCTTCATACAATCTTGGTTTTAATCTGGCTAGTATGAGTCCATTAGCCCTTTCTACCTATCCATTGGCCTCTGGATGCACGACTGATGCGTAATCTATGCTGAAGCCGCAGTCCTATGCCCAACTTTGGAATTCAGAGGCTAGGAAGGGAGAACCCAAATCTGTGATGATTCGATTGGGCATACCAAAGCGGTGCATAATGTCTTGGATGAAATCGACTGCTTTGGCTGCGCTGTATTTTGCGAGTGGTTTGTATTCAATCCACTTGGTGAGCTTGTCAATTGCTACAAAGATGTACTCGAAACCGCCTTTTGCTTTCTTGAGATGTCCTACTTGATCCAGCCCCCAGCAAGAGAAAGGCCAAGCAGGTGGGATGCAGATGAGATTATGAGCTGGCACATGAGCTTGTCTTGCGAACATTTGACAACCTTTGCATCTTCTAACGAGTTCTTCTGCATCTTTCAAAGTGGTTGGCCAGTACAAACCGGTGTAGAATGCTTTGTCAACTAGTGTTCTTGAAGCGGCGTGATTTCCACAGCAACCTAAGTGTATTTCGTCTAAGATCTCTTTGCCCTCTTCAAATGAGATGCATTTTAGGAGTACTCCTGATGATGCGGCTCTTCTATAGAGCTTGTCTCCCACTAGGACATAATTCTTGCTTCTATGAACAACTCGGGTAGCTTCCTCTTTTTCCGCTGGCAACTTATTCTCTTTGATGTAATCAATAAAAACCTGGGTCCATGAAGTGGTGATTACCAAAATATGGGTGCCTTTAGCTAAGATTTCAGGGGTTATCTCACCGGGTTGTTTGATAGAGGGAGCTGATAACTCCTCTATGAATACACTGGGTGGGACCTTCGCCCTGTCTGATCCAAGCTTGGCGAGGACATCTGCCGCAATATTAGAATCACGCAGGACATGTAGAATTTCTAATCCTTAAAAATGTTTTTGAGCTTTCGTATTTCAGCACAGTAAGCGCCCATGTTTTCTTTGGTGCAATCCCAATCTTTGTTGACTTGATTGATGACTACTGCTGAATCGCCATATATGAGTAAATGCTTGATTCTGAGGGTAATTTCCACTCGTAGCCTGTGGATGAGGGCTTCATATTCTGCTTCATTGTTTGTAGCTTGCCATAGTATCTGAAGGACATACTTGAGTTGTTTTCCATCTGGAGAAATGAGGAGAACGCCTGCACCGGCTCTGCCTAGCTCGACTGATCCATCAAAGTACATCTTCCAATGATCAAGGATGATATTTGACATCGGTTGTTGAATTTCTATCCACTCGGTGACAAAATCGGCCAGGGCTTGAGATTTAATTGCTTTTCGTGGGGTGAAATCGATATTGAGAGCACCAAGTTCAACTGCCCACTTAGATATGCGCCCTGTTGCGTCTCTATTGTGCAGGATGTCTCCAAGTGGGAAATCTATCACGACGGTAATCTTGTGGCCTTCAAAATAGTGGCGAAGCTTGCATGAAGTGATTAGGAGGGCATAGAGTAATTTTTGCACATGCGGGTACCAGATTTTTGATTCTGACAGTACTTCGCTAGTGTAGTATACGGGGCGTTGTACTTTATATACATGCCCTTCTTCTTCTCTTTCTACGACAATCGCTGTGCTGATCATAGTAGAAGTTGCCGCAATGTACAACATCATGTCTTCATATTTCTTCGGAGGTGTGAGAACGGGTGAGGAGGTGAGGTATGCCTTGAGGTTCTTGAAAGCTTTGTTGGCTTCTTCTATCCACTCGAACTTGTCTGTCTTCTTTAGTAGTTTAAAGAAAGGTAACCCTTTTTTGCTAAGTCTTGATATGAAATGATTTAGGGCCACCATGCAGCCTGTTAGCTTTTGCACATCTTTGACACTTTGAGGAGGGCCCATCTCTATTATGGCTTGAATTTGCTTGGCGCTTGCTTCGATTGCGCGATGACTGACCAAGAATCTGAGTAGTTGTCCTAAAGGAACTCCGAATACACACTTGTTTGGGTTCAATTTCCACCTCCTTCTTTTTAGGTTTTCAAAGGTTTGCTTTAAGTCTTCAATTAGTGTATCCGGGTTCTTTGTCTTTACTACTACGTCATCCACGTATGCCTCTATGTTTTCACCAATTTGATCACCAAGGCACATTTGGATAGCTCTTTGATAAGTGGTACTAGCATTCTTGAGTCCAAATGACATGGTTTTGTAGCAGTAGGCACTGAATGGAGTGATGAAAGATGTCTTGCTCTGGTCTTGTTCCTTTAATGCGATCTGGTGATATCCTGAATAGCAATCAAGGAAGGATAATAGGGCAGATCCTGCTGTTGAATCAACTATCTGATCAATGCATGGTAGCCCGAATAGATCTTTTGGGCAGTGTTTGTTGAGATCTGTGTAGTCGACACACATGCGCCACTCGTCCGTATTCTTTTTTTGTACTAGAACTGGGTTTGCTAGCTAATCTGGATGGAGGATTTCTCTGATGAATCCGGCTACCATTAGTTTTGTGATTTCTTTTTTAATTACTTCCTTCTTGTTGGGTGAGAATCGTCATAGTCATTGCTTCACAGGCTTGGAGCCTTCATTGATATCAATTCTGTGCTTAGCCAACTCTCTTGGGACCCCTGGCATGTCGGCCGCCTTCCAAGCAAAGATATCTTTGTTGTCCCGAAGAAAGTTGGTGAGCGTGAGTTCCTATTTTGCCGAGAGGTGGGCGCTGATGGTTGCCGTTTTGGAGGGATCACCGGTGCCCAGGTCGATTTGCTTGACGTCGGCTTCTTTTTGTGGTGCTAGGATGCTGGGTTTTTTAGCCGATATCACTAACTCTTCTGGGCTCATTTCTGCTACAACAGTGGCTATTTCTTTTCTTCCATCGGCGGCCTGTGCTTTTGCTACAATTTGGATTGCCTGAACATCGCAGTCAAAAGCGCGCTTCAAATCACTCTGAAGAGAAAGGACACCGTTAGGCCCTAGCATCTTAAGCAACAGGTACAAATAATGTGGTATGGCCATGAATTTTGCTAGTGCTGGGCGCTTGAGGATTGCGTGGTATGATGAATCAAAGTCCGCAACTTTGAACTTGACGAACTCTGTACGGTAGTTCGAGGGAGTCCCAAAAGTAACCGGTAGAGTGATTGGTCCTAGTGGCATTGCTGCCTCACCGGTTACTATGCCATAAAAGGCGTGTAAGTTGGTGTAATCATCCCGGTGAGTTGTAGTCCCATCTTCCTTAGAGTTTTTGAAAAAATCATGCTAAGTCTGGCTCCCCCGTCGATTAGTACTTTCATGACAGTCATACCGGCAATAGTTGGATATAGAACCAGTGGGTAATGGCCTACGTTTCCTACGCTAGTCCATTGGTCTTCTCTTGAAAATTGGATTGGATACTGTGACCAATTGAGATATCTTGGTGTAGCCGGTTCTACTGCAATGATGGTTCGTAACACTAGCTTTTCTTGATGTTTGCTTCTAGAATTTGGAACCCTGGCAAAGATTACTGCTACTGTCCCCCTGGATTTTTGGAATCCCTTGTCTTCGTGGTTGTCTTCTTCTTTTTTCTGATTGCCTTGTTTGGTATTCTCCTTACTATCTTTTCTTGTGTATCGATCTTTGAAGGTGTAGCAATCTCCGATGGTGTGATTTCCTTTGGGGTGCAAGATGCAATGCATGTTTTCAATGTCGTCATACCTTCTAGGCTTGGAAAACTTCCTTGATTTGTCAGTCACTGCTACGGTGTTGTCTGGTCCACGTTTTCTTTCCTGATATCTGTTGTTTCGATGATTTTGCTTGTTCGGGTTGTCTCGATTGTTTCTATCCGGGAATCTTTCTCATGTCTTTTCCTCTACGGTAATCATCTTTTCCACTGTTCATCTAAATTCTTCATTATTTCTTGGGTTTTCTTTGCAGAAGTCTTGAAATTGCCACCTAGCCATGATTTCATGAGAGAAAGCTTCGATCACTTCTCGTTGGGTGATGTCATGTACTTGAGCTCGTAGTTCACCAAATCATCGATAGTAATTTCTAAGACTTTCACCTCCTTTCTGCTTGAGTCCTTTTAACTCTGCATGGGTGATTGGGTGTGTAATGATACCCACAAAATTTTCACAGAAAGCTCTTTGCAAGTCCTCCCAATTTCTGATTGATCTTGGATTCAATTTGTCAAACCATTAAAGGGACATGGTTTCTAGGGCCATGGGAAAGAACAAGGTCTTGATGTCGTCATCTCCTCCAGCCAATTCAATCGATTGCGAGTAAATCCTGAGCCACTGCCTTGGTTCGGTCTTGCCATCATACTTGGAGTGGTTGGACGACTTGAACTTGTGAGGCAGTCATATTGAAGCAAGTCTGTTTGCAAAACAAGGGAATCTATCGTCCGTTCTAGCTTCTGTGTATTCTGATTCAGCGCCCCCTTCGTACAAACTGTTGTCTTGGTGAGAGTAGTTTTGTGTGGCTATCCAAGTAGGTGCTTTGCTTCTGGCCTTTCTTGGTTGTTCGACTCAGTCGTTTTGACTATGGTTTCTTCTACTTTCTCTATTGTGACTTCCACTTGGTCCAAGTCTCTCGAAAGCGGACTTCTTTTGATTTTGATCTTCCCGCTCATGAGATGTTGACTTGTTAGGTAGTCTTGAGTGGGCCCTTCCATCATGCGTCCTTAGGACTATTGATCGATGGAAATCCTAGAGCTATTCTTGTTTTTCACTAGGATGTGAAGTCGCCCTGAGTTCTTCTAGTGCTTCTCGGATCTTATCATAGGGTGTATTCGCCGCTCGTCCTTCTTCGACCTCTCGCTCTGATTTTCTTCTATTGTACTCAGCTAGGTCTGACTCATATCTGATCCAAGCTTCCTTGCGCTGCTTAGCACAGCGTTGACATCCTTGTTTCAATTTGTTCTTTCTCTCTCTGGCTTGCCTCTGACTCTTGGTCTCACCATTGTGCCCCTGGGTAAATGGTGATATGTTGGACTCAGATTCATCTGAAGACCTGATGTCGGGTGCTTCTAGGGGGACCAATCATGATCGAGGATGGCGAATCATGAATACTTCTCGAGCGTGAGTTGTTCTATCATCAGCATTGGTTTTCGTACTGTCAGAGTTGTTGATAACTTCAATAGAGGCTTCAAGATCGCAGATCGAGTCTCCTTCTTGGTAGGGTAGAGCTGTTGTCATTGTTGTGTCAACTAGCTAGGTACTGCTATCCTTAGGAATAGAACCTGGCTAGTGGATGATGCAGTCTTGAGATGTTATGGTTAGTACGAGACATTTCTGAGCTCCTATCAGTGGTACCCCAAGCACTGGATTAAGAAATCTTTCGAGCTATGCTCGATAAGACATTGCCATGTTGCCGAGACCGAACGGTGTCGATGAAATATGGTCGGCAGTCTACCTAGGGGTATGCCCAAGGTAGTAGATTGTCGGCAGGCAGATGCGCAAGCCACAAACAAGACGGTGACGCAAGGCGAACATGAGGTTTTATCCAGGTTTGGCCGCCAAGAAGGCGTAATACCTACATCCTGCGTTTGATTTGTATTACTGTATGTCAATGAGAGATGTTTTTTAGAGGGATCCCCTGCCTGCCTTATATAGTCCGGGGGACAGGGTTATAGATCTGGAAACTAATCCTAGTCAGTTACAATTGCCATATGTGGCCGGATAAGAATTCCTATTCTAACCGACCAGGATCCTGCTTGATTGCCAAATCCGTCTTGACTCCTTGCACGGGACTCCAACCAGGTTGGCTAGGCCGCACGCCGTCTTTTGGACGGACCAGACCCATCGATTCGAGCTGGCCCAAGCTTAGCCATAAGGGTATAGGGGTTAATACCCCCACAGCTAGTCCCCGAGCACCATGTATTATGCTGCGACATGCCATTTCGACCTTCTCCGACAAGTTATGCCCGAGTCCTTGACATCTTTTGACCACCATCGTCGCTGGAGAAATAGGTTGTCTGAAGAATCTATGGTGCTCTTAAGAAAAAAGAAAAAGATTTCCGTCCCGGGAAGTGTGCCCACTTGTATTCCTGAAAAGAAATGTAAGTGCGTCTTGAAGCGTAGCATCTTTGATCATTAGAGGCATAGTGGTCGAAAAACAAACACATTCACCGCAAGGTGAAGTGTGCCCACTTAGTCCCCGAGCCTGGTAGTAGGTGAAGTAGGCATGTGGTGCCAGGGTCTAAAAAGAATTCCTAGTTAAGTTGAGAACCCAATCATCGTACAGGCGATACAAGATGCACCGGCGGTTGAATCTATGACCTCGTCTATGTGAGGTAAGCCGAAGGGGTCCTTAGGGCAGTGTTTGTTGAGATCAGTGTAATCAACACACATTCTCCATTCATTATTCTTTTTGCGTACAAGAGCCGGGTTGGCTAACCATTCCGGATGATACACTTCTTTAATAAATCTGGCTGCCAAAAGCTGTGTCACTTCTACCCTAATTACCTCCTTTTTGTCATGAGTGAACTGTCGTAGCTTCTGCTTGATAGGTTTGGCCTTGCTGTTGACATTCAAGGAGTGCTCGATCAAGTTCCGAGGTACACCGGGCATGTCGGTAGGTTTCCATGCGAACACATCCACGTTGCTCCTCAAGAACCCGACGAGCGCGTCTTCCTATTTGGGATCCAGGTTGGCCTCGATAAGGGCCGTTTTGCTGGAGTCACCATCGACTAGCTGGATCACTTTGTGCTCCTTTGACTTGATGTTCTTGCATGGAGTCTCAAGGTCTAGGATCTCCAGGTGGTCGGCTGAGGTCTTCTTAGCGTCGAGCACGGTCTCGGCCATGCGAATAGAGAGGTTGTGGGCCTCTGCTATTTTGAAGCTGTCGTCTTCGCAGGTATAAGCTGCGTATACGTTGCCCCTGAGGGTTAGAATTCCTTTCTCGGTAGGCATCTTGAGCACCAGATACCTATAATGAGGTATGGCCATGAACTTGGTGAGCGACGGTCGACCAAGAATAGCATGGTAGGTGCCGTCGAAGTCAGCGACCACGAAGTTGACGTAGTCGGTGCGAAAGTGGTCTGGAGTCCCAAATTGCACAGGTAGCGTGATCTACCCGAGAGGTGTAGAGCTCTATCCGGGGAGAATGCCCTAGAACTGTGCCTCATACGGCTTTAGGTCCGCCTGGGCTATTTTCAGGGCGGGCAGGCTGTTTTTGAATAGTATATCGATGGAGCTGCCGCCGTCGATAAGTACCCTATCGAACTGAACCTTGTTGATACAAGGATCGAGGACCAGGGGAAAATGCCCTGGCTCAGGTATGGCGGCCCATTGGTCCTTCCTACTGAAGTAGATTTCACAGTGAGACCACAGAGGGAGCCGTGGATTGGTGAGAAGGTTGTCGGTGTTTGCCACGTTCAAGCAAGCGCGGGCGAGCATCTTGCGTTCTCGTTTGGTCTCAATGGACACCTTGTGGCCAATGATGGTGTGCACGTGATCAGTTGGCTTGACGTATTTATGACGAGGGTCTGCATCGTCGTTGTCATTATCCTCGTTGTGCTGTTCCCCTGCGTCGTTAGGCTTGTTGGATGTATCCGGAACCTATTGACGTGTGTAGATAGTCTTGAGGACGCGACAATTCTCCATGGTATGGTTCGACTTAGGATGGAGCTGGCAGGGCCCCTTCAATGCTTTGGCATAGTCGTCTTCGTAGTTACGACGTCCGCCGCCCTTTTTCACGGTATTGACCTCGCCGTCATCTTCCCGAGCACGCTTGCTCCTGTAATCGTCACGGCGGTTGCGCCGCTGATTATGTTGGTCACGGTGGTCACGGGAGTCATTGCGCTGGTTGCGGCGGTCAAAATTGTCGTTCCGACCACGATTGCTGCGGTAATCGTCGCGGTGTGGAGGGTGGTCGGAGCGTGGAACCCTTGCTGCTTCTTCAACAATTATCTTTTTAGCGTCGTCGATGTCCACATATTTCTTAGCGGTGGCCAAGAGCGCTGTGACTGATTCAGGTCTCTTCCAGAGGAGCTTGTCTCTTAGGGCGTCGTGGAAGCAGAGGCCAGTGACGAAAGCCTCGATTGCCTCATTGTTGGAGATTGATGGGACCTTGATGCGCATCTCCGAGAAACGCCGAACATACTCGCGCAGTGGTTCGTCTTTCCAATCTCAAATCTGTTGCAGATCATACTTGTTGCCGGGTTGTTCACAAGTAGCGATGAAATTGTCGATGAAGGCCTGCTTGAGCTCCTGCCAAGAATCAAAATAGTTTGCCGGCAAGCTAACCAGCCATTGGTGACCTGCATGACCAACAGTGACTGGAAAGTAGTTAGACATGACGTGCTCGTCAGCCATGGCTGATCGGCACACAGTTTCGTAGAGCATGACCCATAATTCGGGGTTTTCCTTGCCGTCGTACTTCTAAAGTTTCTCGAGCTTGAAATTCTTGGGCCATATGACTTGGCAAAGGTGTGGAGTAAACTGCTTCAGACCCGGCGGGCCATGGGCAGTGTCATATTCCATACGGCGATAGCTTTCATGGGATGCACGATCATTGGCTCTCTGGTTGATGCGAGCGCGCAGGTCACGTCCACCCAGGTAATGGCGGAGATCGTTATTGCCATCGCGGCGATCTCGATTGCCATCTGGATTAGCCCTGAGATCGTGGTTATCTCGAATGTTGTGGTAGTTATCCTCCCGGCAGTGGTTATCATCCTGGCCACCATCATGACCACCGTTTATGCCTTGACGGTTGTCCGATGGGTCGTTGTTGCGCGAGCCACGTTGGTTGAGTGGCTGTGAGCGACTTGAGTATTAGCGGCTGTGGCTTGATTCAACTAAAATGGATGGAGCCTGGGCTTGATTCATTAACTCTGCGGTTTGAGCCATAGCGGCTGTCAGATAAGCTTGTATGTCGTTGCGAACTGCCTGGGTCTCGGGAGTGTTGGGTAGCCGCTGTATTGTCGCCATGGCGATGGCTACGTTAGCGCTTGGAGTCTTGAAGACTTGTTTGTCCCCCACCCTATCGAAAGCATTGTTGAGGTCACATGGCTGGACCCTTATGCATCATGCCTCCTGGTCTGCTTCAACTTCGATCTATCGGCGATTAAACCGATCAATATTACGTGCTTCGTAAGCAGTTCTTTCTTGTTCTATTTCGCCAACTGCTGGCGGCTCATCATTGCTGACAACATGGATCAAATCCCCTCATCTTGGCGGGAAAGACAGAAATTGGGGGAAACCTGGGGCGTGGTCTGGGAGATCCAGATCATATTTGACGCCTTCATATACGTGATGCTGAAGCTCGGTGTGGATAGATGCATTAGATGCGATGCTAGACGAGGAGCTGGAGTCGCCCTCTCGGACTGTGTGGACGGATCCTTCTTGATAATCTTCAATCCAGACCATGTTGACAAAGTTGCGTGGCATCGGCTAAGGTCGGTGTATAGGACACAGATCCGAGTGGCGTTGTAGGTTGTACGCATAGCTGGAAGCAGCGTTTCGTAGGCCATAGGGTTGGACCTGGTGGTTCTCCATCGAGGCTTCGTACTCGGAGAGTCGGAGACCCATTGCGAAGGTCGGCTGGCAACGAGCGGAGCGCCCCTCAGGAGTAGATGTGACCACGAGATCTGTTCCAAGTCGCATAGGACGACTGGTCCGAGCTGGTCGGATAGACCTGTTGTGGGGAGTGGTTACCTGCTCATTAGGTTGATTTTGAATTGTACTTACCAGAGCTAGGGTTTCAACGAGTTTGGTGCCGACCTGATCGATGGAGTCGAGCAGGTCAGTGTTGTCGATCTGCTTCCCTTTGTAGCGGGGAAGCGGATGATTTGTTGTCGGCGTGGCTGAAGGTGATGTAGGCATGGTCGGAGCTAGATGTACTATGGTCAGAGCCGTAGCTGATGCAAGTGAAGTAGTGGTCAGCGCAGACTGAATCCACGCCTCCTCCGTGGTCATGGCGATGGCGTCGTCGGAGCCGGTGGTCCAAGTGATCTGGCTAACGGTGAATGTGAGGCCGTTCGGCGTAGCCATGGAGCCGGAGATGATGACCATCTTGTTTGCTTGGAGAGCAATATGCACACCCCCTACCTGGCATGCCACTATCGATGAAATATGGTCGGCAGTCTACCTAGAGGTATGCCCAAGGTAGTAGATTGTCGACAGACAGATGCTCAAGCCACAAACAAGACGGTGACGCAAGACGAACACGAGGTTTTATCCAGGTTCGGCCGCCAAGAAGGCATAATACCTACGTCCTACGTTTGAATTGTATTGCTGTATGTCAATGAGAGATGTTTTTTAGAGGGATCCCCTGCCCGCCTTATATAGTCCAGGGGGCAGGGTTACAGATCTGGAAACTAATCCTAGTCAGTTACAATTGCCATATGTGGTCGGATAAGGATTCCTATTCTAACCGACCAGGATCCTGCTTGATCGCCAAATCTGTCTTGACTCCTTGCACGGGACTCCAACCAGGTTGGCTGGGCCGCACGTCGTCTTTCGGATGGACCGGACCCATCGATCCGGGCCGGCCCAAGCTTAGCCGTAAGGGTATAGGGGTTAATACCCCCACAAACGAAAAAGGGCCCATCTTCTTTAAAGTACTCTAAGTGTACTCTAAGTTGTATTCTTGATAGGTTGATGTCGTGTTCTAGAGCCTTATCAGAAAAGAACTTGGTTTTCCGAAAGAACTTGGATAAGACTCCATCTTGGAAGTAGAGCCTGAGTTTGAATCGGATGCGTGAAGCCGTGAAATCTGAGTTGGATCGGACATCGCGAGCTGCGTGAATCTTCCAGCAAGTTGATCTGTCATAGTCATCGAAATAGAATGGTCCTCATGGTGATCCAAATTTTTGAGGAAATGGCTTTGGAGCTTGCCATTGTCACCTGCCTCGCAGATCCATGCACCAAAGATGAAGGTTGATCCTGTCGAGAAGATCATGTTGTCGAGGTCCATCGAGCTCTCGAAGGCAAAGTCGCCGAAAGCCCCTACCTGGTGCGCCAGCTGTCGATGTTTGACCACCGATAGCCTGCCATGGGGGTACCCGAGGCAGTTTGTTCGGGCTTCAGTGTATGCAGAACTCGATGGTAAATACAAGAGACAGTCAATTTATCCTGGTTTGGGCCCTCGATCATGATCAAGTAATAGCCCTATGTCCAGTCGGTGTTAGCCTTTGCGTTGGATTGATTGTAAAGTGTTGTGTTGTTCCCGTCCCTAGGAACCCTGCCCTCTTTATATAGTTAGGAGGTCAGAATCCTGGTAGGTTTACAATGAGAGTTCCTAGTAGGATTATAGAATAATACTACTACTAAGATTATAGGGGAAGCATCATAGTTAGACTAGATCTTCTCCCTTCCTTGCGGGGTATCCCATGGGTCCTGCACTGACAGTCTCATCCACCATAACCACATGGTTGGAGCAGTGCGCCTCGTCGAGGTCAATGGGTAATTCTAGTGGGACTCGATATCCTTCCCAATCGATGTGGAGTTTGGCTGTGCCTCATCGAGACACATCCCATAAATCATTGGTTGTCAGGCCCATCGGTCCCCAACTACCTCCACAACGACTAGAGAGCAAGATGCCTCTGTTGATGTTTGAGCACCGATAGCCTACCATGGGGGTACCTGGGGCAGTTTGTTCGGGCTTCAGTGTATGCAGAACTCGACGGTAAACATAAGAGACAGTCGATTTATCCTGGTTCGGACCCTCGATCACGGATCGAATAATAGCCCTACATCTAGTTGGCGTTAGCCTTTGTGTTGGATTGATTGTAAAGTGTTGTGTTGTTCCTATCCCTAGGAACCCTGCCCTCCTTTATATAGTCAGGAGGTCAGAATCCTGGTCAGTTTACAATGAGAGTTCCTAGTAGGATTATAGAATAATACTACTACTAAGATTACAGGGGGAGAATCCTAGTTAGACTAGATGTTCTCCCTTCCTTGCGGGGTATCCCATGGGTCCCGCACCGACAAGCCCCCGAGCACTTCATGGTTGAGTTCTAGAAGCCTTGTCTTATTCCTTCAGGTCTTTTCAAGCAGGAACAAGCGTCGTTCGAGTGCTTTCTTGAGTGAAACCGTGTAGCGCTTTGTGAGATCTTTGCGTGGTGTGTACCTTTTTAAAGGAAAAAGTACTCCCATTTGGGTGTAGCCCCCAAGCCTCTTGCTATTTGGCATAAGGAGCTAGAGGGTCTTTTCTTGAAATTGCCCAGATTCTTTGTCAAAGGGCTCCTGAGCATATACCTAGGTTCTTTGTTGAAAAGAGCTCGGATATAGCTATGTCAGGGTTCTTTTTGTTGTGTGGCCTTGAAGTGGTCTGTCTTGAAGAAGTCTTCTGAGTGATGTGCGCTTTTTTGAATGAAAAAGTGCACTCACTGAGTGTAGCCCCCGAGCCTCTTGCTATTTGGAACAAAAAGTTGGAGGGTCTTGAATCTTATGTTGTTTGAAAAACTGTTGTCTTGAGGAAGTCTTCTGAGTGATGTGCGCTTTTTTGAATAAAAAAGTGCACTCTCTGAGTGTAGCCCCCAAGCCTTTTGCTGGGTTCTTTTATCAAAAAGAACTTGGATATAGGTTCTTGGCATGTTCTCTGGTGGTCTGCTATTGTCAGATGTAGTTGTATGGTGGTGGTTGATAGTAAATGCTATTTGTTCACGAGTTGTACAGTATTGGTATATTCTTTCGAATATGCTCATTCTTGAGTACTGCTCCTTCACGCCTGACTCCTCTTTCATTGAATTCTGTCTTTTCACTATGTCCTTTGTTAGGTTTATTCCGTTGGTGCTCCTGGTCTAGGTGCACCACTTCTTTGGCCTGTAAATATCCTCCTTGTGTGCTATTTTGGTCGATCGAGCATTTTGTTGCGTGGTCTGAAATCTTCGTAGTCATGAATATGGTAGTTTGTGAAGTAGAGCAGCCTCCGGGCATATTTTGCAGTTCTTGTGTATCTTGCCATAGCTCAAGGGAGTCTTGTGATAGGGATTAGAGGTAGGCTAATCCCGCAGCCGCATTGTACTTGGAAGTACGTGGCGGTAGTTGGAGGGAGTCTTGTGATGTGGGATGCGATCCTTCATCTAGCAGTTCTGGGTTGATCCTCATCGCCTACCCTTAGACTGTCCGGTGCAGATCAACACCATATCTAGCATCACATCGGACTTAGGTAGATAGATGTCTGCCAGCCTTCTCTGCTCCATGTTGTCCCACCGTGCTGCTGATTTCCACCTTGGATGCACTGCGTCTGTCCTTTGAAGAAAATGGTGTAGCCGGGTGCGGTTTGTTCTACCGAGTAGCAATTTGGAACACGTAGTCGTTCTAGATTCTAGCTATGTCCGGGTTCCTCTTTGCTACCTTGCTTGTCGTAGTACTGAGTTCGTTGGGTCTTGCAAGATGTGTAATCTTCTCTTTTTTGAAACCATTAATGGAAAGAATCTTGTCTTCTGAGCTATCATTCTTTATTCTGCTGATGTCCTAGTTGTTTTATGAGATTCCCGAGTTCTTTCTATAAGGACTGGGTTGTCGCATTCCTTGTGAAGTAACCTATAACAGAACTGACCAAATCATAAGAACATAAGTACAAAAACAATCACCGAAGCGATCAAATTTCTGTACTTAAGCTCCCATAATCCTGGTAGTCCAGAAATCATGAAGGATTTCAACCAACTCTCGACATACAAACCAAGATCGTAGTGATTCAACACACACACATCATCCGTTACAACATTTCATAATAAGCATTCAGATACATCCATCAGAGTTTAAATAGAATATTACAAACCAAGTTTGAGTGTGCGGAAGCAACATAGTTTAGTACAAAACATCATAGTTTTCAATTACATTGCCAAGTCTGAGTCATGTCCCACAAAAGCATTATCAGGTACGAGAACTAGTAGAGACCGCGCCCAATGGTCTAGTCTTCATCCCTAGCTGGGAGAAGGCAGTACTTGCAGCAACCAAAGAAGAACTGGTCATCTGCAACAGGTGGGAGATAAACCCTGAGTACAAGAAGGTACTCAGCTAGACTTACCCGTCAAAACCAGAAATAAAAGACACCAAGGATCATGCAAGGCTTTTCAGGTGGGCTAGCTTGACACAGTTGCATAAAAGAGCTTATGATTATAGTAACCAATTTAAACTTAGCATCAAGCTTATCATCATTTACCTATCCACTAGATTAGCACCTGCACTAGAGCACTCACTTATTAGGAGCAAACAATATTAACCATAGCAGGTATAATAAGGCTGTCATCATCATATCATCAATTTTGAACCAATATGTTATTTAGTGTATCTACTTTGGAGATAAGCCCATCAAGTTCTCACTAACCGGGAGAGACGGCGACTCGAATTGAATTACAACTCAGCTGAGGGGGTATTCCTAACTCTCACCCTGGCATACTTAGCAAGGGTAGCCGTGGGTTACCTTTGGTACAACTCAGGAACCAAATTCGCGGGTTCGATCAGCGCCAGTGCTCTCAGGGATTACCCTTCTGCCAGGATGATCAGGACTTTTAAATCACCTGCCCTTGGACTCATGCCTACGGCTCCTTTCTGAGGCATACTTTATACTTATCGACTCCTGGCCTGAGTTGAGCTACTCGGCTTCGTGGTCAGTCATCGGACACGGCCAACTAAGAGAGAGGCATGCGTTCAACATGAATAGGAAAGGCTCCAAGAATTAGTCCTTAAGTGACACAGACGGAGTCACTGCAAACCGGCAAGCCTCCGTCTGGTCTTCATTTCAAATTAAGACTGGTTCTTTTCCACGATAGCAAATATAGCCAACCGTGCCACATGTATCTTCCTATATCTCGCAGGTGACAGGAAATCACCTGACTTCTACCGTGTTTAAGCAGGGCTAAGCACTACACGAGCCTGAGCTACATAGGATTTTGGGTAACAATATCTGGACAAGGAATGGGGTAACCAATGCAGCAAGTGTTTGCATCCAACACCTAAACTTAATGCAACAATATATATAATAATAATACTGTAACTGCATTTCAGAAATTAGGAGGCTTAATATGCTCTGGGGCTTGCCTTTCACAAAGTTGCAAGGATGGTGATTCGGGCACTCAACGGCGACCTCGTCTGGCACTTCTCCTGAAGGCTGCTCCTCCTGAATCTCCGGTGTCGGCTGCTGCTGCTCGCTCGGTTCCTCGAATTCTAGCAGTGTTACTCCCTCCGGTACACCTATTGCATGCTGATGCATGAGATAAATATCATGGATGCATAAGGAATGACATGATGCTCATGATGAATGAATCACAGTAAGTGTTTACGAAAGCATCACTGGACACTCGTTTACCGAGTAAATAGCTCTATTCAAATCACTTTAAGCATGTATCTAACTTAACTTAAAGAACAAGATCAACTTACCTAACTTGCATAACCTAAGATAAAGATGCTCATCTTCAGTTAAAGGCCTAACACCTAGGAACATTACCACAACTTAGAAATAGTAAAGGTATACATAATTTAACATTTAAAGTTTCATATGTATACAAGTAGTCCCTTAATTCAATCACAGCCAGAGCTCTACAATTCCAAATGATTTGCATGAGGGCATTCTGGAAAGCTTATGAAATTCTCTACAATCAATTATAAACAGCAAAGCATGATTCTTATGTTAACCAAATCAATTTCTAGTAAACCTAGAATCTATTCCAGAAATAACAGGGTTACTAGCTTAATTATTTAATGATGATGCAAAAGCATAATTTGACCAAGCCAAGTTAACCAACATGATTTGCATACTAGAGAAACACTAGAAAGTATAGTGCCAACTTCTAAATAAATTATTTAATATCTTTTTCTAATTTATTTAGTTAATTAAGTGAGTTAAAGCAATATATAGCAAAACTATTCATAAAAATCTACAAAAATTACAGTAGCTATCTCATGCTTCACATAGACTACCATAAAAATTTCAAAGCCATTGAATAAGCAGAACTTGCTGTATCCCAAAATAACAAGTGGCATGTCCATTTTTAGCATAATTAGGAAACCCTAATGAAAAGTGTCAAGCAATAGATTTCACATTTTTCCTAGCATCATTCTAGCATAAGAACCTTACTCACCAAATTTTACCTATACTAGATCTATAGAAAAATTATGAAAATTCACACAAGATCCATCCATTGATAAAAAGAAATTCTATAACTCAAAAACTATACATGCACTAGCTCTGAAATTTTAACCAGAGATTCTACTAAGCAATAATAGATTACCTACAAAATTTCATAATTTTTAGACCAAAGAAACTCAAGATAAAATTCCAGCAAGTTTGCATGCATCTAAAAACACATTTCAAAGTCCTATTTAATTCATCCAAAATTTCTAAAACAGGTGCTCATATAATATTTTTATTAAATACTAGACATTACTAGGAACTCAACAAAATTGGAACCATAACATTTGGATCTACCAAACTGGAGTTACACATTTTTGAAATTGTACACAATTCTGTGAAATAATAAAACAAACAAAAGCAAGAAAATCGATTCACTGCTGTTGGGCCGGCCCGAGGAAACGGCGGCCCACGAGCAATGCTGGCGCGGCCCAGACAATGGCGCGACCCACGCTGGGCTCCCGCCTCAGCCGTGGCGACTGACGAGAGGGGCCCACGCGTCAGTGAGAGAAACAGGGGAGAAGAACAGGGCGGCGGCGAAGCTCATCGCCCTCCCTTCTGAGGCGTACTTTATACTTATCGACTCCCAGCCTGAGTTGAGCTGCTCGGCTTCGCGGTCGGTCATCGGACACGACCAACTAAGAGAGAGGCATGCATTCAACATGAACAGGAAAGGCTCCAAGAATCAGTCCTTAAGCGACACAGACGGAGTCACTACAAACCGGCAAGCCTCCGTCCGGTCTTCATTTCAAATTAAGACTAGTTCTTTTCCACGATAGCAAATATAGCCAACCGTGCCACATGTATCTTCCTATATCTCGCAGGTGATAGGAAATCACCAGACTTCTACCGTGTTTAAGCAGGGCTAAGCAATACACGAGCCGGAGCTACATAGGATTCAGGGTAACAATATCTGGACAAGGAATAGGGTAACCAATGCAGCAAGTGTTTGCATCCAACACCTAAACTTAATGCAACAATATATGTAATAAAAATACTGTAACTGCATTTTGGAAATTAGGAGGCTTAATATGCTCTGGGGCTTGCCTTTCACAAAGTTGCAAGGACGGTGATCCGGGCACTCAACAGCGACCTCGTCTAGCACTTCTCCTGAAGGCTGCTCCTCCTGAATCTCCGGTGTCGGCTGCTGCTGCTCGCTCGGTTCCTCAAATTCCAGTAGTGTTACTCCCTCCGGTACACCTATTGTATGCCGATGCACGAGATAAATATCATGGATGCATAAGGAATGACATGATGCTCATGATGAATGAATCACAGTAAGTGTTTACGAAAGCATCACTGGACACTCGTTTACCGAGTAAATAGCTCTATTCAAATCACTTTAAGCATGTATCTAACTTAACTTAAAGAACAAGATCAACTTACCTAACTTGCATAACCTAAGATAAAGATGCTCATCTTCAGTTAAAGGCCTAACACCTAGGAACATTACCTCAACTTAGAAATAGTAAAGGTATACATAATTTAACATTTAAAGTTTCATATGTATACAAGTAGTCCCTTAATTCAATCACAGCCAGAGCTCTACAATTCCAAATGATTTGCATGAGGGCATTCTGGAAAGATTATGAAATTCTCTACAATCAATTTTAAACAGCAAAGCATGATTCTTATGTTAACCAAATCAATTTCTAGTAAACCTAGAATCTGTTCCAGAAATAACAGGGTTACTAGCTTAATTATTTAATGATGATGCAAAAGCATAATTTGACCAAGCCAAGTTAACCAACATGTTTTGCATACTAGAGAAACACTAGAAAGTATAGTGCCAACTTCTAAATAAATTATTTAATATCTTTTTCTTATTTATTTAATTAAGTGAGTTAAAGCAATATATAGCAAAACTGTTCATAAAAATCTACAAAAATTACAGTAGCTATCTCATGCTTCACATAGACTACCATAAAAATTTCAAAGCCATTGAGCAAGCAGAACTTACTGTATCCCAAAATAACAAGTGGCATGTCCATTTTTAGCATAATTAGGAAACCCTAATGAAAAGTGTCAAGCAACAGATTTCACATTTTTCCTAGCATCATTCTAGCATAAGAACCTTACTCACCAAATTTTACCTATACTGGATCTATAGAAAAATTATGAAAATTCACACAAGATCCATCCATTGATAAAAAAAATTTTATAACTCAAAAACTATACATGCACTAGCTCTAAAATTTTAACCAAAGATTCTACTAAGCAATAATAGATTACCCACAAAATTTCATAATTTTTGGACCAAAGAAACTCAAGATAAAATTCTAGCAAGTTTGCATGCATCTAAAAACACATTTCAAAGTCCTATTTAATTCATCCAAAATTTCTAAAACAGGTGCTCATATAATATTTTTATTAAATACTAGACATTACTAGGAACTCAACAAAATTGGAACCATAACATTTGGATCTACCAAACTGGAGTTACACATTTTTGAAATTGTACACAATTCTGTGAAATAATAAAACAAACAAAAGCAAGAAAATCGATTCACTGCTGTTGGGCCGGCCCGAGGAAACGGCGGCCCACGAGCAATGCTGGCGCGGCCCAGACAATGGCGCGACCCACGCTGGGCTCCCGCCTCAGCCGTGGCGACTGACGAGAGGGGCCCACGCGTCAGTGAGAGAAACAGGGGAGAAGAACAGGGCGGCGGCGAAGCTCATCGCCCTCCCTTCTGAGGCGTACTTTATACTTATCGACTCCCAGCCTGAGTTGAGCTGCTCGGCTTCGCGGTCGGTCATCGGACACGACCAACTAAGAGAGAGGCATGCATTCAACATGAACAGGAAAGGCTCCAAGAATCAGTCCTTAAGCGACACAGACGGAGTCACTACAAACCGGCAAGCCTCCGTCCGGTCTTCATTTCAAATTAAGACTAGTTCTTTTCCACGATAGCAAATATAGCCAACCGTGCCACATGTATCTTCCTATATCTCGCAGGTGATAGGAAATCACCAGACTTCTACCGTGTTTAAGCAGGGCTAAGCAATACACGAGCCGGAGCTACATAGGATTCAGGGTAACAATATCTGGACAAGGAATAGGGTAACCAATGCAGCAAGTGTTTGCATCCAACACCTAAACTTAATGCAACAATATATGTAATAAAAATACTGTAACTGCATTTTGGAAATTAGGAGGCTTAATATGCTCTGGGGCTTGCCTTTCACAAAGTTGCAAGGACGGTGATCCGGGCACTCAACAGCGACCTCGTCTAGCACTTCTCCTGAAGGCTGCTCCTCCTGAATCTCCGGTGTCGGCTGCTGCTGCTCGCTCGGTTCCTCAAATTCCAGTAGTGTTACTCCCTCCGGTACACCTATTGTATGCCGATGCACGAGATAAATATCATGGATGCATAAGGAATGACATGATGCTCATGATGAATGAATCACAGTAAGTGTTTACGAAAGCATCACTGGACACTCGTTTACCGAGTAAATAGCTCTATTCAAATCACTTTAAGCATGTATCTAACTTAACTTAAAGAACAAGATCAACTTACCTAACTTGCATAACCTAAGATAAAGATGCTCATCTTCAGTTAAAGGCCTAACACCTAGGAACATTACCTCAACTTAGAAATAGTAAAGGTATACATAATTTAACATTTAAAGTTTCATATGTATACAAGTAGTCCCTTAATTCAATCACAGCCAGAGCTCTACAATTCCAAATGATTTGCATGAGGGCATTCTGGAAAGATTATGAAATTCTCTACAATCAATTTTAAACAGCAAAGCATGATTCTTATGTTAACCAAATCAATTTCTAGTAAACCTAGAATCTGTTCCAGAAATAACAGGGTTACTAGCTTAATTATTTAATGATGATGCAAAAGCATAATTTGACCAAGCCAAGTTAACCAACATGTTTTGCATACTAGAGAAACACTAGAAAGTATAGTGCCAACTTCTAAATAAATTATTTAATATCTTTTTCTTATTTATTTAATTAAGTGAGTTAAAGCAATATATAGCAAAACTGTTCATAAAAATCTACAAAAATTACAGTAGCTATCTCATGCTTCACATAGACTACCATAAAAATTTCAAAGCCATTGAGCAAGCAGAACTTACTGTATCCCAAAATAACAAGTGGCATGTCCATTTTTAGCATAATTAGGAAACCCTAATGAAAAGTGTCAAGCAACAGATTTCACATTTTTCCTAGCATCATTCTAGCATAAGAACCTTACTCACCAAATTTTACCTATACTGGATCTATAGAAAAATTATGAAAATTCACACAAGATCCATCCATTGATAAAAAAAATTTTATAACTCAAAAACTATACATGCACTAGCTCTAAAATTTTAACCAAAGATTCTACTAAGCAATAATAGATTACCCACAAAATTTCATAATTTTTGGACCAAAGAAACTCAAGATAAAATTCTAGCAAGTTTGCATGCATCTAAAAACACATTTCAAAGTCCTATTTAATTCATCCAAAATTTCTAAAACAGGTGCTCATATAATATTTTTATTAAATACTAGACATTACTAGGAACTCAACAAAATTGGAACCATAACATTTGGATCTACCAAACTGGAGTTACACATTTTTGAAATTGTACACAATTCTGTGAAATAATAAAACAAACAAAAGCAAGAAAATCGATTCACTGCTGTTGGGCCGGCCCGAGGAAACGGCGGCCCACGAGCAATGCTGGCGCGGCCCAGACAATGGCGCGACCCACGCTGGGCTCCCGCCTCAGCCGTGGCGACTGACGAGAGGGGCCCACGCGTCAGTGAGAGAAACAGGGGAGAAGAACAGGGCGGCGGCGAAGCTCATCGCCCTCCCTTCTGAGGCGTACTTTATACTTATCGACTCCCAGCCTGAGTTGAGCTGCTCGGCTTCGCGGTCGGTCATCGGACACGACCAACTAAGAGAGAGGCATGCATTCAACATGAACAGGAAAGGCTCCAAGAATCAGTCCTTAAGCGACACAGACGGAGTCACTACAAACCGGCAAGCCTCCGTCCGGTCTTCATTTCAAATTAAGACTAGTTCTTTTCCACGATAGCAAATATAGCCAACCGTGCCACATGTATCTTCCTATATCTCGCAGGTGATAGGAAATCACCAGACTTCTACCGTGTTTAAGCAGGGCTAAGCAATACACGAGCCGGAGCTACATAGGATTCAGGGTAACAATATCTGGACAAGGAATAGGGTAACCAATGCAGCAAGTGTTTGCATCCAACACCTAAACTTAATGCAACAATATATGTAATAAAAATACTGTAACTGCATTTTGGAAATTAGGAGGCTTAATATGCTCTGGGGCTTGCCTTTCACAAAGTTGCAAGGACGGTGATCCGGGCACTCAACAGCGACCTCGTCTAGCACTTCTCCTGAAGGCTGCTCCTCCTGAATCTCCGGTGTCGGCTGCTGCTGCTCGCTCGGTTCCTCAAATTCCAGTAGTGTTACTCCCTCCGGTACACCTATTGTATGCCGATGCACGAGATAAATATCATGGATGCATAAGGAATGACATGATGCTCATGATGAATGAATCACAGTAAGTGTTTACGAAAGCATCACTGGACACTCGTTTACCGAGTAAATAGCTCTATTCAAATCACTTTAAGCATGTATCTAACTTAACTTAAAGAACAAGATCAACTTACCTAACTTGCATAACCTAAGATAAAGATGCTCATCTTCAGTTAAAGGCCTAACACCTAGGAACATTACCTCAACTTAGAAATAGTAAAGGTATACATAATTTAACATTTAAAGTTTCATATGTATACAAGTAGTCCCTTAATTCAATCACAGCCAGAGCTCTACAATTCCAAATGATTTGCATGAGGGCATTCTGGAAAGATTATGAAATTCTCTACAATCAATTTTAAACAGCAAAGCATGATTCTTATGTTAACCAAATCAATTTCTAGTAAACCTAGAATCTGTTCCAGAAATAACAGGGTTACTAGCTTAATTATTTAATGATGATGCAAAAGCATAATTTGACCAAGCCAAGTTAACCAACATGTTTTGCATACTAGAGAAACACTAGAAAGTATAGTGCCAACTTCTAAATAAATTATTTAATATCTTTTTCTTATTTATTTAATTAAGTGAGTTAAAGCAATATATAGCAAAACTGTTCATAAAAATCTACAAAAATTACAGTAGCTATCTCATGCTTCACATAGACTACCATAAAAATTTCAAAGCCATTGAGCAAGCAGAACTTGCTGTATCCCAAAATAACAAGTGGCATGTCCATTTTTAGCATAATTAGGAAACCCTAATGAAAAGTGTCAAGCAACAGATTTCACATTTTTCCTAGCATCATTCTAGCATAAGAACCTTACTCACCAAATTTTACCTATACTGGATCTATAGAAAAATTATGAAAATTCACACAAGATCCATCCATTGATAAAAAAAATTTTATAACTCAAAAACTATACATGCACTAGCTCTAAAATTTTAACCAGAGATTCTACTAAGCAATAATAGATTACCCACAAAATTTCATAATTTTTGGACCAAAGAAACTCAAGATAAAATTCTAGCAAGTTTGCATGCATCTAAAAACACATTTCAAAGTCCTATTTAATTCATCCAAAATTTCTAAAACAGGTGCTCATATAATATTTTTATTAAATACTAGACATTACTAGGAACTCAACAAAATTGGAACCATAACATTTGGATCTACCAAACTGGAGTTACACATTTTTGAAATTGTACACAATTCTGTGAAATAATAAAACAAACAAAAGCAAGAAAATTGATTCACTGCTGTTGGGCCGGCCCGAGGAAACGGTGGCCCGCGAGTAACGCTGGCGTGGCCCAGACAATGGCATGGCCCATGCTGGGCTCCCGCCTCAGCCGCAGCGACTGACGAGAGGGGCCCGCGCGTCAGCGAGAGAAACAGGGGAGAAGAATAGGGCGGCGGCGAAGCTCATCGCCCTCCCTTCCGAGGCGTACTTTATACTTATCGACTCTCGGCCTGAGTTGAGCTGCTCGGCTTCACGGTCGGTCATCAGACACGGCCAACTAAGGGAGAGGCATGCGTTCAACATGAACAGGAAAGGCTCCAAGAATTAGTCCTTAAGCGACACAGACAGAGTCATTGGAAACCGGCAAGCCTCCGTCCGGTCTTCATTTCAAATTAAGACTGGTTCTTTTCCACGATAGCAAATATAGCCAACCGTGCCACATGTATCTTCCTATATCTCACAGGTGACAGGAAATCACCTGACTTCTACCGTGTTTAAGCAGGGCTAAGCACTACACGAGCCTGAGCTACATAGGATTTAGGGTAATAATATTTGGACAAGGAATGGGGTAACCAATGCAGCAAGTGTTTGCATCCAACACCTAAACTTAATGCAACAATATATGTAATAATAATACTGTAACTGCATTTTAGAAATTAGGAGGCTTAATATGCTCCGGGGCTTACCTTTCACAAAGTTGCAAGGACAGTGATCTGGGCACTCAACGGTGACCTCGTTTGGCACTTCTCCTGAAGGCTCCTCCTCCTAAATCTCCGGTGTCGGCTGCTGCTGCTCGCTCGGTTCCTCGAATTCTAGCAGTGTTACTCCCTCCGGTACACCTATTGCATGCCGATGCATGAGATAAATATCATGGATGCATAAGGAATGACATGATGCTCATGATGAATGAATCACAGTAAGTGTTTATGAAAGCATCACTGGACACTCGTTTACCGAGTAAATAGCTCTATTCAAATCACTTTAAGCATGTATCTAACTTAACTTAAAGAACAAGATCAACTTACCTAACTTGCATAACCTAAGATAAAGATGTTCATCTTCAGTTAAAGGCCTAACACCTAGGAACATTACCACAACTTAGAAATAGTAAAGGTATACATAATTTAACATTTAAAGTTTCATATGTACACAAGTAGTCCCTTAATTCAATCACAGCCAGAGCTCTACAATCCAAATGATTTGCATGAAGGCATTCTAGAAAGCTTATGAAATTCTCTACAATCAATTGTAAACAGCAAAGCACGATTCTTATGTTAACCAAATCAATTTCCAGTAAACCTAGAATCTATTCCAGAAATAACAGGGTTACTAGCTTAATTATTTAATGATGATGCAAAAGCATAATTTGACCAAGCCAAGTTAACTAACATGTTTTGCATACTAGAGAAACACTAGAAAGTATAGTGCCAACTTCTAAATAAATTATTTAATATCTTTTTCTAATTTATTTAGTTAATTAAGTGATTTAAAGCAATATATAGCAAAACTATTCATAAAAATCTACAAAAATTACAGTAGCTATCTCATGCTTCACATAGACTACCATAAAAATTTCAAAGCCATTGAACAAGCAGAACTTGCTGTATCCCAAAATAACAAGTGGCATGTCCATTTTTAGCATAATTAGGAAACCCTAATGAAAAGTGTCAAGCAATAGATTTCACATTTTTCCTAGCATCATTCTAGCATAAGAACCTTACTCACCAGATTTTACCTATACTGGATCTATAGAAAAATTATGAAAATTCACACAAGATCCATCCATTGATAAAAAGAAATTCTATAACTCAAAAACTATACATGCACTAGCTCTGAAATTTTAACCAGAGATTCGACTAAGCAATAGTAGATTACCCACAAAATTTCATAATTTTTGGACCATAGAAACTCAAGATAAAATTCCAGCAAGTTTGCATGCATCTAAAAACACATTTCAAAGTCCTATTTAATTCATCCAAAATTTCTAAAACAGGTGCTCATATAATATTTTTATTAAATACTAGACATTACTAGGAACTCAATAAAATTAGAACCATAACATTTGGATCTACCAAACTGGAGTTACACATTTTTGAAATTGTACACAATTATGTGAAATAATAAAACAAACAAAAGCAAGAAAATCGATTCACTGCTGTTGGGCCGGCCCAAGGAAATGGCGGCCCGCGAGCAACGCTGGCGTGGCCCAGACAACGGCGCAGCCCACGCTGGGCTCCCGCCTCAGCCGCAGCGACTGACAAGAGGGGCCCGCATGTCAGCGAGAGAAACAGGGGAGAAGAATAGGGTGACGGCGAAGCTCATCGCCGGTGACCTCTCCGGCGAAACCATCGACGCTACTGTGTTCACCTTACTCATGCGCACCTAGTGTAACCATCTATTGAAGCTATCATCGCCGGTAAGGGTAATGGCGACAGCCATGGCGGTGCACGGCCGCGGCTTGACCGGCTCCGACGAAACTACAGCGCCAGGGCTCGAATGGGTGACCCTACGAGCATCAGTGGCATGCACTAATCCAAGCGCAAGGCAGAGGAGGGATGGCAAGGGCACGAGGAGAGCTGGCCATGTGGAGCACTAACTCCAGCGAGGTCCGACAAGGCGGTGGTGGGGAAAAACGGCGATTTCATCCTTACCAAGGCAAAATTGGCACGACGGTGGGGTGGAGGAGGTAGAGTGAAACACGGCGAGGCTCTGGGTGAGCTAGGTGACGCATTTTTGCCAGGATGCGGGAGCTAGGCGAGGGCGAAGGTCTGGCTGGCAATGGCGGACGGCTTCGGTGCTGCGCGCTGTGGGTGGCGAGAGATGAGAAATGGAGCGGGCGACTCAGTCGGGCAGGCGCTGGGGTGCTTCATGACGCGGCTGGCCGTGCCAGGGCGCCCGCGGCGCATGGCCTGCACGCTCAGGCGATCAGCGATGGGTGGCGCCACACGGCGGTGAAAATCTGAACCTGTCGAAACACTGTAGCACGCCATTCAGTTGATTTGATCAGCGCGACAGTGCGACTTCAACGCATTATCCTGACTAATCCGTTGCTCGTTTGCAAAAACAGTGTACATGAAAATTGTAGGCCTACCATCCATCAACCATTTATTTTCAAGGACCATCATCTAATTCGCCATGGATCAGAAGTTAAATGAAGCCCAAGTTGGCCTGATCCAACTGAAAATGCAGTTTAGGACTTAGACAAATTTTTCAGTGAAATCAGCATGGACATCTGACTTGTGGGCCTTGTTTGAACATGTTCCACACATTTTCATGAGTTGGTCATAAAACAACTTTTGTTCCTTAATAAATTAGCTACAACTTTTGTAAAGAGTGTAAAGCCATGCAAGGTTTCTAAGTTGGTCTTTTAAATCAGTCAAACCGTGACACTCCAAGGGTCAATTCTAGTCAAACCTTCACTTGAGGGCATTTTGGTAATTTTGATCTACATGAACAATGTCCCAACAAGTAACCTAAGTGTAGTTAAGGTGTAATAGACCATGATCAACCAATTTACAAAATTGTTATACCACTTGTAAAGATCACATGTGATAAAGCAATTAAAATAAGCAATTCATTCATATGTTTCAATTCCATGTTTCACATGTTTCACGACCTTGTGGTTATTTTATACTTGTCATATTACTACCATGTTGCCATGTTTCAAGGTATGAGAAACTCAGGTTGCATTCACATGTTACACCATTACTATTCACAACACTCAAGTATGAAACATACACAATTTGAAAAATGTTGCATATGCATGTTTCAGTAACAAAGGCATGATGAGATAGATGATGCACTTGTTTATGAAATGAAATGCAATTAGTGGAAGCCAAACACCTAGGGTGTTACATAACCCTTCGTTACTTCATGGTTGATGAGTTCTTTTTGTAGCAATATGATAACTCCGCCGTGGTGCTGGATGGATAAGTTGAAATCTGCCCATTGAACTGTACCGTTGTGTAGATTTGAGCCGTCTGTCATTTTAGCTGCGTCGGTAAATGGACCGTTGCATCCTCATGCCGTGTTAAAATGGGCCTGGTGGGCCGCATTTTTACTGGTGTAAAATCTATTTAAAGGCCTTTCTCCTCCTTTTCTTTGGTACCCTACGTTTGCCTTGAAACCCTAGCCTTCGAAACTCTGCTGTCGCCATTTCTGCCATCATCCGAGCGTTACCGTCTGAGCCTTCTCGATTCTTAGTGCCCCATTGTTTTTGCTAGTATATGGGTAGGAAGAAGTCGGCGAGTAAGTCCTAGGAGACCTTTGTCGACGAGGAAGCATCGCTCTTCGTTATTGAAAATCAAGAATTCATGGCCATGAGGGCTGCTTAGAAGATCTTGCTGGCTCCAACAATGACTGAAGATCAGCTTTGTGAGCTCGTTAGTGATGGTCTGATTCAGAGCAAGGATATTGCTGATTAGAGAGCTCCAGGTGAGCATCGGGTCCTTGCTCCAGGTCCTGGTGAGATTATTCGTCTCCTTTATCCATGCCGGTCTCTGCCTTCCTGCTTCTGCTTTTCTTCACCGGTTTCTCAACTATTTTGGGATTAGTCTGAACCATCTTGCTCCCAATGCTATCCTTCACCTTTCTGTTTTTGTTCATCTTTGTGAAACTTTCCTTGGAATTCCTCCTTCTCTTTCTCTCTTTCGTTACTTCTTTCGCCCAAAGCCACAACCCCGCCGCGATGACACGAATGTTCTTGGTGGCTGTGGGATCTAGTTTCGCCAGGGTCTTAAGGGCAAATTCTTTGACTATGACCTGGTTGATTCTGTGAGGGATTGGCGTGCTAACTGGTTTTATGCCGCCAACTTGATTCCTCCTCTTTTCGTTCATTCTAGATCTAGTCCCTTGGTTAATGACCGATGGGAAAAGAACCCTATGACGATGGCCAAAGTCCAGGCAATCAAGCTATTTCTTGAGAGGATTTGTACTTTGAAACAGCAAGGCTTGACCAGCTTTGGGATTATTTCTAGTTTTCTTCGCCGCCGAGTTCAACCTCTGAAGGAGCAAGAAAACTACGGTTTCGAGTACTCTAGGGCGGAGGACCCTTCTCGTATGGTCCCTGCCCTTGAGTTGACTAATGAGGAGGTGCTCGAGCATCTTTAGAAGATGCTAAAATGAGTAAGTGTTGTCCCGCTTGCTGTCCTTGAGTACAGTGCTAACAACCCACCCCCTGCTGTGAGTTGTTCTTTTCTTATGTGGGTACTTTTGTGTGCCTTTTGTTGTTCCCACTTTTTGCTTAAACTTCCTTGTCTTGTTGTTTTACTCTTTTATAGGAATTGGGGCGTAATTTTGCTGATCCGATTCCCCTTGATGATTGCCCGGCAAATGTGGAGGCTGGGGGTAGTCTTGCTGGGGCATCCTTGACTAGTAAGTTTCAAACTGCCATGATGCTTCCTGGTGTTTCTTCCGCATTTTCTAATGTATATGAAGAGTATGTGCCTCGTCCAGTTCCCTAAGCTCCTTGCAGTGGCGGAAAAAGGAGACGGGCGAATTGTTCTTCTTCTGCTCCATCTGCTGCCAAGAAGTCTCACCAGTTGAGTACTCGTTAGGTACTTTAGTTGTAGCTAGCATGCTCTTAGGTGAGCATATTAATACGCTCTATCCTTTTGTTTTTTGTTTTTATCTTTGACCGAGTACTTTTGTCCTTCTTCAGCTGGTGCTATGGTGGCCTTGGTCGAGAGTGAGGAAGAGGAGGATGATGTCGCCGTCCTTGTTACTCATCGATGAGTTGTTTTCTTGTTTTCCTGTTGTTGAACCCCTCTTTTTGTTTTGACTTTGGTTTTGTTCCCTTGTAGTAAGCGGTCATCGGGTTCGAGTTCTTCTGGGGCTCCAGTACCGGTCGCGCTACTCCCGTCACAGGGTGGTGGTGATGTTTTTGCTGCTGTGGTTCCCCCTACGAGGTCTTCTTTTGGTTTTATGAAGAAGAAGATAGCTAAGTGAGTGAATTCTGGTTTTATTTCTTTGCCTCTGTTCTCCTTTTTTTTCTTATTCTTATTGGTGAGTTTCCTTGTCAACTTTCGGGCCTTCATCTTCCCTAAACCCTCAGTCGACTTCTTGTCAGCCCTCTTGTGCGCCCTTGTGTACTGAGTCTCAGGACTCGAAATGCACGGTCATCGAGGTGGCTATGAGGGGGACAGAGTACGCCGGTGCTGATTTGCTGACTCTTGAGGTGACCATGGCCATGGCGGCAGATTCATCTGAGGGGTTGGCCGTGGCTTCTTAGGAGATTGCCTTGGTCGTGCCTTCTTTACATCGGCCGGCTTCTCCCTTTCCTCTTCTTGCTTCTGGTGGTCCGCCTTTGGCTGATGACGTGGTGTAGCAA
This sequence comes from Miscanthus floridulus, assembly GCF_019320115.1. Classification (NCBI taxonomy): domain Eukaryota; kingdom Viridiplantae; phylum Streptophyta; class Magnoliopsida; order Poales; family Poaceae; genus Miscanthus; species Miscanthus floridulus. Next base: position 82,563,746 of record NC_089581.1, read on the forward strand.
TTTGATGTCACTCATCGATTGTCAGAGCTAACTGACGCCTGGGGAAGCTTATCGACCCTTGCAACTTCTTTTGGGGAAAAGCTCCAGGTAAGTTTTTCTGAAGTTCTTTCTTTGGCTGTTTGTTTTTCTTTTGTCCTTATGTCTTGTTTTTCTCTCTTTTTGCTCAGTCTTTTTCTCATGATCATACCGGCTTCTTTTTTTCGTCTAAAACTGAGAAAAAGTTGTCTTCTGAGGTGAGTACCCTAAAGGCAGAGCTTGACCTCTGTTGGGCCAAGTTGGAGATCGAGCATCAAACACATTAGGAGGAGGAGAAGGCTCTCCATGCCCGGGTAGTTGAGGCAGAAAAGCAGATGGATGCAGCTGCCCAGGAGGCCTTGAAAAATGTGGAGGCCATGAAGAAAGAGTGCCATGGTATTGCGAGTTCTTTTTCGTTTCCTTTTGTATTCAAATTTGCCTTTCTGCTGACTTGTCTTTTGTTGCCTAATCTAGCTCTCTGAGTTGAAAAGCAGAAGCTCTCGGAGGGTATCAAGGAGATGAAGACACTTGTTCATACTAACCACAATAAGGCTGAGGAGGTAATTACTCGAGCTGAAGAAGAACTCGCGCTTGCTAAGTTGATTAGACATAGAGCTGACAGGGATCTTGTGCAGGCCCAAAAAAACCATTGAAGACTTGATCGACAAGTTGGCAATGGCTACTAAGAACTGGAATGCTTTGTGGAAAGCTTTTCGATTAGTAGCTGACCTTCTCCAGACTCCAGCAGATGACGGTCATTCTTGGGCTCAGTTTATTCCCCAAGTGTCGACCCGTTTCTAGGAGTTCATGAAGAGGTGCGCCCATTTATGTACCAGGAATGTTCTTGCCCAGGTTTGGGTTCTTTCTCCGAAGTTTCCTTTGTCCAAGGTTGCTGATGAAGCCGAGAGTCAAGAGTATCTGAATGCTATTGAGAAGTTAGAGCCTAAGGTCGAAGATTTAGCCAGGAAGATTGTAGATAATCTTAACATTGATATTTCTTCTCCTGATGACAATGGTTGATGTAATCGACCTTTGTATTCCAGCTTTTGTAATAAAACACTATACTTGAAGACTGAATGGCGATTCTTTATTTTTTGTTGATGTCTTCTTTGTCTCATAAACAACCCGGCTTAGGTAAATCATTGTCTTGACAAACTTTCTTGATCTGTCAAGTGCTTTTCTGGCTTTCGTTTGTGCCTTGTAAACAACTCGGTATATGTAGATTGATGTTTTGATAGACTTCCTTGATTTGTCAAGTGCTTGTCTGGCTTTTGTCTGTGATTTGTAAACAACTCGGTATAGATCATTGTCTCGACAAACTTTGTGTTCTTGTTAGTACTGAAAAGACTTAGGACATCTCCAGCTTCTTCTTTTTGGCTTAACTTGGAATGTGGTCAGCATCTGGTCCTTTCCCTAGTTGCAAAAACATCCTAGGATCGACAAGCCCCCGAGTACTTCATGGTTGAGTTTTGGAAGCCTCGTCTTGTTCCTTCATGTCTTGCCGAGTAGGTACAAGCGTCGTCTAAGTGCTTTCCTAAGTGAAACCATGTAGTGCTTCTTGGGATCTTTTGAGTGTAGCCCCCGATCCTTTCGCTATTTGGAACAAGGAGCTAGAGGGTCTTGTCTTGAAATTGCTCTAATTTATGCTTAGGCTTAGTTTCAGTCGTTTTGTTTTTTTGTTTGGGTGTTAGCTTATTAGCTACCCTCATCGGCAGGCTCAAGCATCTTTTCGGCTCTTTTGCTCTCGGCCAGTATGCTTAGGCGTATTTTCAGCCATTTTGCTTTTTGGTTCGGGTGTTAGCTTGTTAGCTACCCTCATCAGCGGGCTCAAGCATCTTTTTAGCTCTTTCGCTCTTGGCCGGTATGCTCAGGCATATTTTCAGCCATTTTGCTTTTTGGTTCGGGTGTTAGCTTGTTAGCTACCCTCATCGGCAGGCTCAAGCATCTTTTCAGCTCTTTTGCTCTCAGCCGGTATGCTCAGGCGTATTTTCAGCCATTTTGCTTTTTGGTTCGGGTGTTAGCTTGTTAGCTACCCTCATCGGCGGGCTCAAGTATCTTTTCAGCTCTTTTGCCCTCGACCGGTATGATCAGGCGTATTTTTAGCCATTTTGCTTTTTGGTTCGGGTGTTAGCTTGTTAGCTACCCTCATCGGCGGGCTCAAGCATCTTTTCAGCTCTTTTGCTCTTGGCCGGTATGCTCAGGCATATTTTTAGCCATTTTGCTTTTTGGTTCAGGTGTTAGCTTGTTAGCTACCCTCATCGGTGGGCTCAAGCATCTTTTCAGCTCTTTTGCTCTCGGCCTGTATGCTCAGGCGTATTTTTAGCCATTTTGCTTTTTGGTTCGGCTCATTGGAAACAACTCGAGGAAAGCCATAATAAGACATATGTTGTCGAGAAAGAACCATCTTTATTGATCATGAACATTGATAAGTCATAATAGTACATATGTTGTCGATGAGCACCATCTTTATTGATCATGAACATTGATCTCTTGTGGCTTGTATATATATTTTCCCTTGAGTTGTTTTCATGCGTAGAATCTTCTTAGCTAGCTAATGTGCCATGTATTGTTGACTTCTTTTCCATCTTCGGTTATCAACTTGTATGTGCCTGGTCCGGTGACTTTTGTGACGATAAAAGGACCTTCCCATGTACTGAGTAGTTTATGGCATCCGTCAGTTTTTTGTATTCTTCTTAGTACTAGGTCTCCGACTTGTAGTGATCGAGGCTGGGTATTCTTGTTGTAGTGGCATCTTAATCCTTGGAGGTATGTTGCTGATTGAAGGGTAGCATTTACTCTGACTTCTTCTGTACTATCGAGTTCTAATCTTTGGGTGTGTTCTGCTTCTCCTTCGTCGTATTGTTCTATCCTTGGTGATGTCCAGATCAAGTCGGCAGGTAGTACGGCTTCTAATCCATAAACTAGGAAGAAAGGTGAGTATCCAGTTGCTCTGCTTATTTGAGTTCGTAGCCCCCATACGACCTTGGGTAATTCCTCAATCCATTTTGATCCATAGTCCACTAGTTCTTCATACAATCTTGGTTTTAATCTGGCTAGTATGAGTCCATTAGCCCTTTCTACCTGTCTGTTGGCCTCTGGATGCACAACTGATGCGTAATCTATGCTGAAGCCATAGTCCTGTGCCCAACTTTGGAATTTAGAGGCTGTGAAGGGAGAACCCAAATCTGTGATGATTCGATTGGGCATGCCAAAGTGGTGCATAATGTCTTGGATGAACTCGACTGCTTTGGCTACGCTATATTTTGCGAGTGGTTTGTATTCAATCCACTTGGTGAACTTGTCAATTGCTACGAAGATGTACTCGAAACCACCTTTTGCTTTCTTGAGAGGTCCTACTTGATCTAGCCCCCAGTAGGAGAAAGGCCAAGCGGATGGGATGCAGATGAGATTGTGAGCTGGCACATGAGCTTGTCTTGCGAACATTTGACAACCTTTGCATCTTCTAATGAGTTCTTCTGCGTCTTTCAAAGCGGTTGGCCAGTGGAAATCGGTGCGGAATGCTTTGCCGACTAGTGTTCTTGCAGCGTGATTTCCACAGCAACCTAAGTGTATTTCATCTAGGATCTCTTTGCCCTCTTCAAATGAGACGCATTTTAGGAGTACTCCTAATGATGCGGCTCTTCTGTAGACCTTGTCTCCCACTAGGACGTAATTCTTGCTTCTACGAACAACTTAGGTAGCTTCCTCTTTTTCCACTAGCAACTTATTCTCTTTGATGTAATCAATAAAAACCTAGGTCCATGAAGTGGTGATTACCAAAATATGGGTGCCTTTAGCTGAGATTTCAGGGGTTATCTCACTGGGTTGTTTGATAAAGGGAGCTAATAACTCCTCTATGAATACACCGGGTGGCACCTTTGCCCTGTCTGATCCAAGCTTGGCGAGGACGTCTGCCGCAATATTAGAATCGTGTAGGACGTGTAGAATTTCTAATCCTTGAAAATGTTTTTCGAGCTTTCGTATTTTAGCACAGTAAGCACCCATGTTTTCTTTGGTGCAATCCCAATCTTTGTTGACTTGATTGATGACTACTGCTGAATCGCCGTATACGAGTAAACGCTTGATTCCGAGGGTAATTGCCACTCGTAGCCCGTGGATGAGGGCTTCGTATTCTACTTCATTGTTTGTAGCTTGCCATAGTATCTAAAGGACATACTTGAGTTGTTTTCCATCTGGAGAAATGAGGAGAATGCCTACACCGGCTCTGCCTAGCTTGAGTGATCCATTAAAGTACATCTTCCAATGATCAAGGATGATATTTGACATCGGTTGTTGAATTTCTATCCACTCAGCGACAAAATCGGCCAGGGCTTGAGATTTAATTGCTTTCCGTGGGGTGAAATCAATATTGAGAGCACCAAGTTCAACTGCCCACTTAGATATGCGCCCTGTTGCATCTCTGTTGTGTAGGATGTCTCCGAGTGGGAAATCTATCACGACGGTAATCTTGTGGCCTTCAAAATAGTGGCGATGCTTGCGTGAAGTGATCAGGAGGGCGTAGAGTAATTTTTGCACATGCGGGTACCAGATTTTTTATTCTGACAGTACTTCACTGATGTAGTATATGGGGCATTGTACTTTATATACACGCCCTTCTTCTTCTCTTTCTACGACAATCGCTGTGCTGATCACAGTAGAAGTTGCCACAATGTACAGCATCATGTCTTCATATTTCTTCGGAGCTGTGAGAATGGGTGAGGAGGTAAGGTATGCCTTGAGCTTCTTGAAAGCTTCGTTGTCTTCTTCTGTCCACTCAAACTTGTCTATCTTCTTTAGTAGTTTAAAGAAAGGTAACCCTTTTTCGCTGAGTCTTGATATGAAACAATTTAGGGCCACCATGCAGCCTATTAGCTTCTGTAGATCTTTGACACTTCAAGGAGGTCCCATCTCTATTATGGCTCAAATTTGCTTGGCGCTTGCTTCGATTCCGCGATGACTGACCAAGAATCCGAGTAGTTGTCCTGAAGGAACTCCAAATACACAGTTGTTTGGGTTCAATTTCCACCTCCATCTTTTTAGGTTTTCGAAGGTTTGCTTTAAGTCTTCAATTAGTGTATCCGGGTTCTTTGTCTTTACTACTACATCATCCACGTATACCTCTACGTTTTCACCGATCTTATCACCAAGGCACGTTTGGATAGCTCTTTGGTAAGTGGCACCAGCATTCTTGAGTCCAAATGACATGGTTTTGTAGCAGTAGGCACTGAATGGAGTGATGAAAGATGTCTTGCTCTAGTCTTGTTCCTTTAATGTGATCTGGTGATATCCTGAATAGCAATCAAGGAAGGATAATAGGGCAGATCCTGCTGTTGAATCAACTATCTAATCAATGCATGGTAGCTCGAACGGATCTTTCAGGCAGTGTTTGTTGAGATCTGTGTAGTCGACACACATGCACCACTCATCCGTATTCTTTTTCTGTACTAGAACTGGGTTTGCTAGCCAATCTGGATGGAGGATTTCTCTGATGAATCCAGCTGCCATTAGTTTTGTGATTTCTTTTTTAATTGCTTCCTTCTTGTCGGGTGAGAATCATCGTAGTCGTTGCTTCACAGGCTTGGAGCCTTCATTGATATCAATTTTGTGCTCAGCCAACTCTCTTGGGACCCCTGGCATGTTGGTCGGCTTCCAAGCGAAGATATCTTTGTTGTCCCGAAGAAATTTGGTGAGCACGAGTTCCTATTTTGCCGAGAGGTGGGCACTGATGGTTGCCATTTTGGAGGGATCACCGGTGCCCAGGTCGATTTGCTTGATGTCGGCTTCTTTTTGTGGTGCTAGGATGCTGGGTTTTTTAGCCGGTATCACTAGCTCTTCTGGGCTCATTTCTGCTACAATAGTGGCTATTTCTTTTCTTCCATCGGCGGCCTGTGCTTTTGCTGCAATTTGGATTGCCTGAACATCGCAGTCAAAAGCGCGCTTCAAATCACTCCAAAGAGAAAGGACACCGTTAGGCCATAGCATCTTAAGCAATAGGTATGGATAATGCGGTATCGCCATGAATTTTGCTAGTGCTGGGCGCCTGAGGATTGCGTGATATGATGAATCGAAGTCCGCAACTTCAAACTTGATGAACTCTATACGGTAGTTTGAGGGAGTCCCAAAAGTAACCTGTAGAGTGATTTGTCCCAGTGGCATTGCTGCCTTGCCAGGTACTATGCCATAAAAGGCGTGCTTGTTGGTGTAATCATCCCGGTGAGTTGTAGTCCCATCTTCCTTAGAGTTTCTGAAAAATGATGTTGAGTCCAGCTCCCCCGTCGATTAGTACTTTTGTGATAGTCATACCAGCAATAGTTGGATCTAGAACCATTGGGTAATGGCCTGCGTTTCCTATGCTAGTCCATTGGTCTTCTCTTGAAAATTGGATTGGATACTGTGACCAATTGAGATATCTTGGTGTAGCCGGTTCTGCTGCCATGATGGTTTGTAACGCTAGCTTTTCTTGATGTTTACTTCTGGAATCTAGAACCCCGGCAAAGATTACTGCTACTGTCCCCCTGGATTTTTGGAATCCCTTGTCTTCGTGGTTGTCTTCTTCTTTTTTCTGATTGCCTTCTTTGGTATTCTCCTTACTATCTTTTCTTGTGTATCGATCTTGAAGGTGTAGCAATCTCCGATGGTGTGATTTTCCTTTGGGGTGCAAGATGCAACACATGTTTTCAATGTCGTCATACCTTTTGGGCTTGGAAAACTTCCTTGATTTGTCAGTCACTGCTATGGTGTTGTCTAGTCCACGTTTTCTTTCCTGATGTCTGTTGTTTTGATGATTTTGCTTGTCCGGGTTGTCTCAGTTGTTTCTATCTAGGAATCTTTCTCGTGTCTTTTCCTCTGTGGTAATCATCTTTTCCATTGTTCATCTGAATTCTTCATTATTTCTTGGGTTTTCTTTGTAGAAGTCTTGAAATTGCCACCTAGCCATGATTCCATGAGAGAAAGCTTCGATCACTTCTCGTTGGGTGATGTCATATACTTGAGCTCGTAGTTCACCAAATCATCGATAGTAATTTCTGAGACTTTCACCTCCTTTTTGCTTGAGTCCTTTTAACTCTGCGTGGGTGATTGGGTGTGTAATGATACCCATGAAATTTTCACAAAAAGCTCTTTGCAAGTCCTCCTGATTTCTGATTGATCCTGGATTTAATTTGTCAAACCATTGAAGGGGCATGGTTTCTAAGGCCATGGGAAAGAACAAGGTCTTGATGTCATCATCTCCTCCAGCCAATTCAATCGATTGCGAGTAAATCCTAAGCCACTGCCTTAGTTCAGTCTTGCCATCATACTTGGAGTGGTTGGATGGCTTGAACTTGTGAGGCAGTCGTATTGAAGCAAGTCTATTTGCAAAACAGGGGAATCTATCGTGTGTTCTAGCTTCTATGTATTCTGATTCAGTGCCCCCTTCTTGCCAACTATTGTCTTAGTGAGAGTAGTTTTGTGTGGCTGTCCGAGTAGGTGCTTTGCTTCTGGCCTTTCTTGGTTGTTCGACTCGGTCGTTTTGACTATGGTTTCTTCTACTTTCTCTATTGTGACATCCACTTGGTCCAAGTCTCTCAAAAGCGCACTTCCTTTGATTTTGATCTTCCTGCTCATGAGATGTTGACCTGTCAGGTAGTATTGAGTGGGCCCTTCCGTCATGCGTCCTTAGGACTATTGATCGGAGGAAATCCCAGAGCTATTCATGTTTTTCACTAGGATGTGAAGTCGCCCTGAGTTCTTCTAGTGCTTCTCGGATCTTATCATAGGGTGTATTCGCCGATCGTCCTTCTTCGACCTCTCGCTCTGATTTTCTTCTATTGTACTCAGCTAGGTCTGACTCATATCTGATCCAAGCTTCCTTGCGCTGCTTAGCAGGGCATTGATGTCCTTGTTTCAATTGGTTCTTTCTCTCTCTGGCTTGCCTCTGACTCTCGGTCTCACCATCGTGCCCCTGGGTAAATGGTGATATGTTGGACTTAGATTCATCTAAAGACCTGACATCGGGCGCTTCTAGGGGGACCAATGGTGATCGAGGACGGCAAATCATGAATACTTCTTGAGCGTGAGTTGTTTCTATCATCGACATTGGTTTTCGTACTATTAGAGTTGTTGATAACTTCAGTAGAGGCTTCAAGGTCACAGATTGAGTCTCCTTCTTGGTAGGGTAGAGCTGTTGTCGTTGTTATGTCAACTAGCCGGGTACTGCTATCCTTAGGAACAGAACCTGGCCAGTGGATGATGTAGTCTTAAGATGTTACGGTTAGTACAAGACCTTTCTGAGCTCCTGTCAGTGGTACCCCAAGCACTGGATTAAGAAATCTTTCGAGCTATGCCCGATAAGACATTGCCATGTTGCCAAGACCAAACGGAAATGGACTCGTCTTCTTTAAAGTACTCTGAGTGTATTTCGAGTTGTATTCTTGATAGGTTGATGTCGTGTTCTGGAGCCTTGCTAGAAAAGAACTCAGTTTTCTAAAAGAACTCGGATAAGACTCCATCTCAGAAGCAGAGCCTGAGTTTGAATTGGATGCATGAAGCCACGAAATCTGAGTTGGATCGGACATCGCGAGCTACATGAATCTTCTAACAAGTTGATCTGTCATAGTCATCGAAATAGAATGGTCCTCATGGTGATCCAAATTTTCGAGGAGACGGCTTTGGAGCTTGCCATTGTCACCTGCCTCATAGATCTATGAACCGAAGATGAAGGTTGATCCCATCGAGAAGATCATGTTGTCAAGGTCCATCGAGCTCTCTGATGCAAAGTCGCCAAAAGCCCCTACGTGGCGCGCTAGCTGTCGATGTTTGACCACCGATAGCCTACCACGGGGGTACCCGAGCCAATTTGTTCGGGCTTCGGCGTATGCAGAACTCGACGATAAATGCAAGAGACAGTCGATTTATCCTAGTTCGGACCCTCGATCGCTAATCAAGTAATAGCCCTATGTCCAGTCGGCGTTAGCCTTTGCGTTGGATTGATTGTAAAGTGTTGTGTTGTTCCCATCCCTAGGAACCCTACCCTCCTTTATATAGTCAGGAGGTTAGAATCCTGGTCGGTTTACAATGAGAGTTCCTAGTAGGATTATAGAATAATACTACTACTAAGATTATAGGGGAAGAATTCTAGTTAGACTAGATCTTCTCTCTTCCTTTGGGGTATCCCGTGGGTCTTGCACCAATAGCCTCTCCCCATAGGGGGTCTACCTAGGCGACATTGAAGCGAATGACCCAAACATAGGAGAAGATGGTTGTAAGGTTCTGCACCACCAATAAGAGCCACCGGGTCCCATCTCGTCCTGCCCCTACCTCTTTGGTTGCCTCGAGCCCATCTTAGGGTTGGCCCAAGAGAAGGTTTCCTAGGTATGACATGGGGTCATAGGTGCTGTGGGCTGCTTTGCATGTGGACCTTAGGGGCTTGCTTCCTCTTTGGTTGTGGCATCACTTAACGGTGCCCGCTCACATGTAAACGTGCAATGCACCGTGCCACACGGTTCCTACAGCGTGGCGGCTCACTTACTAAGGATCCATGGGGCCCACTGAAGAGCAGACTCTACATGGGTGCAGTTCGCATCCCTGGATGTTGCCACATATATGACTCCCTTGGCTCAAGTTCCCTAAACATTGTTCTCACCTTCCATTGTGCATGCTGCAATTGAGAGAGGGACGAAAGGGAGTCAAACTTGAGAGATTTACCTAGGAGGTGCATCACTGTCTATGGTTGCTCAGTGCCATCGCCCCCATCATTCCTTCCGTCATCATCCTTGCATCGTGCCTCGCCTAGGTCATAGGATGAGTGAATGGGTACCTTCGATGGTGATGGAGGTGAGGCTACTATGGCTCGTCGATGAGGGTCTTCTCCTACTGAAGAGGGTCGCCGAGTGAAGGGCCACAACCGATGAGGTGCTTCCTAATCCATGACCTAGGGAAATGGTGTCCTTCACTAATTTCCATGAGCACAGGTTTGGGATTCTAGAGTAAGATTTTCTCCGGGGATTTCTTTGAGAGCATGGCGTCCAGCTACAACATATTCCTCCCAATTTTTGCTATAGCTAGCAGGCTTTGTGGTCATCTATGAGGCCTTCCTTACGATCGAACCCAATAAGGACCTCTTTCGGCTGCTCTTCAAGATCAAGAGTCAGTGGGTGCAGGGCTCCAGCGGTGGAGCCTTGCCCCCATGGGTGGGATGAACATCTAGATGCGTCCTGGGGTGTCCCACCTCTATCTGTGTCTACCATTGAGGAGTTCGAACTCCGGCTAGCATGGGAATTGGTTCTACATTCTCGATGCTGCCTCCACCGCCTTGTTTCCTTTTTCTATCGCCCCCTGGTGAGGTCGACTTCTTGGGGTTGGGGGTGCGACAAAAAGCAATTGACAAGGGTGGCAGAGATCTTGGAGGTTCTCGAGGGTTTGGTGTCGGTCGGCCTAAATGGGGTCATGGTTCTTTGGACTATGGTCGAGCAGCGAGTCCAACCATTGAAGCGGTGGGCTCGCCTATTGTGTGACTATACCAGAGTTGAGGACCTGACCCGCGAGGTTGCAGAGGAGCTTGAGGATGATGTAGTCGTAGATTGAATGGCTAGGATCGTAGTTGTGACTAAGAGTGCCGTCATGGCGTTCTTGGGGAGCCATCATCCCGACATAGTGAGTCACCCCTTCCCATGGCTTTCCTCCTATCCAGGGTCGGTATTAGTGGCGTGAGTGTTGACACAGCTTGTTCTTAGCAGCTTGTTCCATCATTCCGCTCCCACTTCTAACGAACTAGGGTCCTAGGGGTTCCCCATAGGGGTTACTACTCGGATGGGCCCTAGGCTAGCCCACGATCTACTAAAGGACATGAGACAAGGTGGCGTTGACTTCACGCTATCAAGATCAAACTAGTTGGCGTACTAAGAAAGCTAGATTTTATAATAGGAATAGGACTCTTCTATTGTAATTGACTAGGACTAGTTATGCACTCTTACCCTCTCCCCTATATAAAGAGAGGTATGGTGCACCCCTTGTAACCCTAACAAACATATCGATCAATCCAACGCAAAAGGCTATATGCCGACTAGACGTAAATGCTATTATTTGACAAGAGGGCCCTAATTAGTATAAACCATTCATCTCTTTGCATTTACTGTCAAGTTCTACATACACTAAAGCCCTTCAAACATCATCCTAGGTAACCCTATGATGAGTTGTTGGTCATTAAACACCAATAGCTGGCATGCCAGGTTGGGACTTTCGGTGATTTCGCAGTCGAGAACTTGGCGGACCTCTACATCGTGATTGTCTCGACGAGAACCACCTTCATATTTAGCTCTTAGATATGCAGGGCAGGCGACAATGGCAAGCACCATAGTCGCCTCATGGAGGTCTCATCACCTTAGGCTCCTCCGGTCGTCTCCACGACCACACTGGATCATCTCGCCAAGAAGTTTTCTCACCTCTCGCTTTCCAATTCAACTTAGACCCGGGGGCCAGCAAGAATCAAGACTCCCACTTGAACATGAGCAAGTTGTCCAAATTGGAGATCCCATCTAAAGTCAAGCTGAAGAACCAAGCCATTTTCCACTCAGACTCAAGAATACAACTTCAATCTATCAAGAGCAAGAGATCCCTCTTATGGGTGCCTAGAAGGGTTTGGTCCTATCCATTACACCCGAAGGAGTCATTCTCTATTGGCTAGGTGCTCAACCCGGTACTTCATCAATAGATCCATCTTGCCTAGTCGGCATGGTCGAACTCCTACCTTACTAGGATGACAGTACCCTTCCAGCTGATGACGATCATGGTTCTACAGAGATCTTAGATAGCACGACTACTATAGAATCTAGAACTCATTCGGCCACAAGACACTCCAGGGAGGTCTTTAGGGCCGATCAACCACCTCATATCCCTATGCCTTAAGCACCAAATATCTAGGATGAAGATGAAACTTTGTCTAACATCTCCGCTGACACCCCGACACTTGCCGAAGAGACTGATGAATAGAAGGCAGCAAAGGAGAGAAAGAACAGATCACGACAGGCTTGTTGTAACCATGCCCAACATCATATAGAAGAGTGGGAACAGTACCAAGCAGCTTGCTGAGACGTTGAGCGGCAATGCTTGGTTGCAGAAGCTGAGTACAACCAACACCAACAACAAGAAGAAAGAGAACGACAACGTTGGGAGCATGACGCTTTCAGGGATCTGCCTCACACCTTGGCCATAGGGTTTTTACTACACCCTATGCCAATGTCTATGCCTTGGCCAACGAGTAGGCTGCTATAGAAAACCCAACTAAAGATCAATAGCGCCTTAAAGTCATCCTGGAATCCACAGCCTTACAGATGCAAGCAACAAGAGGGGCATCCATCCGTAACACCTCGGGTGTTTAAATACTAAAACATGCCATGTCATCATATGCATAGCACATCATTCATGTGTTAGTGAAAATTTTGATATGCATACACTAAAACAAGTTTACCTTTATGTTATATGTGTTGACTTGTATGGCTTGAATTGAGTTAAAATTCTTTGTATTGAATTGAATTTCCGAAAACCCTGATTTTTAGTATTTAAATTCTTCCCTGAAAACCAAATTCAAAATCTAAGCACATTTTGGGGTTGAGCCTAAAAGCAAAAGTGTAGAGTTTGTCAAGATGTACAAAGTTGGTTTTTGGAGTTTTCAAAGTTGTTATATAAAATTTGAAGTAATTTGAAAAGGCGAAATGTACTTAAAGTGTCCCCTTTTGATTTTAAACTTGCATTTCAAAATGTAGACCGAATTTGGGTATGGTTATAAAAGCAAAGTTGTAGAACTTTGAATTTGGAACAACTTTTGTTTTTGGAGATTTTTGAGTTGCCACATAAAATTGGGAGTAATTTGGAATTCAAATCAAGTGGCAATTTTGTAATTTTGGGGAACAGTAGCCGCGGAAGCCACCTCATCGCCGGCGATCTTCTTCTGGCTTCCAGGCGCGCTCATGGCTCTCTTCGGCTCTGTGCTGGCATGGAGAAGGCTACGGAGTGGCTTCTTCTTGCTTCCTGGCCGCCTTTAAACCCTAGTTCCGTCGTTGTTCTCCGTTTTCTCCTCTGTTTTTTCTGTCACCGCCGCCGCTGCTCCATTGAGCTGTGCCATGCCGTCGTGGCCACCATGGCTGGTGTCATGATCGGTCTAGGCTGTTTTAGGTCTCACTTGTGCCACCAATCAATGCGTAGGGATGTAGGGGACGTGGTGGTACCTTGGCCGTCGCCGGTGATCTCACCGTCGGCGAGAAATCACCGGTCAGTGTGTGTAGTCGCCGTGGTCAGCGCGGGAGGTCAGGGATGACAGGTGGGGCCACGTTGTCAGTGACTCTGTGTTTGAAAATGAATTTTCTATTTTTTAGTGATGAATGAATAGTATGAGTTTTTGTTATTTTTGTGTAGAATTATTTAGAGCTCCAAAAATTATGAAAATTTTTGTGTGACCTATCTGTGATGTATAATAGTTAGGAAAAATATGAAATGTTGTTTTTCAGTACTTTTTGAATGTGATAAAAATTGCTCAATTAATTAATAAATGAGTTTCCATGATTTTTCTAGGCTTAAATAATTATCCAAAAATTATGAAAATTGTTTTGCCACTTAATTATCATGTGGTGAACCTTTACCAAAATTTTGAGCTCAATTGGAACAAGTTGATTTATTTCATAATTTTGAATTAAAGAATTAATTCATAAAAGCAAATAGTAACCTTTAATGATTTAGGTTTTGTTTGAATTTTTGGATTGAGTGATGACCTTGGGTCATTAGTTGGTAATGATACTTGGCAATGGAAATAAGTGTTTTGAAAAAGGTTTAGTTAGTTTTGACTTATAACTATACCGCAAAGAAAAGTTGTATTCAAGTTTTTAACTTTCGCATCCATTATCAAGCATCACGTTTTGTATCTCGCATCATGTTAAAACATGGCATTGTTACTACATGTAGTGGACAAAAGTGAGCACGTGGTAGTTAATCAAGTGGAGGAGGAGGTTAATCCGTCTGTTGAGGTCGATCTGATATATGTGGGATGACTCTGGAACCAGACTTTTTCGTGAATCAAGGCAAGCCCCGGATGCATTTAAACCTACCTTGTGTTTTACAAATTTACATCGCTTTTGCTTTTCAATACTGCATTAAGTGATTAGGAGTGAGTGAAAACCTAATTGGTGCATTACCAACCTTGTTTTTTTTCATATCTACTTTGTTACCAGTTTTACTTCGTAAATGCCTAGTTATGCTTAGCCATGCTTAGATAGATAAAAATCGGGTGATTACCTGTCACCTATGAGTTTTAAATGGATCTTTGGTTACATTTGGTTACTTATGTTATCATGAGATATGGGCATGTGGAATAATAAATCTAGACCGGGTAGACTTGGTGTATGAGAGCCATAAGACATGGATGTCTTGTGAGCGGGTTCTTTCCGCCTGTGTCGATTGAGGCCCGCCCATTGTTGAACTGCATGAGGTGAGACTTTGTAGTACTAACCACATACTCTAGTAAGCCTTAACTTGGCGATTCTATTATGAGAATGGCTACTCACGCACTGGGAGTGGAGAGATGGAGGGAATAGCGTGTACCCATGTGGCAATGGGCTAGATTGGTGGAGTACTATATTCTCGGGTGGCGCGGTATATGTAGGTCAGGGGCCTGCATATGTCATGTGGTCTAGAATTCCCAGCTGGGTTTTAATCGGTTTGAATCGTCGTTGCTCCTCGATTATGGAGACTCAACTCACTATTCATCATCGTAGTTTAATAACTAGAACTTGAGTAAGGTTTGAGAAAATGTTGGATATGAAGTTTCATGATCTCATCATGGATCATGTCAGCTTTGTATATGATCTTTTTGATGATAAAAATGTTGATATAAAGAATCTTGTTAGAGAGCTTTTACGCAAAAGAACTTTGATTATTGCTAAAGCCATACCTTGAATCCCTGAGCCTGCATTCCTGAGTCTTCTCAGTTTTATTTTGGTTAAGTCTTGTTGAGTACTTTTGTACTCAGGGTTCATTGACCCTGGTTGTAGGTGAGCCTCATGAGCAGGACTATCTTGGACCGTGCTGCATGACTGTTGTTCAGGTCGATGATGATAAGTAAATGGGTGGCCCTTGGGCAGGGCACTTTCTTTGTGTGTTATGTTTATGTTAATAATGCCACTCCACTACTACTATGGTTTGTAATAATTATCGAACTTAGTTTGTAAGATTTAAAACTACTATTTTGTAAACTAAGTTATTGTAAGACTTCTACTATTTTACTCTGATATAGATATTTGAATAAATATTGTAATACTGCAATGACTCTGTAATGGGATCCTGCTCGGAAATTGTGGATGATTCGGGGTTCCCCAAGGACACCTGATAGACTTCTTAAGTTACCAGGAACATATGCATAGTCGTCAGTGGTCATTGGACAGTGACAGGTGCATGTGGGCCCTATAATTTAGGAGGTTCTGCCACAGAATGGTATCAGAGCGATCATTACAAAGTCTTTGTTGTATTGTTTTACAAATACTTCAAAATGATTTGGGACAAATAAATATAACTTGTTAATTTGGTCCAAATTGCTTCTGGCTTATCTTATTTCATTCTCTACATTCCTTATTTGATTAAAAAGGCTTTGTGTGGTGGAGTAGTAATCTTATTATGCCCTATATAATAACAACTGTTGTTTTTGTACTTTATAAGCTTTGATGTTTTTGTTCATAAGAATGATTCATGCATCATGATTAATCCACTTGTTACTTACTTTCCCTCTTAGTCTGGAGTTAAGTAGTGAGTCTGGGTTAAATAGTGTAATCATCCTGGCTGCTATTAAGACTTGTATCAGATTGTCTTATTTGGATTAATCTTGCTTCCTACAGTATGGCTCGTACCAAGATAACACCCCGTAAGTCCGTTGGACCCAAAGGAGGTCCTCGTCACCAGCTTGCTCCTAGGAATGACAGTGCTAGCAGTAATAGCTCTAGGTCTAATCTCTAGGCAGAGATACAGAGGCTTACAGCAGAGTTAGCACAGGCTACTAGAGATAGGGCTATGGATGCCATGCATGTGGGTGAGTTACAGAATAAATTGAGGTGTCTCACCACCGCTCATAAGAACTATGAGCGTATGTTAGTTCGTATGGTGGAAGGAAGAAATGAAGCTTGTCATAGAGAAGATGTAGCTAG
This sequence comes from Miscanthus floridulus, assembly GCF_019320115.1. NCBI lineage: Eukaryota > Viridiplantae > Streptophyta > Magnoliopsida > Poales > Poaceae > Miscanthus > Miscanthus floridulus. Next base: position 82,579,921 of record NC_089581.1, read on the forward strand.
AGCTAGAGCTCATGAGCTAGAATTTTATGTAGAAGACTTAGAAGAACATTCTACCTATCTTCATGAAGACGTCCATAGGCTGAACAATCTCCTGGATCCAAATCATGAACCTCAAGCAGATGAAATGGACCCTGGTGTCATCATTGCTAATAATGATAAACTTGAAGAGGAAGAAGAAGATCTAGAAGAATTAGTGATGGTCGATGAAGTTGACAATGAAGGCGGAAATGTTTCTAGAATGGATACCGATCATGAGGTTTGATGTGGTCGAGGAGAAGAGTAGAGTTGTAAAATAGTGAGATCTAGTTAAGTAGTCTTGTTTAGGTGCGAGCTTGTGCTTAAATAAGTGAACCAGTGTAATGTGTTTGTAGTCAGTTCTTTTAATAGTTCAATAAAGGCTTGTGAGTAAAGTTTGGTTTGCCATGAATAGATGTGTCATACGCGGGGTTCGCATATTCCTGGTACTTCACAAGATGAGGACGGTATTTCTGATCTGCCACCAGTTCCACCAAATCTGGCTGATGCTATCGCCGCCCTTGTCAATGTGTTGAAAATGCTCGATTGCTTCGAGAGATAGCTCAAAGCAATCAGAATATGATGCAAGGAAATCATGGCCGAAATCATCTGAGGCAGGAGGCTACATATGTTGACTTTATAGATACAAGACCACCGGTGTTTACCAAGGCCGATGAACCACTAGAAGCTGATGATTGGCTTCGTACAATGGAGCAAAAGTTTGATCTCATTCCATGCACGGAGTATCAAAAGCTTGTTTTTGCTGCCCAACAGCTTAGAGGTGCAGCAGGTGCTTGGTGGGCAAACCTTGTGGCTATGCAACCAATGGGTGTTTAGTTGACTTGGGCAGAGTTTCGTACTGCTTTCTATGCCCATTATATCCTAGAGGGAGTTATGGCTATGAAGCTGGATGAGTTCCTTGCTTTGAAGCAAGGGGATCAAACGGTTATGCAATATGTGGGTAAATTCAATCACCTATCACAGTATGCATCTGAGCAGGTTAACACAGATGCCAAGAAAAAGAAGTGGTTCATGCGAGGTCTGAATACCAAACTACAGACAATGATGACTACCTGTACCAATACCACTTATCATGAGGAAGTGAACATTGCTATTGCTTTAGAGGACAAATATCGGCAGCATAAGGAGCTCAAGAAGAAAAAGAGTGTGTCATCTAGATCTTTTGGTGGAAATCAAAAGAGGCAAAAGATAATCTATCACCCAGTCAATCATTATCGTCCTCCTTATCGTCGGCCGCAGTTCCAAGTTGGGCAACAATCAAATGTCCGTCCTGCCACAACTTACTAGAATCCCACAACAGACAAATGTTTCTGGTGTTCGTGCTTCAACACCCTAGGGTCATAGTTATCCATGTTTCAATTATGGAAGGTCTAGTCATTTCTCTAGGGAATGTCCATATCCCAAGTAGTATAATCCAAATTTTCAGAAGACTCCCGGCAATCAACAATAGGGTCAACCTCAGAACAAGAACAACAACCAAAATGCTCAGAAGGGCAAAGATGAAAAGAAGACGGGATGTGTTTTCTATATTTAGGCCAGGGAGATTCCAAAAGGGGAGCCCATGATGCTAGGTATGTTTCCTATTGCCAATCATCCTACAGTTATGCTTTTTGATTCTGGTGCATCTCATTCATTCATCAATAAGACCTTTGTCGTAAAGCATGAAATTCCAATTGGGGAAACAAAGGAAAATTTCTTTATACAGTCACCCAAGGGACATCTGTGTACTAAGAAAATGGTATACCAGGTACCCATAAACCTGGGTGGGCATATTTTTCCCACTACCATGATTATTCTCAAGGATCAGGATATAGATGTGATCTTGGGAATGAATTGGATGTATCAGCATAAGGCTGTTATAGATGCTTTGAATAGGACCATAAGGTTGAGTTTGCTAGATAGTAATTCTTAGCTTCTTATCCAACTTCCAACCCTATGGAGATCAGTGGAAAAAGTTTGTGCAACTTCCATCAAGGAGATTAGAGATATCCTGGTAGTTTGTGAATTCCCTGATGTTTTTCCCAAAGATTTACCCAGTCTACCACCAGATAGGGATGTTCAGTTTAACATAGAGTTAAAACCTAGAATAGCTCTGATCTCTCAGAGAGCTTATAGGATGCCTCCCAAGGAATTAGCGGAGTTAAAGACGCAGTTGCAAGAGTTGATTAATAAAGGATTTATCCAACCTAGTTCATCACCTTGGGGATGTCATGCAATTTTTGTGAAAAAGAAAGATGAGACCCTAAGGTTGTGTGTTGACTATCGTCTGTTAAATGAAGTGACCATTAAGAATAAGTATCCCTTACCTCGGATAGACTTGCTTTTTGATCAACTGGCTAGAGCCAAAGTTTTCTCCAAGATTGATTTGAGGTCAAGTTATCACCAAATTAAGATTAAGCCTGAAGATGTCCCAAAACGACATTTACCACGAGATATGGATTATATGAATACCTAGTAATGTCTTTTGGTTTGATGAATGTCGTAGCTCATTTCATGTATCTGATGAATTCCGTATTCATGCCTGAGTTAGACAAGTTTGTAGTGGTATTCATTGATGACATCTTAGTATATTCCAAGAACAAGAAAGAGCATGCAGAACACCTCAGAATTGTTCTAACCCACTTGAGAGAACATTGGCTTTATGCCAAGTTCAGTAAGTGTGACTTTTGGCTAAAGGAAGTACATTTTTTAGGACATGTGTTGTCAGCTGAAGGAGTTGCTGTGGATCCAAGGAAAGTTAAGGATGTACTAGATTGGAAACCGCCAACCACCGTTCATCAAGTTCAGAGTTTTCTTGGAATGGCAGGTTATTACCGTCGTTTTATCCCAGATTTCTCTAGAATATCCAAGTCCATCACTGGGTTGTTGAAGAACCAAGCCAAGTTTGTCTGGTCATCTAATTGTGAAGAAGCCTTCTAGACTTTCAAGAGATTGCTAACCACTGCACCAGTATTAGCACAAACAGATATCGAAAAGTTGTTTGATGTTTATTGTGATGCCTCTGGTATTGGTATTGGATGTGTATTGATGCAAGAAGGCCGAGTCATTGCCTATGCTTCCCGACAACTTAAGCAACATGAAGAACATTATCCAACTCATGATTTGGAGTTAGCAGCAGTTGTCCATGCTTTGAAGATTTGGTGGCATTACCTACTTGGTAATACTTGCCATATGTATACAGATCAAAAGAGTTTAAAGTATATCTTTACTCAGTCAAAATTGAACATGCGACAAAGAAGATGGTTAGAATTGATTAAAGATTATGACTTGGAGGTGCATTACCATCCCGGTAAGGCAAATGTGGTTGCAGATGCACTCAGTCATAAAAGTTATTGCAATTGCCTGACAGTAAAAACAATGGATCCGACTTTATGCCAAGAGATGGAAAAGTTGAGTATAGAGGTAATTCAACCAGGTAGTTTGACCAATATAACTATTGAAGCTACTATTTGAGACCAGATTATTGCTGCTCAAAAGGAAAACAAGGGTATAGCCCATATCAAGGAGAGAGTCAGGAATGGAAAAGTGGAATGCTTCAGCATAGATGATGAAGGTGTGCTATGGTTCAAGAATCGCCTTGTGGTACCAAAGGTTTCTGAGTTGCGACAGTCAATTCTTAAAGAGGCACATGCAACTAGGTTGTCTATTCATCCGGGAAGTAATGAGATGTACCATGACCTGAAACAAAGATTTTGGTGGACCAAAATGAAGATAGAGATTGCTTGGTATATAGCAAAGTGTTATACTTGTCAAAAGGTAAAAGCTATACATTTGAGGCCCGCTGGTGAGTTACAACCATTGCCTATTCTAGCTTGGAAGTGGGAGGATATTAGTATGTACTTTATTGTTGGTCTACCCAAGACATCTAAAGGTTTTGACTCAATATGGATTATTGTAGATCGACTAACTAAGTCAGCACATTTTCTTCTAGTCACGAGTACATACCCCACTATCCAATATGCCAAGATGTATTTAGCACGAATCGTGAGCCTACATGGAGTACCAAAGACCATAGTGTCAGATAGGGGTACACAGTTTGTCTCCAACTTTTGGAAACAATTGCATGCTTCGTTGGGTACCAAACTCCTGCATAGTACAGCTTATCACCTATAGACTGATGGTCAGACTGAAAGGGTCAATCAAGTACTTAAAGATATGTTAAGATGTTGTGTTCTTAACTATTCCAATAAGTGGGATGAATGTTTGCCTTTGGCTAAGTTCTCATACAACAATAGTTATCAGGAGAGCATTAGAATGGCTCCATTTGAAGCACTCTATGGTCATAGATGTAGAACATCACTAAATTGGTCTAAACCTAGGGAAAGATGGTTCTTTGGAGTTGATCTTGTGAAAGAAACAGAAGAGAAGGTTAGACAGATACAAAGTAATTTGAAGATAGCTCAGTCTCGACAAAAGAGTTATGCAGATAAACGACGTAGACCTTTGGTCTTTAACAAGAGAGATTTTGTATATCTGAAGGCATCACCAATGAAGGGAGTTACCCATTTTGGTGTTAAAGGCAAGTTGGCACCTCGATATATTGGACCATTTCAAATTTTGGAAAGGTGTGGAAAGGTGGCATATCGCTTGAAGTTACCAAAACATCTTTCAGCTGTGCACGATGTGTTCCATGTTTCTCAATTAAAGAAGTGTCTCCGAGTGCCTGAGCAGAATGCTGAGGTTGAAGGAGTGGAACTTGAACCTGATTTGACCTATTCCGAATATCCTATCTGAGTTCTGGATCAGAAAGATCGTGTCACTCGAAGGAGGACAATCAAGTTCTACAAGATACAATGGAATTAACATTCCAAAGAAGAAGCTACTTGGGAATCCAAAGATTACTTGCTAGAACAATTTCCAGAGTTTCTTGTAACAATATAGATTAAAGTTAATTGTGCTCTATCATTACAATCATGTTTTGTAAAGGAACCTTAGTTGTTTTATGGTCAAATTTGGAATGTTGTTGTTTGACACATTTCCTTTTCCATTAGTTACCCTTGGACTTTATGTCTCGGGACGAGATTTCTTTTAGGGGGAAGGATTGTAACACCTCGGGTGTTTAAATACTAAAACATGCCATGTCATCATATGCATAGCGCATCATTCATGTGTTAGTGAAAATTTTGATATGCATACACTAAAACAAGTTTACCTTTATGTTATATGTGTTGGCTTGTATGGCTTGAATTGAGTTAAAATTCTTTGTATTGAATTGAATTTCTAAAAACCCTGATTTTTAGTATTTAAATTCTACCCTGAAAACCAAATTCAAAATCTAAGCACATTTTGGGGTTGAGCCTAAAAGCAAAAGTGTAGAGTTTGTTAAGATGTACAAAGTTGGTTTTTGGAGTTTTCAAAGTTGTTATATAAAATTTGAAGTAATTTGAAAAGGCGAAATGTACTTAAAGTGTCCCCTTTTGATTTTAAACTTGCATTTCAAAATGTAGACCGAATTTGGGTATGGTTATAAAAGAAAAGTTGTAGAACTTTGAATTTGGAACAACTTTTGTTTTTGGAAATTTTTGAGTTGCCACATAAATTTGGGAGTAATTTGGAATTCAAATCGAGTGGCAATTTTGTAATTTTGGGGAACAGTAGCCGCGGAAGCCACCTCATCGCCGGCGATCTTCTTCTAGCTTCCAGGCGCGCTTGTGGCTCTCTTTGGCTCCGCGCTGGTGTGGAGAAGGCCGCGGCGTGGCTTCTTCTTGCTTCCTGGCTGCCTTTAAAGCCCAGGTGCCGTCGTCGTTCTTCATTTTCTCCTCCTCTGTTTTTCCCGTCACCGCCACCGCTGCTCCGTTGAGCTGTGCCGCACCGTTGTGGCCGCCATGGCTGGCCGTCGTGGTCAGCGCGTGAGGTCGGGGATGACAGGTGGGGTCGCGTTGTCAGTGACTCTGTGTTTGAAAATGAATTTTCTATTTTTTAGTGATGAATGAATAGTATGAGTTTTTGTTATTTTTGTGTAGAATTATTTAGAGCTCCAAAAATTATGAAATTTTTTGTGTGACCTCTCTGTGATGTATAATATTTAGGAAAAATATGGAATCTTGTTTTCAGTACTTTTTCAATGTGATAAAAATTGCTCAATTAATTAATAAATGAGTTTCCATGATTTTTCTAGGCTTAAATAATTATCCAAAAATTATGAAAATTGTTTTGCCACTTAGTTATCATGTGATGAACATTTACCAAAATTTTGAGCTAAATTGGAACAAGTTGATTTATTTCATAATTTTGAATTAAAGAATTAATTCATAAAAGCAAATAGTAACCTTTAATGATTTAGGTTTTGTTTGAATTTTTGGATTGAGTGATGACCTTGGGTCATTAGTTGGTAATGATACTTGGCAATGGAAATAAGTGTTATGAAAAAGGTTTAGTTAGTTTTGACTTGTAACTGTATCGCGAAGGAAAGTTGTATTCAAGTTTTTAACTTTCGCATCCATTATCAAGCATCACATTTTGTATCTCGCATCATGTTAAAACATGGCATTGTTACTACACGTAGTGAATGAAAGTGAGCATGTGATAGTTAATCAAGTGGAGGAGGAGGTTAATGCGTCTGTTGAGGTCGGATCTGATATCTGTGGGATGACTCCGGAACCAGACTTTTCCATGAATCAAGGCAAGCCCCGGATGCATTTAAACCTACCTTGTGTTTTACAAATTTACATTGCTTTTGCTTTTCAATACAGCATTAAGTGATTAGGAGTGAGTGAAAACCTAATTGGTGCATTACCAATGTTGTTTTTTTCCATATCTACCTTGTTACCAGTTTTACTTCGTAAATGCCTAGTTATGCTTAGCCATGCTTAGACAGATAAAAATTGGGTGATTACCTATCACCTGTGAGTTTTAAATGGATCTTTGGTTACGTTTGGTTACTTATGTTATCATGAGATATGAGCATGTGGAATAATAAATCTAGACCAGGCGGACTCGGTGTATGAGAGCCACAAGACATGGATGTCTTGTGAGCGGGTTCTTTACGCCTGTGTCGATTGAGGCCCGTCCGTTGTTGAACTACATGAGGTGAGACTTTATAGTACTAACCATATACTCTGGTAAGCCTTAACTTAGCGATTCTATTATGAGAATGGCTACTCGCGCACTGGGAGTAGAGAGATGGCGGGAATAGCGTGTACCCATGTGGCAATCGGCTGGATTGGTGGAGTACTGTATTCTTGGGTGGCGCAGACCCGTTCTTGTTTTAGAGAACCTAAGGGTAGGTTGGTATATGTAGGTCAGGGGCCTACATATGTCATGTGGTATAGAATTCCTAGCTAGGTTTTAATCAGTTCAAATCATCGTTGCTCCTCGATTATGGAGACTCAACTCACTGTTCATCATCGTAGTTTAATAACTGGAACTTGAGTAAGGTTTGAGAAAGTGTTGGATATGAAGTTTCATGATCTCATCACGGATCATGTTAGCTTTGTATATGATCTTTTTTATTATAAAAATGTTGATATAAAGAATCTTGTTAGAGAGCTTTTACGCAAAAGAACTTTGATTATTGCTAAAGCCATACCTTGAATCCCTGAACCTGCATTCCTGAGTCTTCTTAGTTTTATTTCGGTTAAGTCTTGTTGAGTACTTTTGTACTTAGGGTTCATTGACCCTGGTTGCAGGTGAGCCTCATGAGCAGGTCTGTCTTGGACCGTGCTGCATGACTATTATTCAGGTCGATGATGATAAGTAAATGGGTGGCCCTTGGGCAGGGCACTTTCTTTGTGTGTTATGCTTATGTTAATAATGCCACTCCACTACTACTATGGTTTGTAATAATTATCAAACTTAATTTGTAAGATTTGAAACTACTATTTTGTAAACTAAGTTATTGTAAGACCTCCGCTATTTTACTCTGATGTAGATATTTGAATAAATGTTGTAATACTACAATGACTCTATAATGGGATCCTGCATGGAAATCGTGGATGATTCGGGGTTCCCCGAGGACACCCGACAGACTTCTTAAGTTACCAGGAACATATGCATAGTCGTCAGTGGTCATTGGATAGTGACAGGTGCATGTGGGCCCTATAATTTAGGAGGTTCTGCCACACCATTGCTCCTAGCCCTTCTCAAGAACTAGATCCTCGTGCTCCTACCAATTCTCGACAGGGTAACCCACACTGAGTACTAGCTCATTCGTGTCTAGGGCCTCAGGGTAACCAGAACACTAATCAGGGTGCCACACATCTGCCTATCGACATCAAGGGTATCGCTACAATAGTAGGGAGGGCAGAGGAGAGTCCGAGTATAGGGAAGCCGATATTTCACCTAACATATTCCCATGCTTCTTCGACAGATTTCTCAATGTCTGGCTGCATTACAAATTCAAGCCATCAAATCACTCAAAGTATGATAGAAAAATAGAGCCCAACCAATGGCTACGCATCTACTCTTAGGCTATTGAGTTAGCTGGTGGCGATGATGACATCAAAGTTTTATACTTTCCCATGGCACTCGAAACCATGCCACTTGCCTAGTTTGACAAGCTGCGCCCTAACTCTATTAATACTTGGGAGCAACTTTAGTGCAAGTTCTATGAAAATTTCTATGGTGTTCTCACCCACCCAAGTACTCAAATAGAGCTTAGAATCTACAAACAATAGCCAGATGAGACCTTCTAGGAATATTATCGCCGTTTCATAGAGTTATGATCCCAAGTCTATGGTATCATAGACAGAGAGGTGATCAAGCACTTTTCCAACAGGATCAAGTATAAGCGGCAGTTTGACAAATTCAGTGATGATAACCCAGAGATCGCTGAGGACTTCAAGCAAACAGTACAAAAGATGATTGCATCTAAAGAACATACTCACGAGCCATTCCCACGAGGTTAGTAGGACAATAGAAACTATGACCCCAGGGGCAATCAGGGTGGGTAGTCTAATAAAAAACAAGGACCCAACAACACCCTTGCCTCCATGGATAGGTCCAAGAAGTCTAACAAGAATAATAAGAAGTTTGAAGACCTCAAGAACCTACCCTGCCCTTTTCATAAGAACGCCAAGCACATGGCGGCCGAGTGCAGACAACTCTAGGAGTTAGGGTTTTATGCCAAAAGCAATAAGGGCAAGGGTAATGTCATAGAACTGACCAATTTATAAGAATACAAGTACAATGGCAGCCCGCAAGCGGTCGCACTATCATACTTGAACCCATATAAACCCGGTAGTCTGTCGAGTACCACGATGGGTCTCGATAAATGATTTACAACAACCAAGATCGTACATGATTCAACATACATGCCACATATTACATAAAGTTCACAGATACATTTCATCATCAGAGTACGAATAAAATTATTACAAACCGAGTTTGATAGATAAAGTGGAAGCAAATAAGTTCGAAAATAAAGTTTCCAACATAATTTGATACAGTGCCAAGTAGGATCACGGTCCACAAAAGCAAAGATAGGGATTAATAAAGAAGCCTGCCCAAGGCTTACTCCTCATCCATGGCGGGATAGAAGCAACTCTTGCAATAACCATGATACACAGTGCCATCTACAACAATGGGAAATAAAACCCTAAGTACGAGAAGGTACTCAGCTAGACTTACCCATCATAAACCAGAAATAAATGACTCCAAGGATTATGCAAGGCTATATAAGTGGAGATAGCTTGACAACATTTTGCATAAAGGCAATTAACTTAGTTGTACAATTTGAATTCCTTTAACAAGTTAATTATAACTATCCATTTCTAGATTAGCAACTATCTTGTGCCAAACATGTGGTATATCATTTAAAAGCATACAATAGTAACCATAGCAGGTATTGTACTTCCATATTCATTCGAACCATCATGTTCCATAACACAGTTACTATGATTTTGGGACTAGCCAAGGTTCTCACTATTCGGGAGAGACGGCGATTCGAATCGATTTCAACTAGCTGGGAATTTATTCCTAACACAAACCCAGGCATATCGTGCGAAGGCAGCCTTAGGTCACCTTTGGTACAACTCAAGTCCACATTTCGCGGGTTCGTACCGCGCCGCACAATCTGGAACACCAGATGCTAGGACGTTCAGGCCTAGCCTGCCCTTGGGCTCAGTCTGATCGTCCCCTGGAAGGAGCGCACAATAGAATGGGTCCCGGCCTGAGTTGAGCTACTCGGCTTCACGGTCGGAATGAGTTATCCGGCCAGCTAAGTGAGAGGCATGTGTTCAATCTTGTCAGAAGCACCAACAATGGTATGGTCCTTAATCGACACAGACGGGGATAGATCCACACCCAAGACCTCCATGTCTTGTTGCTTCTCTATCGACATCCCGCCCAGTCTCGATTTTCTTTTACCCCATGGTTCTGTTCCACGATAGCAAATATAGCCAACCATGCTCCGGTATCCACCTATATCTCGCAGGTGACAGGACATCACCCGACTTCTACCGGTCTAAGCAGGGCTAAGCATATATTCGATCCTAGACCTATACTGGTTAAAGGTGTAATATCTGGACAAGGAATGTATATGCATCAAGTGGTTCCATTCAACTCTTATAACCTAATGCATCAATCATAAGTACTTAAGTAATCATTGGTAAAATACTAGGAGACTTAGAATGCTCCAGGGCTTGCCTCGCAGAAAGGAAGTGGGGCGGTGGTCAGGACACTCCGAAAGCTCTTCAGGATTCTGCTCCATGCCTTCGGGAGCTACGACTTGAGGATTCTCCTGCTGGCCCCCTTCCTCTGCTTCGTCGAATTCCAGCAACGTTATTTCTTCCTCCGATCCTAGATGCATGAATATGGCATAAGGTATTGCGAATGCATACATGCGTACAAGTATAGCATGATGACACATGATGAATGCATTCATATAAGTATTCGTAACAGCATGGTGTTAACAAGTGCATCATGTTTATTGAGTAGGTGCATATCTCTTCTCGATTATTTAATTAACTACTTCCACAATGCATCTACTATATCACAAAATAGCAGCTACTTGTTTTACTCATAACTAGGGTTCTACTAATCCAAATGCAGTGATCCTAGACTTTCTGGAAAGCTTATCAAATTATCTACAACTTTGTTATTAACCATTTTTACAGAAAACATCATTCTTATCATGCAACTTATCAAACTACAGAACCTGTCTGGAATCCTTTTAAATTTGCATTTTAAAGCAACAATACTTCTACTTCATGTAATTATTCAATGTTTGACAACATAAAGCCTACCAACAGTTTAAGCATACCAAATACATTCAAGACAATATAATGGTGAAGCCCAAACTATTTATTTAAATGACTTTATTATTTTATTTAGATATTTAGGTTAAATAATAAACATATATCAAATGTGCATCATAAATTCTTAAAAATTTACAGTGCCTTACTAATGCTATCAAACGACTACTGTAAAAGTTTCATGCCATTTTATATAGTAAAACATTCTATACAAAAAAGACAAAGCACAAAGGCTTAAAATAACATAAATAGAAAACTCTAGTGAAAAGTGTCAAGCAACAGATTTCCTATTTTTCTTAGCATCCTTAGGGTACTAGGATTACCCCCAACAAATTTCATGAATTTTGGATTCATAAATAATTTATAAAAATTCATACAAGGATTCACTATTTATAAAAGAAAATCTATAACTACAAATCTACACATGCACTGATCCTCAAATTTTTACCAGAGCTCATATATGTTAAGACTAGCTTACCACAAAAATTTCATAATTTTTGGAGCACAGGAACTTTAGATATAAAATAAACAAGTTTGCATGCATTGGAAAACACATTTCAAATATCCATTTAAATCTGCCAAAAATTCTACTGTAAGTGTCAAGACTATATTTTTCCTAAATACTACACTTCCTAAGGAACACTACACAATTTATTGCACAATTTTTGAAGCTACCAAACTGGAGATATAAAAATCACAAACAATGCAAAATCTGGAATCAAAATGAACTAGCTTTCAAATCCAGAGTCGCTGACCGGTGGGACCCGCTGACAGAGGACCCCACATGTCATCGAGACAAGAACAGAGCAGGCGGCGCTACTCTACTGGCGCGGCCAGAGCTCGCCGACGGCGAACTTGTCGGCGGTGACATCTTCACCCGGTGATCTACTCGACCTAGCGCACCTATTGCACTACTTGGTGGGGCCTCTCATCGGTGCTAGCAACGACGGCGGCGGCATGGCGGGGCGAAGGTGCGGGTCGACGGTGAGATGCCGGTGGAAGCTACGGTGACTCAATCAAACGCATGTACAAGCATCTACGTACTACAAGGAAACTATTGCGCACGCTCTCGTGGCCTGGGGTGGTCTGGTTGGGTCTGACCACGGTGACGGAGGTGGCAGCGGAGCTCCGGTGAGCTCGTGCGTGGCGCTGCGGCTTACCGAGCTTTATCAGCGGGCGCTGGGAGGAGCAGTGGGGTGCTGGGGAGGCGGTGGTGCTATTGCGGTGATGGAGAAGCGGCTAGGCGCGGCTTGTGTCGTCAACGACGACGACGGCGCTGCAGTGCTGAGGTTGCAGCTACTGCGGGCGCTGTGAACGGCGAAGGAGGAGGCGAAATCGGAAAATGAGGGCGCGGCTGAGTGCGGGCGGGTGCGGGAGAGGTGAAGGCGCGCACTGGCCTACCCTGGCCACATGCGGCGAGGCACCGGTGACACGCGGCCAGCCACTGGCTCCACACGGCGCGTGAGGCCTGCCGGTGGTCAGCCACTGAATCGCTCATTCAGTTCATTCAGTGACACGATGCAGTGCCTGACGATGTGTTTTGACAGCGAATTACCTGCTAAACCGAAGCTCCAAAGTGCAAACGATCTACACGACTTGTGTAGTCCTATGTACCAGCTATAACTTTCGTTAAGGGATCATGCTCTAATTCGCAACCAACACTGAGTAATATCATCACAAAGATCGGTTTGTTAGGCTATCAGTCGATATGACTTAGGAAAATTTTGCTAAGTGTTGAAATGTTGATTTTGCTGATTCTTGTAATCCAATTTCACACATGTTAGGAGCTGAATCAGTTAATGACCCAAAAATAAAAGTTGTTCCTTATAGCAAATACTACAACTTTGCTATAGTGATCTCCTCCATGCAAGGTCTCTAACACCTAGTTCAAACTTGGTCAAACATGTCACATTTAAATGATGATACACTTCAAAGCATGGCTTAATGACCTAATTACCCCTAACCATGAATATCAAAGTTGTTCATAATGATACTCTAAACATGTTTAGGCTAATTGCAAGGTCATACAATCATTTCATGTATTAGTCACTCATAGAGCTATTTAATGTAATCACATGAAACATGACTTAAGGGCTTGATCATGGGAAGGGACATTCATGAACCATGTTCCATTTGCTAACCTAAGTATTGCCAAAATATTTTTGTGACTCATATCAACCATCTACATGTATACACTCATGATCATATGCATATACACATGGAGACATGAAATAATGAGAAAAGTTGCATATGTTGAAGAAACATGCGATAACAAGCAAATGTTGCAGATGTTTCAATCTAATGTTTCAATTGTAAATGCATGTTTATGAATGCTTGATGCTCATGCTCATGTTATGCAAGTCAAGTTATGCAAGGCTAACACCCGAGGTGTTACAGGTAAGGCTGATAACAACAAAGATGGGGATGACAAACCTAATCCAGGCTTCTAGCAGCCTAAGGGTGCCATTGTAGTAATATTTGTAGGAGTACCATCCTCATCTAAGAAGCGCACTAGAAAGCTGGCACTTTGAGATATCATGGCTGGAGAACCATCAACGCCTAAATACCTTAACTGGTCCAAGTACCCAATCCAGTTTTCTAGGAAAGATAAATGGACTAGTGTTCCAACACTAGCCACTACCCACTCATTCTGGGTCTAATAATAGCTAGCATGATGGTCCCCTAGGTCCTGATCGATGGCGGCACAGGATTGAACATCATATTTGTAGATACATTAAAGAAGATGGGCCTAGATTTCACCAGCCTCCTTACACCGATAGACGTCCCCTTCTATGGGATAGTACCTAGCAAAGCCACCATGCCACTCGGACAGATCACGTTCCTAGTAACATTTGGTACCCCAAACAACTTCTGAATGGAGTTCATCAAGTTTGAGGTGGCTGACTTTGTAGCAGAACCTACCAATTTATAAGAGCACAAGTATAATGGTATCCCGCAAGTGGTCACACTGTCATACTTGAGCCCATATAAACCCGGTAGTCCATTGAGTACCACGAAGGGTCTCGATTTAACCAACATACAACCAAGATCATACATGATTCAACATACATGTCACATATTACATAAAGTTCACAAATACAGTTCATCCATCAGAGTATGAATTAAGGTTATTACAAACCACATTCAGGTAAGATAGTAGCAGAAGCAAATTAAAAGTTTGAAACCAACATCGGCAACATTGTTTAAATATAGTGCTAGCTCATGATCATACTTCCACAAAAGCATAAGAGAGGGATTAATAAGAGATGCCTACCTAGGGCTTACTCCTCATCCATGGCGGGACAGAAGTAGTTCTTGCAATAGCCATGATAAACTATACCATCTGCAACAATGGGAAATAAAACTCTAAGTACAAGAAGGTACTCAGCTAGACTTACTCGTCATAAACCAAAAATAAAGTGACTCCAAGGATTATGCAAGGCTTTATAAGTGGAGCTAGCTTGACAATATTTTGCATAAAAAATGACTAATTCAGTGTACAGTTATAATTCAGTCATCAAGTTAATTATAGCTATTTATCTCTAGATTAGCAACTAACCTGTGCCAAACATGTGGTACATTATTTCCTAGCATACAATAGTAACCATAGCTAGTGCAGTAATTCCATGTTCATCATAACCATCATTCCATAATATAGTCACTACGATGTTGGGGCTAGCCAAGTTTCTCACTGTCCGGGAGAGACGGCGATTCAAATCGATTTCAACTAGCTAGGAATTTATTCCTAATACAAACCCAGGCACACCAGATCAATGGTCACCTTAGGTCACCTTTGGTACAACTCAGGTCTAAATTTTGTGGGTTCGCCCAATGCTGCACAATCAGGGACAACTAGCTGCCAGGACGTTCATGACTACCCTACCCTTGGGCTCACGTCTGGCTCCCCGCACATCCTTACTACCATCTAGAGTGAGCACGCTAATAGATCGGGGCACAGTATGAGTTGAGGTACTCGGCTTCATGGTCGAAACGAGTTATCTGACCAGCTAAGTGAGAGGCATGCATTCAATCTTGTCAGAAATGCCAACAATGCTACAGTCCTTAATCGGCATAGATGGAATCACATGAGTCAACCTACACATAGACTTCGCCTAGCCACCATTTACATTACGCCATGGTTCTTTTCCACGATAGCAAATATAGCCAATCGTGCTTCGGTATCCACCTATATCTCGTAGGTGATAGGAAATCACCTAACTTCTATTGGTCTAAGCATAGCTAATCATATATTCAATCGTAGACCCACATAGGGTTAAAGGTATATATATCTGGACAAGGTAGTTCTATGCATCAAGTGTTTCCAATCAACTCTTATAACCTAATGCATCAAACATAAAGGACCCAAGTGATATTTTGTAAAGCTTGGCTGACTTAGAATGCTCCAGGGCTTGCCTTTGAGGAAAGAGGTTGGTCTATGATCCAGGCACTCAGGGAGGTCCTCAAGAGTTTGCTCCTCTTCTTTTGGAGCTATGGCCAGAGGTGTTTTCTACCTCTTCTTCTTCGTTGAACTCCAAAAGAGTTATCCCATTGGACAATCCTATATGCACGAGCATGAAATAAGATATCATGGATGCATATATAATGATATGTATAATATGATATGATGTGATGAATGCATCCTCATAAGTGTTCTCAGCAGCATTGCATTATGGTGGTAACAAGTTACATTTTCTTCTACTGAGTAGGTGCATATCTCTTCTCTAGTAACTTAAACAAACACTTATGTAAATCATTTTCTGGATTACAAGACAACAACCACTTGTTTTGACCATAACTAGAGTTATACACGTCAACATAATATGGTTGTGGACATTCTGGAAAGCTTATGAAATTGCCTACAACTTTATTTTAATCATCTCAATGTGATTCAGCAGTTATCTAGGTCAAACAATTCAATCTTTCAGATCTATCTAGAGAGTAAGCATTTCTGACAGCAGACTTGTAACAGCCATAATTCTTAAACCATAAGACCTATGACTATGAAAATTTAATACCAGGTAGATAAGTGAGTTCTCTACAACTTTTTTATTAACAAGTTTCACAGAAAAGGTCATTATCATCATGAAATTATCATCACAACTAAAACTATACATGCAACCATCTAGTTGAATTATAAAGCAATAATTAACTAGCTGCCTATAAACAAATACTTCTAAGCCTCACTAATAGTATCAACAGATCATATGCATCACAAGCACCACAGAAAACATCATGGTTAAACATAACTAATTTATTTATATTCATTTATCATTTTCCTTATATAATAAGGTGGTTTAAAGGGTAAATATTTTAAATGCTTAATAAATTCTGAGAAAATTACAGTAGCCTATAAGTGACCTTAATAGTCTACTATACAAATTTTATGCAATTTGAATAAGTGTAGCTACCTCTACAAAAATGAAAGTTACATATACTTATTTTAGCAAAAATAGTTTAGCATAGTGAAAAGTGTCAAGATACATATTTAATATTTTTCTTACTTTCCTCCTAGCATGAGAATACTGCGTAAAAAATTGCATGATCATATGTTATGTATTTTTACCCCAATTAATTTCACTAGAAACTAGCAACTAATTAGGATTAAACAGGAAGACCATATTTCAAGTACGCTTATTGTTGGTTTAATATTTTTCCTAGCTAGAGCATGTCAACACAAGACTAGCAAAATTGGAATCACAATTTTATCACCTTCCTAGCTCAATTATGCAATTTACATGATAGAAAATATTTTAAAAGCACTTATCTTGCTCAATTAAATTCACCCAGAAAAATACCATAAATAGTAGCTTTCATATTTTTATCAAATAGCACACTTCAAGATGAATCTAACAAAATTTGGTTCACCTCATTTGGATACTCCTAGCTCTAAATATGTGAAAATAAATTAGGAAAATATTTCAAATACCGACTGACAGCCGCGATCCGCGGGTCAACGGGACCCACATGTCAGCGACAAACAGAGAAGGGGTGCGGCTTGACCGGCGAAAAGCTCACCGACAGCATGGTCACCGGCGGTAGTGTCACCACCGACGTATTTACCAACTCAACCCGCACCTATATGTAATGTTTTCCTAAATGGTAAACGGTCTTTATACGATCGCCCTTCATTTAGCGTTTAGGTTGTTTACACGGTGTTTAAATGAAGTTAAATGGTCTAAATGGTTTTATGCTTTTTAAAAAACTACATATAATTATATATGTGCATTTAAAAAATCAAGTATTCTAGCATTTATACATATTTATCCGAGTAAAAATCAATTATTTTGGTTTTTATATATATTTATGCATGTGAAAAGAGCCAAATATAGATATTTATGCATATAACATATCAAGTGTATACATTTATAAATATAATAAACTTAAGTATACAAAGTTATCCATACAAAACTGAACTAGATTTACCTCGTGTTCGCCTAAACGGCCGTTTAAACAGCTGTTTAGCCTATTTAATGTTGTTTATCTCCGTTCCGTTTAGGCCGCTTTTTCTCATTTTTGACCGTTTAAACGGTCAACCGTTTCATTTCCATTTACCCCCTAAACAAAATAGTTTACCACCATTTACCATTTACTGGCTATTTAAATGGTCGTTTAATCCATTTAGGCAAATACTGGCTATAGGTACCCTTGGTTTGCTCAGAGGATCACCGGAGCTAGCTCGCTGGCGAGCATGGTGGCTCGACGGTGGCATGCTACGACGATCCCGTCGTCTCTGGTGATGGTGAGCCTAGACGAGCACTACTATGACATCTACAAACCCTAGCGAAGCTCTATGACATGGATTAGGTCAGTGTAGAGCAGCAGCGAAGCTTGGCCGCATGCATGGCAGCGCGAGCGCAACGGCGGCATGGTGGTGTTCTGCTCTGATGAGGCCGGCATTAGCCTTAGGCTCTTGCCTCGAGCTAGAGCTAGCTCTAACCTAACTCTAACATCTAGAAGTGCGCGAAGAAGAGAACTGGGCATGCACAACCATGACAGCGTGCATGGCGGCAGCGCTCTCGGCTCACGGCGGTGTGGCTCGTGTTCCGGCACTAGCGACGCGGTAGTGGCTCAACGAGCTATGGCTATAGCTTCTAGGACCTACAAAGAAGATGAATCAAGAGAGAGATGGGAGGAGCATTGGATAGGGCTGGCCATGGTGAGCTCAGAGCTCGGTGGAGCTCCGTGACCATGGCGGCGTCGGCGACATGAAATGTCGCATTACCTTGGCTTGAACGGTGGCAGTGGTGGCTCGGGGAGGTAGAGGAGATGATGGAGGAGCTATGAGCGAGATGGATTGGATGGTGGTGTGGTGGCTGTTGCATGTGAGCTAGGCAGAGGTGCGGCGGCTATGGCGCGGTGCTTGACTTGCTCTGGCGGGTGAAGGAGAGGCAGAGAGAGAGAGCGAGAGAGTGAGAGTGAGTGAGTGCAGCGGCTTCACCTCCCTTATCTCCCCCAACTGGCCTAACCAGCTAGCTCGACGCCGGGGTGCTGCTACCATGCAGTGCGCATGGCCTAGCGCGGTCGGCCACGACGGCCAACTGATTCAAATCAGCGAAGCACTGATTCCATTGACTGACAGCGCTACTTCATTCTTCTATATTTCCTAATCCAGTTCGAGTTAGCAAAATTGGTATTAGTGAAAGTTGTAGAGCTATGTGAGATCTCCAACTTTGCTTTAGGAACCATCATCTAATTCACAATATTTTTCAAACTACAAAGCCCTAAAGTGATGTACTTTAAAACTAAAAACAGCTTCAACAATTAGAAAAATTTCAAGTTTTGAAAACAACATTTTGTTGATACTTGTGAGCTTTATTTGGCCATGTTAGACACTGAATTAGCTCATGACCCTTAAATAAAGTTTGTTACCCATGACAAGAACTATAACTTTTATTCAGGTCACATAACCATGCAAATACTCTAAGCTACTGTTCAACTTTGGTCAAACTAGTATCATGAAAATGGCATTTCAAATGAAACCAACACTTAGAAGCAAATTTGGTCTATGTCATGAATTTAAACATTGTTCCATTTATCATTATAGATGTGTCTAAGGTGTTTTCATGACCTCACAACCATCTCATACATTGGTCACATATGATTACAAGCATAAGCATATATATAAAATCAACATTTCATGTGATAAGGTATAAGAATGAGATGAAATTTCATATGCTCATGTTCATGAATGCTTGGATGATGCTTATGCTCATGAAATGCAGGTGCCAAATGCAAAGCTTAACACTAGGGTGTTACAACCCCTCCCCTTTATAGAAATCTCATCCTGAGATTTGAAAGACCTACCTTTCCTCATAAAAGGCGGGATAAACCTCACGTAAATAATCCTCTCATTCCCATGTGGCGTCTTGTTCACTGTGGTTATTCCACACCACCTTGTAGAACTTAATGACCTTGGTTCGTGTTACTCTTTCCATTTCTTCTAGCACTCAGATTGGTTTCTCTTCATATGTCAAATCTGATTGGATCTTAATGTTGGTGGGTGCAATGGCTTCCTCAGGTATGCGAAGGCATCTTTTCAACTGAGAAACATGGAAGACATCGAATATCACACTCATCTCAGGAGGAAGTTGTAACTTCTAGGCAACTTGTCCCTTCCATTCAATAATCTAGTTGTAGGAAAACTCAGCTAAAGGTAGCCATTTCTCCCATGAACCCTTGGAAGATATAACACAAGCTCTCAACATATGTTCTAGGATTTGATTCACTCGCTCGGTGTGGGGGTATTAACCCCTATACCCTTACAGCTAGGCTTGGGCCGGCCCAGATCAGGGGGTCTAGTCCACTTGAAGACGACGCACGGCCTGGGCAACCTGTTTGGAATCCCACGCAAGGAGTCAAGGCGGATTTGGAGATCAAGCAAGATCCTGGTCGGTTAGAATAGGAATCCTTATCCAGCCACCTATGGCAATTATAACTGGTTAGGATTAGTTTCCAGATCTGTAACCCTACCCCCCAAACTATATAAGGTGGGTAGGGGACCCCTCTAAAAAACATCTCTCATTGACATACAGCAATACAATCAGACTTAGGACGTAGGTATTACGCCTTTACGGTGGCCAAACCTGGATAAAATCTTGTGTCTGCCTTGCATCACCATCTTGTTTGTAGCTTGCGCATCTGTCTGCCGATAATCTACTACCTTGGGCATACCGCTAGGTAGACTGCCAACCATATTTCATCGATAGTGGCGTGCCAGGTAGGGGGTATGCGTACTGCTCTCCAGGCGAACAAGATGGTCATCATCCCCGGTTCCATGGCTATGCCGAACAGCCTCACGTTCACCATCGGCCAGATCTCCTGGACCACCGGCTCCGACGACTTCATCGCCATGACCCCGGAGGAGGTGCGGGTTCAATCTGCGCTGACCACTACTTCAACTGCATCGGCTACGGCTCTGACCATGGAGGATCTGGCTCCGACCATGGTGGATCTAGCTTCGACCACACTAGCGTCGTCTTCAGCCACACCGACAACCCATCATCCACTTCCTCGTTACAAAAGGAGGCAGATCGACAACACCAACTTGCTCAACTCCATCGATCAGGTCTGCACCAAACTTGCCAAAACCCTGGCTCTGGTAAGTTCGATTCAAAGTCAACCTAATGAGTAGGTAACTATGACCCACAACAGATCTACCCGACCAGCTCAGGCCAGTCGTCCTGCACAACTCAGTATGGATCTTGTGGTCACATCTACTCCTGAAGGGTGCTCCATTCATTGCCGGCCAGCCCCTGCTACGGGTCTCTGGCTCTCCGAGCATGAAGCCTCGATGGAGAACCACCAGGTCTAGCCCTACGGCCTGCGCAACTTTGTCAACATGGTTCGAATTGAGGATTATCAAGAAGAATCAGTCCACACAGTCCAAGAGGGTGGCTCAAGCTCCTCGTCCGGCATCACATCTAATGCCTCCATTCACATCGAACTCCAGCATCATGACGATGAACGCATTGAATACGATCTGGATATCCCAGACCATGCCCCGGGATTCCCATGATTCCCATCCTTCCCACCAAGGCGAGGGGACTTGATTAATGTCGTCAGTAATGATGAACCACCAGCAGTCGGCGAAACAGAACAAGAAAGGCTAGCATGCGAAGCATGCAACATTGACCGGTTTAATCGCCAACAAATTGAAGCCGAGGCAGAAGAGGAGGCCCGACGCATAAGGGTCCAGCCATGTGACCTTAACAATGCCTTTGATAGGGTGGGGGACAAGTAGGTATTCAGGACTCCAAGCGCCAACGTAGCTGTTGCTATGGCAACAATGCAACGACTACCCAACACCCTGGAAATACAGGCAGTTTGTGATGATATACAAGCTTACCTGATGGCTGCTATGGCCTAGACCGCAGAGATTGTAAATCAAGCCCGAGCTCCATCCATCTCAATCGAATCAAGCCACAACCGCCAGTACTCAAGTCGCTCACAGCCACCCAACCAACGTGGCTCGCGCAATAATGACCCATCAGACAACCGTCAAGGCGGGAATGGTGGCCATGATGGTGGTCGAGACGACAACCGCCGTCGGGATGACAACCGCCGTGACTTTCAAGATGACAACCGCCAAGACAACCATGATAATCGCTGCGATAACCACGGCCGCAGGGTTAATCAGGATGGCAACCGAGATCGCTGTGATGGCAATAATGATCTCTGCCATTACCTCGGAGGACACGATCGCATCAACCAAAGAGCCAACGATCGTGCATCCCACGAAAGCTATCGCCATATGGAATATGATATTGCCCACGGCCCTCCGGGTTTGAAGCAGTTTACTCCACACCTTCACCAAGTCATATGGCCCAAGAACTTCAAGCTCGAAAAACTTCAGAAGTATGACGGCAAGGAGAACCCCAAATTATGGGTCATGCTCTACGAAACTACGTGTAGATCAGCCATGGCTGACAAGCACGTCATGTCTAACTACTTCCCAGTCACTGTTGGCCATGCAAGTCACCAATGGCTGGTCAGCTTGCCGGTGAACTACTTTGATTCTTGGCAAGAGCTCAAGCAAGCTTTCATCGACAACTTCATTGCTACTTGCGAGCAACCCAGCAACAAATATGATCTGCAGCGGATTTGAGACCGGAAAGATGAGCCACTATGCGAGTACGTCCGGTGTTTCTCAAAGATGCACATCAAGGTCCCATCAATCTCCGACAATGAGGCAATCGAGGCTTTCATTACTGGTCTCCGCTTCCACGATGCCCTATGAGACAAGCTCCTTTGCAAGAGACCTGAATCAGTCACAGCGCTCCTAGCCACTGCCAAGAAATATGCGGATGCCGACGATGCTAAAAAGATAATCATCGAAGAAGCAGCAAGAGTTCCACACTCCGACCACCCCCACACCGCGACGACTACCACGGCAACCGTGGTCGGAATGACAATTTTGATCACCGCAACCAGCGCAACGACCCCCGCAACCAGCGTAATCAGCGGCGTAATCGCCGTGACGATTATAAGGGCAAGCGTGCTCGGGAAGATGACGGCGAGGTCAACACCATTAAGAAAGGTGGCAGACGTCGCAACTATGAAGAAGACTACGCCAAAGCATTGAAAGGACCCTGCCAGCTCCACCCCAAGTCAAAACATACCATGGAGAATTGCCATGTTCTCAAGTCTATCTACACGCGTCAACAGGCTCCGGATACGTCCAACAAGCCTAACGACACAGGGGAACAGCGCAACAAAGACAACGATGATGAAGACGCAGATCCCAATCACAAGTACATCAAGCCAACCGATCGTGTCCACACCATCATTGGAGGCAAAGTGTCCATCGAGACCAAATGAGAACACAAGCTGCTCGCCTGCGCCTGCTTGAACGTGGCCAACACCGACAACCTCATCGCTGATCCGTGGCTCCCTCCTTGGTCTCACTGCAAGATCTCCTTCAGCAGAAAGGACCAATGGGCTGCAATACCAGAGCTAGGACGTTTTCCCCTAGTCCTCGATCCTTGTATCAACAAGGTTCAGTTCGACAGAGTGCTGATTGATGGTGGCAGTTCCATCGATATACAGTTCAAGAACAGTCTGCCAGCCCTGAAGATAACCAGGCGGATCTCAAACCATACGAGGCATAGTTCTGGGGTGTCCTCCCTGGACAGAGCTCTACACCTCTCAGGTAGATCACGCTACCCGTGCAGTTTGGTACCCCGGACCACTTCCGCACCGACTACGTCAACTTCATGGTCGCTGACTTCGATGGCACCTACCATGCTATCCTTGGTTGACCATCGCTCACCAAATTCATGGCCATACCTCACTATAGGTATTTAGTGCTCAAGATGCCTACCAAGAAAGGGGTTCTAACTCTCAGGGGCAACGTATATGTAGCTTATACCTGCGAGGACAACAGCTTCAAAATAGCAGAGGCTCATGACCTCTCTATTCGCATGGCTGAGACCATGCTCGATGCTAAGAAGACCTCAGCTGACCACCTAGAGATTCCAGAGCTTGAGGCTCCATGCAAGAACATCAAGTCCAAGGAGCACAAGGTGATCTAGCTGGTCGATGGTGATCCCAGCAAAACAGCCCTTATCAGGGCCAACCTAGATCCTAAATAGGAAGATGCACTCGTCAGGTTCTTGAGGAGAAACATGAGTGTGTTCGCATGGAAACCTGCTGACATGCTCGGTGTACCTCGGAACTTGATCGAGCACTCCTTGAATGTCATCGGCAAGGCCAAACCTATCAAGCAGAAGCTACGACGGTTTGCTCGCGACAAGGAGGCGATTAGGGTAGAAGTTACAAGGCTTTTGGCAGCCGGATTTATCAAAGAAGTGTATCATCCGGAGTGGTTAGCCAACCCAGTTCTTGTATGCAAAAAGAATAATGAATGGAGAATGTGCGTTGATTACACTGATCTCAACAAACACTGCCCTAAAGACCCCTTTGGCTTACCTCACATAGACAAGGTCATAGATTCAACCACCGGTTGCGAGCTGCTTTCCTTTCTCGATTGCTACTCTGGTTATCACCAGATCGCTCTCAAAAAGGACGACCAGATCAAGACATCTTTTATCACGCCTTTTGGCGCCTACTGCTACATGACCATGTCGTTCGAGCTCAAGAACGCCGAGGCTACCTACCAACACGCCATACAGGCTTGCCTCAAAGACGAGATAAAAGATGACCTCGTCGAGGCTTATGTTGATGATGTAGTTGTCAAAACCAAGGAAGCATATACCCTTGTTGACAACCTAGAACACACCTTTGCAGCCCTTAATACATTCCAATGGAAATTAAACCCAAAGGAGTGCATCTTTGGTGTTCCTTCTGGTATACTGCTTGGCAACGTCATCAGTCACGACGGCATATGCCCTAACCTAGAGAAAGTCAAGGCTATCTTAGACATGAAGCCACCCAAAAAGGTGAAGGATGTCTAGAAGCTTACTGGATGCATGGCTGCTCTCAGTCGTTTCATATCAAGATTAGGAGAAAAAGGACTACCATTTTTCAAGCTGCTCAAAGCATCCGAGAAGTTTGAGTGGTCAGAGGAAGCAGATGCTGCCTTCACATAGCTGAAACAATACCTTACATCACCTCCGGTCCTCACTGCTCCCAGAGAAGATGAAACTCTCCTACTTTACATTGCGGCAACTAATCGGGTGGTCTCCACTGCCATGGTGGTCGAGCACGACGAGCCTAGCCACACTTACAAGGTACATCAACCAATCTATTTCATCAGTGAGGTACTCAATGAATCCAAGACCAGGTACCCACAGATTCAGAAACTCATCTATGCCATACTGATAACATCCCGAAAGTTGAAACATTACTTTGACGGATATCGTGTGGTGGTTATGACCGAGTACCCTCTGGGAGACATCATTCACAACAAGGATGTGAACAGGCACATCATCAAATGGGCAATGGAGCTATGCCCTTTCTCCTTGGAATTTGCAAGCCGTACTACAATCAAGTCTCAGGCACTCGTCGATTTCATCGTCGAGTGGATAGACTTAAGCACACCTGCCTCTCAGGGGCCCGATGAGTATTGGAAGATGTACTTCGACGGCTCTCTCAACATCGATGGCATAGGAGCAAGAGTCCTTTTCGTGTCACCATCCAAGGAGCAGCTCCGGTACATCCTTAGGATTTATTTCTGTTGATGCAAAAGTGGATCTACAAACACAAAGGGCTAATACCCGAATCGATATCCAAAGCGTGCCAGTCGATTTGACCTGCTAATCGACAAGGATGAAGATACGAACACTTTGGTCCTGACAACAGCGATACGCCCGGAAGTCACGGCCAAGAGGTGTTCACGCGGAACTCGAGAATCGCCGAAGGTCGTATTGAAACGATGCAGCTCGCCGAATCAATGAGAACTCGTAAAAAGGGAAAAAATATGCAAATTGACGAAGTCGCCGAAAAGTAAGTAGATGCAAATAGGAGTAAAAATTGGTTTTGATATTGATTGATATATCTATTACATTGCCCCTTACTCCATATTTATACCCTGATCTAAAGAGACACAACCAAACACAACTAGGACACCAATCCCATATCTAAGGAAACACGTGACTCTTACATGAATCATACTCTAACTAATATAGAAAAGGAAATCAACTTCTATCTATTTCCCTGTCCGCCTCAATTACGATGGAAATCTCACCGTTCTCCTTCCCATCGGCATACTCCCTATTTCATCGGCAGTAGTCTTCAAGTCTTCCTTCATCGGCATACTCCCTGTTTCATCGGCAGTAGTCTTCAAGCCTCCCTTCATCGGCATACTCCATGTTTCATCGGCAGTAGTCTTCAAGCCTCCCTTCATCGGCATCGACAACAACACCTCCAACCTCATCGGCAATGCCCGAGTCCAAATCAACCTTTCCATCGACCATCACCAGCTATCGGCAACCATCTTTACAAGCTGGCTTTCATCGGCTATCCAAGTATTCAATAACTTTCCCCTTGCCGATTAGTCCACTCCAATTATTTTGACACGTGCAAAAAACGGTGTCAACACATGCCCCCCAATTTCGGAGTATAAAACCATTAATGCTCCGAAATTTACTCCAGATAACGCTTGCCTTCGCCCGATTACCGTAACTCATTCTCCAAGCCAAAACTTGATTTGTTATCAAATCCAATCAAATCTAATCTTGATTCACGCACTTCAGTAAATATCGCACAATCGCCAACCACTCTTGCCTTGATTATGGTTAAGATACCGAAACAATAACCCATCGGCAAGATCTTAACATGATAATGCTGCCATTTTCAGAATTAAAATATCCTGTATCGATATCCCTTCCATGTCATGATTACTTGTCATCAACTCATCTGTACAATCCCCTGATTATCGCGCGAACAGTTACCATATCCCTCTGAACCGCCTTGACCTATATGCACGCGACATAGAGATAAGTCCAAAATACCCTTATTCCGGGCGGCTTATAAATAGATTTCTCCGGAACCCTCATTTTCTACCTTCAGCCTCCAATCCTTGGCATTCTCTCTCTCCGGCGGCGACTCCGACGAACAACCGCGCGACCCCAACCAACAAGAACCCTTCTCCGGCGCTAACTTCAAGTTTCCGGCTCATACCTCCACCTTCCTCAAGACAATGGCCATCAACTTCGACGTCCCCGCGGTTCGCTCCACTTCCATTGCCCTTTACTTTGATCTTTTCGCAAATTCATTCAGTTGGTGATTTTTCCTTTCTTCTGTTCTCTGGATTCTATAACCTTAGGAACTGCGCAACAAATTAGTTATCCCAACCGATCAGCCGCACGTTCAATGCCTTGGACCAATGGGCAACCCAGATCCAACCGATCTGATCAATGCAGAGGTTAACAGAATCCCCTTTAGAGCCCAAAATTTCTCTCTGAATTTGTGGAAAGACACATTCCGATCTTGGCCCAAAACCACCAAAGGGTGGAAAGATTGGTACTTGAGGGTTAATAGATCGATGCAAGTATACTGGGCAGAACGAAGGTTAGACCAATGCATTAGGCTCTCTATTGCCGATATGCAGAAAAATGAATCAATGATAATTGCAGCTGCTTATTTCTGGTCAGACACGACCAACACTTTTATGTTTGGACATGGCCCAGCTACCCCTACCCTTGTCGATATCCACATGCTTACTGGCTTGGACATCTCAGCTGCCGATGAAGGCTCCATTTATGGTAGAAAGCCTGAATATAGGGTGAATACCCGCAACATCGGCGGTTGGACAGGATATATTCAAGAATACCAGAAGACCGGGACACTTAACCAGAGGGAACATGCCACATTCCTGAATATGTGGTTAGAAAAATTTATCTTCTGTGGTCGATCAGTAGGACCAACCAACGCCTTCCTCCCTGCAGCTGAACTTTTGGCTAATGGCGTAAGGTTTCCTCTTGGCCGATACCTTCTGAGCTCCACTTATCATCTTCTTCATCAAGTGTCTTAGAAACTTTTGCTTGGCGAACCCATCGGCAACCTGGGAGGCCCGTGGTGGTTTATCAACATGTGGCTGAATGCCCATATGCACAAACGTTTGCAATGGGACTTTTTTGCTCAATAATTCCCACGAGAAATTGCTGAAGACTATGTGCTTGGGGATGATGAATCGGCAACACGCTCACCCCTCAATTTTGGTGAAGCCATAATTGTCCTTCCTGGAACAGAAGCCAACGAAGACCAAATCGGCAGATTCTTTCAAAGCTTCTACAATGGTCTTTCTCGTGATCATAGGGCCTGGGTGCCTTATATTGACGAAGAAAACAGATTCCCCCTTCTTTTCAACTTTGCCGATAACACTCTGAATCAAGATAATGAGCTCATGATGGCTATCATCACTCCCAGGGCAATTCCAGTAAACACATTCGGCAGCGGGAAAAACACCAACATTACGTATGAATTTTACAACCCATCGGCAGTATCCCGCCAATTGGCCTTTGGGCAACTGCCAATCAAACTCTGCTTCGCCGATGTGATCAAACCCAGGGAAACAATCACCTGCGGAACAGATTGGAACAAGGTAGTACAACTCTCTCCCGATGCCGATACTACAGATGTTGATATATCCACCTGGACACCAATATCTTTCATCGCCGAGTCATATAAGCAATGGTGGCGAGAGTGGAAAGAACAACTGTTCGCAACTTCTGCTCACACATATCGGCACATGATCGACCCTGAATATGCCATCCCTGACGACGCGGTAAGTTTCTTTTAACTCCCTTCTGCTTTTCCCTTCATATATCAGTAACTGACTCTCTTGTAATAGGTTAACAACCCAGCACCATCGGTGAGCAAAAGTGGGAAACCCTTCAATCTTCGACCTGTTTCCCCAACATCGCCGATCGGCTACAACGCTCCCACCTTAGCCGCTTTGACCCACCAGAAGATTCGTACCAAGACCATTACTTCCAAGTCCAAATTGGCTACATCCAGGGCTACTCCATCGGCTGCTGCTACA
Organism: Miscanthus floridulus; assembly: GCF_019320115.1. NCBI lineage: Eukaryota > Viridiplantae > Streptophyta > Magnoliopsida > Poales > Poaceae > Miscanthus > Miscanthus floridulus. The sequence goes on from NC_089581.1 coordinate 82,608,592, forward strand.
ACCTTGGTCAAAGCATTTAAGGTAACAACCTTGTTTATTTTTACTTATGCCGATCACAAACCGTATTAACCTTAATCATCAGGGGGTAAGAGCTGCTACTGGATCGTCATCGGCAATTCCGCCGATATCAAGCACCACTTCTTTCGATGAACCTTCAGAGGTAGCTTCTTGACTTTACATTTTATCTGTTAAATATCATATCTTACACTTGTTTTGCAGCAACAATTGGGTACATCGGCAAACGTACCAGATGTCCAAGCTTCACAACCAACAAGTGTCGATGCCCCCCAGCCAATCGTTGCCGATGCCCAAGCAAAGCGCAAAGCTTTAACAGATACTGAAGCACAGCCAAAACGACAAAGGTCTATGCCGATCCCTACACCTGCCCCAATGTCATTGGTCATCATACCTCAAGAGCCCACCACCGATGAAGTCACAGAGGATATCCCATCGGCAAGCTCAGCCGATCCCCCACATGACATACTCCAGGTTGCTTCCTCCAGTCAAGCACAGGAAATTGCCTTGAAACAGGTAAACCGATCAACCTAGCTGATTTACAATACTCATACTTACCCCTAACTGATCTCCTTTTCTCTCTCTCAGGAACAAGATTCCCCGAACAGCCTATTTTCCTTTGCCATTGACATTTCTGACGACGATGGAGAGGAGACAAGTTCTTCCCTTGCACTGGGAACAATATCGGCAGAGACTAAATCCAAGTTGGAAACCCTCCTGAACTTGCTACAACAAGGTACCGCCCAACTGGTAGATGACTCGGACCCCGCAAAGGCAATTTTCAAAACAATTCGTGGCCAGGTCCCTGCCAATGTTGAAGAAGTACTTTTCCCAGCAGCTCACTTAGAAAGCCGCCAACTGCAATATCAACGGGCTGCTCAGCGCATTGCCGATAGAGCAGCTCAGGCTCAACTCAAGGAAGAGATGCTACGACTGAAACAGATTGCCGATGAGAAGCACAAGGGCATCGGCAACTTGCAGAATTTGGGCGCTGAACTTAAGCAGAAAATCTTAGATTTATCAGCAAGGAAGATGGCTCTATTGGCTGAATTGAAAGAAGTCGAGGCAGCCTTAACTCATGCCCAACAAGAAGAAAGCCAGCTACCCGATGCCATCAAGGCCCTTCAGCAAGAAAGAGACATCCAGGCTCGCAAAGCCTTGGCCATGAAGAAAAGACTCAAGCCTGTGGAGGGTGTTGCCGATGACGATATCAAAGAAATGGAAGAAGCCGACCAGATTCGCCTGCGTGCGATATTAGCTATCCAATCCTTGTTGAACGTGTAATCTTATTTATTGTATCGGCACTTTATGAGACATTGGCATTCTTGCATAATTCTAGCCGATAGTACTGTTATTGGCACTTATACTTTTACGCATCCATCCAGATACTAGGATAATATTTCTTTAAATATTTTCCATTTAACGCTCTGGGAAACACAACCCCTTCGAGGGTTTCTAAAATATATGCATTACCAGGAACAGACTGATTTATCCGATATGGACCTTCCCAATTAGGAGACCACTTTCCAAACTTTGAACTTTTAGTCCCAATCGGTAAAATCAATTTCCAGACCAGATCTCCATCGGCAAACTCTTTTACTTTCACCTTCTTGTCATACCATCTAGCTACTCTTTTCTTATTTTCTTCGATACTAACTAAAGCCCTTAACCGATGACCCGCCACATCTTCCAACTCATCCTTCATAAGAGTATTATAATCATCGGCTGTCAGCTGATTTTGAGAACGTATTCGTCTAGAGCCAACCTTAATTTCCCAAGGCAATACTGCATCGTGTCCATATACTAACTGATAAGGCGTTACTTTGGTTGCACCATGACATGACATCCGATATGACCACAAGGCCTCATTTAATACTGTATGCCACCTCCTAGGATTTTCTTCAATTTTGCGCTTAATGAGTTTGATGATCCCTTTGTTAGAAGCCTCAGCTTGACCATTAGCTTGAGCATAATATGGAGAAGAATTTAAAATTTTAATTCCCATACCTACAGCAAACTCATCAAATTCTCCTGATGTAAACATAGTGCCCTGATCGGTAGTGATAGTCTGAGGAATACCAAATCGGTAAACAATATGCTCTTTCACAAAATCAATCATATTGACCGATGTCACCTTTTTTAAAGGAATTGCCTCAACCCACTTTGTGAAATAATCGGTAGCAACCAAAATAAATTTATGTCCTTTACTCGATGGCGGATAAATCTGACCAATGAGATCAATAGCCCATCCCCGGAATGGCCATGGTTTGATTATAGGATTCATAGCCGATGCAGGCGCTCTTTGAATATTACCAAACTTTTGACACCCCTGGCATCCTTTAAAATATTTAAAACAATCTTCAAGAATAGTCGGCCAATAGTACCCATTCCTTCTGATCATCCATTTCATCTTGAAAGCCGATTGATGTGCCCCACATACTCCTTCATGAATTTCACCCATCAAGCTTTTCGATTCATCATTGCTAACACATCTAAGTAAAACTCCATCTATAGTTCGATAATATAACTCATCATCGAGGAGCACATATTTGGTAGCTTGGAACCTTATACGTCTCTCAACCTTTCTATATGGATCCTTTAAATAATCGACAATCTCTTTCCTCCAGTCATCGGTATCAACTGCCGATGTTAACACTTCCTGAATAGGTTGATACCCTGAAGCATGCTGAGCTAGTCGATTAGCTTCCTCATTATGCAATCGAGAGATATGTTCAAGACGAAAACCTCTAAATCCTTTCAACAATTGCAAACATCTCTCATAATACGAAATCAAAGCTTCACTTCGGCATTCATAAATTCTAGCCAATTGATTTATAACTAGCATAGAATCACCAAAGATTTCAACAACATCGGCATGTATCTCCTTCAGCAATTCTAACCCTTTTATCAAGGCTTGGTATTCAGCTTGATTGTTTGTCGCTGTAGCAACAATCGGCAATGAAAACTCATACTTCCTTCCTTGAGGTGAAATTAACACAATGCCGATACCTGCTCCTTCACCACATGTGGACCCATCGAAGAAAAGTGTCCAGGGAGCAATCCCCAGAGAGTCCACTGTATTACAATGCTGAGTGACAAAATCAGCCATCACTTGCCCTTTAACTGCCTTAGTTGATTCGTAACGTAGTTCAAATTCTGATAATGCTAAAATCCATTTGCCGATTCTACCACTTAATATCGGCATCGACAACATATACTTGACCACATCGTCTTTGCATATGACCGTACATTCGGCAGATAACAAATAATGCCTTAATTTGACACAAGAAAAGTATAAACACAGACACAATTTTTCGATGGCCGAATACCTCGTCTCAGCATCCATTAATCTTCTGCTCAAATAATAAATAACACGTTCTTTCCCTTCAAATTCTTGAATAAGAGCTGAACCGATAACTGTATCATCAGTTGACAAATATAACCTGAAAGGCTTCCCATGTTGAGGTGGAACTAGCACTGGAGGATTTGATAAATATTTCTTAATTTCATCAAGGGCCAATTGCTGTTCAACTCCCCACACAAATTCCTGATCAGCTTTCAATTTAAGTAGTGGGCTGAAAGCCTTGATCTTACCCGACAGATTAGATATGAATCTTCTAATGAAATTAATCTTACCGATCAAAGATTGCAATTCAGTCTTATTGGCAGGAGCAATCACCTTGTTAATTGCATCAATAGACTTCCTACTGATTTCGATGCCCCGCTGATGCACCATAAAACCCAGGAATTGTCCTGCCGATACACCAAATGCACATTTATTAGGATTCATCTTCAATCCATGCTTCCTTGTGCACTCCAGTATCTTTCGCAGATCGGCTAAATGTGCTGTGATATCTCCAGACTTAATCACTACATCATCAATGTAGATCTCCACTAATGTGCCGATGTATTCATGAAAAATAAAGTTCATAGCTCTTTGATAAGTAGCACCGGCATTTTTCAAACCAAACGTCATGACTATCCACTCGAACAACCCCACATGACCTGGACATCTGAAAGCAGTCTTGGGAATATCTTCCTCAGCCATGAATATTTGATTGTAACCTGCATTACCATCCATGAAGCTGATAATTTGATGTCCAGCCGCAGCATCAATCAACAAATCAGCAATCGGCATTGGATAGCCATCCATCGGTGTGGCTTTGTTGAGATTCCTGAAATCAATACAGACACGAAGTTTTCCATTTTTCTTATAAACAGGAACCACATTAGAGATCCACTCTGCGTATCGACATTGCCGAATAAACTTTGCTTCAATTAATTTAGTTATTTCGGCCTTAATGTCAGGAAGTACATTAGGGTTGCATCGGCGCGCTGGCTGCTGATGTGGCCGAAATCCAGATTTGATAGGTAACCGATGTTCAACTATCGATCAGTCTAATCCAGGCATCTCAGTATAATCCCAAGCAAAACAATCTTTATATTCTTTTAACAAATCTGTTATTCGCTGCTTACACTTGGAATCTAACTTAGCACTAATAAAAGTAGGTCTTGACCTATCACCATCACCAATATCTACTTCTACTAAATCATCTGCCGATGTGAACCCTTGACCTAATTTTCCATCATCGGCAAACCTATCCATTAAAACTCCTCTTCAGAACCGACTGCTTGGATCGGTGGAATTTCATAATCAGCAACTCTAAGGAACTCTTTTTCCCAAGCTTCTCCTGATATGCATTTAGTTCGCTCATAAGTATCTGATTCTGCCGATGCAATGATATAAGAAGAATCACCAGGGACGACCTCAATCTTATCCCCAATCCACTGTACGAGGCATTGATGCATTGTAGAAGGAACACAACAATTAGCATGAATCCAATCCCTCCCTAGAAGCAGATTATATGCACCCTTGCCGTTGATAACAAAGAACGTCGTTGGCAAGGTTTTGCTGCCGATGGTCAATTCAACGCACACTGCCCCTTTAGCCGGTGACACATTGCCTTCAAAATCTTTCAACATCATATCAGTTTTGGTCAAGTCTTGATCTCCCTTACCAAGTTTCCGATACATCACGTAAGGCATAATATTAATCGCAGCCCCTCCATCAATAAGTACCTTAGACACAGGCTGCCCATCAACTCTGCCCTTCACAAATAAAGCCTTAAGATGCTGTCTCTCGTCATCGGTAGGTTTCTCAAAAACAGCCATCATTGGATCTAGTGTTAACTGAGCTACTTGATCAGAGAGAACAACTTCTTCCTCATTATCAGATAGTGCCAAAAACTCCATCGGCAACATGAATACCATATTAACATCTGCCGATGGACCCTTATTTTTGTGTTTTACCCGCCATTGCTGATGACCAGGCCTTTCATTGGAGGAATTTTCCTCTTGGTATAAATCCTCCTGACGCTCACGTTGCATCCTCCTTCTCTGCGTCTTTGTCAGACCCTCTGGGCACCATCGAGGAAACTTGGTTTTCCAAACCGGCTGATAACAAGTCCTAGTTGGTTCTACACGACGTATATTAGGGTCCCTGTAGAATATTTCCTCATCGGGAACTCTTGCGTTTGCCATCTCCTCAAGCTCCTCTTGATTCCTTGGAAAATATCCAGCGCGTTTACCAAGCCTCTCATGTACACTAAGTCTGCCCCCCAGCCGATCATGCACTGATGCTCTGCCTCTGATCGGCTCATTGATAGACAAACCATGATTCCCAAGTTGAAACCTCCTTTCTGAGCGATTGACCCCGTAATAACCATTACACTCAGGGCAATTTTCAACAGTTGGCAATTTAATACCTTCTTCCCAGCAATGGATGAAAAACGGACATCTCCAATGATCTTTATGTCGATTCCATTCTTCCTGACGTCTCACTTCTTGCTGTTGTCGATATCGGTCATTACGTTGACGCCAACCCTCCTGCTGCCTTCGATGAGTAATCACAATGCCAGGTCGAGGAGGATTTTTGGAACTACTGCTTTCTCCTAGCAAACCCTTACTTTTTGCATCATCGGTAGTTATCCGATGTTGGGGGTCCACTGACGCGTTTTTCTCAGCAGCCTCTGACGTCAATACCTTGGTCTTTCCTTTGGCATCCAACATATTTGCTGGAAAAGGGTGTTGATCAATTTTCATCGGCTTCTGGGCCTTGGAAGTACCAAACTTAATTCTCCCAGATTCAATAGCTGATTGTAACTGTTGCCTGAATACCTTGCACTCATTTGTACTGTGTGAAGTTGCATTGTGCCATTTGCAGTACAAGATCTTCTTCAACTCTTCTGCCGATGGGATCACATGATTAGGTGACAGCTTAATTTGGCCCTCTTGAAGCAAAAGATCAAATATTTTATCGGCCTTGGTGATATCAAAGGTAAACTTTTCTGGCTCTTTTTGACCAAAGGGACATGATATCGGCTTTTTATTCTTAACCCACTCAGCTAAGCCGATAACTGGTTCTTCATCAGAGTCAGAATCTCCTACTTCTTCAACAAATGATACCTTTTTACTCCAATTCTTTTTAGGTTCAAAAACCCTAGTATCTTGATCAGAGATCCTTTGCACAAGATGACTGAGGCTTTCAAACTCCTGAGAAGCATATCTATCTTTAAGATGTGGCAATAACCCTTGGAAAGCCAGATCGGCAAGCTGCCGATCATCCAGCACCAGGCTGTAGCACTTATTTTTTACATCTCGTAGCCTTTGCACAAAGCTCTCTACCGATTCATCATTACGCTGTCTCAATTTTACTAAATCGGTAAGCTTCTTTTCATGGATTCCAGCAAAGAAATACTTATGGAATTGTTTTTCTAGATCAACCCAAGTAATAATAGAATTTGGTGGTAATGAAATGAACCATGTAAATGCTGATCCAGACAAAGATGATGAAAATAATCGAACTCTTAATTCATCTCTGTTAGCTGCTTCTCCACATTGAATAATGAAGCGATTGACATGTTCCATTGTTGATGTATCATCTTGCCCAGAGAATTTAGTGAAATCCGGTACCTTGTACCGATTTGGGAGAGGAATTAAATCGTATGCAGGAGGGTATGGAGTCCGATAAGAATAAGTATTGACCTTGGGCTTTATCCCAAACTGATCCTTCATAATTTCTGCTATCTTATCGGCCCAAAAAGCATCAGCCTCCTGCTGACGAACCGGTTGAATTTCTACAGGTGCCTGCTGACATCCCTCCACATATCTTTGTGGCCCACGATCTCCAGCAATCGGCATATTTGCCGTTACTTGTGGTCCATTAGCCTGTTGGAAAGGATTCATCGGCTGGGCTGCCGATGCTTGATTCTGGAAACCAGCTTGCATATGACCTTGTTGAATCCCTGCAACCTGCTGATTTCGCTGAACTGCATGTTGAACAGGTAACTGTCCTGACCAATCATTATTAGAACTCATCGGTACAAAACTTACCGATGGCTGGTAATTTGCTGATATTGTTAGATAATTAAAACCGGTTTGAGGCATGAACTGAACCCCAGTTTGACTCATAGCAGGGGCTTTCTGCTGCATCGGCAGTAAGCTCGCCGATGGACTTGAATTGAATGTTTGAACCATAGGCATCTGGAAACCTCCTGAAGTTGGTTGCACAGAAGTAGTTGCGGCATATTGAGGCACTTGAGCCATCGGCGAAACGGCCGATGGTATAGGCGCTCTTCCTACTGCATCAAACCCTTGAGGTAATCTAGGATTGAAAGCAGATGACTCCGGAGGCATGCCATATCCCCACCAATTAGTAGGAATCTGGCTATTCTGAGACACAGGGCCTGACATAGCTGATGCCGATAGATCTGTATTAAGCTGAACTCGCCCTCCTGGTAGTACCTGATCTGATTGTATCGGTGTAGATTGAATATTAGGTGAGCCTGCCAATACTGGAGGGGAGGTAACTTCTGTACCCACAACGGCCGAAGGAGCCGATGGAGTTTTGACAGATGCCGGCTCTGGTTGATGATAGGCAGGCCCAACGTAATGTGGTGCCGCTTGTCCTTCTTTGAGAGTTCGAACCACAGCATTATGAATAGTATTGGACAGCACATTGGAATGATTAATCAAAGCATGATTTACTGCAGAATTAACCATCTCTTGAAGTTTACCAGGACTGGAGTCAAAGGTAACCTGCCGAGGCAACGACAAATCTTGCTTCTGGATGACTTGTCCACTCTTGTTCAAGCTAAACGATCTCAGACAAAGCTGCTTGTATTCTTCTACAGCCTTTTCCATAGCCTGCCTCTGTTCTTCCTTGAGATCTTCTTCTGATACTGCGATAATGTTCCCTGAATCGATCTCGGGATTGAACATATTGATTGATTGGTCCCACCGGGCGTGCCAAAAGATGTGTTGATGCAAAAGTGGATCTGCAAACACAAAGGGCTAATACCCGAATCGATATCCAAAGCGTGCCAGTCGATTTGACCTGCTAATCGACAAGGATGAAGATACGAACACTTTGGTCCTGACAACAGCGATACGCCCGGAAGTCACGGCCAAGAGGTGTTCACGCGGAACTCGAGAATCGCCGAAGGTCGTATTGAAACGATGCAGCTCGCCGAATCAATGAGAACTCGTAAAAAGGGAAAAAATATGCAAATTGACGAAGTCGCCGAAAAGTAAGTAGATGCAAATAGGAGTAAAAATTGGTTTTGATATTGATTGATATATCTATTACATTGCCCCTTACTCCATATTTATACCCTGATCTAAAGAGACACAACCAAACACAACTAGGACACCAATCCCATATCTAAGGAAACACGTGACTCTTACATGAATCATACTCTAACTAATATAGAAAAGGAAATCAACTTCTATCTATTTCCCTGTCCGCCTCAATTACGATGGAAATCTCACCGTTCTCCTTCCCATCGGCATACTCCCTATTTCATCGGCAGTAGTCTTCAAGTCTTCCTTCATCGGCATACTCCCTGTTTCATCGGCAGTAGTCTTCAAGCCTCCCTTCATCGGCATACTCCATGTTTCATCGGCAGTAGTCTTCAAGCCTCCCTTCATCGGCATCGACAACAACACCTCCAACCTCATCGGCAACGCCCGAGTCCAAATCAACCTTTCCATCGACCATCACCAGCTATCGGCAACCATCTTTACAAGCTGGCTTTCATCGGCTATCCAAGTATTCAATAACTTTCCCCTTGCCGATTAGTCCACTCTGATTATTTTGACACGTGCAAAAAACGGTGTCAACAATTTCCCAGCATCGAATAACGCGGCCGAGTATGAGGCATGCCTACATGGTTTGCGCATTGCAGTCGAGCTCGGTGTCAAACGTCTTTATGTCTACGGAGACTCAGCTCTAGTCATCAACCAACTCAACAAGGACTAGGACACGACCAGCGAAAAGATGGATGCATACTACAAATCGATCAGAAAGCTGGAAGGCAAGTTCTACGACATCGAGTATGCACACGTGGTCTGGGGCAAAAATCAAGCAGCAGATGCACTGTCAAAGTTAGGATCATCCCAAGCCAAAGTCCCACATGGCGTATTCGTTCAAGACCTGCTCATGCCTTCCATCGAAGAGGAAGATCCCACGGTCGACAAGCCTCTAGACCAGCTATTGGTGGCTATGGTTCCGGCGTCAAGCACCACCGTGCCACCTCTGACCACTAATCAGCCTGACTGGAGAGTACCTTTCATCAAATATCTGACAGATGGCAGCGGTTACACTGATCAGACAGAAAACAAACGCCTAATGCGTCGTAGTAAGCAGTATCTGCTCGTCGATGGCAAATTATGGTGCAAGAACGCAAAGGAGGAAATCTTGATGAAGTGTATAACCCAGGAGGATGGTGAGCAACTCCTGGACCAAATCCACTCTGGCTCCTATGGCAACCACGTGGCTTTGAGAACGCTGGTTGGCAAGGCTTTCTGAGCAGGGTTCTATTGGCCGTCAGCTGTAGCCGATGCAGAGAAGCTAGTCCGCCATTGTGAGGGTTGTCAGTTCTTCGCCAAGAGAATCCATGTACCAGCACACGAGATCCAGACAATACTAGCCTCTTGGCCCTTTGCATTCTAGGGACTGTATATGATCAGGCCCTTCAAACTAGCTCCTGGGAAATTTACACGTGTCTTTGTGCTGATCGACAAATTTTCTAAGTGGATAGAGTACATGCCTCTAGTACAGGCATCTTCAGAAAAGGCTATCACATTCATCGACCAGGTCATCCACCGCTTCGGCATACCCAACAGCATCATCACTGATCTGGGTACTTAGTTCACCAGGAACGCTTTTTGGGACTTCTACGATGAAAGGAGCATAATAGTAAAATATGTCTCGGTGGCCCACCCTAGAGCTAATGGATAGGTCAAGCGGGCAAATGGTATGATCTTGGATGCACTTAAGAAGAGGATGTATAGAGAAAATGACAATGCCCCCGAAAGATGGCTCAAAGAGTTACTAGCCATGGTCTGGGGCCTTAGAACCCAGCCCAGTCGCAATACCGACGTATCACCATACTTTATGGTTTATGGCGCTGAGGCAGTGCTTCCAGCAGATATAGCTTTTAGATCATCACGGGTAGAGAACTTCGACGAAGACAAGGCCAATGAAGCGTGGGAGCTAGAAGTGAATAGTGCAGAAGAGAAGCGGCTCAATTCCTGCATACGTACAGCCAAATACCTTGCTGTTTTGTGCAGGTACTACAACAAGAACGTTAAAGAGCGGTTCTTCGTGGTCGAGGACCTGGTCCTGAAGTGGAAGATGAATCAGGCTGGTGTCCACAAACTCACAACTCCATGGGAAGGGCCCTTCATGATCAAGGAAGTCACACGACCAATGTCTTACAGGTTAGCTCACCTAGACGGTACGGACATACCCAATTCATGGCACATCGACAAGCTTAGGCGTTTCTATGCTTAACTACTAAGATATGTACTCCTCTTGTACTTTCGATTTAATTCAATAAAGCTATTATGATTTCTCCGACCACTCTAATGTGTCACTTTTGAAGTCTATTGTTATCCTAACTCAACCAGTCAAAACTGACCACCATTCTTTCCCAGGTTTTCGAAGCAGGCCTTGTCTCCGGTTCCTCCCAACGCGTGCATGGGATCTGCTCTCTACACTATGGGTGACCGGTAGGTTCCCTCTGGTTTAACTTATCTGCATCTACATGTGCACAGGCTACGTACCTCACACTCCGACCAAAGGGCAAACCAGGGCCATACAAACCCATCGAGATGATGTGTCGACTAAACTGGTACAACTAAACAGAACGCTAACATGTTCTCACTTAGTTACACCAACACGAGATCCAAGCTTAAATATGTTTTCCACAAACCAAACAAGCTTATGCTGATATACAGTTACGTTATTACAAGCTTGCCTAAAAAGGTCTAAGTTTACAATAACACAACTACATCTTCTTCTATAGCTATAGCCTATCCTATTGGCTTGTCGGGTCACGCGGCACCTACTGCTCGCTGGGCCTGACATCGTGCTTGAGTCTTGGGGACTCTTGTACTAGTCGAGCTAAAGAAGATGGCCCCGTCGATGCCTGGCTGGTCGAGACTGTAGGCTTCATCGGTTGGCTCAAAACTGATGGCATTTCCAGCTGGCTTGTTGATGGCGTATCCTGTACAGGTGCTATCCCGCCTCCACACAGGTTAATGTTGCCAATTATTTTTGCCGACAAGTCCAGCTGGGTCATTTGAAGCTCCTCAGCCTTGTCTGGATCTACCTCCTTCGGGTATCCAGCCTCCAGGCGCTTGAGATCGATTAGGGGGTAGTGAGCACGTACCATGCTTAGCACATGTGCGCCTGTGTACTCACCCGCCTCCTTCACAAACTCTTGGAACCATCCCCATGCCTTTTGGCATCTATCGACCAGTCTGAGCTATGGTGTCCTTGGCACGTCCTCTATAAGCGCTAGGTCGATAAGGTTGAGGACCGGCAAAATGCTCGTTGCCACCTCCTGGCACTAGTTTTTCCATGTGTCCCGATCCTTGGAGATTTCTTGGCACCGCGCCTTCCAGCCATCATGATCTTTCATCACGGCTTCCAGATGCTTCTTGGCATTGACTTTTAAAACTGTAAACCGCACAAGACATTAAAATGTCATACCATGACAAGATAAGGTGGGCAACAAAAGTGAGCAAAGGGGTCTAGAGCACTTACTTTTTAGTTCCTCTTTCATCTTGGTCGTGTGGTCCCAGAGTTGCGACTGGTCGTGCGCTAGTTTCCTATTGTCCTCCTTCAGGCGATCACACTCTATGACCGCATGATTATTCTCCTCTCGGAGATGAACTACTTTGGCTTCTAAGCCTACACTACGACTGTTACTACCAACAATGCAACAATACTTGTCATGCAATCATTGTGATAAAGTAACTACTTACTTGTTCTTTCCTGCTCTTTGTTACTGAGTTGGATGACCAGGTTCTGGTTCTACACCTCTTGCTCTGTCCTCTCATGGTTGGTGGCTTCAAGTTGGTGGCGCAAGCATTCCACTTCGGCCGCCACTTCTTTATTGCTTGTTGTGATCCCCTCAATCTGGTCGAAGCATTTCTTGCGGTCTTCATTAAGTCCTGCATGCAAAAAGCTAAGTAAGACAATATGACTAGATGGCAAGATCAGGTGGTCAAGCACAGCATACTTGGACTTCTATCACCAGTCATTTTGCCGCCCGTTCAACTTTCATGGTCTCTTCAACCTCTGGGATTTCCTCATGAACAACCCATTGGTCATTTTGCCAGCATGACACATATACATGTTGTCGTCTATCCTGTGGATGGCCCAGTACCTCTTCTACTTCATCCTCTTTGGCCTCTTCTTTGGGTATCGATGCTGGTCTGGAGTTAGCAGCTTCTATGATCACTATGGCCTTCCCATGGGTTGCAGCATCGACAAACGTGCTCTGTGCTCTCGCCTCCATCCGCTGCTCCTCGGTCTAACCCATTACCCATGGTGCTGAGGTATTGCCCCCCACAGGGTTGGTGCTCGGTGCATTTGTGTTTGGCTCGGCTCTTCCTTCGACCCCCTACTCGGGGACTGTTGCCTGACTGCTGGTGGGCTGAGGCTCCGATGGATTTTCTGCTATGGGTACCTCCATGGATGGCTATTGCGCAGTCTTCTCTGCAATTGCTGCTGGAGCCACGCTACTCCTGACTAGTTGATCCGGATTTTTGGTGGATGCCGACCTAGTACATCCAAGATAAGTTTAGAAGACAACCATAGTCAATAAAAATTGCAAGCTTACATTAGAGTTACAAATACTTACATGTTGGAAGCGCGGAATGATGTGGCAAAGGCATGTCTCTTTGGCCGTGCTTGCTCCACATGCTATGCGGGTGACACCTGGTATCCCTCTACATCCAACACTGACGTCGGGGCTTGGTGCTCGGCCCCTTCGCCGCTTGTCCTCCGCGCTGCAGTGGTCGGCGATGCGGGTCCCACCGGCACAAAGGAGCCACCTTGCTCCATCGACTCCAGTTGCCTCCTCTTTCAAGGGACAAGTCGAAAGATGTTTGCATCTTCTATGTCATCGTCCGATAGAGTAAAGATCGCCTAACGACGCTTGCTGGCCACTAGCCGCTTACCAGCAGCTTTGGCCGCTGCCTCCTCCCCAACTCCAAGCATGGCCCAATCAATGTCTTCGATCCCGGCGCTGGTCTGGGCGGTTGGGCTGGCAACTTGCGGCCAATCTACACCAGGGGGTGGAGACATGAACACTGTTGCTCTATCTCGACCATTAATCTGGGAAACACAAAGGAGATAACATAGTAAGTTTTTGTTACAACATAAAACTACGGGTATAAGGCAAGATGATTTACCTTTTGGGGAGGTCGGGCGAGCTTGAAAGCATACTCGATGTCATTCAATCTAACATAATTTGGATCAGCTAAGTTAAATAGCTCTGCAATTCTGGCTCTAACTTTGATCTTGTCAAGCGCCTCTTGCCTTGTCCTCGTTGAGTCTACGCTACCTTGGTACTCGTAGCCTAGATGTACCCTCCTCTAGCAGGGCTAGATCCTTCGGCTGATGAAGTTCCCGACCATGCTCGGACCGTCTAGTTTCTTCCATGGGATCATCCCAAGTAGTTCTAGGATCTATTCCAGGTGCTCGAGCTTCTTTGACCAGCTGGTCCTCTTCTCCAGAATGAACCCCATGTCGCACAGTGTGATCGTGTTTAGCTCTTCATGGATGTAGAACCACTTCTTGTACTAGTCGTCAAGCGATGTGTTCCACGAGCAGTGCAGGTACTGGGCCTTCATCCCATCACGAAGGTTGAGGTACACACCTCCGGCTATCTTCGAGTCGTCGCTTCCTTTCTTCCATAGACTGAAAAGATGGCGAACGAAGTCGAAATGGGGCTAGAAGCCGCCATATGCTTCGCAAAGATGAATGAAGGTGGAGACAAGAAGAATCGAGTTGGGATGCAGATTGCAAATCCCAATCTCGTAATATAGACAGAGCCCCTGAAGGAAAAGGTGCACTGGAACCCTAAAACCCCGCTTGAAGAAATATTCAAAAACCACAATCTCACCTGGTTGTGGATCGGGGTACCCCTCGCCCTCCAGCGTGCGCCATCCTGCAAGTTCCTTGTTGTGGAGTACTCCCATGATGACAAGGTCTTCGATGGTCTGCTCGTTGCTTCTCGACTTCCACCACTCCTTCGCCATGACTCTGGCTTTCTTCTGGGCATCACTTTTCGCCATGAATCCAGCCTTGCTGATGAAAGCGGATACGGTGGAGGAGTGATTGGTGATGATTTCGGAGGTATTAGGGTTGGCAAGAGGAAGAAGAAGGCTGCGGCGGCGAATGGTAATGGGGTTCGGTAAAAAGTAACTTACCAATTCTATACTATATTTAACCAAGAGTTCCACCATTTTGTCTGCCCAAGATTCTTGGGAGACGTGCGCACGCGCCGCAGATGGTTGTTTTCACAACCTCGAGATCTATGCCAATATATGCACCTCTTTGTTATCAATATATGTGCCTCTTTGTTATCAGTGTATGCGCCTCTTCGTTGCCAGTGTGAGAGGGCCCACACTGACGCACCTCCTTACAGGTGCTAAGTGACTATTTACTTGAAAGGACAAGAAGGCAGTATGACATGCTATACCCGTCTACTTTTTTGACTAGACATGTCAGATTGGACTTGACAGAGCAAGAAGATAAATAAATACACCAAATAATAGTACAAGTGGTGTTTGGTTCTTTGCCGCACGTCTCGTGCTCAGGGATGGTCCAGACCACTATCGTGCTCGGGGACTGCCCAGACCACTACCGTGCTTGGAGACTACCTAGACCACTACCATGCTTGGGGACTGTATAGACCACTACTGTACTCGGGACTGCTCTGACCACTACCATGCTAGAGGACTTTTCAGACCACTACCATGCTCAGGGACTGCTCCGACCACTACCGTGCTCGAGGACTATTCTGACCACTGCTCGGAGACCGTTCTCCTTGGCTACATGTGATTTGTACTCACATATAGTCGAGAGGCATTTATTTGGACCTTGCTACAAGGCTTATACTTCACCTTCCAGCAAGCTCAGGGACTACATCGGTATGATGCACCTACCGGTGCATTTCGTATTGCTTGTACGATGATTGGATTCTTAACTTCAGTGGAAATTATTTTTAGACCCTGGCACCACGTGCCTATGTCACCTACTACTAGGCTCGAGGACTAAGTGGGCACACTTCACCTTGCGGTGAATGTGTTTATCTTATCGACCCCTACGCTTTGACTGATTGCCAGAATTAGTATTATCCAAGGGTCACTTACATTTCTTTTTAGAAATATAAGTGGGCACACTTGATAAGGAAAGAAATCTTTTTCTTTTTTCTTTAAGAGGACCATGCATTCTTCGGACAACCGAAATCTTCGGCTATAATCATGGTCTACTGCTTTCTGTTCTGACCAGAATGCTGGCACATTCGATTGTTCAATGTTTCAATCAGTTGGAGATGACATGAAGACGGATTGCATTAGCCGAAGGAGATCGAACTGCGTATTGCAGCATAATACATGGTGCTCGGGGACTAGCTGTGGGGGTATTAACCCCTATACCCTTATGGCTAGGCTTGGGCCAGCCCGGATCAGGGGGTCCGGTCCACTAGAAGATGACGCGCGACCCAAGCAACCTGTTCGGAATCCCGCACAAGGAGTCAAGGCGGATTTGGAGATCAAGCAAGATCCTAGTCGGTTAGAATAGGAATCCTTATCTGACCACCTATGGCAATTCTAACTAGCTAGGATTAGTTTTCAGATCTATAACCCTACCCCCGGACTATATAAGGTGGGTAGGGGACCCCTCTAAAAAACATCTCTCATTGACATACAGCAATACAATCAGACGCAGGACGTAGGTATTATGCCTTTACGGTGGCCGAACCTAGATAAAATCTTGTGTCTGCCTTGCATCACCATCTTGTTTGTAGCTTGCACATCTGTCTGCTGATAATCTACTACCTTGGGCATACCCCTAGGTAGACTGCTGATCATATTTCGTCGACACTCGGTCTATCTAGAAGTTTGTGGTGGTATGCTAAACTTCTGATTAGTTTGGTTCCCAAGGCCTGGTGCAAGTGCTCCCAAAAACAAGCTATAAACTGTGGTCCATGATCTAAGATTATGGTCCTTGGTACTCCATGTAGTCTCACAATCTAAGAAATGTACAGCTCAGCGTACTTCCTAACGTGATACCTTATGTTAACTAGTACAAAATGTGCTGACTTGGTGAGGCGATCTACAATGACCCATATGAAATCATGACCTTGTTGTGTCAGTGGGAGGCCTGTAATAAAGTCCATACTTATTTCCTCCCATTTCTAGCCTAGAATAGGCAACAACTGAAGTAATCCAGCAGATTTCAAATGAATGGCCTAGACTCTACTGCAATTGTCACACCTAGCGACATAGGTGGCGATCTCTTTCTTCATCTTGGTCCACCAAAAATGGCTCTTCAAATCTTGGTATATTTTCCTACTTCCCGGATGGAGAGACAACTTGGATGAATGAGCTTCATCTAAAATTTGATTTCTAAGCTCATGGTCCTTTGGTACTACCAGTCATTCCTCAAACCATAGCACACCTCTTTCATCCAACCTAAAATGTTTGGTTTCCTGTTCTTTCATCCTTCTCTTACTATCAAATATACCTACATCCGTCTTCTGTAGTTCGATAATTTTGGTCTCAAGTGAACAACTGACAGTGATATTGTGTAGCACCACATGATGTAACAAATTAAATCCATCTTCCAACAAGGCTTCCAAAGTGTTACAATGAGATTTCTAACTAAGTGCATCTGCTACAACATTGGCTTTTCCTAGATGGTAGTGCACTTCCAAATTATAGTCCTTGATCAGCTCTAACCATCTTCGCAGCCTCATGTTCAGCTCAGGTTGAGTGAAGATATATTTGAGACTTTTGTGGTTAGTGTATATGTGACATACGTTTCCCAACAAGTAATGTCTCCATATCTTCAACACATGAACAACTGCTACGAGCTCTAACTTATGGGTAGGATAATTGACTTCATGCTTTCTCAATTGCCGAGAAGCATAGGCAATAACTTGGCCTTCTTGCTTGAGCACACACCCCAAACCTATACCCGATGCATTACCAAACACATCAAAAGGCTTTTTAATGTTGGGTTGTGCTAAAACAGGAATTGTAGTTAACAAGGTTTGCAAAGTGTGAAAAGCAGCTTCACACTCCGAAGTCCAATTGAACTTTTCATCCTTCTAGAGTAGTCTGGTCATGGGCTTAGCTATCTTGGAGAAATCTAGAATGAAACAATGATAGTTGCCTGCTAACCCTAGAAAACTTCAAACTTTATGAACCATAGTCGGGGCCTTCCAATCCATGACCTCTTGTACTTTGGATTGGTCTACAGATGTTCCATCTTCATATATGATGTGACCTAAGAAGGGTACTTTGTTCAACTAGAATTCACACTTGCTGAACTTGGCATATAACTTATGTTCCCTCAATCTAGACAAAACAACTCTCAGATGCTCTGCATGGTCTACCTCATTCTCCGAATAAATCAAGATATCATCGATAAACACAACCATGAACTTGTCAAGCTCGAGCATGAATATCGAATTCATCAAGTACATGAAGTAGGCAGGAGCATTTGTCAGTCTAAAAGACATGACCAAATACTCGTATAAGCCGTACCTAGTGGAGAAAGCTGTTTTAGGTATATCCACTAGCCTGATCTTAATCTAATGATAGCCGAACCTCAAGTCAATCTTAGAGAATACCTTTGCTTTTACCAACTGATCGAACAAGATATCGATATGGGGCAAAGCATACTTGTTCTTAATGGTCATAGCATTAAGTGGCCTATAATCCACACACATTCTCAAGGACTTGTCCTTCTTCTTTACAAATAAAGCTAGACATCCCCATGGAGATGAACTAGGTTGAATAAGACCTTTGTCCAATAGTTCTTGTAACTGAATTTTAAGTTTGGCTAACTCATTTGGTGGCATCCTATAGGGTCTTCTTAAGATAGGTGCCGTACCTGGCACTAACTCAATCTTAAATTTCACATCCCTATCAAACGGTAAACCAAGAACTCATCTAGAAAGACATCTAGAAATTTACAAACTATTGGAATATCACAAAGGGTAGTGTCCTAGATAGCACAAGAAAAGTTTTAGAGATCAAAACTTTAGGGAAGTGGTACTAGAAAAGCACTACCTCCCTTTGGTTCTCTCAACATAATTGTCTGAGTGAATGTGTCAATGAGAACTCCGTGGTCACTCATCCAACTCATGCCTAAGATCACATCTATGGCTAATTTGAGCAATACTATCAGATCCATTGTGTACTCTTGTATCAAGATGAGCACATTTCTAACTATCTGATTTGTAGAGATAGTAGCCCCAGCCGAACTTATACTATAACTACCCTTGTTTACCTCAATTATTTTCTAATCATACTTAGATGCAAATGCTTGGCTCATAAATGAATGAGAAGCTCTAGAATCAAATAAAATAATGGCAAGATATTTGTTAACAAGCAACATACCGGCGGTGACAACTTCTCCCATAGGGATTTCTTCAATAGCTGTGTAATGCACGTATCTAGGACATGCCTTTGGATTTGCCTGTTTCTAATTACCCTGGTTTTGATTGCCATTCTTCTTGGGATGGGGGCACTACTTGGACCAATGGCCTAACTGAATACAGTTGAAGCATGGCTGATTGCTCCTTGGTCCTGCTGAGCTTCCTTGCCCTCTGTTTCCCTTGGGTAGGGCAATGGTGAATGCCCTATGGAATGTCTTCTAGGAGAGATTGGCTTGAACTTTTGGCAGAGGAGGCCTAAACTTAGGTGCTGGTGGATGAAACTATGGCCTAGCCACCACTAGAGCTCTAGACTAGGAAGATCCTAAGGCGCCTGCCTTAGCTGCTCTTTTGCGGCCCTTCGCTGCTGCATGCAAATTGTTCTAGTTCTACTGGGTCAAGGCATCACTGACAAACTCATTATATGTGGTACACCTTGAGTTGGCCATGGTCTTCATCAGTTTAGTGCCAAGGCCTCTCTTGAAACTTTCTATCTTCTTTTCCTCCGTATCGACGAACCCTGGGGTATATCGGGACAAATTGTTGAAGGCATGCATGTACTCGTTAAGGGTCTTGGCCCCTTGTGTGAGTCACATGAACTCGGTGGCTTTCATGTGCATTAGCCTTGGGGGAATGTGATGTCCCCTAAAGGCTAACTTGAACTACTCCCATGTGACCTGTGAGTTGGTAGGTAGAGAGGACAGGAAATGGGTCCACCATATCCCGGCTAGTCCCTGCAACTAATGGGACTCATATTCTGCCTTCTAATGCTTAGTAACCCTCAACAGATGGAACTTTTGCTCGATCATGTTTAGCCATTCATCCGCCTAGAGCGGTTCTTCAGCCACTTTGAGGATAGGAGGCTTGGTGTCTTGGAAATCCTTGAAAGAGCTATATTGATTTGGCTTAGGCCCTTGATGTTGCTGATGGGCGTGAGCGATGTTCTGCGCAATGAGGCACAGTGTATCCTCCATGGCTCTCTGATTACCTAGGAACTATGCAAATAATTCATTCACACAAGGTGATGGCGGTGGTGGTAAGTCACCATCGTTGCCACCTTGGCTAGTGCCTGCTCTAGTGCGAGTGTGAGTCATCTGCAAAGTTGCAACAATAAGTGATTATTGGATGATGTCAAGAGATTGTAGATGAATTATGTAACCATGCCAAACTAAAATTACTAGAGAGAATCTTAAATTCATACAATAAAATAGAGGCATAATCATCCATCCTCACAACATGACATCACCAATTAGATCACTTATCATACTCGCAACATGTTAATATGAATGTCATAATCCACCAGTAAAACAAAACTAGAATTTCATCAAAGCTCAATCCATAGTGAAATGACACGCAAGTTCCAATGTTACACTGAAGTTACATCACGAATACCAAACTTCAAGCTACAAGTCCATTACATGAATAACAGGGATACATCTAGAGCTTTAACTAGTCACTAGGCTACTCTAATCTTTAGTGTGCTCGCTATCAAGGTTGGAGATAGCATCATCCTCATCCTCTAGCTCAACTTCTTCTTCCTCCCAACCATAATCTTCAACTAACATCTTTAGATATTCTTCTTCCTCATCTAGGATCGGGTGTAGTTGGTTGTTCAAAAAATGCACCTCATGCTGAAGATCAACCACCATGTTCTAGGTCTGTGCAAGCTGCTGGCACAAGTCCCTCTCGACATGGTCCTGCTGCACGGTTAGGGCCTCAGCTCTATTTTGTGCTGCTTCTGCTAGGGTTGCACGGTTGTTTGCTTGGATCCGCTAGCGCATAGCTATGAGAGCCTCGGCACGAGCGGCCTCCAGCTGCTCCCGGAGTCCTACTAGCACTGCCTAATCATCAGCTCTTGCCTCTTGGGTGGTAGCTCTCTGCTAATCAACTTACTCTATTTGGGTGTGGAGATTTCCCAATGCTACATATGCCTAATTAGTTTCCCATCGAGCCTCAATTGCTGCCTTTTTTGTGCTTGCGCACACGCTTCCTTAGCTTACGCTATGCAGCTTTGGCTCTCATGAACCTATCCATGCAAGTGGTATAGGATTCCTACCAGAAGTCCCTGGTGTCCTAATGAGTATAGAACATCTTCATCATGCAAACATTGCACTCATAGCGGGACTAGAACTGTCTGCCCGCTCATCTCGATCTCGGATCAATGCATTGCGGTTGCGCTGTGCCCAAACTGCCATGGATGGATCCACCTGAGGAAAAGTACTAGTGGCACTGCCGGTAAGCTCATTCCCGTGCTACTGACATATCTGACTCAGCACCTCAAAAGCCACTACTTGGGCAGCCTCCCAAGGAGTTCTTCCTTCAGATTCTGACCTCCATTCCTACTAGAAGGGTGCTTGGTTATGAGCTGATATGGTCAGCTGTACTTCATACCATGGTTGTCCCTCTAGGTATACTTCATTCCAGTAATAAAGGGGTGGTTCATAATACCCTGCATAATGCAAGACTCTCCAAAGTAGGGCAGGGGTACCAAACATCAACAGGAAATTTTCACTTCCAGCCAGTGCTGCCATCTGTACCAACAACATGGTGCAACTCTTGTGAAACAACATCATAATAGGAAAGAGTTACTTAACTGAATAAGAGACTTATAAGGGGAGGAACAATGTAAGTATGTAATAATGATTTATCATCATGCATGCACGTTCCGTACGTCCTCATAAACTTAGGAAAATTAAACTTCTAACAACATACACGGTGGCATACATGCGTTCTCTCATATATAACATAGCTAGTCGGGCTACATGTTTCGCTGTTAGTGTACCTGCACAAGAATTTCATTTTAGCCCAACCCCACAATTATATATGCAGAATGTAAATCTCGGCTCTAGGTTGCAAGCTAAATACTTTCATATATATATATATACCCATATTTATACTTCCATATCAAAGCTACCCGAGAGTAAATACGTCCTATGTATACATATAAATATGCATATATAGCCATATCAAAGATAACCCATAATTAAATACTTCCGTATATATATGAGACATATATACACTTCAGTACCAAAGCTAACTCTCCCCATAGACCACACGCTCACATCTTGCGGTCATGCCACTATGATGATAAGTGGCATCTTATCTTGGGCGTAGAGGCATTTGATCCATACATTACCACTCAAGTGAATAGCATCCATACAATAGCACACCGTATGGACGACGAAAATAAAACCCCCAAAGTTAGTACTTAATTAGCCACATGAAATCGTTAACTGGACAAAAAGGAAGTGATCACTAGCACACTTTAGATTCAAACTTTAGATTTAAACACCTATATATATAGCTATAAGTTTCTAAAAATTGGTTTTGGAAAACAAAAACCTTTGTTTTAAATACATATGTGGTAATTAATGTTGAATCTTATTCTGATGCCAGCTGTAGCAGAACCGACTAATTTATAAGAGCACAAGTATAATGGCAGCCCACAAGCGGTCACATTGTCATACTTGAACCCATATAAACCCAGTAGTTCATCGAGTACCATGAAGTGACTCGATCCAATCAACATACAACCAAGATCATACATGATTAAACATATATGTCACACGTTACATAAAGTTTACAAATAAAATTCTTCCATCAGAGTATGAATTAAGGTTATTACAAACCACATTTAGGTAAGATAGCAAATTAAAAGTTTGAAACCAACATCAGCAATATTGTTTAAATATAGTGCCAGCTCACGATCATAGTTCCACAAAAGCATAAGAGAGGGATTAATAAGAGATGCCTGCCCAGGGCTTACTCCTTGTCCATGGCGAGATAGAAGCAGTTCTTGCAATAGCCATGATAAACTATACCATCTGCAACAATGGAAAATAAAACCCTAAGTATGAGAAGGTACTCAGCTAGACTTACCCATCATAAACCAAAAATAAAGTGACTCCAAGGATTATGCAAGGCTTTATAAGTGGAGCTAGCTTGACAACATTTTGCATAAAAAGCTACTAATTCAATTATATAATTATAATTCAGTCATCAAGTTAATTGTACCTATTCATCTCTAGATTAGCAACTAACATGTGGTATATCATTTAGTAGCATACAATAGTAACCATAGCCGATGCAGTAATTCCATGTTCATCATAACCATCATTCCATAATATAGTTACTACGATGTTGGGGCTCATCAAGTTTCTCACTGTCCAGGAGAGATGGTGATTCAAATCGATTTCAACAAGCTGGGAATTTATTCCTAACACAAACCCAGGTAGACTAGATCAATGGCCACCTTAGGTCACCTTTGGTACAACTCAGGTCCACATTTTGCGAGTTCGCCCAGCGCCGCACAATCAGGGACAACCAGCTGCCAGGACATTTAGGACTACATTGCCCTTAGGCTCATGTCTGGCTCCCCGCACATCCTTACTACCATCCAAAGTGTGCACTCTAACAGAATGGGGCCCGACCTGAGTTGAGGTACTCGGCTTCGTGGTCAGAACGAGTTATCCGGCCAGCTAAGTGAGAGGCATGCGTTCAATCTTGTTAGAAGTGCCAACAATGGTACGGTCCTTAATCGGCACAGACAGAATCACAAGAGTCAACCTACACATATACTCCACTCGGCCTCCATTTACATTACCCCATGGTTCTTTTCCACAATAGCAAATATTTCCAATCGTGCTTTGGTATCCACCTATATCTCATAGGTGACACGAAATCACCCGACTTCTACCAGTTTAAGCATGGCTAAGCATATATTCAATTCTGGACCTACACAGGGTTAAAGGTATATGTGTAACAACCCGGATTTTTCTAGAAACCAAAAATACGAGCTTTCAAAAATTTTCTTGCAATTGAGTGAAACATGTAATTGCTAGGTCAAACACAAGTCCAACTCGCTAACAAGACGTTGCATACATGTAGATGGTTTGTAGGTGATTGCCGGAATTTTTCGAGTTGTCCTATGTTTGAGCCTCATTTTGCGTTGGAGAGCACAAGTCCGTAGCAAATCCTTTTGACTCCTTTTGGAATCTCTCATGAACCCCTTGACCTAAATTCTATAATCAACCAACTATCTTTATCAACTCAATGCCCATCAATTGCCAAACCTTGACATGGACCCCACTACCCCTAGTTGACCTCTAGTGGACCCCACTAGGAGGTGTACAAGTTAGCGACACATGTATACAATATAGGAGCCTTGGTTTATTTAGAAAATAGGAAAGCCAATCTGGCCCAAGCAACAGAGTCGGCCCGTGACCACCTCACCTCCCCTTCGGCCCAGCTCCTTCCCTTTGGCCTAGCTCCTCCCCTTTGGCCTGCTCATGCGCGCATGGCCAAGCAGCCCAGCAAGATTGGCCCAGCTGCCCCCTTGCGGTCGCCCCTTTCACCAAGGCCCCCCTCTCCTTGCCTAGCCGGCCCAAGCCGCCCTGGAGAACCCTAGCGAGTAGACGCTCCTAGCCGCCACCGCCAGACCGCGTGCGGGCGCCTGACACCGCCCCATGTTCCACGCCGCACGATGCACGCCGCGTGCCCCTTCTCTACACGGAAGTCGAGGATCGTCATCCACAGTACCTGGAGCCCTAGCCGCTCGCCCTATAAAGACGCCACAACCGGATACCCCTT
This sequence comes from Miscanthus floridulus, assembly GCF_019320115.1. Taxonomy (NCBI): domain Eukaryota; kingdom Viridiplantae; phylum Streptophyta; class Magnoliopsida; order Poales; family Poaceae; genus Miscanthus; species Miscanthus floridulus. The sequence continues at coordinate 82,633,221 of NC_089581.1, forward strand.
CTCCTCCAATTCGCAGCCGCCACCGCCATCCCTCTCCCTCTTCCTCCACGTGAGCAGCTGCCTTCCGACATGCCACCAGTTGCCTCGCCATGCTGGAGGCGCACCACGGCAGCACCGCCTCCCTGCTCCGCGTCGCAACCGAGCCACCAGCAGGAGCCTGTTCCTGCCTCGCCAGAGCCCCTGGCCATGGTGACGCCGACCGCGATCCCCTGCTCCTTCCCCGCCTACGACACAAGCGCGTCCACGACAACCACCGCTGGCCGAGCCTGAGGACCCCGTGAAGTCCATGTAGCTGCACCACCTCATCGACGTCCACCTCAAGCCTCTGCTCCATGCCTCATCCTCGGCCACGGCCACGCCAAGCCCAACGGTGAGCACTAAACCCCCAAGCCCCCACCCTTGTTCATGCTTTTGATGCATGCCTATCCCGGCCTTCGACGCCGGCTTGACCCCAGAGCCTTCCTGGAGTCTGTGGCACCTCGCCACGCCGGCAGCCATGACCCCCTCGCCCTAAGACTGTAGAACTGCCGCGGCCATGCTAAGCCGCTCCATCGTCCTCTGCTCTAGGTCGGTCTGCGCCCGCGAGCCCCCTGGACATGCGCACGCACGTAGCTACATACACGGCCAAGGCCCTGCCTTGCCGGGCCAATGGCGCCTAGGAACAACAGTCACCACCACGGTGCTGTGCACTCTCGCCATGGCCAGAGCATGGCCAGGGCAGAGCCGTTCCGCCCACACCTGGAGGGTAGGGTTAGGGGAAAGCCCACCATGAGACTCGCCTCACCCTAGAACATGCCCTGCCTTAGCCGTAACCGAAGATGAACCCTAACCGCCCTAGCCACTTGACCTCACCGACACGAACGCGCTCCAGAGTGCTGCCGTGCCATGGACCTTCCCACCGGGATTGCGCAGTCGAGCATCACTGCGAGCCCTCGAACACCGCCAACTAGTTGGACAACCCCCAGTACCTTAGCCCAACACCATTCACAACCACCTCGCCGGGCCATCATGTTCCCCCTTGCCGCAGTCATGGTGAGACTATTTCCGATGACTCCATCCACCGTATGGCTCAGGAGGAGACTGATGGAGCTCGCCGTCGCCCTTTGAGCCTAGCCACATAGTTGGATGATGTCCTAGGCTACCTGGACCACCATGAGCCAAGCCTTCGGTCCACTAGACCCTGCCTGATGGTGCACCATGAGCCACACTCATGGACCCGAGCCCAGTAGGAGCCCAGCGCCGCCACATGGATGGCCTCCCCACGCGACATGTGTCTGGGTTAGCCTAGCCCAAATCCATCCCTGTCTAGGCCCGCCAAAGCCCAGTCGGAACCCAAACCAGATGACCATTGACCGATCAGCTTTGACCGTTGATCAGACCCACATGACAGTGACCCAAGAGCCCCGGTCCCACCTGTTAGCCATAGTTTAGCTCTAATAACGCCATGCTAATGTCATGCCGGAAATGAGACCACGCCAGTGCTGACCACCTCGGCGACCACTCCGACTGCCTCGGTGACCACTCCGACCACCTTGGTGACCACTCCAACCACCTTGGCGACCTCTCCGACCACCTCGATGACCACTCCGACCACCTCGGCGACCACTCCGACCACCTCGGCGACCACCTCCGTGACCTCTCCGACCACTTCACTAGCTGGTCTACCCATCCCCCTAGCTATGGAATGTGCTACTCTGCAGTCATGTCGAGTTGTTGCGTCTTTTGGTCATGTTTGGTTCTTATCACAGTGTTGTTGCCTGTGTGCCAAGCCTTCGAGCTGGCTGAGGGATCGTACCTCATTCAGACGCTACGATCGTGGGATCCGTCTAGCCATGACCATGATGCCGAGTGTAACTCGACCCCTCACTTTTTAGTTGACTTCATAGTACCACAAGTGTTAGCTCCTGTCTTCGACCCTAGAACATGGTCATGATGGATTCGATGTCGATACTAACATCGATGCGGATATCACCCACACGCTTTGAGCCCTCCATGACCAAGTCCTGTGGGAGATGACCTGGGAGATAACAATCATGGAACGATGGATGCCAACTCGTTGGTGTAGCTTGTGGCCGCGAGTTCGCCTCGCCATGACCATGGAGCTACACCACTCTTTTGCTTTTTACTGCCTCTTCGTGCTCAAACCCCCATATGCTTGTACCTTGTATGACCATCGCATTTCTTTGATTCCCGCAGTGACAACCGCACCGCTATGAATTAGAGAGATGTCTTAGTGCCAGTGCACCTAAGTCGGGTACCCTACGAGTGGTTTGCGCACTTGGTGTTTGTCGCTTCCTTCCAATGCCCCGTCTTTCATTGTGGCGCGAGTGTTGGAAGAAGTAGACCTTGTCCCTTGTTGTTCTTGTTCTTGTTGCACCGTTAGCCCGCTCTGTTCGATTCCGTCTTGCCCATGATGATTGGATCAAAGACCGAACTATTCCCTTTGGGTTAGCGAAGCTATGGTCTATGTCATACCTCAGACCCGTGCATGTCGACCCGATTGACCGTCTAAAAACCATCTTTCCCGAAGATGTGTCTGAGAACACGACATGGATGTGCCTAGCCAACACCCGCATCTTTTTGCCATGTTGAGCGACCCTCTTCTTGGCTCCTGACATTATTATGTCATGTGGATCGAGGGGACCCGTTGATGTCCAATCTCCTTGCACTACCGCTTTCTACCATAGCGGGCGAGCCGAAGTACGTTGGAGCCAAGTTACAATAGTATTAATCATTCTTGTTTGCTACTCGTGTCCAATTGTGACTTGTGGGATAAGGTTATAAGAGCCGAACCCCATCGTTCTTCTTTCTTGGGGCCCGACTTCCAATCCCCATCGATTCAATGACACCGGATCAAAAGATCGTGAGCCGTGGTGTTTGCTCTAGATAAGCTCTGGCTTAAACCATTTATCAAAAAGCCATACTGGCTTGGCCATGACTTAAGCTTGTGCTTGGCATACCACCACTCATGTTTCTTTGGCCCAGGGGAATTGGACAACCACCGAGAGGGCTAAGCCGTGCATCTCTTATTGTCTCGCTGGGTTATTGGATTTTTCCTGCGTCTTGTCGTCTTTTCGAGTGTTGAGTGCTCTCTTGCCTTGCATGTCGCTTCATGAAGTAGCTGACGATCGGACCAAGAGAACGTGGATGACGACAAGAACTATGGAATGGAGTCAATGCAGGAGAAGGTGACCCCGCTAACGGAACACCAACGAATGGAGAATTGTACCACTACTACCTCTACAACATAGGTGTCATGGCAGCACCCTCTTTTAGGGAATCCTATTAGACATTGCATAACATCTAGAACTGCTAGTGCTTTATAATTACTCCTTTGATAGTACTTTGATGCATGCTACTACCTGAGCCATTATTACCCTGAAGCAACCCACTCTACCACGTCACCCTGCTTTGCGCATTCGCTCGCTTATATATGCTTACTTGCCTGCTTGCTTGCATATTACACCACTATACTTATTATTAACTCCACTTTGCATTATATCGGGGATGTGATGCTGGTGCTGACCCCCCTGGGAATGGTTTGGCTATGGGTGCCAGACTTGGTGGTGTGTGAGTGTGCTGCGTGTGTCTTGGGTGCGTGGAGAGTGAGGGTTGTGTCGACCGAGCTGGAATAACGATGAGCCTAGGGCGAGTCTTGCCATGTGGTGCTACCTGGGCACTTGGATATGGAATACCTATGGCGGGTAAATGGTAATTGGAGGTGTCCTTGGGTGTGAACCTCAAAGAGGTGGAGCTCGGGGTAGAGGTGCTATGGTGGCACGTAAAATGGAAACCCTGATGAAGACATTTTGGCTCGGTCAATCCCTAAGGACTTACTAGTACTTAGACTCACCGGGAATCCTTTACATCCCACTCGCCCTATATGGTGCGGGATGGTCAGACTACTTGGTAGAACAATGCCACTACTGCTAGGCGAACGTGTGCAAGGAGGTACGGGGTGCGCGGTTTCCCCCACACCCTTCCGAAACTTCAGGAGGTCTTGTGGACCTGGCTCTTGACATTCGGTGGTCCCCGGCTCTATCTACGACTCACAGTATCAGCCATCCTAGACTAGACTTGGGATGTTCCAGGGCTGAGAGGTGGGGTGGCATCGTTCTAGGCTAGCAAGCGATCAAAATTCTGCCTAGGAGATACATGGCTCCGAGGATGGCTAATCTTGTGGGTATGTAAAACTTCTGCAGAGTGTTTGGTTGATCGATCGATACATATGCCAACTTGTCGGCTATGGACCTTTCCTGGGTTTCGCTTAAACTAGATAGGAGATGAGTCCTTCTTTCCTCCCTCTAGGGTTGGGGTATTTTCCGATCGTGAGCCTTGAGGGCAGCGGGCCGTTGAGATAAGGCCGAGAGGGAGTAGGCCTGTCGACCTGAGTGTGTGAGATGAGATATGGTGTGGTGGTGTGGAGATGGTTTGGGATGGATGGTTGGTGGATGGATATGGATGGTGTGATGGTGAATGTGTTAAAAATTGGATATTATTATTATATTACTATTGTTATTTACTTCTCATGCGCTAAGAATGCAAACCACAGCCAAATATTAGGATCACCAGATCCCTTATTTATCTTTTCCACTAAAGCTTATCGGTGCTGACCATGGCCTGCACACATCTGGTAGTGTGCAGATTTCCTGCTTCTCAGAGATGCTGACTTTAGAAGGATTAGAAGATCTCGTGCCTACGCTCAGGTTTGGTTCGGAGATGGAATCTACGCTGCACTACGCCAACTCTGATGATGCCTATGAAGGAGAAGCCTTCACTCGATAGTCTTCCGCTAGATTAACTCTGTAATAGGTGTGTTCCCCAGTGATGTAATATCTTGTATTCTTGTAATCTTACGATGTATGACCGTGACATCGACTGAAATATGATAATATGATGGAATCAGTTCTTGGTTTTATCATATTAAAATTCATTCTATGGATTTTCCCTTCAAGGAAAATTGAGGATGTTTCAGTTGGTATCAGAGCCATACTTGACCTTAGGATGAGACCTTTAGTACCAAACACTAGTTTAGAAGCCAAACATTCTATCTGTAGTGGAGTCATAGTTACTAACACTTGATTCCCCATCTTTACCTTGAATTCTACCACTAACTAACTGTCTCCGCCTTGACAAAGTTGACCACTAGGAAATGATTACCTCATCATTGCCCCTGCAAGATCGATAGATGTGTGAGACTCAAAGGCTTAGGAGTCACTTTAAGTCAACACTATGCATACAGGAGTTGTAATGCTGCTTGAGTGCCTGGATCTTTTTGCTTCTTATGCTTCTTGTGTTTATATTGCTTGAGTGAAGAATATAAAAGTATTTTATCTACGTGTGACTCCAGGCAAAAATCAAGGTCGTAATATGACTAGACAAGTGATTTTGACCACCAGTTGGACATATTAAGCCGAGACGTCATATCTTTACCCGTCCACTTCAAAATCGACTTCAAATTTTCAGCCAGGCATGTTCAAAATGCTCTCTCATTTGTTGAAAACTTCTTCCGTTAGCAAAAGCAACTCCATCTTAAATGAAAACTATTTTAAAACTCTCTAAAGCTACCAAAAGAAAGTGATTTCAACTCTTTTCCAAACCTACCTTAAATTTCAAAAGCTTTAAGGAAAGCAAATTGAAAACCAACCTTGTTTCAAAAGTGTTGTAAATTCATTTTTGAAAGACAAAAGTTTTGTTTTACACCATACCTTTAAAAAGCTAGTATTTATTTATTGATTCCAAATCAAAGATCTTGACTCTATCCTTAATATAAGAAGCTCATACAAATAAACCCTATTGATCATCAAGATGGATTATACCCTGGCTTGCTGGAGAACTTGATTGAAGGTTCAGAAGAGGCAGGTCTGGGGCTTGATCAGGAGAAGTTTCCCTTGCCAGTTCATCTAAGATTTCATCTATTCTCAATAAAGTAAATGGTAATAAGCACAAGAGATAGGTGTTATTTAGGAAGAAAGAGAAAAAGGGGAATTGGTTGAACGATGTTACCTATGGTTTCATCAGATTTGTGAGCTTTTAAACTTTTAGCTTCATGAGTTTCTGAAGTTTCGCTATCATGGGTTTCTTCATCTTCAGTAGAAACTTCAGGGGTTGGTTCTGCAGGCGCTGAGGTATTGCCCAGTGTGGGAATTTCGATTTGTGGCTGCAATGGAAGCAATAAATATAGAGGTGGTCAGGTTTACTGCTAAGTGAGGTTGTTAACCTGATAAGAAAATAAAAGATTCATGCCTTAGGAGATAATCTGGCTTTCTTGGTCCTTGGTTTCTTGGGTAAGAGAAAATTGTCAGATGTTTTCCTTTTGCTTTTTCCTCTTGAGGATGCAGCAGCTGAAGTAGCAGGAGTTTTCATGAGTGCCTTTAAAGGTGCTGAATCCAAAGTTACAGGAGCTTTCATGAATTCCTTTAAGTTTGGAGCATCAAACCCCAGAGCAGGCTTGGGACCAGCCGAATAGTACTGGATTGCTTTGGCTGGGGGAGTAAACTCAAGATCCTGTGCATAACCAGATTTTAAAATAAGAAGTGGATTCAGGATGCAAGAAATGGTGAGCATAATGAAATTACCTCGCTATCAGAAGCAAAGTCAGGTTGCAAGTTTTTGCATAAAGAATGAACTGACATATTGAAGATATGAGCATGCCATTCTTGCCACCAAGAGACGAAGAAGGGATGAGCAACATCTATTAGCCCAAATGGAGATGGTTCATATGTTGGCAATTCCCATCCTAATTCAAAAATCTTCTTGGCTTCCATTCTTTCTATTATTACTTCCCTTGACTTTATGATTGTTGAGAAGAGGAATCTTGGAGGCAGTTGGCCGCATCCTAATTGTCTGGCCACCATATTTGGATAGTAAAATTCATAGGTGGACTGCACTAACCTCCCATGATGAAATTCGGCTGGCAGAGTGCAAGGTTTGATAAAGGAGTTGAAAATCTCTGTGGATTCTTGGCCTGAACAACCAATTTCATAACTAAACTTGCAGGGCAAAGTTAAATTTTCATTTTCTCTGTAAGGAAACCAGAGCACATTGCCGAATCCTTTGAAAAACAGCTTGAAGAAATGACCGATGTCTGTGTCAATGCTTATAGATGATGCTGCTTCCCCATAAGTCTGACAAGCCTTAACCTTTGATGTACTACCTTCAGCATAGTTAACTGAAGGAAAACTTAGATTGAAGAGGCTCACAGAGGTTATCTGATGCATATATAGCTAAAGCCACATTTGAACTAACCACCAGGGACCATTCACATAAGAGATTTCTCCACCTTGGCGCATCTGGAGAGTAATCTGATGCATCAGATGATAAGCAGACCCTAAGAGATATTTGCCTAGTGGGATCTGAGTGCCTGCAGCTAAGTCTTCAGCCATTACCATATGATTCAGGGTCGGTTCATTGGATTTTCCACAGAAGATGAATCTGCATAGCCACATATTCATGAAGGCTTTCAACTCTTTGTCAGAGACGGCGCCAGATGCATTCATGTAGTTCTGAATATGTTTGACCCATCCACATCCAGAGCTGACGGCTCTTTGATTACTTTTGCTCTTGTACTTGTAGGGATATACTGGCAATGACACATTCAAGCCAGTCATCATGAATACGTCGGCTAGAGTGATGGTCATAATACCATGACCAAAGATGAAGGCATTGATAGTGTCAGACCAAAAATGAGAAGCTGCTATCAAAAGGGAATCATTCCTGGGTGTCTCTGCTAAAGATAATTCCAGACAATGACTGATGTCCTGACTTTCCCAGTGGCTGCTGCTTTTCTCCAGCATTCTCCTATACCAGTTACGCCATCCGGTGATTGGGGGAAATGGCCAATTCTTGAACGTGTTTGGCCATCGGTTTGATGAGGTAATCCCAGACTTGAAAGGAATTCTTTGGGTTTCCTTCTCAATAATTTCAGAAGGGTCAGGATTTCCCATTGGGCCGAGGAAATAGGAGTCGGGGTTGGCAGCATAGGGAATCAAAATCTGGCTCTTGTATTCCTTTAGAAGATGATTGAAATCAAAGGGGAGTAAATCAAAAGAGGAGCGGGAGGATAAGATGAAAGTTGCCGAATATAAGTAAAGTTTACCTCTGGGATTTCATCCTGGGTCGCCATTGAAGATTTGAAGGAGGTCCGAGGTTGCGCTGAAAGCTTGAGTTTTTGGGCAGCGGCTGTGGTTTTGAACGGTGATGACCTAGGAGGATGAAAGAGCTTGTGGTCAATTTCAGAATAAAACAACTTTTATCCCGAAATTGAGGGGGCATGTGTTAACACTGGATTTTGGTCGATTCTGGAAGATGACAGGTAGACCCACATGCGGAAAGAAGGGTGTTCGGCAAACAAAACAAGCGGTCGGCTAAATGCTTGTGCGGTCGGTTACTCTAGAAGGCGGTAACTCCATTCGGGAAAATAGAAGATGGCAGGCAAGACCGATCGGAAAGATGAGAGTTGTAATAATAAAGGAATTTATAAGTTTAGGGTAAGGAATCGTAAGTTTCCAAGTTTGTTTAGAAGTTCTTTTGTGAATCGTAGTCCTCTAGGACTCGTGTTTTGTCCAGGGTATAAATATTGACCCTCGACCATTGTAATAAGGGTTCACAACCAAATCAATACAACCGGCCCCGTGCCAACTTTCGAGTCCTTTTGTCGTGTCGTCGAGTTCTTCGAGAGGAGTCATCGATCCGTCGACCTCCGTAAGTTCCGACAACCTTGTTATCATGTTTAGTATCATGTGGTGGATTTAGACGTGATGCAAGTAGTCTTGTCTGTTTTCAATGATCGTGCGGCGGATCTTTGCTTAACAATCAAGAAGTCTTTGCTTATGCTTCGTTTATGAGTAGATACCGTGCAGCAGGCGTTTGCTCGATATGCTTAGTGAAAGCAAGATAGTTATCGGCTCTATTAGATATGGCAAAATCTAAATAGATTCATTAAGTTATCCAGTGTTGCATGTTTTAAATATTTTATATATTTGTAACACACTTCTGCCCAATCTAGATCGATATTGTTCGGCCCTCTCTTATGGTTTTACTCGTGCTTCAATGATTATTATTTTCGTATTACCTTCGCGAATAGACAATACACTCGTAATGGCTGAATTATTTTAATCTAGATTGTCACATGTTGCGGGTTCATGCATGATAATTACGTTTAAGCCTTGATGGAACTAGGTGTCGTGCGGCAGATGCAGGTTTTAGATTGGTTTAATCGTGCTTATTTGCACGTTCCTTCCTCATGGATCCCAACTCGGTCGGATTGCTGAGCTTGGTTATGCATTAATTCATAATTAGTTTCACTTGTTCAAACATGTCTTCTTATGTACATGTATTCGGCAATTAGACCTTTACGTGCATTCATCTTACGATTAGCCGAATGGTTTATAAACTTGTTGGCAGACAGCTCTTTATAGCTGTATGTCATTGTAAGTGGCTTCAGGGCCGTATATGAGGAACTGTCTGGTATTACCCGACATGTTCCGGTTTGACATTTAATTGTTCTATCCCTTGTTAGTTTTCAGGTCAAACTGACTGGCACGCTTCCGGATAACAAAGCACCCGGGAACCCGATTGAAGCTACGCTTTTCGGCTTGCTGTGTGTGAGGCACAGTGCATCACATTTTGTGTCAACACCTACCATTAAATCAAACTACAGATGAATTACTAAATAAAATATCTATAAAAGCGCTACTTTTCAAAATGAGAACACAATTTCCAACTATTTTCAAAACCCTTGAGTCTTAAAACCAAAATGGGGCACAACCTACTTTAAAAAGGCATTTTTATAATGATTTCAAAATTCTAAAGGTTGTACCCTTCTTGCTTACGAAATCTATGAAACAAATGATCTGGGACAATGTTTCAAAAGTTTTCACCACCAATTTAAAACCCACTTAAAAAGAGCCTTTCTCAAATTTTCATAAAAGACTCTTTGCAAAAATTAAAATTGTGACAAACCCCGATTTGGTCTTTTAAAAGGTCTCTTCCTCATTCACAAAATAAAGTTTCTCCATTTAAAAAGCCATATGCAAACAACTCTTTCCAAAAGCTCCTATTCAAACCTCCAACTGCGAGATAAATGCATTATTGCATATGACTTGACAATGAGGACCCCTCTTCTCTAGTGATACTAACACCTTAATCTCGGGGATGAGATTCTTGTAAGGGGGGTGGACTATAACAACCCGGATTTTTCTGGAAACCAAAAATACGAGCTTTAAAAAATTTTCTTGCAATTGAGTGAAACATGTAATTGCCAGGTCAAACACGAGTCCAACTCGCTAACAAGACGTTGCATACATGTAGATGGTTTGTAGGTGATTGCCGGAGTTTTTCGAGTTGTCCTATGTTTGAGCCTCGTTTTGCGTTGGAGAGCACAAGTCCGTAGCAAATCCTTTTGACTCCTAGAATCTCTCACGAACCCCTTGACCTAAATTCTATAATCAACCATCTTTATCAACTCAATGCCTGTGAATTGCCAACCCTTGACATGGACCCCACTACCCCTAGTTGACCTCTAGTGGACCCCACTAGGAGGTGTACAAGTTAGCAACACATGTATACAATATAGGAGCCTTGGTTTATTTAGAAAATAGGAAAGCCAATCTAGCCCAAGCAACAGAGTCGACCCGTGACCACCTCACCTCCCCTTTGGCCCAACTCCTTCCCTTCAGCCCAGCTCCTCCCCTTCAGCCCGCTCATGCGCGCGTGGCCAAGCAGCCTAGCAAGATCGGCCCAGCTGCCCCTTTGCGGTTGCCCCTTTCACCGAGCCCCCCTCTCCTTGCCTAGCCGGCCCAAGCTGCCTCGAAGAACCCTAGCGAGCAGACGCTCCCAGCCACCACCGCTAGACCATGTGCGGGCGCCCGACACCATCCCACGTTCCACACCGCACGATGTGTGCCGTGTGCCCCTTCTCTGCATGGAAGCCGAGGATCGCCGTCCATAGTACCTGGAGCCCTAGCCGCTCGCCCTATAAAGACGCCGCAACCGACTGCCCCTTCTCCTCCAATTCGGAGCCGCCGCCACCATCCCTCTCCCTCTTCCTCTGCATGAGCAGCCACCTTCCGATGCGCCACCAGTTGCCTCGCCACGCTAGAGGCGCACCACGGCAGCACCGCCTCCCTGCTCCACGTCGTGACCAAGCCACCGGCAGGAGCCCGTCCCTGCCTCGCCGGAGCCCCTGGCCATGGCAACACCGACTGCAATCCCCTGCTCCTTCCCCGCCTATGACACGAGCGCGTCCACGACAACCACTGCTGGTCGAGCCCGAGACCCCATGACGTCCACGCAGCTGCACCACCTCGTCGACATCCACCTCGAGCCTCTGCTCCGTGCCTCGTCCTCGGCCATGACCACGCCAAGCCCAACGGTGAGCACTGGACTCCCAAGCCCCCACCCTTGTTCATGCTTTTGATGCCTGCCTATCCTAGCCTTCGATGCCGGCTTGACCCCAGAGCCTTCCTAGAGTCCGCGGTGCCTCACCACGCCGGCAGCCATGACCCCCTCGCCCTGAGCCTGTAGAACTATCGTGGCCATGCCAAGCCACTCCATCGTCCTCTGCTCCAGGTCGGTCTACGCCCGCGAGCCCCCTGGACACGCGCACACACGCACCTATGTACATGGCTAAGGCCCTATCTTGCCAGGCCAATGGCACTTGGGAACAATAGTCACCACCACGGCGCCGTGCACTCTCGCCATGGCCAGAGCACGGCCATGCAGAGCCGTTCCGCCCACACCCAGAGGGCAGGGTTAGGGGAAAGCCCACCATGAGACTTGCCTCACCCTGGAACATGCCCTGCCTTAGCTGTAACCAAAGATGAACCCTGACTGCCCTAGCCACTTGACCTTGCCGGCACGAACGCGCTCCGAAGCACTGCCGTGCCATGGACCTTCCCATCAGGATTGCGCCGTCGAGCATCACCGCGAGCCCTCGAACACCACCAACTAGTTGGACAACCCCCAATACCTTTGCCCAATACCACTAACAGCCACCTCGCTGGCCCATCATGTTCCTCCTTGCCGCAGTCATGGCGAGACTGTTTCCGACGACCCCATCCACCGTATGGCTCAGGAGGAGACTGATGGAGCTCACCGTCGCCCTTTGAGCCTAGCCGCATAGTTGGATGATGTCCTAGGCTACCTAGACCACCATGAGCCGAGCCTTCGGTCCACTAGACCCTGCCTAATGGTGCACCATGAGCCACACTCATGGACCCAAGCCCAATAGGAGCCCAGCACCGCCACGTGGATGGCCTCCCCGTGTGACACGTGTCTGGGTTGGCCCGGCCCAAATCTAGCCCCATCCAGGCCCGCCAAAGCCTAGTCAGAACCCAAACTGGATGATCATTGACCGGTCAGCTTTGACCATTGATCGGACCCACATGACAGTGACCTAAGAGCCCTGGTCCCACCTATCAGCCACAGTTTAGATCTAATAATGCCATGCTGACGTCATGCCAGAAATGAGACCATGCCAGCGCCAACCACCTCGGCGACCACTCTGACCACCTCGATGACCACTCCGACCACCTTGGCGACCACTCTGACCACCTCGGCGACCACTTCGACCACCTTGGCGACCACTGCAACCACCTCGGCGACCACTCCGACCACCTCAGCGACCACTCCGACCACCTCCGTGACCTCTCCGACCACTTCACCAGCTAGTCTACCCATCCCCCCTAGCTATGGAATGTGCTACTCTGTAGTCGTGTCGAGTTGTTGCGTCTTTCGGTCATGTTTGGTTCTTATCGCGGTGTTGTTGCCTGTGTGCCGAGCCTTCGAGCTGGCTGAGGGATCGTACCTCATTCGGATGCTATGATCACGGGATCCGTCTTGCCATGATCGTGATGCCAAGTGTAACTCGACCCCTTGCTTTTTAGTTGACTTCATAGTACCATGAGTGTTAGCTCCTATCTTCGACCCTAGAACATGGTCGTGATGGATTCGATGTCGATACTAACATCGATGCGAATATCACCCACACGCTTTGAGTCCTCCATGACCAAGTCCTATGGGAGATGACCTAGGAGATAACAATCATGGAACGATGGATGCCAACTCATTGGTGTAGCTTGTGGCCGTGAGTTCGCCTCACCATGACCATGGAGCTACGCCACTCTTTTGCTTTTTACTACCTCTTTGTGCTCAAACCCCCATATGCTTGTACCTTGTATGACCATCGCATTTCTTTGATTCCCGCGGTGACAACCGCAGCGCTATGAATTAGAGAGATGTCTTAGTGCCAGTGCACCTAAGTTGGGTACCCTACGAGTGGTTTGCACACTTGGTGTTTGTCGCTTCCTTCCAATGCCCCGTCTTTCATCGTGGCGCGAGTGTTGGAAGAAGTAGACCTTGTCCCTTGTTGTTCTTGTTCTTGTTGCACCGTTAGCCCGCTCTGTTCGATTCCATCTTGCCCATGATGATTGGATCAAAGACCGGACTATTCCCTTTGGGTTAGCGAAGCTATGGTCTATGTCGTACCTTAGACCCGTGCGTGTCAACCCGATCGACCATCTAAAAACCATCTTTCCCAAAGATGTGTCTGAGAACATGACATGGATGTGCCTAGCCAACCACCACATCTTTTTGCCATGTTGAGCGACCCTCTTCTTGGCTCCCGACATTATTGTGTTGTGTGGATTGAGGGGACCCGTTGATGTCCAATCTCCTTGCGCTACCGCTTTCTACCATAGCGGGTGAGCCGAAGTATGTTGGAGCCAAGTTACAATAGTATTAATCATTCTTATTTGCTACTCGTATCCAATTGTGACTTGCGGGATAAGGTTATAAGAGCCAAACCCCGTCGTTCTTCTTTCTTGGGGCCCGACTTCCAATCCCGTCGATTCAATGACACCGGATCAAAAGATCGTGAGCGTGGTGTTTGCTCTGGATAAGCTCTGGCTTAAACCATTTATCAAAAAGCCATACTGGCTAGGCCATGACTTAAGCTTATGCTCGGCATACCACCACTCATGTTTCTTTGGCCCGAGGGAATTGGACAACCGCCAAGAGGGCTAAGCCATGCATCTCTTATTGTCTCGCTAGGTTATTGGATTTTTCCTGTGTCTCGTCGTCTTTTCGAGTGTTGAGTGCTCTCTTGCCTTGCATGTCGCTTCGTGAAGTAGCTGACAATCGGACCAAGAGAACGTGGACGACGACAAGAACTGCGGAATGGAGTCAACGCAGGAGGAGGTGACCCTGCTAACAGAACACCAACAAATGGAGAATTGTACCACTACTACCTCTACATCACAGGTGTCATGGCACCACCCTCTTTTAGAGAATCCTATTAGACATTGCATAATATCTAGAACTGCTAGCGCTTTATAATTACTCCTTTGATAGTACTTTGATGCATGCTACTACATGCAACCCACTCTACCATGTCACCCTGCTTTGTGCATTCGCTCACTTATATATGCTTACTTGCCTGCTTTCTTGCATATTACACAACTATACTTATTATTAACTCCACTTCGCATTATATCGGGGATGTGATGCTGGTGGTGAACCCCCTAGGAATGGTTTGGCTATGGGTGCCGGACTTGGTGGTGTGTGAGCGTGCTGCGTGTGTCTTGGGTGCATGGAGAGTGAGGGTTGTGTCGACTGAGCTAGAATAATGATGAGCCTGGGGCGAGTCTTGCCATGTGGTGCTACCTAGGCACTTGGATATGGAATACCTATGGCGGGTAAATGGTAATTGGAGGTGTCCTTGGGTGTGAACCTCGAAGAGGTGGAGCCTGGGGTAGAGGTGCTGTGGTGGCACGTAAAATGGAAACCCTAATGAAGACATTCTGGCTTGGTCAATCCCTAAGGACTTACTAGTACTCAGACTCATCGGGAATCCTTTACATCCCACTCGCCCTATATGGTGCGGGACGGTTGGACTACTTGATAGAACAATGCCACTACTGCTAGACGAATGTGTGCAAGGAGGTACGGGGCACGCGGTTTCCCCCACACCCTTTTGAGACTTTAGGAGGCCTTGTGGACCTGGCTCTTGACATCCGATGGGCCCTGGCTCTGTCTACGACTCACAGTATCAGCCATCCCAGACTAGACTTGGGATGTTTCAGGGCCGAGAGGTAGGGTGGCATCGTTCTAGGCTAGCAAGCAACTGGAATTCTGCCTAGGAGATACATGGCTCTGAGGATGGCTAATCTTGTGGGTATGTAAAACCTCTATAGAGTGTTTGGTTGATCGATCGATACATATGCCAACTTGTCGGCTATGGACCTTTCCTAGGCTTCGCTTAAACTAGATAGGAGATGAGTCCTTCTTTCCTCCCTCCAGGGTTGGGGTATTTTCCGGTCGTGAGCCTTGAGGGCTGCGGGCCGTTGAGACAAGGCCGAGAGGGAGTTGGCCTATCGACCTGAGTGTGTGAGATGAGATATGGTGTGGTAGTGTGGAGATGGTTTGGGATGGATGGTTGGTGGATGGATATGGATGGTGTGATGGTGAATGTGTTAAAAATTGGATATTATTATTATATTACTATTGTTATTTACTTCTCATGCGCTAAGAATGCAAACCACAGCCAAATATTAGGATTGCTAGATCCCTTGTTTATCTTTTCCACTAAAGCTTATCGGTGCTGACCATGGCCTACACACATCTGGTGGTGTGCAGATTTCCTGCTTCTCAGAGATGCTGACTTTAGAAGGATTAGAAGATCTTGTGCCTACGCTCAAGTTTGGTTTGGAGATGGAATCTACGCTGCACTACGCCAACTCTAATGATGTCCATGAAGGAGAAGCCTTCACTCTATAGTCTTCCGCTAGATTAACTCTGTAATAGGTGTGTTCCCCAGTGATGTAATATCTTGTATTCTTATAATCTTACGATGTATGACCGTGACATCGACTGAAATATGATAATATGATGGAATCAGTTCTTGGTTTTATCATATTAAAATTCATTCTATGGATTTTCCCTTCAAGGAAAATTGAGGATGTTTCAATATGTATCTGGACAACGTAGTTCTATGCATCAAGTGTTTCCAATCAACTCTTATAACCTAATGCATCAAACATAAAGGACCCAAGTGATATTTTGTATGGGAGACTAAGAATGCTCCAGAGCTTGCCTTTGAGGAAAGAGGTTGGCCTATGATCCGGGCACTCAAGGAGGTCCTCAAGAGTTTTCTCCTCTTCTTCTAGAGCTATGGCCTGAGGTGTTTCCTACTGTTCCTCCTCTTCTTCTTTGTTGAACTCCAAAAGAGTTATCCCTTCGAACAATCCTATATGCATGAGCATGAAATAAGATATCATGGATGCATATATAATGATATGCATGTTATGATATGATGTGATGAATGCATCCTTATAAGTGTTCTAAGTAGCATTGCATTATGGCAGTAACAAGTTACATTTTCTTTTACTGAGTAGGTGCATATCTCTTCTCTAGTAACTTAAACAAACACTTATGTAAATCATTTTCTGGACTACAAGACAACAGCCACTTGTTTTGACCATAACTAGAGTTATACACATCAACATAATATGGTTGTGGACATTCTGGAAAGCTTATGAAATTTCCTACAACTTTCTTTTAATCATCTCAATGTGATTTAGCAGTTATCTAGGTCAAACAATTCAATCTTTTAGATCTATCCAGAGAGTAAGCATTTCTGATAGCAGACTTCTAATAGCCATAATTCTTAAACCATAAGATCTATAACTATGAAAATTTAATACCAAGTAGATAAGTGAGTTATCTAGAACTTTGTTATTAACAAGTTTCACAAAAAAAGTCATTATCATCATGAAATTATCATCACAACAAAAACTATACATGCAGCCATCTAGTTGAATTATAAAGCAATAATTAACTAGCTGCCTATAAACAAATACTTCTAAGCCTCACTAACAGTATCAACAGATCATATGCATCAAAAGCACCATAGAAAACATCATGGTGAAACATAACTAATTTATTTATATTCATTTATCAATTTCCTTATATAATAAGGTGGTTTAAAGGATAAATATTTTAGTTGCTTAATAAATTCTAAGAAAATTACAGTAGCCTACGAATGACCTGAATAGTCTGCTATACAAATTTCATGCCATTTGGATAAGTGTAGCTACCTCTACAAAAATGAAAGTTACATATACTTATTTTAGCAAAAATAGTTTAGCATAGTGAAAAGTGTCAAGATACAAATTTAATATTTTTTTACTTTCCTCCTACCATGAGAAGACTACCTAAAAATTACAAGATCATATGTTATGTATTTTTACCCTAATTAATTTCACTAGAAACTAGCAATTAATTAGGATTAAACAGGAAGACCATATTTCAAGTATGCTTACTATAGGTTTAATATTTTTCCTAGCTAGAGCATGTCAACACAAGACTAGCAAAATTGTAATCACAATTTTATCACCTTCCTAGCTCAAGTTATGCAATTTCCAAGATAGAAACTATTTTAAAAGCACTTATCTTGCTCAATTTAGTTCACCTAGAAAAATACCATAAATAGTAGATTTCATATTTTTATCAAATAACACACTTCAATATGAATCTAACAAAATTTGGTTCACCTCATTTGGATACTCCTACCTCTAGATATGAATTTTTAAAATTTGCATTCAAATATGTGAAAATAAATCAAGAAAAACATTTCAAATACTGACTGACAGTTGGGACCCGTGGGTCAACGGGACCCACATGTCAGTGACACACAGAGCAGGGGCGTGGCTTGACCGGCGAAAAGCTCACTGACGGCGAGGTCACCGGTGGTAGCGTCACCACCGATGTGTTCCCCAACTCAACCTGCACCTACAGGTACCCTTGGTTTGCTCGGAGGATCACCGGAGCTAGCTCACCGACGAGCATGGTGGCTCGACGGTGGTGCGCTGCGGTGAGCCCATCATCTTCGATGATGGTGAGCCTAGGCGAGCACTACTATGACATCTACAAACCCTAGCGAAGCTCTACGACGTGGATTTGGTCAGGGTGGAGCGGCGACTGAAGCTTGGCCACGTGCATGGTGGCACGGCGGCGTGAGCGCAATGGCGGCATGGCCGACATTGGCCATAGGCTCTTTCCTTGAGCTAGACCTAGCTCCAACCTAACTCTAACATCTAAAAGTGTGCGAGGAAGAGAACTAGGCATGCACAGCCATGGTGGTGTGCATGGCCGTAGTGCTCTCGGCTCACGGTAGTGCGGTTCGCGTTTCCGGCATCAGCGACGTAGTAGCGGCTCAATGAGCTATGGCTATAGCATTCTAGGACTTATGCCCAAGATGAATTAAGAGAGAGAGAGTTGGGAGGAGCATTAGATAGGGCTAGCCATGGTGAGCTCAGAGCTCGGCGGGGCTCCATGACCATGGCAGGCGACTGACGACTTGAAATGTCGCATTACCTAGGCTTGAACGGTGGTAATGGTGGCTCGAGGAGGTAGAGGAGATGATGGCAGAGCTGTGAGCGAGATGGATTGAATGGTGGTGCGGTGGCTGTGGCATGCAAGATCAGCGGAGGTGTGGCGGCTATGGCGCGGTGCTCGGCTTGCTCTAATGGGTGAAGGAGAGGCAAAGAGAGCAAGAGTGAGTGAGCGCGGCGACTTTGCCTCCCTTATCTCCCCTAATGGCCCGACCAGCTAGCCCAATGCCGGTGTGTTGCTGCCATGTGGCGCGCATGGCCTGGTGTAGTCTACCACAACGGCCAACTGATTCAAATCGGCTAAGCACCGATTCCATTAACTGATAGCGCTACGTTGTTCCTCTATATCTCCTAATCTAGTTCGAGTTAGCAAAATTGGTATTAGTGAAAGTTGTAGACCTATGTGAGATCTCTAGCTTTGCTTTAGGAAACATCATCTAATTCATAATGGTTTTCAAACTACAAAGCCCTAAAGTGAGGTACTTTGAAACTGAAAATAGCTTCAACACTTAGAAAAATTTCAAGTTTTGAAAAGAGCATTTTGTTGATACTTGTGAGCTCTATTTGGCCATGTTAGACACTAAATTAGCTCATGACCCTTAAATAAAGTTTGTTACCCATGACAAGAACTAAAACTTTTATTCAGGTCACATAACCATGCAAACAATCTATGCTACTATTCAACTTTGGTCAAACTAGTATCATGAAAATGACATTTTGAATGAAACCAACACTTTAGAAGCAAATTTGGTCTATGTCATGAATATAAACATTGTTCCATTTATCATTCTAGATGTGTCTAAGGTGTTTTCATGACCTCACAACCATCTCATACATTGGTCACATATGATTACAAGCATAAGCATATATATAAAATCAACATTTCATGTGATAAGGTATAAGAATGAGATAAAATTTCATATGCTCATGTTCATGAATGCTTGAATGATGCTTGTGCTCATGAAATGCAGGTGCCAAATTGCAAATCTTCACACTAGGGTGTTACAGACTTTGAATCATCCTACCATGCCATCTTCAGACGACCTGCTCTAGCCAAGTTTATGGCTGTACCCCACTACTCATACCTCTTGCTCAAGATGTAGGGTCCTAATGGCATACTCTCCTTCTAGGGTGACTTAAAGCATTTCTGCGACTCTGACACAGAAGCTATTAAGATCGTAGCTAGGGCATAGCAAGCCTTTGAATCATAAGAGATTGCCAACCTTGCATAGCAGACTTGTAACACCCTAGGTGTTAGGCTTGCATAATTTGACTTGCATTACATGAGCATAATCATCAAGCATTCATATATAAGCTTTTACATATGAAACCTACAACTGAAACATGTGAAACATGCCTTGTTATTTTATGTTTCCTTTGTGTATGCTTATGATCATGAGTGAATAAGTTCAAATGGTTGATGTTAGTCACTAAAGCACCTTAGCTACACTTAGGATGACTAATGGAACAATGTTCATGTAGATCACTTTGTCTAATTAAGCTCCTGAGTGATGATATGCTGGTTGACCTAGGGAGTAATTTATGTAACCAATGTATGAAATGCTTGTGTGACCTTAGGAATACCTTAATCCATGTTTAGAATGTCATTATGAACAACTTTGGTATTCATGACTAGGGCTAGTCTGGTCTTTAGGTCATAATTCTAGTGTAAGTCATCATTTGAATGTGGCATGTTTGACCTAGTTTGAACCATGTCATAGAGACTTTGCATAGATGTGTTCACTAAAGAAAAGTTGTAGTATTTGATGAGAGCAACAACATTTATTTTTGGGTTATAGGCTAGTTCAGCACCTAACATGCTTGAATTTAGCTCACAAGAATCAAGATTTCACTATTTTAGCACCTTGAAATTTTGCTGTCCTTTTTGAGTTAATAGTTTGACGTGCTCGACTTTGTGCCTGATTTTTCTTCCTAATAGTTGAGAATTAGACTTTGAGTTCTAAAGCAATTTTGTAGCTGGTATATAGGTCTACAAGTTTTGTTCTAGCGTCATTCACTGAATTGCATGTTGGATCAAGAGATTGAAGGCTTTGAAATTGTGCTATTAGACACTTGATCGGGCTCTGATGGCCTGAGCCAGATCATGCCATCGTGGCCGACCATGGATAGAGGCTGGCCACCATGTGGCCGCTGCTGGCCAACACCTGGGCCCTCGCCATAGTGCACTGGCGCTCGATACCTAAGACCCTGCATGCCTCATTTCGCATTCACCTGCTCGTTCCCTCACTCTCCAGCGCTCTCTCTCGCTCTCGACGCGGAAGAGCCCAAGCGCCGCCGAGCAGCTCCGCCGTCGCCTAGTGCTCGCTCCACCATGCCATTGCCACATCCATCTTGCAGCTAGCTTCACCGCATTCCCCTTGACCTCCTCGACTTGGTTGCAGCACCGGACGGGCTATGGTGAGGGCGAAATTGCTGTTCCCGCCCTCGCCGGAGATCTCGGCTTCCATGGCTGCCTCCATGGTGAGCTCGTCGCTGCTGAGCTTGCATGTGCATTGCTTTTGATTCCATCCATTAGAGCTTGGGTAGGATGCGCTGCTAGCATGTAGCATGATGTTACAACAAGCCATTGCCTCGCCAGTCGTAGAACACGACGCACAGCGTCGCCGTGCTCTCACCGCCGCGCCACTGCACACGTGGGTAGAGCTCAGTCGAAGCACCTCGCCTAGCCTAGGTAGCCGCAATATGGTCACGTCATCACCACGGAGCTCGCGCGCCTCTCACCGAGCCTTGCTCATGGCTAGAGATGGCCGGCGTACCAGTGAGCAGCGCGCCGGGCCGCCATGGCCAGTGATGAGCATGCTCCGTTGCATCTGCGCTGCCACCACCTAGGTCAATCGATGTGGCTCAGTGAGTAGATCACCATGGTGTGTTCAGGTTTGACCAGAGACCTCAGTCGTCGGTGAGATAACGCCGGCCGACCACTGGACTCTACTTCGGCTCACTAATAGGTGGACCCCGCTGACCTGTGGGTCCCTGATGTCAGTGAGAGCAGTTTAGGGTTTTTGTTAATTCTTTTATAGATTTCTATACTATGTTTGAAAAATCATAAGTTTAGTTGTAGAGGTCCATTTTTGGTGAACCAAATTTTGTTGTGTTCCTTAGGAAGTGTAGTATTTGATAAAAATATGATATGTACAGTTTCTAGTATTTTTATTAGTGATTAAACTATATTTAGATAAATGCTTTTTGAATGTTTACAATCTTGTAAATTATATATCTTGAGCTACAAATGTGATAAAATTGTGATTCCAATTTTGTTAGTCTTGTGTTGACATGCTCTAGCTAGGAAAAATATTAAGCTTGCAGTAAACTTGATTGAAATATGATCTTTCTATTTATCTATTAATAAATGGCATTTTCTGAGTAAAGTTATAGGCATAAAAATATGTAACATATTGCTATGCAAATTTTTGTACAGTAGTGTTGCACTAATATGAAGCTAGGAAAATTATATAATCTGTTGTTTGACACTTTTCTATAGGGTTAACTATTTTCACTAAAATAGACCTTGCTAGCTTGTCATTTTTGTATAGGATGTTATACATGTCCAAGTGGTATGAAATTTTTACAGTAGTATATTGTGAGCACTAGGAAGCTACTATAATGTTATGAGAATTTATTATGCACATTTGGTATGTGTTTGTTATTTCCATGAATTATCTAATTAAATTAATAAAGGCATTTAAATAAATAAATTGTGCTTGACCATGATGTTTTCTATGGTGCTTGTGATGCATATGAACTGTGGGTGTTCATAGTAAAGCTTAGAAGCAATTGGTTGTATGCAACTAATTAAGCATTGCTTTATAATTCAAATAAATGGCTGCATGAATAGTTTTCGGTTGTGTGGATGATTTCATGTTGATAATGACCTTCTCTGTAAAACTTGTTAATAACAAAGTTGTAGATAACTTACTGATCTACCTAGGTGTTAAATTTTCATGGTTATAGGCCTTAGGGTTTAAGAGCTTTGGCTGTTAGAAGGTTGCTGCCCTAATTGTTTGTTCTCTAGATGGATTTGATTGACTGAATTGTTTGGCCTAGATAACTATTGAATCACATGAAGGGTATTAAAATAAAGTTGTAGACAATTTCATAAGCTTTCCATAATGTCCACAACCATGTAATTTTGATGTATATAGCTCCAGTTATGGTTAAAACAATAGCTGTTGTTTGTGGTCTAGTAAATGAATTGTAGAAGTATTTGCTTAAGTAATAGAGAAGAGATATGCACCTACTCAGTAGAATCGGATGCACTTGTTATTTCTTGAATACCATGCTAGTTGAAAATACTTACGAGGATGCATTCATCATGTTTTATCATATTATACGTATCATCATACATGCATTCGTGATATCTTATGCCATATTCATGCATATAGGATCAACCGAGGAGATAACATTGCTAGAATTCAATGAAGAAGAGGAAGGGGATCAGCAGGAGACTCCTCAAGCCGCAGCTCTAGACTCCAGAAGAGCTCCCTAAGTGCCTAGATCACCGTCCCACCTCTTTTCTCAAAGGCAAGCCCCGGAGCATTCTAAGTCTCCCATTGTTTTACAAAATACTACTTGAGTCCTTTATGATTGATGCATTAGGTTATAAGAGTGGACTGGAAACACTTGATGCATGGAACTACCTTGTCTAGATATATACACCTTTAACCCTATGTAGGTCTAGGATCGAACATATGCTTAGCCATGCTTAGATCGGTAGAAGTCTAGGTGATTTCTTATCACCTGCAAGATATAAGTGGATACCAAAGCATGGTTGTCTATATTTGCTATCAGTGGAAAAGAACCATGGGGTAATGTAAATGGAGGCTAGGGTGGAGTCTATGTGTAGGTTGACTCATGTGACCCCGTTCCGTGCCAATTAAGGACCATACCATTGTTGGCACTTCTGACAAGATTGAACTGCATGCCTATCACTTAGCTGGTCAGTATAACTCGTTCCGACCACGAGGCTGAGTAGCTCAACTCAAGTCGGCCCCGCTCTATCAAAGTGTGCACTCTAGGATGGTAGTAAGGATGTGTGGGGAGCCAGACATGATCCCAAGGGTAGGCCGAGCCTGAACATCCTAGCAGCTAGTTGTCCCTAATTGTGCGGCGCTGGGCGAACCCGCGAAATGTGGACTTGAGTTGTACCAAAGGTGACCGTTGATCTAGTCTGCCTGGGTTTGTGTTAGGAATAAATTCCCTAGCTCATTAAAATCGATTCGAATTGTCAGTCTCTCCTAGATAGTGAGAACTTGGCTAGCTCCAATATTGTAGTAATTGCATTATGGAATGTGATGGTTTGGATAAACATGGAATTACTATACCTGCTATGGTTACTATTGTATGTTATCAAATGATATACTACATGTTTGGCATATGATAGTTGCTAATCTAGAGATGAATAGCTATAATTAACTTGATGACCAAAGTATAATTGTATAATTGAGTTAATCGCCTTTTTATGCAAAATGTTGTCAAGCTACCTCCACTTATAAAGCCTTCCATAATCCTTGGAGTCAATTTATTTCTAGTTTATGATAGGTAAGTCTAGCTGAGTACCTTCTCGTACTCAGGGTTTTATTCCTATTATTGCAGATGGCACCATCTATCACGGCTATTGCAAGAATTGCTTCTATCCTGCCGTGGACGAGGAGTGAGCCTTGGGCAGGCATCTTTAATAATCCCTCTATTATGCTTTTGTGGATTATGATCATGAGTTGGCACTGTATTTGAACTATGTTGACAAATGCTAGTTTCGAACTTAATTTTCTTCTGCTACTATCTATCGAACTTGGTTTGTAATAACTCTATTTCATACTCTGATGAGTGAACTGTATCTGTGAACTTTATGTAATATGTGACATGTATGTTGAATCTTGTATGATCTTGGTTGTATGTGGATCATTTATCGAGACCCATCATGGTACTCGATGGACTACTAGGTTTATATGGACTCAAGCAGGACAGTGTGACCGCTTGCGGGCTACAATTGTACTTGTGCTCTTATAAATTAGTCGGTTCTACGACAAGACTAGGCCCGAAGACATGGAGATTCCGACTAAAAAGGCTAGTATCATTGCACCGCCCTCTAAGTCAGACACCATCAAGATTGACCTAGGTACTGGTGATCCATCCAAGATGGCTATCATCAGTGCCCATCTCTCTAAAGAATAGGAACTCACGCTCACCAACTTTCTTAGGGAAAACAAGAATATCTTCATGTGGAAACCGACCGTTATGCCAGGCGTTCCGAGAGAGTTGGCTAAGCACAAATTGAATTTAAACCCTGGCTCAAAGCCAGTCAAGGAATACCTTTGATGGTTCTCACCCTGATAAGAAGGCTGCAATCAAGAAGGAATTCACCAAGCTATTGGTAGCCAGGTTCATTAGGGAAATTCTTCACCCTGACTGGTTGGCCAATCTTGTACTCGTGCAGAAGAAGAACTTGACCAAGTGGCGCATGTGTGATTGACTACACAGATCTCAACAAGCATTGCCTGAAGGACCCCTTTGGCTTACCTCGCATTGAATCAGATCATAGACTCTAGGGCAGGGTTAGCCATTTTGTCCTTCCTTGATTGCTACTCAGGCTACCATAAGATTGCCCTACGTAAAGAAGATCAAAGCAAGACATCCTTCATCACTCATGTTTGGCGCTTACTGTTACACGACTATGTCTTTTGGGTTCAAAAATGCCAGTGCAACCTATCAACGGGCCATCCAGGCATGCCTAAGTGAGCAGATCAATCATAATGTAGAAGCCTATGTGGATGATGTAGTTGTCAAGACCAAGGATCCCTCTACTCTGATCGCTGACTTGAAGCAAACCTTTGACAGTCTCTGTGAGTACAAGTGGAAGCTTAACCCAATGAAGTGTGTTCAAGGTTTCTTCTAGACAGCTATTGGGTTTCCTCATGAGCCATTGGGGTATCGAAGCTAGTACGAAATAGATTTGAGCAATCACTCAGATGGCTCATCCTCACTACATCAAAGACATTTAGAAGTTGACAGGGTGCATGGCTTCCCTCAATCATTTTATCTCATGACTTAGGGAGAAAGGTTTGCTTGTTTTCAAGTTGTTGAAGAAGTCTGGCAAATTTGAGTGGCACAGTTGAAGCAGAAGAAGCCCTACTGAAGCTCAAAGAGTACTTATCCTCCTCTCGAATACTTACTCCACCTGAGAAACGAGAACAACTCTTACTCTACATTGCCAGCTACTACTACTGGTAGTCAGCACAACAATAGTTGTGGAATGGGCTGAAGAAGTACACGCATATAAGGTACAAAGACCTATCTACTATATTAGCGAAGTGCTATCAGACTCCAAGGCTAGATACCCTACATATGCAAAAGCTTCTTTATGCTCTTTTGATTACCTCACATAAGTTACGCCACTACTTTGATGAACACAAGGTTATAGTGGTATCCGACTTCCTACTCGGCTGACATCCTACTGCAACCACAGTGCAACAGGATGCATTTCTAAGTGGTCAGTCGAACTCGGAGCACTCAACATTGAATTTGCCTCACATAAGGCAATCAAGTCCTAAGTCTTGGCTGATTTTATAGCCAAGTGGACCAAAATCTAGCAACCTACTCTGATAGTGATCCTAGATCATTGGAAGATGTACTTTGACTGGCTCTCTCAAGCTTAGAGGTGCAGCTGGTGGTGTTCTTTTCATCTCTCTTGATGGCAAGCAGCTTAAGTATGTCCTACAAATACTCTGGCCTACTACCAACAATGAAACTGAGTACAAGGCCCTTTTACATGGCCTCTGAGTAGCATGTCTCACTCGGTATCAGACGCTTACTCATATATGGTGACTCTTTGGTGGTCATCAATCAAGTTAATAAAGATTGGGACTGCACCAAAGAAACCATGAACGCCTACTGCGCTAATGTCCGCAAACATTGAGAAGCACTTTCAAGGCCTAGATATCCATCATGTTGGAAGAGACCTCAATGCCATGGCTAATATTTTGGCTAAATTGGGATCAGACAGAGCACAAGTACCGACTGGTGTGTTTGTTTAGGAACTCGACTGTCCCTTCAATTAAGCAGGACACTTCTACATCAATTGATACCCTAGCTCCTAACATCCAAGTGCTAGTCATTAACTTGGCCTAAACACAAGTCTTCATCGACTACATCCGGGACCATAAATTGCTTGACGATAAGGTCAAAGCAGAGCAGATCACACGCAGAAGCAAGAATTACATCTTAGTCGAAGATAGGCTCTAACGACGGGGCGCATCCTCTGGTGTTCTCCTCAAATGCATCACACCTGAAGAAGGACAGCAAATTTTAGAAGAAATCCACTCTAGGTGCTATAGTAATTGTTGGTGGATCCTTAACTCACACTTTTAATAGCCAGCACTTATATAAAATCCAACCAAACAGTCACCAAACTTAGAAATATGACTTAAAACTAATCATTTCCACAAGTTTTGGTGATTATTCATTTGTAAGAGGACATGTTAGGATTACAGAGGGAAAGAGCCTAAGTATACAAGAAATGCAACATTGTATACATCTAACATGAGCCTAAAGGGGAGATAGCCCACTCACCAGCAGAATCAGGGCCCGAAGGAAAGGAGAACAAGGCCAAATTCCAACCAAACCATCTCAACTTCATAGAACACCACCATGGGCCAAGTCAAGAAGCCTAAAGGAGCTCGCTCACCAAAAATGGGCACGATTGGGCTCAATGGTAGTTTGGCCACACTACTAGGTGTGGCCTGCACCCCAACCTGGCTCCTTGCGACCCCATTTTAGCAGGTAGCTTCCCATCGACATTGCAATGATGGTTATGTAGGTGCCCGACCTAGGTTTAACGTATCTTGAGGTTGGTTTGCATTTTCCATGAGGGGATGAGGCATTATTCAAAGAGCCCCTCCTCTCCACCTATAAAAGGAGGCTCCTATCTCCTCATTTAAAGAACACACGAGATAGGAAGAGTACCATAGCAAGAGCAAGGGCAACACTACTCAATGGGCTTATGCCCTAGCTAGCTCTAGAAGAGAAATAGGGAGAGATGTGAGGGAAGAGTTCAGGGGAAGAGTGCTAGGCTTGTCGGTAACCTTCTCCCGCTTGTACCTTAGCGAACGTTGGCTTTGTACCTCCATGGGTATTTAGTAAGTGTTTGTGATTCTTATGATTCAAAGTCTTTAAGTAATGGAGCTATACTTTTACTTGTTTGTAGGTTTGTCATCCGTCCCCATGATGGATGCTCTAGTAGAGGACTCCTGATAAAGATGGATGTTTCTAGCTGATGCTAGAGTAGTAGTCGATAGCATAGACATGGTGTCTTAGCTAGCGGCTACTTTTGTTTGCCTTGTACTCTCTAGTTGAGGGGTAGGGTAGCAGGTGGTGATAGCCACATCCATACCTTTGAATCCCCCATGTTTGGGTATGACATAGAGCCATAGACCGGCATCGACTGACAGACCAGTTGCAACCCGGTGCCCGAAGTGAGCAGGTAGAAGTAGAGTTTATCTTCTCATAGACCCAAAAGCCATAAGAATCCATCTCTACCTTTTCCAACTTTACCCCTTGTGTTGTTCTTGGACGAATTAGCTAGAAGAGATACCTTTGCTCCCTATGGAAATACAATACCCTGAATACTTCCAGGTGAAAGCTACAACGATAATTCCGTATGCTTGTGGATTAACTTCTGTAGACGTTAAGAAATACCAACAAGCTTTCTGGCACTGTTGTCGGGGAATAGTTGCTATTTTCTTTGAACCTAGTTCATCGTCATATCTGTATCCTTTCTTTTTATAAAAAAACAAAAATAGTTTTCTTTCATCTTTTCATCATGAAGCCATCACAATTTCAAAACTTTTCTGCTTCAAAGGGGGAGTTCCCTGAGCCACCTTCAAAACCTAACTGTTCATCTGGCTATGAACTGCACCCCAGTGTAAAAGCCATGGTTCGGGCACAACCCTTCTCTAGGCTAGAAAATGAAAACCCATGCCATCACTTGCATGAATTTGAGGAAATATGTTCGTGCCTGAGCATCTCGGGCATGACACAAGAAACTCTAAGGTGGACATTGTTTCCCTCCTCCCTCTCAAGGAATGCGAAATAATGGTTTACATTTGTCATAGGAAGTACGAATGGGGACTAGGATGAACTTAAAGACAAGTTTTGTCTTGCATTTTCCCCATGTCCTATATTGGCTCTCTACCAAGGGCACGGGTTTTCAATGAGAAGGAGTCTATAGGTGCAGCCTAGGCCAGATTTTCAATGTTAATACATGCCAGCCCAGACTTGTCACTACCTGATGGCATGATCTTACATCTCTTTTGTTTAGGTCTTGACATAGATGCTGACCTATGCCTAGACGTGAACTACCGAAGGTCATTTCACACACAAACCTATGATGGAACAAGTAGAATTTCTAGAAAACTTCATAGACTAACACACTTCTTTCATCATAAGAACCAAACTCCACTAGGCGAAAGTCAGTGTCTAGTGTTGTGGAGTCCTCATTAGTCAAAACCAAACACATACCATCCCTAGGATCGACTCATGAGCCCTCACCTGAACCCCAAACACCGAAGGAACGAGTAATTCATCCTTCAGAGTTCCCTATCAAATTCAAGGATTATGGCAATACCTTGAGACACCATGGGCATGAAAAGCTTACACTTCCTTCGAATGAAGATTCCCCTAGGGTAGAACCATCAAAGGAATGGTTGTTGGAAGTGAAACGTTCTTCTAAAGCAATTTAGATTCTTTCACCTTTCATGGCCATGCCTTGTTTGTTAAGTGGAACAATTATAGAAAGCCCTACACAACCCCACGATTGAGACTAATATCATGTCAAATTCATTGCAGAATCCCTTTTGGGTAAAATGCCGCTAGTCTCGACCAACAAGCTCTTCAAAAGTCCCTCGGGACTAATTTTTGAGTATTGTGGGATTACTAAGGCCGTGGCAGTCATAATTGACAAAATCGAGGTTTTCATAGACTTCCATATCTATGCCATCCTTAAGTTTGATATTCTCATAGGCTACCCTTTGGAAAATCATATCCAAGAAAAACCCTCATAGGGGAGCCTAAATGAAAAGTTGGGGAAAACTGCTCCCACCACTCCTATCTCTCTCCTAGGAAGTCCAATGGTGGTGCAGCATCCCAACAATGACCCGTTCAAGGAGGTGAAATTCATATCTCCATTCGTTTCACATGAACTTTCTTGTGAAATAGAATGTTCATCACCACCCTCACTCGAACCCAAGCCATGTCCCTCTGGCCATCCAAATGTTGTTCTCGGTGATGGTTGAGATTCAACGTTGATCCTACATGATTTATCCCTTAAGAAAGAAAACTTCCATGCCATGGACATGTTGCTTAGTACCCCATGCCCCTATGAGGAGCACATCCACCCATCACTCCTTGTTTCTAAAATTTTTAGGAGGATGGTTGTGGATGCTTATGTTTATCATAAGTATTACAAATCTCATAGTGGCACTATGGCACTTACCTTGCAGCTTGAGCAATATGCTAAATGCTGGGTGGTGAAAGCTGGGAACTATACCATCGTGGATAGTTGCAAGATGAAGTTCCTGAGGTCAAGTGTAAGACCATAAATTAAGCACTGCCTGGAGATACCCTAGATTATCATAATAAAACAAACCTTTCTTGTTAATAAAAGCAAGAACATGTTTTCAAGTTAGTATGCACCTTTAGGTATTCTTGGTTGCTAACCATTTCAGGTTGAGATCAAGAAGAACAAGGGTGCGTACCATGCTAGAGAACTTGGGAGCTGCATCAACCATACACCTCGATGTCCTTCGGTGATGGAACATACTCAAGAGGAGGTCCTAACTTTCCACACTTGACTTTTACACAAAAGTCTAAGTGTGGGAGAAGGATGGTGAAAGTCTCACCATAAGTTCCATACACACCAAAGGCCATCTTGGTTAAAAAGAAGAAAAAATGATGATGATGTCGGCTCCACCTTGCTGAAAAAAGAGAGAATAGAAAAAAACTAAAAAAGAGTGTTGAAAAAAAGAAAAAATAGATAAAAAGAAGAAGAAAGAGAAGGACCATTCTCCTTTCTCTAAGACCTTTGCACTAAGGCCCATGGTCCATACACACTAGTTGTGTATGTGACCTAGCCTTTTGGCTCACCTTGAGTTGGACCATGCAACTGTTGCAGCAACTTTAACTTCCATCCACATATGCTACCGATAAGTAAACTTAGGTATGCAAAGGTAAATAAATGTTCATCAACACCGTTACTCATAATTTGCCTCCATGAAAAATATAAGCTTGCTTATAGTAGTTCATGCTTCCCTTGTTTATGTTATAATGCTCTGGTTTGGATGTATTCTCTAGAGGTACATCCATAGGCTTTTTAAATTAAGCATGGTGCTTAGGTTAAAAAAACCTAACTTAATCAAAATTTAACAAGGTGTTGAATTCTAGTTAATGAACATTGAGTTATTATTTTCATAAATAATTGAAGTATTCTAAAATGGAGATGAATCAAGGCTAGGATTATTTTCTAAACTTTACATTAGCCTTGCTTGAGTATACAAAGTCTGGTGAACAAATAAAATATATAATAATAATAATAATAATAATAATAATAATAATAATAATAATAATAATAATAATAATAATAATAATAATTTTAGGTTCCTCGATGTTCAAGCAGGTAGAACCTTTGCTTGTTTCTATTTCTTTTGTTTTTATCGAAAAATAAAGCAGGTACAAAATAAAGTGTGGGGGAGATCTCTCAAAGCACAATGAACTGCACATTTGAGATCTCCCACCAACATGTTGCACAACAGCGAATGGTACATCACGTAGGAGGACAAGACAAATAGATTTAGAGAGGATTGGCTGAACATTTTGGTTTAGCCAAATCACTTCTGATTCTCCTTAACTCCCTCCTCTACAACGTTGGTTTGTGCAAACTCTACCCTCAACTCTCCTAAGTTTTGAAGTTTAAAACTAACAAATTAAAAAGGCAAAACTTATGATGCTCAATCTTCATGCTATCCTTTGATGAAAATTTGCATACTCTTTATTCCTTGCTAAAATTCCTATAGCTTGTGAACAAACTATCATAGGGATCCCATGTTATCTAAGTAATTGGAATATGACATATAGTAGGATGAAAATAAACCTTGCTCTCTCATGTGAAGAACTTGGGATTTATTTTAGGAAATCATAATCTAAATAGCATGCTCCTCAACGATACACAAATTCCTACCAAAGCCATATCTAGTGTTTAGAGCTTAAAACATCCAAAATTATGCTACTTATTCCTGCATTGAGTTTTGTCAAGTCTTGTTGACCCTTGTTGAGAAAGTTATCATGCCCCCCAAGATCCGTATACCCACCTATTTTGTGCTGCTCCTATACTTGGAGTACGCAAAAACATGTTTCCATGCACCAAATACTATTCCTACACTAGGAGTAGACAAAAAAATGTTTGAT
Source organism: Miscanthus floridulus (assembly GCF_019320115.1). NCBI lineage: Eukaryota > Viridiplantae > Streptophyta > Magnoliopsida > Poales > Poaceae > Miscanthus > Miscanthus floridulus. Next base: position 82,665,086 of record NC_089581.1, read on the forward strand.
GGGAAAATACTCCAAGTTCTACAAGATACTGATCTCTCTCAATATGTGGTCTCAAGAGACATGGGCTATGCAAAAGTATGAAAAAGAAAAAAAAATTGGACACATGAAGATCCAAGAAGAAAAAAAGGGACACATGAAGGTCCCAAAGTATTGAAAAAAGGATGAGCACATGAAGGCTCATAAAAAGAAAAAATGATAGCCATGTCTCAAAATAAAAGGGCTAGAGAGAGATCATATCTATAAAAGGAGTATAGTATAGATTTAGAATTGTTTTATCCACACACTTGCACTTCTTGATCTAAGGGTATGATATCTTTTCTCCCTTGGATCCAAGCTTTGACTTAACAAAATATGCGGAGTAAGTATGCCTTCATATCTTTCCCTACCCAAAGATCCACATAAGCATTTTAGAAGTAGGAAAGAAAGAGGCAACACTATGATATGCCTTGGTGAGGAACCAAACACAAACTTGAGTGATCCGAGAGAATCATTTGAGGAGCAAAGCTATATTTATGCGTTCAAAATCAAATGAAAACCCAAGTTTCTGAACTAAGTGATGCAAGGGTTTTTGAATCCATGCTGTTCCATTATTCAATTACCCAAGATAATATGGTAGACACTTTAAAGTTCATAAGTGCAGGTGAAGCTTGGAATAACTTGTATTCAGATGTCATATCAAGGAGATGACCCATCTTAGTCCTTAACTTTACTCAGAGGACGAGCAAAGGGCTAAGTGCGGGGGAGTTGTTAGGCAATCCTTAACTCACACTTTTAACCACCAACACTTATATAAAATCCATCCAAATAGATACCAACACTTAAAATGAATCATTTCCACAAGTTTTGGTGATTAATCATTTTCAGGACATGTTAGGATTACAGAGGAAAAGAGCCTAAAGTATATAAGAAATGCAACATTGTAGACATCTAACATGAGCCAAAGGGGAGATAGCCCACTCACCAGCAGAATCAGGGCCCGAAGGAATGGAGAACAATGCCAAATTCCAACCAAACCATCTCAACTTCGCAGAACACCACCATGGGCCAAGTCAAGAAGCCCAAAGGAGTTGGCTCACCAAAAATGGGAGTGATTAGGCTCAGTGGTGGTGCGGCCACACCACATGGTGCGGTCGCACCCCAACTAGCCCCTCTCAAGCCCATTTTTGGTAAGTAGCTTCCCACCTAATGTTGCAATGACGGTTATGTAGGTGCCCGGCCAGGTTCAACATATCTTGAGGTCAGGTTTGCACTTTCCATGAGGGGATGAGGCATTATTCAAAGAGCCCCCTCCTCTTCACCTATAAAAGGAGCCTCCCCTCTCCTCATTTAAAGAACACACTGTGAGAGGAAGAGCACCATAGCAAGAGCAAGAGCAACACTGCTCAATGAGCTTATGCCCTAGCTAGCTCTATAAGAGAAATATGGAGAGATGTAAGGGAAGAGTTCGGGGAAGAAGTGTCGGTCTTGTTAGTAACCTTCCCCTGCTTCTACCTCGGTGAATGCTGGCTTTGTACCTCCACGGGTATTTAGTAAGTGTTCATGATTCTTATTAATCAAAGTCTTTGAGTAATTGAGCTATACTTTTACTTGTTTGTGGGTTCGTCAGTCCGTCCCCATGACGGATGTGTTGACACCAAAATTTGGTAAGCTTACCCTAGGAGAGGAAAGTATCAACCGATGATATGAAAGACATGAAAATCATATTTGCAAGCCAGCCACATGTTTAGTTAAGTTAAGTCATTTATGATGTATTGCCGGGTAGACAAAGGTTATTTGATATTCTAAATACTCGACAAGGAGACATAGTCTAGTTTGATTAATCTACTACAGAGATCATATGTGGACAAGTCCAAAAGAAGTACTATTGCTGACCTGAATATTTATACATGAGGAAAAGTAGGAAAGGAAATAGGTCGGTGGTTGCTTGCAATCAAACGAAGTTTCATGCATACAAGATAGATCAGTCCAAGAGAAATTGTCAATTTGATCTTGCAAGCTAATAGAGAAAGAAATCAAGAAATATACACATATATGGATGTCCAGGTGCACATCAATGATGAGAAGCAAGGATGTATATCTTGTATATGCATATACGAGGCTGGCTACGTGTCATACACATACTCAGCAAAATAACTGTGTCTGCGTACAAAGACTTAAGACACGTCGAACGAGGAGAGCCAGATAGATGGAGGTTCATAGGCATGGTGAGGCATCATAGAATACGTTTCCAAGTACACCACATTTGCTTGCTGAGATGTAACGTAAGGAAGGAAACCCACATATGGCTAGAAGGAAGATACGAATGCAGGCTTTGAGAAAGTCCACCATAGGGTGGAGTCCTCGCACACGTCAATCAAGGGGATATTATTTGGCAGTTTAGGATTAACGAAGGGTCCTTGTACTTCGTAGGGATTTTTCAGTTAGACTATTCTTGTATGCAAAGCCAGACACATCCCTATAAATATAAATGGTATGTCCTATTGTAAAGGGATCATCTCTCAATCAATCAATACAATTACTTTTTTGGCTTCACTGCCAACCCTTAGGAGTAGGAGTAGTGTAGAAACTCGGTGAGTTCTTCAACAAGCAGGGCTACATCGATTGATTGACCTTTGGCTTGTCTATGAGTACCATGATGACTTTTATTATTACTTGTAAGGCTACATCAGCCGATTGATCTCTTACAAGTTGTAGTAAAAGTTAGTTACCTATTTGTATCATTATTTGTAAGGCTACATCAACAGATTGATCTCTTGAAGATACTGATATTTTTCAAAGTTATCGATCTTATAATAAATAACTTGTTATTTAATACAATATCACCAGTTATCGAATCTACAAGGATTAGCAAGTCCTTCTTGCTATTTTTGGTTGATTCACCAGTTATCGATCATGTTATAATTAATGTTTATTAATTATAACAATATCACAATTTACCCAATTAGGATAGAGATGAACCTGGCACCACATCATATTTAATTGGTCGTCTCCTAGCTTTGTCAAGCCTAGATCCTAGTCTTGATGACTCTTTTTGCTAGATCGGCTATTTCATCTCAGTCTTAATTGTACATAGTACGCTTTCAAAGGAATGTTTTAATCTTGAGCAAATTTATTAGTTAGTAATGATCTGATCTATCGTTACTACCATACCTACATCGATCCGGTCAAACCTCACTGGTAGGGCTTTAAATCAGAGATTATTGGTTGATAGATTTACTCATGGTCAAGACACATCTTGCGATTGTTTACTATGCCTGCATCGGTTGTTTTTAGCCGATCGCCTTTGCTTTCACGTCTATAGTTTGTTTTCATGACTCGGTTGAAATATAGATAGATTTATAGACTTCTTGGCTTTAGTTCATTCTCATTGTCATAACTACATTGATCCGATCGAACCTGACTGTTAATGGTAATAGATTAGATCTGGTTTATGTGTGAATCTAGTTATAGTGAACATTCGATTGCTCACATGCTATAATACTTTTTCTACCTAAATAAGCTATTTTAGCCGATAGATTATGCTTCCATACTAGATCTATGAATATTGGTTACGAAAGGCTTTTATAATTGTACTTGTTTTGGTTGATTAACCTTTATTAAATCATCATGATCTATGAATATCAGTCATTATCCTCATGCCATCATCATTCAACAATGGTCGATTCCTTCTATTTCAATATATTTTTATTCATGGACATGCTGGATATCGACTCTTTAGTCGATAGCCTTATACATCAGCTATCGAGCCACATATTTGGAACTATCTAGTTCAACACCAACACGTTCCACCTTAAACTACTGATTATTCTCTCTTTGTCAATTGTAGGGTCAAATTGACTGGCATGCCTTTGGTCCTGAAACCGACCATTCTTGTGTTGAAGCTAAGCAGATCTTTGGGCTCACTCTGTAAGATCATCTAGCTTGCTGTGTGTTGATCACATTGTCACATTTTTTCTGTCAACACACTTTTTGGCATGTTCGATGGGACTACAATAGTTTGATCAGAAGTTAGAGATATGAATTCCGAGCATTGAAAAGTGCTTAACTCTACTTGGATGCATGCTGCTAGAATTCACGTATGGAAGAAACTACAAAAAGAATAGGGCATATCGTTGTAGGCTTTGTGTCTACTAGTACGTGTCATTACTCCATGTAGATCATCATGTTTCAAGAAGGAGCGTTCAATGCGTTTATAGTATGAAGATCCAGCAAGTAATCTAGGGTGTGTCAGTGCGTCTACTGGTCCCAAGGAGTTAATGCATCTACTGGAGACATGCAGGATACTTGCTACATGTGCAAATCTGATTCCAAAGAGTTGGATTTGTTGACGAAGCAGACTAATGATCATACAGTAGATGAGTAGCCAATAGTCACGTCACCTTGCAGACAACCAGTAAGTGTCAATGAATGCTATGAAGATACATGAATCAGCTATTGGAGAGCAAAATCGACTTTTCATGAAAGGGATCGACTCGATACAATATATTTTAGTTCAAAATGCAAGCTGATGAAAACAGATCAAGACATCAATGCAATCTGATGGAGCCTTTTATTTAGTTGGATTTGAGAGAATGCATCACCAGACTTTAGTGCATCACATATGACTTGCTTGGTGAATGAAGACACTTGTACACATGATAAGAGAAAGCAAACAAGGGACATGCTAGATGAACAACATGTAACAGGAGTCATGTCTTTACCTAACTCATGGATGGAGGAGTCTCAGCAAATATATGTGATTTCTTTTTGTAGTTGGAAATATAAAAATTCAAATGGGAATTAATTGTTTGGCTAGAAAGCTCTGTACAGATGTTAGATATTGGTATCAACCATGCAAGGCCAAACAAAGTAAGGGGGATTAGGAAAGCGAATTAGACTTATGGTCTCTCATCGGTTACTTCTTCACTGCTATCTATTATTCCCTCACTTCCAACATCTCCAAGACTAGATATATAGCCGATGGGATTAAAGTTGTCCAATGAAATTTTGAGCTAATGAAATTATTTTATCAAGAGCGACTGATAAATTTCCATCGGATTGGGTTATATGGCTTGTTCATGTTTGACGACATATGTGCGAGAACATGACTACAAGATGGGTGGATGAATATATAAGTATTTGGCATGGATACTCAGAAGGATGTTATGCTTTGTCGGAGTTACCTAGAAGGATCTAAGTCTAGCCCATTTTCCAAAGAAACATGCTATCTGGTATACGACATCAAGTCAACTACTGTACATTGATTGTCGGACAGGCCATGTGAGATATCGACTGGGAGAATAGTAAGCCGTAATCTTAATTTGAGTTGCAGTGCAATCCAATGATATATAAGCATATTATATTCCATTGGCCAAAATAAAATATAGTATATGTCTGAATATAATACAATCACATATGGTATGAAGATGCGAGGAAACAAAGCTGGAAGCCATAAGAAACCAAAGACATTACCATCAACACACATCATATGAGAGAAGATCATCAGCTAGTGATTACTATTGGTGTATAGTTGATAGAAGGAGATTGTCAGCCAAAAGTTATTGTCAGCACATGAAAAATCAGCTCCAAGTATTGATAAGTGCTTAGAGTATATTTAAATATCATGGTGGCTAGAATATTTTATTGGCATCTCAACTGATGAATATATTATGTGCATCGATTTGGCATGGTGTTATTAGCTGGTCACATGCAGATAACTATGGTTAATGACAAGAAAGAAGTTGATGTTCATGTCCATCGTCTCTACATAGTTGATTATAATTATAGACTCGAAGGTAGTTCCTAATCGGCTAAAGCAGATGAATAGTCAGGAGTTCTAGAGGATTGAATCCAACCAAGTCATCAAGGATATTGGCTCATGAAGGCCGATTGCAAGATGTAGAGGAAGATCAATTTTGGAGTTATCAATAACTAAAGGAAGATAATTTTGAAGCATGAGTTCTCATAGTCCAAGCTGGAGGGCCTGATTGCACGCCTGGTTTGAAAAGCATCGGCTTATGACAACCAACATTCAAGATAGAAGATAATTTCAAGTGGAAACCAAAGCATAAGGGCTAGAGGCCGATTATGTTTTGCTTCTAATATGGTTGCTATAGTCAAGATACGAGATTAAGAAGTCAAGCTAAGTATTAGGCTATGCTTAAGGAACTTCAACTTCTTTAGGAAGTAAAGGCTGATACTATTAAGGTATTTGAAGATTTACAATTAGTAATTAATCAATTGATCGGCCTATATAAATGAAAGATGATACTTTGGAGGAGTATTTTGACATTGTTAGTCCAGCAGCAGTGTGCTTCATCATTATTCAAAAGGAAAATTAGTTATTATTCAGAGGTGGATTTGGCAATGCTACGGAGAGACATGTTCAGAAATTCTGATTAAAATTACAACATTGATACTAAAAGCCGATGAGATATGTCTATCGGCTACATGTTATTCAGGTAGATTTGATGCCAAGTTAATTATGGAGAAGATTGACATGAGAAAGGAGGAACGTGGGATCAAGACAGAGCTCACTTCAGATAGGATATGCTTTGATAATGGATACCTTCTTTGTTCTCAGCATGGCTTCTAGAATTATGATCTGATTAAGCTGATAGCCTGATAACGCATCGACAGCTTCAAGCAGTTGTTTTCCTAAGGGATAGAAGTAACCAAGAAAAAAGGAGAAGTTGTTTAGGGAAGCATATACATGCCTAATAAAATTTGGAAGCAAGAAGAAGTCAGGTCGATTAGCAGCAGCGAATCCCGGCAAACAACAATTAGCATGGCTAGCCAATGATGGCGATAGATGTCTTGACTGCAGCTTACAGGGACAAACCAGCCAATGGATGCAACCAGAGCACCTAGTAAGGTGAATCGATCGACTTTACCACCATCCATTTGAAAGTCACATATGTAATCCATGGTGAGAAGGAAAGAAAAGAAATCGAGTAATGATTATTTATCGGATCGGACTTGGTGTTGGACTTGTTCATGTAGTGCGGCTTGAGTACAGACAAAGCATATATTGATTCTTTATTAGTTCAAGCCAACATAGAGTAGATACGAGTGAACAAGCTTGGAAGCCAACATGGACTGCAAAGTGTATCAGCCATTAGGAGATAGAGTCTGACTAAATATGTCCACATACCCAATGCTAGTTAAGAGAAAATAGCAGAAGGCCGCTACCGATTTGCTTATATATTTGAATTAAGAGCGAATCAATACGTGACAAGGATACTCATTGGCTTCTGAGTGCAAAGATCAAGGCATCAAGCCGATGGGGGCCTTTATGTAGTGATCAGGCATCAAGCCGATGGGTTTGTTGAAACTAGATTAAGTCTCCTTCCATCGGCTATTATGATCGGCTATTGTGAAGCAGCAGCACAGTTACAACTAGTGAAAACCCCATCTACTACAAGTTGCTATAGATAAATACTTTCCCTATGGTGTCTATATACTTACATAGAAGGCAAAATCTACTACACCATACTCCTACCCAAGGCGAGGTCAGTTTAATTCAAAGGAAGGACTACACATACATGGAAGGCGACATTGGAAAACAGGATAACTCCTAACATATTGGTTCATGACACCACCTCCAATGCCCAATTTGAGGAAGGCTAAGGAAGTTAGGAGCCATTGACCTATGTGCATAGATATTAGAAGAAGAGTATCAAAGCTATGATCCTAATTTGGGGAAACAAAAGCCAATGATAAAGCTTATTACATCGGCTAGAGATATTGATTTGTTTATCTCGATATGTCAGATACAAGGCAGGATGAAAATAAATGAGTCCCATACAAGGCGAAAGCGACCACTATGGATGACTTCTTCTCTAGCATCATGGCCAAGCCTGACATCACGAATGATACGGTCAGCTCATCATGGAACCAACACCAAGAAGATCCTTGAGATGAATATGCTCGGCGTCTCAAGCTCTTGCATGAAGTACGCATCGGGGGGGGGGGGGCTACCGCTGCACATGCACCTACATGCCACCGAGCTCATCTTCATGTTCTATGGCATGCTCAACATCGGTTTCATCACCATGACATTCTTTAGGGCTACCCATGAGCTGCCCGATGGCATGTTCACCTAGACACTCTAGATCCCCAATAAGGAGATTGATAAAGGCCAAGCTTGCACCCAAGAAGGACTAAATATAACAAAGGCCATTGTGTATTTGTCAGTAGTAGAGATGGCTATAGGAGTGCGATGCAAGTGCATCGGCAATGCCTACGCATGGTCCAACGCTGGAATCACCATCAGGGACTAGGATCACCCGTTGTGCTATTTGCATCATCACCACTCTTGTTGTCTTGCTAGTTGTGATCATCCTCAATTGTGTTGGCAGTGACTGCTGATATTGACAAAGCTCGGATGGCATGGCCATCACAATGTTGATATTCCCGGTGGATTCATAATTTGGCAGTTGACACAGAGAAGACCGAAGATAGATTGAGTAGAAAGCTAATGAAGACCAATCACTTCTCTTGAGATAGAATCGGCTGTTACTTCATGACCTTACCCTTCAAGCAGACAGAGTCTATAGCCGATCGGCAAGAGCATAAAGCCAGTAAGATATCAATTTCTAGTACAGTAGTGAAACTTCAAAATAATATGGTGAAATCAATTAAAGATCGACATAGATAATGACCATCTTTGGAGCCAATGGGATTGTCAAAGTCATTTTCTTCCATGGGTTATTATCATCGGCTGTTCAACCAAGCATATTTTTCAAGATAAAGAAAGTCATCATGAGAGGTTGCGTCAGAGATACAAAAGGAAGTTAGCAACCTAACAGCCAATAGGAGACCATTGGCTAGGAGTGATTATCTATAGGAAATTAGCTAACAATAAGGTAATCGTAGCCGATGATGAAGAGAATTATGATATTAAGAATATGAAAAGAAGTCACCATCAGTTAGTGATTATCTTATTGCTATGACCGAGTTTAAACACTCTAGCCGATTGAGGGCATTAATACGTATGTGAAAGGAACTTCTACATACCTATACACAAGTCATCGGAAGATAGAAAAGGAAATAAACAAGTTCAAAGAGTTTCCATGGTTCGATGATGTGTTCAGCTAATGTTCGTATGTAGCACTGTAGTAGGGAATAGCCAAGGGATTTAGGAGTTTGGTTAATAATCATGGAAGCATATATAACAAGGATTGCTCAAAGGCTGATCTAATGAGTGCGTAGGTTATGCATGAGGGGAAGTTGAAGGATGTTCTTGTTCTGGGATCTGCAAAATAAGATTAGCATACATATAGCAAAGGAATCATCAGGATTTAATGACAAAGGAAGATGACCATACTCTTCTGAATCTACTTGCATCGGCTATTGGTTAGCTGATGTTGCTTGACTACATGTCAACATGGTTTGATGACACCGGTTATGATGGTGCTAGTGGTGACATTCCTACTAGAGTACCTGCCCAAAATCTATCACGCGGTGCGACTACTTTAGCGAATGTAGGGCTAATTAGGCTACATCTTCAGAACCATTTGGCGTCCGGCGAGTGCACAATAGCATAATGACCTACGTGATGCAGCTGTACTACGGTGTTTTCCCCTTCCTCGGCATCATTGGTGGTAATAAATTCGACGATGCCGATGACAAACCTGAGCTGCGTGGAGTAGATGCTGCTCCTAATCTCCTGGAGCTTTATGGCATTTAACACATTCGGTGACCTAGAAAGCATGATGGGGAGTGGGTGGAGATTGTGTTTGACATCATCACAAGCAGGCTGGTCCTTGTCACCATGCTCATTGGTAACATCTAGGTATTCCTGATTAGGCTGTGTTTGAGAACATGTAGTTGGAACTCAACCTGTTCGGCCGCATCATCTACAACACCAACATGAAGCAACTGGTAAACATGCCGAGTTATGAATACTTCTCCTACCAGAAGATGCGATAGTAGATATACAAAGATCAATAGGGACCAATCTAGCTACACATGATTGCCATAACATCTGGCTTCAATGCCGATTAAATCTGTTTCTGACAATGAATTAGGCCCTAAAGCCAGTTGCATTTATTGAGCTTGCAATGTTTGAATAAAAGCTATGCTCATTGTCTCATGAAGGACAATTGAAGGCTTATGCGGTGTCTACTTGCGTCTATAGAGAGGGTACAAACAATAGTAGGAAAAGGAATAAATGTTAAGCATATTCCTCTAGCGAAGTATCTGAACTGATGACTTCCCTTGAAGAAAACCAGCTGCTAGTTCAAGATCCTGCCTTTCAAAACGAAGAATCATTTGTTCCTTAAAAGCTGATGAAGACCAGACATCATTGAAAATTGAATCTAGAGTCTCATCGGCTGAATATTTTGATCAATGATTTCAAGGCTGATTCTAACATGTTCGACCAATAGTGGTTAGATACTACTCGAGGCCACCATATGTTAGGATTTGTCTATTTGTTCAGGCCAGCGCCACTTCTGACTTCTTCGGTGACAACCAGGGATGCCACGAGCTAGCAGAGGTTGCCAAGTAGGCCGCAAAGCACACTAAGGTGACTAGGCTCAGAATGGAGGTACATACATGCGAATGTGAGGTATATATTCTTTATTCCTTGCTTTTCCTATCACTTGTGAACAAACTATCATAGGGAAAGTATGCTATCTAAGTAGTAGATGAATGAGAGATGGTATGATGAAAGGAACCTTTCTTCTTTTGCAAAGTACTTGAGAAATTTTATTACAAAAATTCAAAATCAATAGCTTATCTCCTCGTTGATGTTGAATTTCCTACCAAGGCCATATGTTATTATTAAAAACCTTCCACATAAGCTGCTTGTTTTGTGTTGAGTTTTGTCAAGACTCGTTGGCCCTTGTTGAGAGATTTATCATGCTCCCAAGATCAAGATCACGTACACACTACATATGTGTGCTGCTTCTACATTGGAAGTACGCAAAAACATGCTTTTCATCCACCTCAAAATGTTTTGGTCCTACACTAGGAGAAGACAAAAAATATGTTTGCTAGGTTTTATTAGAATAAATGCTCCAAGTTCTTGATAATATTTCTCTCAAGTTGTTGTAAAAAGAGACATGGGTTATGCAAAAATATAAAAAGATCAACACAAAAGAGGTCCAAAGTAAAAAAGAAAAAAGGAAAAAGAAAAAGAGATGAGAATAAAGATAGTCCATGTTCTCGCAAAAATATTCCACAAGAGATAAATATATTTCAAAGAGCATAGCAGAATTAGGTTAGCCACTAAATATTCCACACACATGCACATTTTGATCAAAGAGGATGACACTTGTCCCCTTGGATCCATGGTTTGACTTTATGATATGCAAGGTAAGTATGCTACAAACTTTGTCCCTACCCAAACTCCACATAAACTTTTTAGAAGTAGGGTAAATAGAGGCAAAACAATGTCTTGGTCAAGAACTATGCACATTAAGCTATCTGAGAGAATCATTTGGGGAGCAAAGCTATGTTTTAATTTAAAAAGCTTTCAAAAACCCAAGTTCTGAGCAGAAGTGAGGATGACTGAATTCTAATCTATTCCATTCTTCAACCACCCAAGATGGCGTGATAGACACTTGAAAGTTCACATGTATAGGTGAGGCTTGGAATAAGGTAATATTGCTACCAGTGAATTCTTCAGCTCCTTACTAGTGATTTGATAGTCGATTATAGTTATAAACACGGGGGGCCAACTCTTAATAGGCTAAAGTAGATGAATAGTCAACCCAAGTAAGTCATCAAAGCCAAGTATTGCAATCAGATGTCGCTGACTCAGGAAAGGAGATTATTGGATCAAAATAGTTCAAAGCATGAAAATTCATAATCTGAACTAGGGGGGCCTGTGTTGACACCAAAATTTGGTAAGCTTACCCTAGAGAGGAAGGTATCAACCAATGATATCAAAGACATGAAAATCATATTTACAAGCCAGCCACAGGTTCAGTTAAGCTGAGTCATTTATGATGTATTGCCGGGTAGACAAAGGTTATTTGATATTCGAAATACTCGGCAAGGTGATGAAGTCTAGTTTGATTAATCTACTATAGAGATCCTATGTGGACAACTCCACAAGAAGTATTATTGCTGACATGGATATTTATACGTGAGGAAAAGTAGGAAAGGAAATAGGTCGGTGGTTGCTTGCAAGCAAAAGAAGTTACATGCATGCAGGATTGATCAGTCCAAAAGAAATCATCAATTTGATCTTGCAAGCTAATAGAGAAACAAATAAAGGAATATACACACATACAGATGTCCAGGTGCACATCAACAATGAGAAGCAAGGATATGTATCTTGTATATGCGTATATGAGGCCAGCTAGGTGTCATACATATACTCAGCAAAATAACATGTTTGCGTACAAAGACTTAAGACATGTCAAACGAGGAGAGCAAGATAGATGTAGATTCATAGGCATGGTAAGTCATCACACAATATGACTCCAAGTACACCACGTTTGCTTGCTGAGATGTAAAGTCAGGTAGGAAACCTGCATATGGCCAGAAGGAAGATACACATGCAGGCTATGAGAAAGTCCACTATAGGGGGGTCCTCACACACATCGGTCAATGGGATATTATTTGGTAGTTTAGGATTAATGAAGGGTCCTTGTACTTTGTAGAATTTTTTTAGCTAGACTATTCTTGTATGCAAAGCCAGGCATGTCCCTATAAATATAAATGGTACGACCTACTGTAAAGGGATCATCTCTCAATCAATACAATTAATTTTTTGGTTTCACGCCAACCCTTAGGAGTAGGAGTAGTGTAGAAACTCAACGAGTTCTTCAACAAGTAGGGCAACATCGATTGATCGACCTCTGGCTTGTCTGTGAGTATAGTCATGACTTTTATTTTTACTTGTAAGGCTACATCAGTTGAATGATCTCTTACGAGTTGTAGTAAAAGTTAGTTATCGATTTGTATCATTATTTGTAAGGCTGCATCAACCGATTGATCTCTTGCAGATACTGATATTAATCAAAGTTATCGACCTTGTAATAAATAACTTGTTATTTAATACAATATCACCAGTTATTGAATCTATCAGGATTAGCAAGTCTTTCTTGCTGTTTTTGGTTGATTCACTAGTTATCGATCTTGTTATAATTAATGTTTCTTAATTATAACAATATCACAATTTACCCGATTAGGATTGAGATGAACTGGCATCACATCTATTTAATTGGTCGTCTCCTAGCTCTGTCATGCCTAGATCCTAGTCTTGATGAATCTTTTTGCTAGATCAGTTGTTTCATCTTAGTCCTAATTGCACATAATACGCTTTCAAAGGAATGTTTTAATCTTGAGCAAATTTATTAGTTAGTAAGATCTAATCTATCGTTACTACCATAGCTGCATCAATCCAGTCGAACCTCACTAGTAGGGCTTTAAATAAGAGATTATTGGTAGATAGATTTACTCATGGTCAAGACACGTCTTGCGATTGCTTACTATGCCTGCATCGGCTATTTTTAGCCGATCGCCTAGATGACTGGATTCTAATCTGTTCCATTCTTCAACCACCCAAGATGGCATGATAGACACTTGAAAGTTCACATGTATAGGTGAGGCTTGGAATAAGGTAATATTGCTACCAGTGAATTCTTCAGCTCCTTACCAGTGATTTGATTGTTGTTTATAGTTATAAACACAGGGGGCCAGCTCTTAATCGGCTAAAGCAAATGAATAGTCACCCAAGTAAGTCATCAAAGCTAAGTATTGCAATCAGATGTCACTGACTCAGGAAAGGACATTATTGGATCAAAATAGTTTGCAGCATGAAAATTCATACTCTGAACTAGGGGGGCCTATGTTGACACCAAAATTTGGTAAGCTTACCCTAGAGAGGAAAGTATCAACCAATGATATCAAAGACATGAAAATCATATTTGCAAGCCAGCCACAGGTTTAGTTAAGCTGAGTCATTTATGATGTATTGTTGGGTAGAAAAAGGCTATTTGATATTCCAAATACTTGGCAAGGAGACACAGTCTAGTTTGATTAATCTACTATAGAGATCCTACATGGACAAGTCCAAAAGAAGTATTATTGCTGACCTAGATATTTATACGTGAGGAAAAGCAGGAAAGGAAATAGGTCGGTGGTTGCTTGCAAGCAAAAGAAGTTACATGCATGCAGGATTGATTAGTCCAAGAGAAATCATCAATTTGATCTTGCAAGCTAATAGAGAAAGAAATCAAGGAATATACACATATACAGACGTCCAGGTGCACATCAATAATGAGAAGCAAGGATATGTATCTTGTATATGCGTATATGAGGCTGGCTAGGTGTCATACATATACTCAGCAAAATAACATGTCTGCGTACAAAGACTTAAGACATGTCAAACGAGGAGAGCTAGATAGATGGAGATTCACAGGCATGGTAAGTCATCATAGAATATGACTCCAAGTACACCACATTTGCTTGCTGAGATGTAAAGTAAGGCCGGAAACCTACATATGGCCAGAAGGAAGATACGCATCCAGGCTATTAGAAAGTCCACCATAGGGGGGGTCCTCACACACATCGGTCAAGGGGATTTTATTTGGTAGTTTAGGTTTAATGGAGGGTCCTTGTACTTTGTAGAAATTTTTAGTTAAAGTATTCTTGTACGCAAAGCTAGGCACGTCCCTATAAATATAAACGATACAGCCTATTGTAAAGGGATCATCTCTCAATCAATCAATACAATTAGTTTTTTGGCTTCACGCCAACGCTTAGGAGTAGGAGTAGTGTAGAAACTCGGTGAGTTCTTCAACAAGTAGGGCTGCATCGATTGATCAACCTCTGGCTTGTCTGTAAATACCGTCATGACTTTTATTTTTACTTGTAAGGCTACCTCAGCCGAATGATCTCTTACGAGTTGTAGTAATAGTTAGTTATGGATTTGTATCGTTATTTGTAAGCCTGCATCAACTGATTGATCTCTTGCAGATACTGATATTAATCAAAGTTATCGGCCTTGTAATAAATAACATGTTATTTAATACAATATCACTAGTTATTGAATCTGCCAGGATTAGCAAGTGTTTCTTGCTATTTTGGTAGATTCACCAGTTATCGATCTTGTTATAATTAATGTTTATTAATTATAACAATATCACAATTTACTCGATTAGAATTGAGATGAACTGGCATCACATCTATTTAATTGGTCATCTCCTAGCTCTGTCATCCCTAGATCCTAGTCTTATGACTCTTTTTGCTAGATCAGTTGTTTCATCTCAGTCATAATTGTACATAATACGCTTTCAAAGGAATGTTTTAATCTTGAGCAAATTTATTAGTTAGTAAGATCTGATCTATCGTTACTACCATAGCTGCATCAATCCGGTTGAACCTCACAGGTAGGGCTTTAAATAACAGATTATTGGTTGATAGATTTACTCATGGTCAAGACACGTCTTGCGATTGCTTACTTTGCCTGCATCGGCTATTTTTAGCCGATCGCCTGGATGACTGGATTCTAATCCGTTCCATTCTTCAACCACCCAAAATGTCATGATAGAGACTTGAAAGTTCACATGTATAGGTGAGGCTTGGAATAAGGTAATATTGCTGCCAGTGAATTCTTTAGCTCCTTACCAGTGATTTGATTGGCAATTATAGTTATAAACATGGGGGGCCAGATCTTAATCGGCTAAAGCAAATGAACAGTCACCCAATCTAGTCATCAAAGCCAAGTATTGCAATCAGATGTCGCTGACTCGGGAAAGGAGATTATTGGATCAAAATAGTTCGAAGCATGAAAATTCATAATCCGAACTAGGGGGGCCTGTGTTGACACCAAAATTTGGTAAGCTTACCCTGGAGAGGAAAGTATCAACCAATGATATCAAAGACATGAAAATCATATTTGTAAGCAAGCCACAAGTTTAGTTAAGCTGAGTCATTTATGATGAATTGTCGGGTAGACAAAGGTTATTTGATATTCCAAATACTCGGTAAGGAGATGTAGTCTAGTTTGATTAATCTACTATAGAGATCCTACGTGGACAAGTCCAAAAGAAGCATTATTGCCGACCTGGATATTTATATGTGAGGAAAAGTAGGAGAGGAAATAGGTTGGTGGTTGCTTGCAAGCAAAAGAAGTTACTTGCATGCAGGATTGATTAGTCCAAGAGAAATCATCAATTTGATCTTGCAGGCTAATAGAGAAAGAAATCAAGGAATATACACGTATACAGACATCCAGGTGCACATCAACGATGAGAAGCAAGGATATGTATCTTGTATATGCATATACAAGGCCGGCTAGGTGTCATACATATACTCAGCAAAATAACATGTCTACGTACAAATACTTAAGACACATCAAATGAGGAGAGCCAGATAGATGGAGATTCACAGGCATGGTAAGTCATCATAGAATATGACTCCAAGTACGCCATGTTTGCTTGCTAAGATGTAAAGTATGGCAGGAAACCTACATATGGACAGAAGGAAGATACGCATGCAGGCTATGAGAAAGTCCACCATAGGGGGGGGTCCTCGCACACATCGGTCAAGGGGATATTATTTGGCAGTTTAGGATTAATGAAGGGTCCTTGTACTTTGTAGAATTTTTTAGTTGAACTATTCTTGTACGCAAAGCCAGGCATGTCCCTATAAATATAAATGATACCACCTATTGTAAAGGGATAATCTCTCAATCAATCAATACAATTACTTTTTTGGTTTCATGCCAACCCTTAGGAGTAGGAGTAGTGTAGAAACTCGGTGAGTTCTTTAACAAGTAGGGCTGCATCGATTGATCGACCTTTGGCTTGTCTGTGAGTACCATCATGACTTTTTTTTACTTGTAAGGCTACATTAGCTGAATGATCTCTTGTGGGTTGTTGTAATAGTTAGTTATCGATTTGTATCATTATTTGTAAGGCTGCATCAACCGATTGATCTCTTGTAGATACTGATATTAATCAAAGTTATCAACCTTGTAATAAATAAATTGTTATTTAATACAATATCACTAGTTATTGAATCTGCCAGGATTAGCAAGTCTTTCTTGCTGTTTTTGGTTGATTCACCAGTTATCAATCTTGTTATAATTAATGTTTATTAATTATAACAATATCACAATTTACCCGATTAGGATAGAGATGAACCAGCATCACATCTATTTAATTGGTCGTCTCCTAGCTCTGTCATGCCTAGATCCTAGTCTTGATGACACTTTTTGCTAGATCGGTTGTTTCATCTCAGTCTTAATTGTACATAATATGCTTTCAAAGGAATGTTTTAATCTTGAGCAAATTTATTAGTTAGTAAGATCTGATCTATCGTTACTACCATAGCTGCATCAATCCGGTCGAACCTCACTAGTAGGGCTTTCAATAAGAGATTATTGGTTGATAGATTTACTCATGGTCAAGACACGTCTTGTGATTGCTTACTATGCCTGCATTGACTGTTTTTAGCCGATCGCCTGGATGACTGTATTCTAATCCATTCCATTCTTCAACCATCCAAGATGGCATGATAGACACTTTAAACCTCACACATATAAGTGAGGCTTGGAATAAGGTAATATTGCTACCAGTGAATTCTTCAGCTCCTTACTAGTGATTTGAGTACCGATTATAGTTATAAACACGGGGGGCCAGCTCTTAATCGGCTAAAGCAAATGAACAGTCACCCAATTAAGTCATCAAAGCCAAGTATTGCAATCAAATGTCGCTGACTTGGGAAAGGAGATTATTGGATCAAAATAGGTCGAAGCATGAAAATTCATACTATGAACTAGGGGGCCTATGTTGACACCAAAATTTGGTAAGCTTACCCTAGAGAGGAAAGTATCAACCAATGATATCGAAGACATGAAAATCATATTTGCAAGCCAGCCACTAGGTTCAGTTAAGCTAAGTCATTTATGATGTATTGTCTGGTACACAAAGGTTATTTGATATTCCAAATACTCGACAAGGAGATGCAGTCTAGTTTGACTAATCTACTATAGAGATCCTACGTGGACATATCCAAAAGAAGTATTATTGCCAACCTAGATATTTATATGTGAGGAAAAGCAGGAAAGGAAATGGGTCAGTGGTTGCTTGCAAGCAAAAGAAGTTACATGCATGCAGGATTGATTAGTCCAAGAGAAATCATCAATTTGATCTTGCAAGCTAATAGAGAAAGAAATCGAGGAATATGCACATATACAGACATCCAGGTGCACATCAACGATGAGAAGCAAGGATATGTATCTTGTATATGCGTATACGAGGCCGGCTAATTGTCCATACATATACTCTAGCAAAATAACATGTCTACGTACAAAGACTTAAGACACGTCAAACGAGGAGAGCTAGATAGATGGAGATTCACAGGCATGGTAAGTCATCATAGAATATGACTCCAAGTACACCATGTTAGCTTGCTGAGATGTAAAGTAAGGCAGGAAACCTGCATATGGCCAGAAGGAAGATACGCATGCAGGCTATGAGAAAGTCCACCATAGGGGGGGACCTCGCACACATCGGTCAAGGGGATATTGTTTGGTAGTTTAGGATTAATGGAGGGTCCTTGTACTTTGTAGAATTTTTTTAGTTAAACTATTATTGTACGCAAAGCTAGGCACATGTCCCTATAAATATAAATAGTACGACCTATTGTAAAGGGATCATCTCTCAATCAATCAATACAATTACTTTTTTGGTTTCACGCCAACCCTTAGGAGTAGGAGTAGTGTAGAAACTCGATGAGTTCTTCAACAAGTAGGGCAACATCGATTGATTCGACCTCTGGCTTGTCTGTGAGTACTGTCATGACTTTTATTTTTACTTGTAAGGCTACATCCGGTGAATGATCTCTTATGAGTTGTAGTAAAAGTTAGTTATCGATTTGTATCATTATTTGTAAGGCTGCATCAACCGATTGATCTCTTGCAGATACTGATATTAATCAAAGTTATCGACCTTGTAATAAATAACTTGTTATTTAATACAATATCACCAGTTATTGAATCTACCAGGATTAGCAAGTCTTTCTTGCTATTTTTGGTTGATTCACCAGTTATTGATCTTGTTATAATTAAGTGTTTATTAATTATAACAATATCACAATTTACCCGATTAGGATAGAGATGAACCGACATCACATCTATTTAATTGGTCATCTCCTAGCTCTATCATGCCTAGATCCTAGTCTTGATGACTCTTTTTGCTAGATCGGTTGTTTCATCTCAGTCTTAATTGTACATAATACGCTTTCAAAGGCAATGTTTTAATCTTGAGCAAATTTATTAGTTAGTAAGATCTGATCTATCATTACTACCATAGCTGCATCAATCCGGTCGAACCTCACTGGTAGGGCTTTAAATAAGAGATTATTGGTTGATAGATTTACTCATGGTCAAGACACGTCTTGCGATTGCTTACTATGCCTGCATCGGACTGTTTTTAGTCCGATCGCCTGGATGACTGGATTCTAATCCATTCCATTCTTCAACCATCCAAGATGGCGTGATAGACACTTGAAAGTTCACATGTATAAGTGAGGCTTGGAATAAGGTAATATTGCTACCAGTGAATTCTTCAGCTCCTTACCAGTGATTTGATTGCCGATTATAGTTATAAACACGGGGGGCCAGCTCTTAATCGGCTAAAGCAAATGAACAGTCACCCAAGTAAGTCATCAAAGCCAAGTATTGCAATCAGATGTCGCTGACTCAGGAAAGGAGATTATTGGATCAAAATAGTTCGAAGCATGAAAATTCATACTCTGAACTAGGGGGGCCTGTGTTGACACCAAAATTTGGTAAGCTTACCCTAGAGAGGAAAGTATCAACCAATGATATCAAAGACATGAAAATCATATTTGCAAGCCAGCCACAGGTTCAGTTAAGCTGAGTCATTTATGATGTATTGTCGGGTAGACAAAGGTTATTTGATATTCCAAATACTCGGCAAGGAGACTGCAGTCTAGTTTGATTAATCTACTATAGAGATCCTACATGGACAAGTCCAAAAGAAGTATTATTGCCGACCTGGATATTTATACGTGAGGAAAAGCAGGAAAGGAAATAGGTCGGTGGTTGCTTGTAAGCAAAAGAAGTTACATGCATGCAGGATTGATTAGTCCAAGAGAAATCATCAATTTGATCTTGCAAGCTAATAGAGAAAGAAATCAAGGAATATACACATATACAGATGTCCAGGTGCACATCAACGATGAGAAGCAAGGATATGTATCTTGTATATGCGTATACGAGGCCGGCTAGGTGTCATACATATACTCAGCAAAATAACATGTCTGCGTACAAAGACTTAAGACATGTCAAACGAGGAGAGCCAGATAGATGGAGATTCATTGGCATGGTAAGTCATCATAGATTATGACTCCATGTACACTATGTTTGCTTGCTGAGATGTAAAGTAAGGTAGGAAACATGCATATGGCCAGAAGGAAGATACGCATGCAGGCTATGAGAAAGTCCCACCATAGGGGGGTCCTCGCACATGTCGGTCAAGGGGATATTATTTGGTAGTTTAGGATTAATGAAGGGTCCCTGTACTTTGTAGACTTTTTTAGTTAAACTATTCTTGTACGCAAAGCCAGGCACGTCCCAATAAATATAAATGGTACAACCTATTGTAAAGGGATCATCTCTCAATCAATCAATACAATTACTTTTTTGGTTTCATGCCAACCCTTAGGAGTAGGAGTAGTGTAGAAACTCGGCGAGTTCTTCAACAAGTAGGGCTGCATCGATTGATCGACCTCTGGCTTGTCTATGAGTATCGTCATGACTTTTATTTTTACTTGTAAGGCTACATCAGCCGAATTATCTCTTATGAGTTGTAGTAAAAGTTAGTTATCGATTTGTATCATTATTTGTAAGGCTGCATCAACCGATTGATCTCTTGCAGATACTGATATTAATCAAAGTTATCGGCCTTGTAATAAATAACTTGTTATTTAATACAATATCACCAGTTATTGAATCTGCCAGGATTAGCAAGTCTTTCTTGCTGTTTTTGGTTGATTCACCAGTTATTGATCTTGTTATAATTAATGTTTATTAATTATAACAATATCACAATTTACCCGATTAGGATAGAGATGAACCGGCATCACATCTATTTAATTGGTCGTCTCCTAGCTCTGTCATGCCTAGATCCTAGTCTTGATGACTCTTTTTGCTAGATCGGTTGTTTCATCTCAGTCTTAATTGTACATAATACGCTTTCAAAGGAATGTTTTAATCTTGAGCAAATTTATTAGTTAGTAAGATCTGATCTATCGTTACTACCATAGCTGCATCAATCCGGTCGAACCTCACTAGTAGGGCTTTAAATAAGAGATTATTGGTTGATAGATTTACTCATGGTCAAGACACGTCTTGCGATTGCTTACTATGCCTGCATCGGCTGTTTTTAGCCGATCGCCTGGATGACTGGATTCTAATCCATTCCATTCTTCAACCATCCAAGATGGCGTGATAGACACTTGAAAGTTCACACATATAAGTGAGGCTTGGAATAAGGTAATATTGCTACTAGTGAATTCTTCAGCTCCTTACTAGTGATTTGATTGCCGATTATAGTTATAAACACGGGGGCCAGCTCTTAATCGGCTAAAGCAAATGAACAGTCACCCAAGTAAGTCATCAAAGCCAAGTATTGCAATCAGATGTCGCTGACTTCAGGAAAGGAGATTATTGGATCAAAATAGTTCGAAGCATGAAAATTCATACTCTGAACTAGGGGGGCCTATGTTGACACCAAAATTTGGTAAGCTTACCCTAGAGAGGAAAGTATCAACCAATGATATCAAAGACATGAAAATCATATTTGCAAGCCAGCCACAGGTTCAGTTAAGCTGAGTCATTTATGATGTATTGTCGGGTAGACAAAGGTTATTTGATATTCCAAATACTCGACAAGGAGATGCAGTCTAGTTTGATTAATCTACTATAGAGATCCTACGTGGACAAGTCCAAAAGAAGTATTATTGCCAACCTAGATATTTATACGTGAGGAAAAGCAGGAAAGGAAATAGGTCGGTGGTTGCTTGCAAGCAAAAGAAGTTACATGCATGCAGGATTGATTAGTCCAAGAGAAATCATCAATTTGATCTTGCAAGCTAATAGAGAAAGAAATCAAGGAATATACACATATACAGACATCCAGGTGCACATCAACGATGAGAAGCAAGGATATGTATCTTGTATATGCGTATACGAGGCCGGCTAGGTGTCATACATATACTCAGCAAAATAACATGTCTGCGTACAAAGACTTAAGACACGTCAAACGAGGAGAGCCAGATAGATGGAGATTCACAGGCATGGTAAGTCATCATAGAATATGACTCCAAGTACACCATGTTAGCTTGCTGAGATGTAAAGTAAGGTAGGAAACCTGCATATGGCTAGAAGGAAGATACACATGCAGGCTATGAGAAAGTCCACCATAGGGGTGGTCCTCGCACACAGTCGGTCAAGGGGATATTATTTGGCTAGTTTAGGATTAATGAAGGGTCCTTGTACTTTGTAGAATTTTTTAGTTAAACTATTATTGTACGCAAAGCTAGGCACATCCCTATAAATATAAATGGTACGACCTATTGTAAAGGGATCATCTCTCAATCAATCAATACAATTACTTTTTTGGTTTTCACGGCCAACCCTTAGGAGTAGGAGTAGTGTAGAAACTCGATGAGTTCTTCAACAAGTAGGGCAACATCGATTGATTGACCTCTGGCTTGTCTGTGAGTACCGTCATGACTTTTATTTTTACTTGTAAGGCTACATCAGCCGAATGATCTCTTACGAGTTGTAGTAAAAGTTAGTTATCGATTTGTATCATTATTTGTAAGGCTGCATCAATCGATTGATCTCTTGCATGATACTGATATTAATCAAAGTTATCAGCCTTGTAATAAATAACTTGTTATTTAATACAATATCACCAGTTATTGAATCTGCTAGGATTAGCAAGTCTTTCTTGCTGTTTTTGGTTGATTCACCAGTTATTGATCTTGTTATAATTAATGTTTATTAATTATAACAATATCACAATTTACCCGATTAGGATAGAGATGAACCGGCATCACATCTATTTAATTGGTCGTCTCCTAGCTCTGTCATGCCTAGATCCTAGTCTTGATGACTCTTTTTGCTAGATCGGTTGTTTCATCTCAGTCTTAATTGTACATAATACGCTTTCAAAGGAATGTTTTAATCTTGAGCAAATTTATTAGTTAGTAAGATCTGATCTATCGTTACTACCATAGCTGCATCAATCCGGTCGAACCTCACTAGGTAGGGCTTTAAATAAGAGATTATTGGTTGATAGATTTACTCATGGTCAAGACACGTCTTGCGATTGCTTACTATGCCTGCATCGGCTGTTTTTAGCCGATCGCCTGGATGACTGGATTCTAATCCGTTCCATTCTTCAACCATCCAAGATGGCGTGATAGACACTTGAAAGTTCACATGTATAGTGAGGCTTGGAATAAGGTAATATTGCTACCAGTGAATTCTTCAGCTCCTTACCAGTGATTTGATTGCCGATTATAGTTATAAACACGGGGGGCCAGCTCTTAATCGGCTAAAGCAAATGAACAGTCACCCAAGTAAGTCATCAAGGCCAAGTATTGCAATCAGATGTCGCTGACTCGGGAAAGGAGATTATTGGATCAAAATAGTTCGAAGCATGAAAATTCATACTCTGAACTAGGGGGGCCTGTGTTGACACCAAAATTTGGTAAGCTTACCCTAGAGAGGAAAGTATCAACCAATGATATCGAAAGACATGAAAATCATATTTGCAAGCTAGCCACAGGTTCAGTTAAGCTGAGTCATTTATGATGTATTGTCAGGTAGACAAAGGTTATTTGATATTCCAAATACTCGGCAAGGAGATGCAGTCTAGTTTGATTAATCTACTATAGAGATCCTACGTGGACAAGTCCAAAAGAAGTATTATTGCCGACCTGGATATTTATACGTGAGGAAAAGCAGGAAAGGAAATAGGTCGGTGGTTGCTTGCAAGCAAAAGAAGTTACATGCATGCAGGATTGATTAGTCCAAGAGAAATCATCAATTTGATCTTGCAAGCTAATAGAGAAAGAAATCAAGGAATATACACATATACAGACATCCAGGTGCACATCAACGATGAGAAGCAAGGATATGTATCTTGTATATGCGTATACGAGGCCGGCTAGGTGTCATACATATACTCAGCAAAATAACATGTCTGCGTACAAAGACTTAAGACCTGTCAAACGAGGAGAGCCAGATAGATGGAGATTCATAGGCATGGTAAGTCATCATAGAATATGACTCCAAGTACACCATGTTTGCTTGCTGAGATGTAAAGTAAGGCAGGAAACCTGCATATGGCCAGAAGGAAGATACGCATGCAGGCTATGAGAAAGTCCACCATAGGGGGGGTCCTCGCACATGTCGGTCAAGGGGATATTGTTTGGCAGTTTAGGATTAATGAAGGGTCCTTGTACTTTGTAGAATTTTTTTAGTTAAACTATTCTTGTACGCAAAGCCAGGCACGTCCATATAAATATAAATGGTACGACCTATTAGTAAAGGGATCATCTCTCAATCAATCAATACAATTACTTTTTTGGTTTCACGCCAACCCTTAGGAGTAGGAGTAGGAGTAGTGTAGAAACTCGGCGAGTTCTTCAACAAGTCAGGGCTGCATCGATTGATCGACCTCTAGCTTGTCTGTGAGTACCATCATGACTTTTATTTTTACTTGTAAGGCTACATCAGCCGAATTATCTCTTACGAGTTGTAGTAAAAGTTAGTTATCGATTTGTATCATTATTTGTAAGGCTGCAACAACCGATTGATCTCTTGCAGATACTGATATTAATCAAAGTTATCGGCCCTGTAATAAATAACTTGTTATTTAATACAATATCACTAGTTATTGAATCTGCCAGGATTAGCAAGTCTTTCTTGCTTGTTTTTGGTTGATTCACCAGTTATCGATCTTGTTATAATTAATGTTTATTAATTATAACAATATCACAATTTACCCGATTAGGATAGAGATGAACCGGCATCACATCTATTTAATTGGTCATCTCCTAGCTCTGTCATGCCTAGATCCTAGTCTTGATGACTCTTTTTGCTAGATCAGTTGTTTCATCTCCAGTCTTAATTGTACATAATACGCTTTCAAAGGAATGTTTTAATCTCGAGCGAATTTATTAGTTAGTAAGATCTGATCTATCATTACTCCCATAGCTGCATCAATCTGGTCGAACCTCACTGGTAGGGCTTCAAATAAGAGATTATTGGTTGATAGATTTACTCATGGTCAAGACACGTCTTGCGATTGCTTACTATGCCTACATCGGCTGTTTTTAGCCGATCGCCAGGATGACTGGATTCTAATCCGTTCCATTCTTCAACCTTCCAAGATGGCGTGATAGACACTTGAAAGTTCACATGTATAGGTGAGGCTTGGAATAAGGTAATATTGCTACCAGTGAATTCTTCAGCTCCTTACCAGTGATTTGATTGCCGATTATAGTTATAAACACGGGGGGCCAGCTCTTAATCAGGCTAAAGCAACTGAACAGTCACCCAAGTAAGTTATCAAAGCCCTAGTATTGCAATCAGATGTCGCTGACTTGGGAAAGGAGATTATTGGATCAAAATAGTTCGAAGCATGAAAATTCATACTCTGAACTAGGCGGGCCTGTGTTGACACCAAAATTTGGTAAGCTTACCCTACTGAGGAAAGTATCAACCAATGATATCAAAGAATATGAAAATCATATTTGCAAGCCAGCCACAGGTTCAGTTAAGCTAAGTCACTTATGATGTATTATCGGGTAGACAAAGGTTATTTGATATTCCAAATACTCGGAAGGAGATGCAATCTCGTTTGATTAATCTACTATAGAGATCCTACGTGGACAAGTCCAAAAGAAGTATTATTGCTAACCTGGATATTTATACATGAGGAAAAGCAGGAAAGGAAATAGGTCGGTGGTTGCTTGCAAGCAAAAGAAGTTACATGCATGCAGGATTGATTAGTCTAAGAGAAATCGTCAATTTGATCTTGCAAGCTAATAGAGAAAGAAATCAAGGAATATACACATATACAGACATCCAGGTGCACATCAACGATGAGAAGCAAGGATATGTATCTTGTATATGCATATACGAGGCTGGCTAGGTGTCATACATATACTCAGCAAAATAGCATGTCTGCGTACAAAGACTTAAGACATGTCAAATGAGGAGAGCCAGATAGATGGAGATTCACAGGCATGGTAAGTCATCATAGAATATGACTCCAAGTACACCTATGTTTGCTCGCTAAGATGTAGAGTAAGGCAGGAAACCTGCATATGGCTAGAAGGAAGATACACATGCAAGCTATGAGAAAGTCCACCATAGGGGGGGTCCTTGCACACGTCGGTCATGGGGATATTATTTGGCAGATTAGGATTAATGAAGGGTCCTTGTACTTTGTAGAATTTTTTTAGTTAAACTATTCTTGTACGCAAAGCCAGGCATGTCCCTATAAATATAAATGGTATGACCTATTGTAAAGGGATCATCTCTCAATCAATCAATACAATTACTTATTTGGTTTCACGCCTACCCTTAGGAGTAGTAGTGTAGAAACTCGATGAGTTCTTCAACAAGTAGGGCTGCATCGATTGATCGACCTCTGGCTTGTCTATGAGTACCGTCATGACTTTATTTTCACTTGTAAGGCTACATTAGCCGAATGATCTCTTATGAGTTGTAGTAAAAGTTAGTTATCGATTTGTATCATTATTTGTAAGGCTGCATCAACCGATTGATCTCTTGCAGATACTGATATTAATCAAAGTTATCGGCCTTGTAATAAATAACTTGTTATTTAATACAATATCACCAGTTATTGAATCTGTCAGGATTAGCAAGTCTTTCTTGCTGTTTTTGGTTGATTCACCAGTTATCGATCTTGTTATAATTAATGTTTATTATTTATAACAATATCACAATTTACCCGATAGATAGAGATGAACCGGCATCACATCTATTTAATTGGTCATCTCCTAGCTCCATCATGCCTAGATCCTAGTCTTGATGACTCTTTTTGCTAGATCGGTTGTTTCATCTCAGTCTTAATTGTACATAATACGCTTTCAAAGGAATGTTTTAATCTTGAGCAAATTTATTAGTTAGTAAGATCTGATCTATCGTTACTACCATAGCTGCATCAATCCAGTCAAACCTCACTGCTAGGGCTTTAAATAAGAGATTATTGGTTGATAGATTTACTCATGGTCAAGACACGTCTTGCGATTGCTTACTATGCCTGCATCGGTTGGTTTTTAGCCGATCGCCTGGATGATTGGATTCTAATTCAGTTCCATTCTTCAACCACCCAAGATGGCATGATAGACACTTGAAAGTTCACATGTATAGGTGATGCTTGGAATAAGGTAATATTGCTACCAGTGAATTCTTTAGCTCCTTACCAGTGATTTGATTGTCGATTATAGTTATAAACACGGGGGGCCAGCTCTTAATCGGCTAAAGCAAATGAACAGTCACCCAAGTAAGTCATCAATGCCAAGTATTGCAATTAGATGTCGCTGACTGGGGAAAGGAGATTATTGGATCAAAATAGTTCAAAGCATGAAAATTCATACTCCAAACTAGGAGGCCTATGTTGACACCAAAATTTGGTAAGCTTACCCTGGAGAGGAAAGTATCAACCAATGATATCAAAGACATGAAAATCATACTTGCAAGTCAGCCATAGGTTCAGTTAAGATGAGTCATTTATGATGTATTGTCAGGTAGACAAAGGTTATTTGATATTCCAAATACTCGGCAAGGAGACGCAGTCTAGTTTGATTAATCTACTATAGAGGTCCTACTGTGGACATGTCCAAAAGAAGTATTATTGCCAACCTAGATATTTATACGTGAGGAAAAGCAGGAAAGGAAAGTAGGTCGGTGGTTGCTTGCAAGCAAAAGAAGTTACATGCATGCAGGATTGATTAGTCAAGAGAAATCAGTCAATTTGATCTTGCAAGCTAATAGAGAAAGAAATCAAGGAATATACACATATACAGACATCCAGGTGCACATCAACGATGAGAAGCAAGGATATGTATCTTGTATATGCGTATACTGAGGCCGACTAGGTGTCACACATATACTCAGCAAAATAACATGTCTGTGTACAAAGACTTAAGACTTGTCGAACGAGGAGAGCTAGATAGATGGAGATTCACAGGCATGGTAAGTCATCATAGAATATGACTCCAAGTACACCATGTTTGCTTGCTGAGATGTAAAGTAAGGCAGGAAACCTGCATATGGCGAGAAGGAAGATATGCATGTAGGCTATGAGAAAGTGCACCATGGGGGGGTCCTCGCACACGTCGGTCAAGGGGATATTATTTGGCAGTTTAGGATTAATGAAGGGTCCTTGTACTTTGTAGAATTTTTTTAGGTAACTATTCTTGTACACAAAGCCAGGCACGTCCCTATAAATATAAACGGCTATGACCTATTGTAAAGGGATCATCTCTCAATCAATCAATACAATTACTTTTTTGGTTTCATGCCAACACTTAGGAGTAAAAGTAGTGTAGAAACTCGATGAGTTCTTCAACAAGTAGGGCTGCATCGATTGATCGACCTCTGGCTTGTCTGTGAGTACCGTCATGACTTTTATTTTTACTTATAAGGCTACATCAGCCGAATGATCTCTTACGAGTTGTAGTAAAAGTTAGTTATCAATATGTATCATTATTTGTAAGGCTGCATCAACCGATTGATCTCTTGCAGATACTGATATTAATCAAAGTTATCGGCCTTATAATAAATAACTTGTTATTTAATACAATATCACCAGTTATTGAATCTGTCAGGATTAGCAAGTCTTTCTTGCTATTTTTGGTTGATTCACTAGTTATCGATCTTGTTATAATTAATGTTTATTATTTATAACAATATCACAATTTACCCTGATTAGGATAGAGATGAACCGGCATCACATCTATTTAATTGGTCATCTCCTTGCTCTGTCATGCCTAGAACCTAGTCTTGATGACTCTTTTTGCTAGATCGGTTGTTTCATCTCAGTCTTAATTGTACATAATACGCTTTCAAAGGAATGTTTAATATTGAGCTAATTTATTAGTTAGTAAGATCTGATCTATCAGTTACTACCATAGCTGCATCAATCCGATCGAACCTCACTTGGTAGGGCTTTAAATAAGAGATTATTGTTGATGGATTTACTCATGGTCAAGACACTGTCTTGTGATTGCTTACTATGCCTGCATCGGCTAATTTTAGCCGATCGCCTGGATGACTAGATTCTAATCCATTCCATTCTCCAACCATCCAAGATGGTGTGATAGACACTTGAAAGTTCACATGTATAGGTGGGGCTTGGAATAAGGTAATATTGCTACCAGTGAATTCTTCAGCTCCTTACCAGTGATTTGATTGCCGATTATAGTCATAAACACTGGGGGCCAGCTCTTAATCGGCTAAAGCAAATGAACAGTCACCCAAGTAAGTCATCAAAGCCATGTATTGCAATCAGATGTCGCTGACTCGAGAAAGGAGATTATTGGATCAAATTAGTTCGTAGCATGAAAATTCATACTCTGAATTAGGGGGGCCTGTGTTGACACCAAAATTTGGTAAGCTTACCCTAGAGAGGAAAGTATCAACCAATGATATCAAAGACATGAAAATCATATTTGCAAGCCAGCCACAGGTTCAGTTAAGCTGAGTCATTTATGATGTATTGTCAGGTAGACAAAGGTTATTTGATATTCCAAATACTCGGTAAGGAGACGTAGTCTAGTTTGATTAATCTACTATAGAGATCCTACGTGGACAAGTCCAAAAGAAGTATTATGGCCGACCTAGATATTTATACATGAGGAAAAGCAGGAAAGGAAATAGGTCGGTGGTTGCTTGCAAGCAAAAGAGGTTACATGCATGCTAGGATTGATTAGTCTAAGAGAAATCATCAATTTGATCTTGCAAGCTAATAGAGAAAGAAATCATGGAATATACACATATACAGACGTCCAGGTGCACATCAACGATGAGAAGCAAGGATATGTATCTTGTATATGCATATACGAGGCCGGCTAGGTGTCATACATATACTCAGCAAAATAACATGTCTGCGTACAAAGACTTAAGACATGACAAACGAGGAGAGCCAGATAGATGGAGATTCATAGGCATGGTAAGTCATCATAGAATATGACTCCATGTACACCATGTTTGCTTGCTGAGATGTAAAGTAAGGCAGGAAACCTGCATATGGCCAGAAGGAAGATACGCATGCAGGCTATGAGAAAGTCCACCATAGGGGGGGGTCCTCGCACACGTCGGTCAAGGGGATATTATTTGGCAGTTTAGGATTAATGAAGGGTCCTTGTACTTTGTAGAATTTTTTTAGTTAAACTATTCTTGTACGCAAAGCCAGGCATGTCCATATAAATATAAACAGTACAACCTAATGTAAAGGGATCATCTCTCAATCAATCAATGCAATTACTTTTTTGGTTTCATGCCAACCCTTAGGACTAAGAGTAGTGTAGAAACTCGGTGAGTTTTTCAACAAGTAGGGTTGCATCGATTGATTGACCTCTAGCTTGTCTGTGAGTACCGTCATGACTTTTATTTTTACTTGTATAGGCTACATTAGCCGAATGATCTCTTACGAGTTGTAGTAAAAGTTAGTTATCGATTTGTATCATTATTTGTAAGGCTGCATCAACCGATTGATCTCTTGCAGATACTGATATTAATCAAAGTTATCGGCCTTGTAATAAATAACTTGTTATTTAATACAATATCACCAGTTATTGAATCTGCCAGGATTAGCAAGTCTTTCTTGCTGTTTTTGGTTGATTCACTAGTTATCGATCTTGTTATAATTAATGTTTATTATTTATAACAATATCACAATTTACCCGATTAGGATAGAGATGAACCGGCATCACATCTATTTAATTGGTCGTCTCCTAGCTCTGTCATGCCTAGATCCTAGTCTTGATGACTCTTTTTGCTAGATCGGTTGTTTCATCTCAGTCTTAATTGTACATAATACGCTTTCAAAGGAATGTTTTAATCTTGAGCAAATTTATTAGTTAGTAAGATCTAATCTATCGTTACTACCATAGCTGCATCAATCCGGTCAAACCTCACTGCTAGGGCTTTAAATAAGAGATTATTGGTTGATAGATTTACTCATGGTCAAGACACGTCTTGCGATTGCTTACTATGCCTACATCGGTAGGTTTTTGCCGATCGCCTGGATGAATTGGATTCTAATCCATTCCATTCTTCAACCACCCAAGATGGCTGTGATAGACACTTGAAAGTTCACATGTATAGGTGAGGCTTGGAATAAGGTAATATTGCTACCCAGTGAATTCTTCAGCTCCTTACTAGTGATTTGATTGCCAATTATAGTTATAAACACTGGGGGCCAGCTCTCAATCGACTAAAGCAAATGAATAGTCACCCTAAGTAAGTCATCAATGCCAAGTATTGCAATCAGATGTCAGCTGACTTGGGAAAGGAGATTATTGAATCAAAATAGTTCGAAGCATGAAAATTCATACTCCGAACTAGGGGGCCTGTGTTGACACCAAAATTTGGTAAGCTTACCCTAGAGAGGAAAGTATCAACCAATGATATCAAAGACATGAAAATCATATTTGCAAGCCAGCCACAGGTTAGTTAAGCTGAGTCATTTATGATGTATTGTTGGGTAGACAAAGGTTATTTGATATTCCAAATACTCGACAAGGAGACGTAGTCTAGTTTGATTAATCTACTATAGAGGTCCTATGTGGACAAGTCCAAAAGAAGTATTATTGCCGACCTGGATATTTATACATGAGGAAAAGCAGGAAAGGAAATAGGTCGGTGGTTGCTTGCAAGCAAAAGAAGTTACATGCATGCAGGATTGATTAGTCCAAGAGAAATCGTCAATTTGATCTTGCAAGCTAATAGAGAAAGAAATCAAGGAATATACACATATACAGACGTCCAGGTTTACATCAACGATGAGAAGCAAGGATATGTATCTTGTATATGCGTATACGAGGCCGACTAGGTGTCATACATATACTCAGCAAAATAACATGTCTGCGTACAAAGACTTAAGACACGTTAAACGAGGAGAGCCAGATAGATGGAGATTCATAGGCATGGTAAGTCATCATAGAATATGACTCCAAGTACACCATGTTTGCTTGCTGAGATGTAAAGTAAGGCAGGAAACCTGCATATGGCCAGAAGGAAGATACGCATGCAGGCTATGAGAAAGTGCACCATGGGGGGGTCCTTGCACACGTCGGTCCAGGGGATATTATTTGGCTAGTTTAGGATTAATGAAGCGTCCTTGTACTTTGTAGAATTTTTTTAGTTAAACTATTCTTGTACACAAAGCCAGGCACGTCCCTATAAATATAAATGGTACGAACCTAATGTAAAGGGATCATCTCTTAATCAATCAATGCAATTACTTTTTTGGTTTCATGCCAACCCTTAGGACTAAGAGTAGTGTAGAAACTCGGTGAGTTTTTCAACAAGTAGGGCTGCATCGATTGATTGACCTCTAGCTTGTCTGTGAGTACCGTCATGACTTTTATTTTTACTTGTATAGGCTACATTAGCCGAATGATCTCTTACGAGTTGTAGTAAAAGTTAGTTATCGATTTGTATCATTATTTGTAAGGCTGCATCAACCGATTGATCTCTTGCAGATACTGATATTAATCAAAGTTATCGGCCTTGTAATAAATAACTTGTTATTTAATTACAATATCACCAGTTATTGAATCTGCCAGGATTAGCAAGTCTTTCTTGCTGTTTTTGGTTGATTCACTAGTTATCGATCTTGTTATAATTAATGTTTATTATTTATAACAATATCACAATTTACCCGATTAGGATAGAGATGAACCAGCATCACATCTATTTAATTGGTCGTCTCCTAGCTCTGTCATGCCTAGATCCTAGTCTTGATGACTCTTTTTGCTAGATCGGTTGTTTCATCTCAGTCTTAATTGTACATAATACGCTTTCAAAGGAATGTTTTAATCTTGAGCAAATTTATTAGTTAGTAAGATCTAATCTATCGTTACTACCATAGCTGCATCAATCCGGTCAAACCTCACTGCTAGGGCTTTAAATAAGAGATTATTGGTTGATAGATTTACTCATGGTCAAGACACGTCTTGCGATTGCTTACTATGCCTACATCGGTAGGTTTTTGCCGATTGCCTGGATAATTGGATTCTAATCCGTTCCATTCTTCAACCACCCAAGATGGTGTGATAGACACTTGATAGTTCACATGTATAGGTGAGGCTTGGAATAAGGTAATATTGCTACCCGTGAATTCTTTAGCTCCTTACTTGTGATTTGATTGCCAATTATAGTTATAAACATGGGGGGCCAGCTCTCAATCGACTAAAGCAAATGAATAGTCACCCTAGTAAGTCATCAATGCCAAGTATTGCAATCAGATGTCACTGACTTGGGAAAGGAGATTATTGAATCAAAATAGTTCGAAGCATGAAAATTCATACTCCGAACTAGGGGGCCTGTGTTGACACCAAAATTTGGTAAGCTTACCCTAGAGAGGAAAGTATCAACCAATGATATCAAAGACATGAAAATCATATTTGCAAGCCAGCCACAGGTTTAGTTAAGCTGAGTCATTTATGATGTATTGTCGGGTAGACAAAGGTTATTTGATATTCCAAATACTCGACAAGGAGACGTAGTCTAGTTTGATTAATCTACTATAGAGGTCCTATGTGGACAAGTCCAAAAGAAGTATTATTGCCGACCTGGATATTTATACATGAGGAAAAGCAGGAAAGGAAATAGGTCGGTGGTTGCTTGCAAGCAAAAGAAGTTACATGCATGCAGGATTGATTAGTCCAAGAGAAATCGTCAATTTGATCTTGCAAGCTAATAGAGAAAGAAATCAAGGAATATACACATATACAGACGTCCAGGTTTACATCAACGATGAGAAGTAAGGATATGTATCTTGTATATGCGTATACAAGGCCGACTAGGTGTCATACATATACTCAGCAAAATAACATGTCTGCGTACAAAGACTTAAGACACATTAAACGAGGAGAGCCAGATAGATGGAGATTCATAGGCTTGGTAAGTCATCATAGAATATGACTCCAAGTACACCATGTTTGCTTGCTGAGATGTAAAGTAAGGCAGGAAACCTGCATATGGCCAGAAGGAAGATACGCATGCAGGCTATGAGAAAGTGCACCATGGGGGGGTCCTTGCACACGTCGGTCCAGGGGATATTATTCGATAGTTTAGGATTAATGAAGCATCCTTGTACTTTGTAGAATTTTTTTAGTTAAACTATTCTTGTACACAAAGCCAGGCACGTCCCTATAAATATAAATGGTACAACCTATTGTAAAGGGATCATCTCTCAATCAATCAATACAATTACTTTTTTGGTTCCATGCCAACCCTTAGGAGTAAAAGTAGTGTAGAGACTTGGTGAGTTCTTCAACAAGTATGGCTGCATCGATTGATCGACCTCTGGCTTGTCTGTGAGTACCGTCATGACTTTTATTTTTACTTATAAGGCTACATCAGCCAAATGATCTCTTACGAGTTGTAGTAAAAGTTAGTTATCAATTTGTATCATTATTTGTAAGGCTACATCAATCGATTGAACTCTTGCAAATACTGATATTAATCAAAGTTATTTTGGTTTGGTGGATCTATCCCGAAGATGGAAGGACTAAGCAAGTGCTGGGACCAGAGATGTCACCATGACGCTGCAAGCTAACTGAACTGACTTGTGTTGGATCCTAGCCAAGCCCCGGAGCATTCTAAGCCTCCCATGTTTTTACAAATATCTTGAGTATCTTTTATTGTTGATGATGCATTAAGTATAGGAATTGGTTGGAACCAATTGTTGCATTATATCCTTACCTTGTCCAGATAAAATCCTATGAATCCTAATTAAGTGTAGGATCGAATGATGCTTAGCTATGCTTAGACCGGTAGAAGTCAGGTGATTTCCTGTCACCTGCGAGATGTAGGATGAGCTCTGGTCACGGTTGGCTATAATTCCTATCATGAAAAAGAACCATGTGTTAATAATGAATGGAGACCGGACGGGATGACGGTAGTGTAGCAACAAGGCATGGAGGTCTTGGGTGTGAATCTATCCCCGTCTATGTCATTTAAGGACCGATACGCTATATGTCCTCATGTCATGTTGAACGCAGCCTAACACTTAGCTGGCTGGATAAGTTGTTCCAACCATGAAGCCTAGTAGCTCGACTCAGGCCGGGAACGTGAGCAGTGGCGTGCATTCTGGAGGTAGTAGGGATGTGTGGAGAGCCATTGGCATAAGTCAAAGGCAGGTTAGAGTCCCGAACAACCTTGGCAGAGTGGTTCTCTGAGAATGCTGATTTGTTCGGACTCGCGACTCCTGAATTGTGCCAAAGGTGACTTGTTTGCGACCCTAACAAGGGAAGCAGGGTTTGTGTTAGGAATACCCCTCCAGCTAGATAGGAATTGATTCGAATCGCCGTCTCTCCCGGATAGTGAGAACTTGACTGAGCAGCGGCAACGTAGATTCACTAAATTTAAAGATATGGTTAAAGGATGATGATGATGATGATAATGACAATGAGCCATGAAATACCTGATATGGTTATTATTGTTTGCAACTTAATCAATTGATTGATTAGTATAGGTGCTAATATAGATGGTAGGTAATGGCTAAAAGTCACTACTAGTATAGGTGAATAATGCTAATGGTTACTCAAGCTTTTATGCAAAAAGGTTGTCCAGCCAGATCCACTAAATTAAGCTATGCATGATCCCTGGTGTCATTTGTTTTAATTTCCAACCTTTGGCACATTCGAGTACTCAAGGTTTATCCCACCTTGTTGTAGGTGAAGTTCTTGGCCTGTTGAAGATGGTGGATAACCGCCGGTGGGCTCGGTGATTCTATAGTTACTTCTCATCTATATGCTTCTGTCGGATGATGTCACTTATGCTAGCAATATATTTGGAACATATATTAATGTAATCTTTTGAAAGCTATGTTGTTTTCACTAATCAATTTTGAAACCCAAACTTGTAATATTATTTCCACTGCAACCCTGTGTATGTGATGTGTATTTGCTTAATCACGCGATCTTGGTTGTGATGTTGATTTACCGAGGTCTTTCGGGACACTCGGCAGACTACCGGGTTTATATGAGTGAAAGTATGTGCGTGTCAACGTGTTAGCGAGGACAGCCGTACTTGATCTTGTATAAATTGGGCGGTTTTGTTAAACTATCGATGCCTAAAGGCATGTGAGGGGCTTTTGGCCGTACGGGAGTCCAATGGCACCTACTATACTATAGGGATAAATGTCGGCGCCTACAATACTGTTTGTGTCTGAGTAGTTGTGGAACACTATTCCTATAGGCATATAGGGTATGGTCCCTGTATCATGGTTTGACTTGCATGCTGCTTTCTCCATTCGTTCCTGGTCCCTTCTGAGCAGGCGTCCCTGGTCGGATGGCCCCAGTCGGCTTTGGTTGCATCGGTCGGAGAAGAGCGGTGAGCAGGGTTCTTACATTCCCCAATCGAAGAGATGCGGTGTCAGAGTAAGTAGTAGGGCTCGGGGTAGGCCTTCCGATTGGAGAGGCCGTCCGAAGGCGGCTAAAGCCCAAATCGAGTGCTCCGGTCGGATAGGTGGGCCGAAGTAGCTGATGAGCGGGCATTGCTCTTCTTGGGCCAGGCCTTCTGGTTGGTTGCTAGACCGCCCTTTGCCCTATTGCTTTTAGACTCTTGGGTCGAGCCTTAGCATGGAAGCCGGTCCCCGTGGGACTCCGGGTTTATGAACCCGACAGATAGATTTGTAGACTTCTTAGCTTTAGTTTAGTATCATTATCATAGCTGCATCGATCCAGTCAAACCTCACTATTAATGGTAATAGATTAGATCTAGTTTGTGTGTGAATCTAGTTATACTAAACAGTCGATTGCTCATGATATAATCCTTTTCTACCTAAATCGGCTATTTTAGTAGATAGATTATGCTTCCATACTAGATCTATGAATATTGGTTATGAAAGGCTTTTACAATCGTACTTATTTTGGTTGATTAGACTTTATTAAATAATCATGATCTATGAATATTGGTCATTATCCTCATGCCATCATCATTCAACAATGGCCAATTGCTTCTATTTCAATATATTTTTATTCCTGGACATGTTGGATATTGACTCTTTAGTCGATAGCCTTATACATTGGCTATCGAGCCACACATTTGGATCTGTCTAGTGCAACACTGACACGTTCCACCTTAAACTACTTATTATTCTCTCTTTGTCAATTTAGGGTAAAATTGACTGGCATGCCTTTGGTCCTGAAACCGACCGTTCTTGTGTTGAAGCTAAGTAGATCTTTAGGCTCACTCTGTTAAGATCATCCGGCTTGCTATGTGTTGATCACATCACCACATTTTTGTGTCAATAGGATGCTCTAATAGAGGACTCCTGATAAAGATGGATGTTCCAAGCTAACGCTAGAGTAGTAGTCGATAGTGTAGACATGGTTTTTGGGCTAGCAGCTACCTTTGTTTGCCTCATACTCCCCGGTTGAGGGGTAGGCGGTAGTTGGTGACAACCCCTGTCCATCCCTTGTGATCCCTCACATTCAGGTATGATGTAGAGCCATAGACTAGCATCGACTATTAGACCAGTTGCAACCTGGTGCCCGAAGTGAGCAGGTAGAAGTAGAGTTTATCTTCTCATAGACCCCAAAATCCATAGGAATCCATCTCTACCTTTTCCAACTTTACCCCTTGTGTTGTTCTTGGACAAATTAGCTAGAAGAGATACCTCTGTTCCCTCTAGAAATATGATACCTTGAATACTTTCAGGTGAAAGCTACAATGGTAATTCCGTACACTTGCGGATTAACTTCTATAGATGTTAAGAAATACTAACAGTAACCACGTTGCCTCTAGGACTCTAGTTGGCAATGCTTTCAGGTCTAGGTACTATTGGCCAACAACACTCAAGGACACAGAAGAGTTGGTACGACACTGCAAAGGTTGCTAGTTTTTTGCCAAGCAAGCTCATGTCCTAGCTCACAACCTCATCTGCATCCCTCCATCATGGCCTTTCTCATGCTGGGGGCTCGACATGGTTGGACCTCTCAAACATGCACCAGGTGGTTTTGAGTATGTCTATGTAGCCATTGACAAGTTCACCAAGTGGATAGAGTACAAGCAACTCATCAAATACAAAGCTACCAAGGCAGTCGATTTCATGCAAGATATTATGTACCAATTTGGCATGCCCAATCGGATCATTATGGATCTTGGTTCACCCTTAACAGCTATCGAGTTTAGAAGTTGGGCTCAAGATTATGGCATCAACATCGACTACACCTCAGTCGCTCATCCTTAGGCTAATGGCTAGGTTGAACAGGCTAATGAGCTATTACTAGCTAGATTAAAGCCCAGGTTGTTTAACGAGCTCAAGGATTATGGTGGCAAGTGGATCTATGAGTTACCCAAGGTAGTTTGGGGTCTACATACTTAGTAGAGTAGAGCAATAGGGTACTCACCCTTCTTCCTGGTTTATGGTTCTGAAGCCATCTTATTAGCATACTTGATATGGAACTCTCCTAGGGTCGAATAGTAAGACGAAGGCAAGGCAGATGACATAAGGCGACTAGAAATTGATAGTGCTGAAGAAGTCAAGATCAACGCACTCTTCTAGTCTATAGATACCTGCAAAGCCTACGACATCACCATGACAAAAACATGTGCCCCACACTTTCCAAGTCGGTGATCTAGTCCTCAAGTGTATCCATAATACTATAGGATGACACAAGTTACTCAGTCCCTGGGAAGGCCCATTCATCGTCTCCAAAGTCACTCGGCCAAGCTCCTTTGGGTTAATCATGGAGGACGGTGATCCCGTGCCTAACTCTTGGAAAATTGACTAGCTATGGAGATTTTATGCTTAGTAGTGTTTAAGTAGTTTTTTCTTTTTAGTAAATTCAGTCCTCTAGCATGTGTACTTAAGATTCTTCATTATTAATACAGAGTCAATGTTCTCCGCTAGATGAGTCTATTGTTTACTATTATAAAAGGTACACAACATAGCAGTTGTATAGCCTTATTTAAGCCTCTAAGAACATCATACATGAGATATACAGCTAGACACACCTACACATCTCTAACCTTGATGAATTCACTCATCATATAGTTTTTACTCTATACACCAAGTATCGAGCAATATTGTTATAACATGATATACACCTCCTACTCGGATGGCTCACATCTCTTTGGCCAAGAGCCAATTACCGACATTTAGCTTGACTATTACATGTTGTCCTAGGTAGGGTGATTCCTAGAAGCAAGGTACTTAATTTGTTGGCTATGGGACATGATCCTAACATCAAACAATCGTTAGAAAAGGCCCCTTGAACAAGTGATCTTGCGCACTTAACATCAATGGGAGGGTCTAACATGATTCTAATCATATTGACTACGTTGATCATTTTTTATCCAGCTAATCAGTCTTAGGCATCTTTTCTAAAGGGCTGCATAAGACAAAATCTTGCCTAAATAGACTACAATCTTACTTATAGATTAACAAGTCTAAACAAATAAACAAGCCACACCTCAACAGGTACCCAACTTACCACAAAAGTTTATCCCATAAAGGGACCAGGCTTATCATCAAATTTACAAAGTTTAAGTATAGTATTCCAGCACCCAGCCAGACTCATGACTAAACTTTCCTACCCTAAACATAGGCCTCACAGTTTTTCAATCATTGCTTAAGTATAGTTGTTCCATAAAATGGTCAACCATAGGGCACTGTAGCTTGTTTAGCTTTGGTGTACTCTTCTATAGAGTACCAAGAAGACTAGAACTCTCCTATAGGTGCCAAGTCCACTCTAGGGTTCACCAGATGGGTGGCTAGGAGAACGTCCACCACCGCATCCCTTACCGATGACCTCGCATAGGCATTAGCCTGCTCTGGGATCTTTTTCACGAGGTATACCATTAGCTAAGCTTCATCACCATCCTCCATCCATAATTGAAGAACAAGAAGCACTACAGTATGCAGGTCTTGCCATTTATCATTGAAGGCCTTTGCTCTGGTGATGGCCTCCTTGGTGGTCTTCATCGCCTAAATGAGATCTCTATTAGCACCTAGACAGAGTTGCTTACTCTTTTCCAACATGGCCTACGCTCCTCCTACATCTTGGAGCTCTCCATCCTTTTGGTTAAAGCCTACAAGTACTCCTCCACCTGCTTGTGGTGCTACTTAGTAAGATTCTCAGCATCTACATCATACACACATGGCTTCAGCTCACATAAATTTACTCGGCCAGTGGTGCCATGCAAAGAAGAGTTACCTTTCCATTTCTTAACAAGAGCTTGACTATTGGCATCGTATGTTTCCTTAGCCTTCCTCTGACCCTCATGGGCAGATCTTTAGATCAAACATGGTCAGATCTCACTCTAGCTTGATGGACTCTAGAGCTTGGCTAATCTCATCCACTTGGGCTTGTAAAGTCTAAACCGAATTAGTGCGTCGGCACTCTACGACAGCCAACTTTGCATAATGTTGTTGTTTCAAATGGGCAACCTCGGTAGCCAAGTCGGTGTGTATCAACTGCACCTGCTCTAATGCCTTCACTTCCAACTCCTGAACGGCAGGCTACTCGTCCAACATTATTCAATGTTACCGAGTACTAACAATGCTTCAATAATTAGAAGAGTATGACTTACCTTGAAAATGGAATCAAACTCAGCAGCCTTCGAAGTGGCCACACTCCATTCCTCCCTAGTTTGAGCCAGGCTTGGAGCATATGACTCCAAACACGGATGAGTGCTACTAGGCTACTCCACCTAAGTAGCCTGCCTCTCTATTATAGTTGAGCTACCCGACACTTCCACATTTGGAGCAGGCTCAGCAGTTGCTGTACTCAGCGCCGGATTCACTCAAAGGTCACCTATCGATGCCTCCTTCTACACCTCAGGATTGGCATCATGGCATGCACAACATCTTCTCTTTGCTGAATGGTACAGTTCATGAAGAGTTAATAATGCAGAGATGGCAGGGTATAGATTTACAAGATCATTACACTTACATCTTAGGAATCTTTTTGAAAGCTGATAGTTTTCTTGAGGCAAGGGGGATTGCTCCCCCAAATGAGAACACTATCATCCCCAGAGATCTAGGCATCTCTAGAAGATGGCTCTTGATCTGGGCTACCACATCAGGTCCTGTGGTATTCCCAAGTACCTCCCTAGCAACCGGCTCTATTTTTCCAGACATCTAATCAGACTATTAAACATACTGAACTACTTTTTAAGGAAGACAAGAAGGAAATTAACTCTTACCCTATAGTTGAGGAGTACTCTCACTTTGCTTCCACGCTGCTCTTCATGGTCTTCTCTAGCAAGGGCATGGAGTCCTCTGACTCCACACTTGGGCCTCATGCCCACTTCTTTCTGGCTTCTTTACCCTACCTCTGGTCCTCCCAGGATGTCTATTAGGGTGGCCTCGGAGTCTGCCAACTCCTCCCCAACCCTTATAGCACTCTGAGCACTAGCACTAGCGTCCTTGGTAGGTGATGGTGGTGGTAGCAGGGGGAGAACCATGAAGTTATGCCCCAAATGCTATAGACGGATATAATATAGTGTCAGTCATGGTACTCGACATTAATCAGTTAAAAGCAGATATCCAAGGAAACTTACATCTGGTGGTTGGTTTGTGGCGGAGTACTCATCCTTAGCCATGGGCAGCTCTTTCAACGGAGCAAATGTGTGCTATAGTCAATCTAGCAACTCCGCCTTAGGTAGCCTTTCCTTTATCACTTGCCCTAGGTCTTTAGGGCCCATGTACTCAAACCCATAGTTCAGCCTTTGCTATAAGGGTTGTACCAACGCCCTAACCAGCTGGCGCCTACACCTTCTCTAGTTAGGCCAGCTTTGTGATGCACGACGATCTGAGCAATATG
Organism: Miscanthus floridulus; assembly: GCF_019320115.1. Lineage (NCBI taxonomy): Eukaryota > Viridiplantae > Streptophyta > Magnoliopsida > Poales > Poaceae > Miscanthus > Miscanthus floridulus. Next base: position 82,707,116 of record NC_089581.1, read on the forward strand.
AGGGCAGATAGTTTCAATGTCCTCCACCATCAGATTCTTAGCATCCCAAAAGGGATTCACCCTAGGGGGCTCGGTAGAGTCAGTCTCCATGGATGGCAATGCATTGACATAATAGAATCATCTACTATTCCACTTTTTATTGGAGTCCTTCAGAGTATATGTGATGTACCCTATCTTTCTCCCTACCATTAATTGGAACCCTGCTCCACCCACTACATCTAGATTGGCGGTGCTTGGGTGGGGTTTGAGCTTGAAAGGAGGAATTCTAAGGAAGGAGGAATTCCAAGGAAAGCTTCACACAGATGGACAAAAATTGATAGTTGCATGATAGAATTGGGGTTCAGATGGTTCATATAGATGCCGTAATAGTGCAGCCATCCATGGAAAAAGTTAGAAGTAGGCAACCCTAATCCTCACTCAATGAAAGGGGTAAACAACACTATCTCACCCTCTTCAAGTTCAAGGGACTCGATGGTTACCAGACACTTTCCATTCGGTGAGATCCTTCTCTAGCAGGAACCCATCTTCATGAAGCTTGACTAGCATCTCTTCCTTGATGGTTGACTCCTCCCAAATCTTCAATTTTGTGGTGTACGGTTCCACCTCAACCACTAGATTCTTGCTTCCCTTCGATGTGAGAGTGGCGACGGCGGCGATGACCTTCTTTGATTTTGCCATCACCCAGAAATTCGCAAGCTTTTTCACTTGCATTCACTGGTGGCAGCTAGGGTTTGCGAAGCAAGCTCGAGCAAGAACACTAGCGGTGGTAGTGGTGTAAGTGAAAGGGGTGAAAACCCTTAGTCACCATGGCTGATAATTTATAAGTATGGGCACAACCCTTTGGCTTCCCTGTCATGTCAGTGTGAAAATAATGATGGTGCCATTACTGGGCTCCCACTATGGCCCATAGACTTCTCGGTTACTATAGTGTGAAGACGATACAATGCTATTACTAGGCTTCTTAACGAGCTAGATGGCTCTTCAACCTTCCACATTAAACAGTATCATGCCAATCATGTGATTACACATCGTTTTCATTGTGAACTAATACAGATTCAAGACAATTCAGATTTGTGGCTAATTTTTTCGATTGCAGAGTACAAATATTGGATACAAGGATTCTTAGAAAATTACAAGTACAACACCTACTCGGCTATGATAGAGTACTCATACTCTAAGTGCTTCTCAGTAGGTACTTTTGTACCTGAGGCAGCCTACTAGTTATTATGCAGGATGAGCTATTCTCACATCTTACCACCCAGCCAATGCCATCTGTACACATTTGGGTCAGTGTATGACCCTTCCTAGATAGACATCGATAGGCAATCTCAAAGAACTAACATGGGACTATTGGGTATGCCACTCTACCAGCCATCACAAGAGTACTTCTAGCTATAGCTCCAGGCTACTCTACTATGCAAAATTGCAGGTTTAGCCTACCTCTAAACCCTATCACAAGAGTTCTTCTAGTTGCTACATCACTTGGCTATACCAACTGAGTACTCCTAGGGGCTGGTCTACTTCACTAACCACCATATCTGCAAGCTACAAACTTAGAGCTACTTTGTTTCCTCCTTCAATCAGGTTCAAGTGCTCGCCAAGAGGGTTTATATAGGCTACAAAGTGGTGTACATGGACTATGCTCACTGGGTAAAAAGCAGACAAGTTATTGACTCCAACATAGGTTTACATGCCACACTATAAGGGTACAATGTGTCCCACTACACCTTTTTAGTGTGAAGCATAGGATTCTCTTAGCACATGTGAGGCCACAGTACACTGGACAACATCTTAGTTGGCATATTTGATCGAATATTCTGAGCATATTTTTGGCCGGTGGTATAAACCTTGCATGTGACGTTGATACGTCTTACTTGCTTTTTCACAAGTAGACAAGACGACAATTATGGCTTTCACTTGCATCCTCAAGTATATTCTCTTTTTAGATCCTTATTCTAAGTACTAGTACTTGGATGCAGGCTCGGGGGCTATAGGGTACATATCCTCTATGGATGTTTTTTCTTTTGGACCCTCTAACTCTTTGTTTTTTAAAATAGTAAGAGGCTAGGGGGCTACACTCAGTGAGTGCACTTTCACATAAAAGCCCACACCACATGAATTTTTGAACAACACCTCATGGCTTCATTCATGAAAGCACTTGGACAATACTTGTTTCTACTCGGCAAGACCTAGAGGAACAAGAAGGCTTCCGAAGTCCAACCATAACACGCTTAAGGGCTTGATGGACCAGGGTCCTTGGGGTACCAATAGGGGTTACTACTTGGATGGGCCCTAGGCTAGCCCACGATCTACTGAAGGATGCAAGACAAGGTGGCGTGGACTTGAGGCTATTAAGACCAACCTAGTAGGCGTACTAAGAAAGCTAGATTCTGTAATAGGACTAGGACTTTTCTATTGTAATCGACTAGGACTAGTTACACACTCTTACCCTCTCCCATATATAAATAGAGATATGATGCACCCCTTGTAACCCTAACAATCATATCAATTAATCCAACATAAAAGGATACACGTTGACTAGATGTAAAGGCTATTACTCGACAAGAGGGCCTAAACTAGTATAAACCATTTGTCTCTTTGCATTTATTGTTGAATTCTACATATGCCGAAGTCCTTCGAACATCGTCCTAGATAACCCCATGATGAGTTGCTGGTCATCAAACACTAATAGCTTCCACGTTCCATGCCCCGGTGGCGCTGAGTGCGCCACCTAGGAGAAGGTGGCCTCCAATGAATGGAAGCGCCATTAGTTGAGGAGGTTGCTTGAGAAGGCGAAGCGCCAAATGCGAGGAGCCTCACCATTGAATGATGATGATGTCGATGAGAGCGAGGACTTTGAGGGTGATGACGAGGACTTAGAGGTCCTCAAATGTGCCCTTGATGAATCCTAGAGGTCTGGCGACGAGGCTGGGTCGAGCAGCGATGGTTGTGTGGCACACGCCATAGATGAGGATGGGATCACACGAAAGCATTTGGCTTCATTGCCATTGTGGGGACCGAGTCTGAAGCATCCTTGTGTCGCCAGTGATGGTGGTTAGGGTCTTTCATCTTTGGTCCTGACCGACTCATCTTTGATCAGATTGATGATGTGTGGTTGTGAGGAAGGTGTGGATGAGGAGTCCTTCACGGGCGATTGGCCTTGCTTGAAGCTAGTGGAGGATGAGGGATCAGGCACTGTTGGTGGTCATTGCATGGTGGAGCCTAATGCCGTCATCGTGGGCCGGGTTGCCTTATCGATTTTTGACCCTACGACATTGGTCACGATGAACCTAGTTGCAGTCCTACTCACAGGGAGAGGCGTAACGAGACTCATCATCCCCCATAAGCCACTCCAATAGGTACATTTCCCCCCAACCTTTTTCTTTAGCCATGATCCCCATGTTGTTTGGTTTCTTCATCTTCATGGATTCCTATTTCAGGGAGCTTTTTTCAAGGTTTTCAATCATGAAGCCATTAGGATTTGTGAACCTACCCATATAGCTAGGTCTTTAGTCAAGCTACAGTAGTGCTATGGTGACCATAGCCCGACGCCTTCCTCTCGTGACCTTGTGTTCACATGCCGCAGCTGAGGACTGCTCTAGCACTGGAGCGGCAGTAGGCATGGTCATGAGGGTGGCCACAAATGTGGGTGAAGTTGGAACAACTATTGCCCTAAAGGGGGAGTGGACTCATAGTGCACCGTTGACCCCCCACTCGTAGGGGTGACAGCCGATGGTGCTAATAGGACGACCCTGGTTCTTCGTGGAGAAGTGGTCAAGCCTAGCAAAGGTTCCTTCACCTGGCTATATCCTATAGATCCCCGCAAGGCTCTATTCATGGTCAACGACACAACCAAGCAAGCCACATGGGCTAGCGCCTTCCAGAGCCATGAGGGGTCCGAGCGGCCTTATTGAAGCTAGTCGATGCAGTCATCATGGTTGCTAGATTGAGCATGAAGGCCTAGCGGTTGATGTCCAATGAGGTCATGGCCTATGGACAGGTGAGCCTTCTTTGCCTACTTTATCTTTGAGCTCACCATGCGAGTCATATTTTCAATCAGATGGTGTGGTCATCTTTTTCTTGCTTCGCAGGAGCTTATGAGGACTTCAATGGAAAATCCCATTTCCTATGCTTGGCCTACTAGATGTAGTTAGGAGGTGTGGCAGACCATGACCATCTAGCCAGGGCAGAGGTAGAGATTTGGTGCTTGCGTGAGGAGCTAGAAGCCTCCCAGCGAGTGCAGGTGGAGCTTTGTGAGGGTCTGATCAATGCCATTCGAGGGGCTGACACAACCCTAGAACGACTTGTGGAATAGGAGGCACGGGCTCAATCTCAGATTGGTTTGCTGATGACCTTGGTGGCAAATCTTAAGGCGGCAATGACCATTCGAGAGGCAGAGCGCACCGCAGCGGACGCTGCTCGGAATGAGGCCGAGCAAGGTCGTCAACGCCTTGAAGCTGAGTGCCAAAGCCTCCATTCCACTTGCGCTAGTGTGTCCTCTTTGTCTATGTTGTGCTTTCACTTAGTTAGTGTACCTGGTTGCTGTTGGTATATTTAACACACATAGATAAATCCACAAGCGCATAGATACCGCTATAGCTTTCACCTAGAAGTATTCTAAGTATCGTATCCATAGGAAAATGTGTGAGACTAACTACGATCTAACTTAACTAGGGGTAGCAACAAGGTTAAGATAAATATGAGCATAGAGAGGAAAACTAAGGTTCTCTAGTTCTAACTTGGGTAAGCTATGTCTTCTACTATTCAACTAGGGACATTACTTAAGGAAAGACACCAGCAGAGGATGCTTCCCATAGTAACCGCATCCTACTTGCCCTACAAATGGGAGATGGACTACAGAGGATTCAATGAGGCTATAAGAGTCACCCTCATGAGCTACCACTGATCTAGAATATAGGATGAATCCACAAGTAACCAGAGTCTAAGCACCATGCTTACACTTAAATTACTACTTTACTCTTCCCGGATAAAGAATAAAGCACTAAAACAAGTTATGAACCTGATGAATAATATAAACAAAAAGCTTACTGGAATTAGAAGTTGATTACTAGAGAAATCTCAGAGGCAAGCTCAGATAGAACTTGGATCCGCCAAGGTACAAGCCATAGAGAGAGCACCAATAGGCCGGCATCTCCTCTAAACTCTTCCCTCACTTTCCATCTCACTATTATTTACAAGACTAGATACTATGGAGGACTAATCTTCTCTTGATAGCTGGCTCTGATCCTAAACATATGAATTTAGGGTTCTAGGGATCTACAAAGGGAGGGGGGTAGGGGCTGATATATATAGATCGGAGCATCAATCCTGAGCCCTTAGATCAAATCAACTTCAATAATGGTGAAGATTGGATCTCAATGGTGGTGGGAAACCAACTTTTGAAGCAGAGGCTGACTGGTGGGACCCACAGGCTGATCGGCCCCACATGGTAGCCCCTCAAGGTCTGCTTCAGTGGAGAGCCTCCTAGAGTGTTCTAGAATCTTCCCATGCTATTTATGATAAGGACATGACACCATCGAATACGACCATTGTTTACAAGGTGAGCTCGTTCCTACATTTGCATAGTGATTTTTGGTACAATTCACTTGGTTCCACATGTACATGTCCTTATTTGAATGTAGGTACAAATATGTCTCAACGTGCAAGTTCATCAAAGTCGAATTTTGGGTTCATCGGCAGCTCGATAGTGCTTCATTGGGAAGGCCATAACTCAGCTATCTGGAGTGCAATCGAGGTCAATGAGCACTTGATGGAAAGCTTGTTTGATAAGATTTCAAATAGATCTGATCTGATCTCAATATCACATCAGCAAGGCCTCCAAACCATCAAGATATTATGTCACTGTTTCTGCTGGGAGCTACACTATCGTTATGGGCTTGTTATTCATCCTTGGGACCCTGGCCCAAGTGGGGCACACCCCGTGGACTTGGAGAACCCACCAAGAAAGCCCTTGGACGTCCTCCTCCTTGGCCACCACCTTAGGAGGCCAGCAAAGACATCCAAGCGAAGCCGGAGGCCCAGTCCAACTTGAGTTTGAGTCCATCTCGGGCTCCAGGACCAGCGTGTAGTAAAACGGACGTCCAGGTCGCATATGGACTCCGTTTTTTATGATCCACATATGGATGGAAAGATAATTTCATAAGGAAACCAATGGAAGTGGTCCCACATCAAAACTCCATAAGAATCAATGGGAATCGTCAAAAGAAGTTGACATCTAGAATCTATCACGGCGCTGCGTCGTCGTCTTTTGGGCCGTTGGGCCTTGTAACGTGGTGGGACACCATTAGGACGTGAAGAGGGATCCTTGGACGTCCTTTAGGCTATATAATCAGTAGCCACCACCTACTTTAGGTTTTGGGTTTTGTTTTAGATCAATCTATCACTGAACAGCCGCCGTTATCGGTTTGCAAGACCCCAACTTCGAGTGCTTAATCATTCATCTGCAATTGTCACTTTAATTGAGTTGCTTTTTATCTTGTTCTTGCTTGTGTTCTTCGATTCGCAGCAGGGATTAGCCTTCTTGGCGAGGTCAACTAGATTGTTACACGGTTGATAACTAGAGGAGACGTGGTGCTAAGGTTGTAGGGTTTGGGTCTTTGTGATATGAATCCAGATCAGTGTGTCGCTCTCCGAACAAATCGTTGTTTATCTTGAACCTGACACGATTTGTTCGGAGAGCAACACACCGATCTGGCTTCACATCACAAAGACCCAAACCCTACAACCTTAGCACCACGTCTCCTCTGGTTATCAACCGTGTCACAATCCAGTTGACCTCGCCAAGAAGGCTAATCCCTGCTATGAATCGAAGAACACAAGCAAGAACAAGATAAAAAGCAACTCAATTAAAGTGACAATTGCAGATGAATGATTAAGCACTCGAAGTTAGGGTCTTGCAAACCGATAACGGCGGCTGTTCAATGACAGATTGATCTCAAACAAAACCCATAACCTAAAGTAGGTGGTGGCTACTGATTATATAGCCTAAAGGATGTCCAAGGATCCCTCTTCATGTCCTAAAGGTGTCCCACCACGTTACAAGGCCCAACGGCCCAAAAGACGACGATGCAGCGCCATGACAGATTCTGGATGTCAACTTGTTTCAATGATTCCCATTGATTCTGATGGAATTTTGATGTGGGACCACTTCCATTGGTTTCCTTATGAAATTATCTTTCCATCCATATGTGGATCATAAAAAACGGAGTCCATATGCGACCTGGACGTCCGTTTTACTACACGCTGGTCCTAGAGCCCGAGATGGACTCGAACTCAAGTTGGACTGGGCCTCCGGCTTGGCTTGGACATCCTTGCTGGCCTCCTAAGGTGGTGGTTAGGGATGAAAATGGTACGGATATTTTCCGACTGTATTCGAAACCGAATCCGTTTAGATGGGTTGAGATCTATCCGTATCTGAGTCCGGATATCCAACATCCGATACCGTATCCGTATCCAAATACTCAAATCACATATTTATGATGTCGATATCCAATCGTATCCTATCCGACATAGTTGACACTATCTGTATTCGAATCCGAATCCGAATAGAAATATGAAAACAAATGTAATATCGGTAATATCTGTCTGTATCTGATCCGTTTTCATCCCTAGTGGTGGCCAAGGAGGAGGACGTCCAAGGGCTTTCTTGGTGGGTTCTCCAAGTCCTTGGGGTGTGCTCCCACTTGGGCCAGGGTCCCAAGGATGAATAACAAGCCCATAATGACAGTGTAGCTCCCAGCAGAAACAACAACAGAATATCTTGATGGTTTAGAGGCCTTGCTGATGTGATATTGAGATGAGACCAGATCTATTTAAAATCTTATCAAACAAGCTTTCCATCAAGTGCTCATTGACCTCGATCGCACTCCAGATGGCTGAGTTATGGCCTTCCCAATGAAGCACTGTCGAGCTACCGATGAACCGAAAATTCAACTTTGATGAACTTGCACGTTGAGACATATTTGTACCTACATTCAAATAACGACATGTACATGTGGAACCAAGTGAATTGTACCAAAAATCACTATGCAAATGTAGGAACGAGCTCACCTTATAAACAATGGTCATATCCGATGGTGTCATGTCCTCATCATCCTCCCCTTCTTGATAACAAACCGTCCTCAGTTTGGGATTAGCTGAAGAAAACATTGTTGGTAGTAGCCAACATTGCTCCCCTTCTTGAAATTTAACATGTTTCTTTATAACAAAACTAGGGGAACTCGACATGACAAGATTATAGCAATTGCAATCCTTTGGTTGATCATACTTTTGCACAATATAAGGAGATTTCAGATTTGAACAAATATAGACACGATGCACCATATACTCTCCTTTACAATTATATTTTCCAATAAAATGATATGTACAAGTAGACATCCATGACAATTCAACACATTTAAGTTTCTCTTCTAAACTACTAAGAGCATATAAAGTATCAAACTCAATATAACCCAAAGTATTTGAAGAATACAATAATTTCTTTTCATCTTTTTCGGTAGCAATGGGAAGCAAATTTTTATGTTCAGCATAAGTAATTGGTTCCAAAGCCAAAGCATCATACTCATTCACTAGTTGTGGCATACGTATAATAAAAGCATTTTCACATGGCTCTTCTTTATCACTAGCATTATTAGAATAATTATTTTTTGACAAAGGCAATTCAGATTTAACGTCCAATTCTTTCCTTTCATTAGCAGCTCTATCTCTATTAGTTTGTGCATTTTCAGCATGGTTTAAAGTTTTACCAGACTCCAAAGTATGTGTGGGAGGTGGTGGTGGTGAAGATGTTGTAGTGACGAAAGTAACCACTCACCATTTTATCGCAGTCTCAATCTTCGCAAATGGTTGCTCCACCCTTGCTAAAATCTGGTTGAGGTTGTCGCCAATGTTGGTATGGTTCTTTTGCTGGCATTCCTGCAATTCTTTTTCTACAAGCATAGCAAGCTGGAACAAACATTTGAGAGTATAAAATTCTATATGGAAAACAATATCTTGTATTTCATGCCTCAAACCACCAAAAAAATGAACAATGGTATCTTCCATGTCCTCTACTATCCCACAATGTATTGCACACTTTTGAAACTCTGTATAATATTCTTGGACAGACATATTGCCCTGCTCTAAGCACTGCAATTTGTTATGCCATTCATGTTTATAAGAAGGAGGAATAAAATGATCACGCATAACTATCTTAAGTTCTTCCCATGTACTAGGTAAAACATCCTCTGCAACTAGCCCATACCACTAAATAATGGCAAGGTCCTTAAACTCACTAGTAGTTTGTCGAACTCTATATTGCTCAGGTACAAGGTGGGCACTAAACTTTTGTTCTACCATTATCTCCTAATTAAGGTATCCTTCAGCATCATAATGACCCGAAAAGGATGGTATGGTCAATTTACCTCTCATACCTTGATGATTATAGTCTATATGTGAGGGCTCATTGTTCTTTATTCGGTCCATCCTTGCAAACTTCTAGTCCAAGATTTCCTGCAATTCACTCTTAAACAGAAACTCGTTGTTTGATATTGTTAGAAATTAATATAAATCCCCTATCAACTATTTATGGGTAAGTGGAATCACACTCTCACATGTCTTACCAAGTTCTTATAAGGTTCTTACCAACGCAAAGCAGTGGATGGTACAACCGGTGGCTAGTTCATGATACCTGTGAGGGTGTGACACCAAGATTGCAAGGTCTTTTTCTGTACGAATCTGAAGTATATGTGGAGCTTGGGAGGCATGAAAAAGAACAAATATATATATGTGGCACATAAGTCAGTGACAAACAGTAATATTGAATAAATGTCCAGAGCGCTTGTCCTAGTTGCTAGCCTATACGTGTTTCTATCACCAGTTGTGATAAACAAGAGAGGAAACAAGGATGAAAGGAAACAAGTATTAAAGGTAGCAACGGATATGAACAAGGCAAAAGATACCACAAACAATAGAGCTATTGAGTATTCCTTATGTGCTCCTTTTTTATATCTTCTATTCTCTTTTACTATTTTTTTTCTTTTATTTTTTTGTCCAATCTTTTTTTTCTTGCTTTTGCTCTTTTGATATTTTTTCTCAGCAAGGAGCACACAAGAATAAACCACAAAAAATTTGAGCTCAATTGAATAAAAGATGTGGCCTATAGAAAATTAGGACTGTGCTAAAAAGCATACCAAAACTTGTGGGCCCAGAAACTCAATTTTCCTAATCGAATTTCACAAATCTAATTTTTTGTGAACCCAGCAACACTGGGATGAAATAGATCTAAAATTTTCTGGCATTCTCCTTAGATATAAAATTTTTCCTGTTTTGAGTTCGGATGCAAAAGTTATGACTGTTTTAAGGAAGCTGCTCGAATTAGGGATTAGTGGACACAAGATGCAAACCGATGGTGATACGGAATAGCGGCGGGTGAAGGGATCAACACAAACTAGAAAAGAACACAATCTAAACCAGCAACAAGACTTTGACCTAGGACACAAACTCAACAAAGCGGACTCTGAAACTGAATCATGCAAAGGCTATGGCGCGGATGGTTATAGGACAAGAAACAAATATGGCATTGGACTATGGGATAAAAGAAAAAACACTCGAACTAAGGGTAAGATGTGAACTTGATGGTATACCTAAAGCTCTGATTACCACTTAATGGGGACGAGGGTCCCGATCTTCTGTCAGGTTCAAGATAAACAACTGATTTAGTTCGGAGAGCGACACACTGATCCGGCTTCAGATCACAAAGACCCAAACCCTGCAAACTTAGCACCACTGTCTCCTTTGGTTATCAACCGTGTCACAATCCTGGTTGACCTTGCCCAAGAAGGCTAATCCCTGCTGCGAATCGAAGAACACAAGCAAGAACAAGATAAAAAGCAACTCAATTAAAGTGACAATTGCAGATGAATGATTAAGCACTCGAAGTTGGGGTCTTGCAAACTGATAACGGCAGGCTGTTCAATGACAGATTGATCTAAAACAAAACCCAAAACCTAAAATAGGTGGTGGCTACTGATTATATAGCCTAAAGGAATGTCCAAGGATCCCTCTTCACATCCTAAAGGTGTCCTAACACGTTACAAGGCCCAACGGCCCAAAAGACGACGACGCAGCGCCGTGACAGATTCTGGACGTCAAGCTTGTTTCGACGAATTTCCATTGATTCTGATGGAATTTTTATGTGGGACCACTTCCATTGGTTTCCTTATGAAATTATCTTTCCATCCATATGTAGGATCATAACAAACGGACTCCGTATACGACCTGGACGTCCATTTTACTACACGCTGGTCCTGGAGCCCGAGATGGACTCGAACTCAAGTTGGACTGGGCCTCCGGCTTGGCTTGGACGTCCTTGCTGGCCTCCTAAGGTGGTGGCCAAGGAGGAGGACATCCAAGGGCTTTCTTGGTGGGTTCTCCAAGTCCTTGGTGTGTGCTCCCACTTGGGCCAGGGTCCTAAGGATGAATAACAAGCCCATAACGACAGTGTAGCTCCTAGCAGAAACAGTGACATAATATCTTGATGGTTTGGAGGCCCTGCTGATGTGATATTGAGATGAGACCAGATCTATTTGAAATCTTATCAAACAAGCTTTCCATCAAGTGCTCATTGACCTTGATCGCACTCCAGATGGCTGAGTTATGGCCTTCCCAATGAAGCACTAGTCGAGCTACCGATGAACCGAAAATTCAACTTTGATGAACTTGCACGTTGAGACATATTTGTACCTACATTCAAATAACGACATGTACATGTGGAACCAAGTGAATTGTACCAAAAATCACTATGCAAATGTAGGAACGATCTCACCTTATAAACAATGGTCGTATCCGATGGTGTCATGTCCTCATCAATTTACGCTGCCGAATTCCACAATTTTGTTTGATGAATAGGCCCCCTTGACGGTTTTCTGGATAAACCCTGGTGAAAACACCAATTCACCAAAACTCATAGAATTTATTAGTTTAAGCCCATATACCTATGTTTGGTGATGGAATTAAGTATAAATGTAGGTTATATTGATGGTTTATAATTGTGTTAGTGACCGGTCAACAAGCTCCCCCAAGCTTAACCTTTGCCAGTCCCTGAGCAAGGATAAACTCAACAATGGATCAGGAGTTGATACAATGCTTTCACAGCCTCAAAAGTACACATGCGTTCAATAAAAAATTCTCCTCCAGATTAGAATAAACTGATGTGACTTTCAAACTTACCCATATTACCTTCAACCATGGGGCTTCTTAACCTTCACTTGGGTATTGAGCAATTGAAAGATAGAACGATCAAGTCAAGCACTATGTCTTAAGTTCTTTGTTCCACCATTGTTCTAGAGTTTTTATAAGTTTTCAAAATAAAACTTAGAGATTCCATTGCTATGACACTCTCAAGTCTCTCAATATATGTGGTATTTGTGGATCCTCATCAAGGCAATAAAGATGTTATGCCTTTTCTCTTCCTACTACTAAGGCTTATGTGGAGTTCATAGGTAGGGAGAAAGCTAGAGCATACTTGCAATGCATATATTGTAAAGTCAAACAACAGATCCAAAGAGAGTTGAGTGATTTTAAGAGCATGAAAAATCTCTCATAAGGGTCAACAAAGCTTGACAAAACTCAATGCAAAAGCAAGAAGCATATATGTGGAAGTTTTCCTAGCCTAAATAACATGTATGGCTCTGGTGGGAATTAAAGCTTTGTCATACAATGAACTCATCATATAGCATTTTTGTGTTTTTCAAAAGATAAATCTCTAGAACTTTAGTGTCACTTGGAACAACATAAATAATAGCTTAGACCATCTCATATCATATCTGTCAATTACCTAGACTTAGATCAAGCATATGCTACCCACGAGTTTCAAGTTTAGAGTAAATCCTTATATCAGATTAATCTTATCCAAAACTCGGGAGAATTCAAGTCTGAAAACTAGGTACTTGAAAGGAATTACAACGTAGAAACTATTCATCATTTCCATTTTAAAAAATTATTCTGAGTTCTCTTTATTTTATTCAACTCTTAAAAATAAATTAAAGCTAACTAGACACACTTTTTTATTTTGTTTTCAATTTTACTAGATTAGACATTATTACTATAGATGACTAATGTAAAGATAAATTTTTATTTTGTTTTCATACATCATTTTTTAACTATTAAAAAGAAACTAAAATTAAAACAAAAAGAGAAAAGAATACTTACCTAGATACATGGAGGTGCTTCTCCCCCAAGCTAGCTATTTCGGTGAGGGTGAAGGCATCGAGGCCCCTAGTTGGGTTTCAGTGATTAATGACGACACGTGATTACTATGACTAATGTGTGTTTTGCAGAGGCAACTTGAGTTAGGTCATGGTAATGGTAATTGATTGGGCAATTATGGGTTTCATGCCCCTATCGATGGAAATCATTTCGGTTTTCAAAGGATGGACGACAAGGTTAAGGATAGACTAGTTCTAAGTGTCGTTTGGCATTGAAGAGACATTTAGAGTAGTTTTAGGACTTTGTTTTTCCTTTGGCCTACTATTAAGGGGGTATGGACTAGTAGCTTGACCTAGGTGAGACTAATGGTTTAGGTGTGGTGCACACTTGTCAAACTTAGCACTAGGTAGCTCAAGGACAATCCACAAGTCAATTGAAGTCGATGCTGTTCATAAAAGTTGTTGAATTTGAAGTGAATGGAGACTTGGACCTTGACCAGACGCTGGACCGGACCCATAGGTGCCACATCTGATCAACAGTGTACCACACGCTGTAGGGGCAGAAGGACAATCGGACGCTGGTGAAGGCAAAGGATCGGACTTGTAGGTCCTGACCAATTGTAGCAGCGTGGACTCGCTACTGACTTAGGACCGGACGTAGGGACAAAATGCGACCGGATGCACAAGGTGCTGAGTTTGGTCAACATTAGAGAGTGTCTAGAGACTGTTTTTGTTTACCTAATGTGTCAGGTGGATAGGGATTGGACTCACCTTGGAGTCCAATCATAGTAATAGTCATATTTCAGTGCTGGCTAGTGCTATAATAACCAGATGCATTCGGTCTCATCGATCAGTGTGTCCGATCACCCCAAAAACTGCTGAGTTGGACAGTAACGGTCATGTTTGGATTGGGGAGTATAAATACTTCTCCTACTCGTCCAACTTAGCTCTCTTGCCCATTTGTTCTGCTGAGGAAACCATTTGGTGTGCAAGGGAGAGTAAGAGCCTAGTGGGGTGATTGAGATTTGCTAATCCAAGATTAAGGACCTCATTAGTGCATAGAGAGTAGCAAGTATGCATCCACTCTTCTCATTAGGCTTGGTTGGGTCAAGTGAGAGTTCGTGCTTGTTACTCTTGGTGATCGCCATCACGTAGATGGTTCAGTGGTGATTGATAGCTTGGTGATCATCTGGCAAAGCTTGTGGATGACCCAAGTCATGGTGTGAGTGGTTGTGGGCGATTCACCGCAATGGAGTGTTGAAGAATCAGCCCATAGTGAGCACTTGATCCTTGCATGGGTGGTCCAACGAGGACTAGTGGGGAGTGGCGACTCTCTGATACCTTGGAAAAACATCGCCATGTTCCTTTCCTTCTCTTTACCTTGAGCATTTACATTTGAGCAATTCAATTCATGTCTTTACATTCTTAGAATTGCCATGCTAGAGTAGGATTAGGACCAAGTGTGCAAAACTTTTGTGTGGAAGAACAATAGAAACACCTCTGGCACAAGAGGGTGAAATGGGCTAAGTGTAGGACTTAATTATTGCAAGAAATTTAGAGTTAGCCTAATTCACCCCCTCTCTTAGGCATCTTGATCCTTTCAATTGGTATCGGAGCCTCACTCTCCTTAAATTAGGCTTAACTGCTTAGAGCAAGATGTCCCATGGGGATGGACCCCTCCCATCTTTGAGGGAGATGATTTTCCTTATTGGAAAATTCGCATGAAGGCGTACCAAGAGGCTTTAGATGTTGGAGTGCTTAGAGCCACCTCACAAGGCTTCCCAAAACCTAAGGATTCTGCCAACCTTCAAGGTGATGAGGTTCACTATGAGAAGTGGAATGCAAATGCTAGAAACATCCTTTTTAGAGGCCTTTGCAAGGATGTCTTTAACCATGTGCGGAACCACAAAGACGCCCATTCACTATGGTCAAACATTTGTGTGCTCCATGAGGGAACCAAGAGAGTGAGGAACGCTATTACCTTGTGATGAAGAAGCTTAATTCATTTAAAATGCTTCCTAGTGAAAATGCTAATGAAATGTATTCATGCTTGAATGTTCTTGTAGACGAGGTCAATAGGCTTGGACTCACTCAAATGCAACCATCCGATGTTGTGAGAAACATCTTGAGTGTCCTCCCCATCGATAAGTATGTGTGTATTGTGAAGGTGCTTCATCAAGGTGATCTTTTCACCGCAATGCCAACTCAAATATTAGGGAAGATCAATGCACATGAGATGTACATGCACATCACTCCACAAGATGGCTCTTCCACCAAAAAAAAAGATTTGGCATTCAAGGCTAACCAAGAGAAGAGGGGCAAAGCAAATGTTGATCATGATAGCTCAAGTGATGATGAGATTGATGATGCAAGCCTTGCTCCCATGGTGAGAAGAACCACCAAGATGCTCAAGAAGCTAAACAAGAATGGTGTCAAGTTTGATGGCAAGAAGAAGAAATTCTTCACTAGTAGTAGAAGGAAGCCCATCTCCAAAATGGATTGCTACAATTGTGGAGATCTTGGTCATCTCGCTCATCAATGCCCAATCCCATGAAAGACAAGTATAATAAGAAGTACAAGGGCAAGAAATATGACTCAAGTGATGATGATGATGAGAAGAAGAAGAAGAAGCAATACAAGAAGAAAGATGACAAGAAGAAGGAATTTCGCAAGAAGAAGAATGGCAAGGCCTATATTGTTGGTGATTGGTTCACAGACATTGAATCATCAAGTGGCTCATCAGATGATGAAAGTGAAAATGAGAAGGAGAAGGAGGCCGCTCTTGTGATTGGTTCTTCACTATCTCCACCGACACTGCCATCATCATCCTCTACACATCTATGTCTCATGGCCAAGGGTGAACAAAAGGTACAAAATGATGATGATAGTAGTGGTGATGACAATTCTAGTGATGATGAGAATGGTAGTGATAGTGATAAACAATTTGAATCACCTTCTTATGATGATCTTGTAAAATTGTTAAACCAGTACACTAAAATCATTAGAAAGACAAGAGCTAAAAATGAGAAACTAGAACTTTAGAATGACTCACTCTTAGCAAAGTATGACAGCCGAAAAAGCTAATGATGAACTTAAAGAAGAGAATAAAATTGTGTCATCCAAACCAAGGAGCTCAAAACCTCTAAAAGGGAGCTTAGAGAAAAACATGATAAACTTGAGGGGATATACAATGAGCTCACCACTAGCTACAACTTGCTAAAATAAGAGTACACCAATCTCAAGATTAGTCATGACAATCTTGTTCTTTCTCATGAGTTATTGTCCAATGAGCCACATGATGCTACTAACAATGTTGTTAAGATTGATATAGCCACATCATGTGATGACTTGATTGTTGAGAGCATTGAGCAAGGTTCTGGTAGCAAAGGCAAGAAAGTGGTTGAATCCAACAACTATGATGATTATGTCAAGCTCAACAATGAAAATGAAAAGCTCAAGAAGGATCTTGAAAAGCTATCAACCACCAACACAACTATGATAGAGAATCTTGACAATGATTATGATATGGCTCTTGAGAATGAGATGCTTAGAGAAGAGAACAAGAGACTCAAGATGGAGAAGAATCATGATGAACTTAGAGAAGAAAACAAGAAACTTAAGTTGGAGAAAGAACATCTCAAGACTGGTTTGAGCAAGTTTATAAGAGGCCAATATCGAAAAAGTGAGCTACTTATGAACACCATAATGAAGATGAATAGAAGTGGTATTGGGTTCTTGGCAAATCAAGAGAAGAAAACTCAAGCTCAATATCAACAACAATACAAGTCAAAGCCTAAGCCAAAGAGATGCTTCGAGTGTGGAAAGAAGGTCACTTTGCTCATGAATGTGAAACTCCACCACCACAACCCTTGCCCAAGCATGTTAGACCCTTTGCCTTCAATGCTCACTACATGCTTAGAAAGCATTCTAGTGGAAAGATGAAAGTCATGTTCTTAGGTCCACCCAACAAGAATAGGCCTAAGCAAATTTGGGTTGATAAGTCACTAGTTGAGAAAGTCAAGGGCCCTCGTCAAGTTTAGGTCCCTAAACAAGCTTCATCTCTTGTGTGTGTAGGTGAACTACAAGACCGGTGGAAGTCATTGGGTTATTGATAGTGGTTGCACTCAACATATGACCGGTGATCCTCATATGTTCACCTCACTAGATGAAGAAGTAGATGGTCAAGAAAGGATCACATTTGGTGACAATTCAAAGGGCAAAGTACAAGGGTTGGGCAAAGTTGCAATATCAAATGATCACTCAATATCAAATATGCTATATGTTGCTTCATTGAGCTTCAACTTGCTATATGTCGGTCAATTGTGTGATCTTGGCTTTCAATGTTTGTTCATTGAGAAGGAAGTGGTTGTGTCAAATAAAGATGATGATCAAGTTATATTCAAGGGATTTCAATACAACAACCTATATCTAGTGGATTTCATCTCCAAAGATGCAAACTTGAAGACATGCTTATTCACCAAAACATCACTTGGGTGGCTTTGGCATAGAAGACTTGCACATGTTGGGATGAGCTCACTTAAGAAGTTAATGAAAAATGAGTTGGTGAAAGGTTTGAAGGATGTGAAATTTGAGAAGGACAAGCTTTGTAGTGCATGTCAAGCCGGCAAGCAAGTTGCAAACTCTCATCCAACCAAAGCTTACTTGTCAACAATAAGAGTGCTAGAGCTTCTCCACATGGATCTATTTGGACCAACAACTTACAAGAGTTTGGGAGGCAATCTCTATTGTCTTGTGATAGTTGATGACTACTCTAGATACACTTGGGTGTTCTTCCTTCATGACAAGACCAAACTAGCCACATGTTTCAAGAAGTTTGCCAAGAGAGCACAAAATGAATTTGAAGTGAAGCTCAAGAAAAGAAGTGACAATGGGTAAGAATTTGAGAAAACAAACATTGAAGCATATTGTGATGAAGTTGGGATCAAGCATGAGGTCTCTACAACCTACACTCCTCAACCAAATGGTGTAGTAGAGAGAAAGAACCAGACACTAATCACCCTTGCAAGAACAATGCTTGATGAGTACAACACACCGCAAGATTTATGGGCAGAAGCTATCAACACTGCATGCTATGCATCTAACTGCCTATTTCTTTAAAAGTTTCTTGGCAAGACACCTTATGAGTTGCTCAATGGGAAGAAGCCAGATGTCTCATTTGATCGGGTGTTTGGTTGCAAATGCTACATCTACAAGAAGTGGCAACACCTAGGGAAGTTCCAAAGATGTTGTGATGTTGGTTTTCTTGTTGGTTACTCATCAAAGTCCAAAGCATATCGAGTATTTAATCATGCCACTGACTTGGTTGAAGAAACATATGATGTGAAATTTGATGAATCTAATGGCTCCCAAGGAGCACATGAGAATGTTGATGATGTAGGTGATGAACCACTGAGGGAGGCCATGAAGAACATTCTGGTTAGAGACATCAAGACCAAAGATGGTGAAGATGATGTACAGGTGACTGATCCACCCTCTTCATCAAATGTGCCACAAGATGATGACAAAGATGGGAGAGTAGAAAATAAAGATACTCATGTCTCTCATGACCAAATGGTGGCATAAGCTCAAGATGTTGATGCTCCACAACCTCCTCCTCAAGTGGTTGATAGAAAAAATTCTCCTATACTTCAAGCGCATCCACAAGATCTCATCATAGGGAGTCCTTCAAAGGGTGTAATGACTCGCTCTCAAAAACTTTCTTCCTTTATTGGACATCACTCATTTGTTTCTTGCATTGAGCCTAAGAATGTAGAAGAAGCTCTTCAAGATCTAGATTGGATAAATGCCATGCATGAAGAATTCAACAACTTCACCTAAATGAAGTTTTGACACTTTAAGAGCGACCACAAGATGTAAAAGTCATTGGAACAAAGTGGGTGTTCCACAATAAGCAAGATGATCAAGGCATCATTGTGAGAAACAAGGCAAGACTAGTTGCAAAGGGGTTCTCTCAAATTGAAGGGTTGGATTTTGGAGAGACCAATGCACCAGTTGCAAGACTTCAAGCCATTCGTATCCTTCTTGCATATGCATATCATCATGAAATGAAATTATATCAAATGGATGTTAAAAGTGCATTTTTAAATGGCTTCATAAATGAACTAGTCTATGTTGATCAACCTCCCTGGTTCGAAGACCCTAGACATCCTAATCATGTTTATAGGTTGTCCAAGGTGCTATATGGGCTAAAGCAAGCCCTAAGAGCTTGGTATGAGCGTCTTCAGGATTTCCTCATTGAGAAGGGCTTCACCATTGGGAAGGTCGACACCACACTATTCACCAAGAAGTTTGATGGAGTGATCTTCATTTGTCAAGTATATGTTGATGATATCATATTTGGCTCATCAAATAAAGACTATTGCAAAGAATTTGGTGAATTGATGTCAAAGGAGTTTGAGATGTCTATGATTGGAGAGCTTACATTCTTTCTTGGTTTTCAAGTCAAGCAACTGAGAGAAGGGATTTTCATCTCTCAAGAAAAGTATACCAAGGATCTTCTCAAGAGGTGTAAAATGGATGAACGTAAGCCAATCAAGGCACCAATGCCATCTAATGGACATCTCGACCTAGATGAGGAAGGTAAATCGATTGATCAAACTATCTACCGCTCTATGATTGGCAGCTTGTCATATTTGACTGCATCTAGGCCTGACATCATGTTTAGTGTGTGTATATGTGCTAGATTTCAAGCTAGTCCAAAGGAAGTTCACTCAGTTGCTGTTAAGAGAATCCTTAGGTACCTTAAGCACACACCAAGCATTAGTCATTGGTATCCCAAAGGAGCTAGATTCCAACTAGTTGGCTATTCTGATTTGGATTATGCCAGTTGCAAAATTGATAGAAAAAGCACATCCGGAGGATGCCACTTGCTTGGTAGATCACTAGTGTCTTGGACCTCTAAGAAGCAAAATAGTGTTGCCTTGTCCACCGCCGAGGTGGGGTACATTACCACGGGTTCTTGTTGTGCACAAAGTCTTTACATGAAGCAAACTCTTCTAGACTATGGTGTAGTTCTAGAAAAGGTACCTCTTTTGTGTGACAATGAGAGCGTGGTAAAACTTGTTGATAACCCAGTTCAACACTCTTGCACCAAGCACATAGATATCCGTCATCACTTTCTTAGAGATCATGTTGCAAAAAATGATATATTACTACAAGGTGTAAGGACTAAGGATCAATTGGTGGATATCTTCACAAAACCACTAGAGATGCTATGTTTTGTTGGTTGAGGAATGAGATCAATGTGCTTGACCTAAGTAACTTCACAAAAAATTGAGCTTGTGTTGTCCCTTGCATTGCATTGTATTATAAAACATGTCTAATTTTTAGTAATACACTTAGGGCTTGTCTAACATGGTTAAGATAACTGCCATAAAGCGTGTGAAAAAGCTTAACCTTGGATCAAACATGACAAGCAACTAGCTTTACCTTTCTCGTATTGCATTGCATATGCATGTTTGTTGCTTTGTCATTTCTTTTTGGTTGTCTTTTGAGCATCCACTATGTTCGTTCACAAATAGGGAGAGCATTTGAAGCTTCTAATGGTTAAAATCCCTATTGTGTGGCCACATGTTGCTCATCACCCCTTTTGTTGCCTATTTTTCTAAAAAGATTATAGCCGAAGGCAAGATAGTTTGAAAATCTTGAGGGTTTTAGCGAGGTCTCTCATACTAGTTCCAATTACGTGGTTATTTGGCTCTTATTTGGATTGGAACTTGGTCAAGAGAAAGAGTCATGAAGAAAGAAGGAGGAACTACTACAGAATAAGGACCAAATACAAGACTAGACTCATAGCTTGCCGTGTCTGGTCGTTCAGTGCTCAAGAGAACTGACATGTGAACAGTGTCTCATCCGCATCCGATTTCCACTCGATGCTGTGTCCGATCGTTAAGTGGTGCTTCTTGGAAAAAGACCATACTCCACATAGCGCCCAATAATTTAGTAACGGATGTGTCAAGTCACTTTGGGAGCCTTTCTAGTGCTCTCTGTATGTGACCTGACTCTAAGGATGCAGCGTTAGGTCATCTCCAAAGGCGCATTGATCTCAACAGTGCTTGCGTGATTTATTTCAAAACTCTTACGAACATGTGGGGCCTGCACTACCTCTTCTCCATTCGACAACCGTCGGTGCCCATGTTCTCCTACATCCATACACCGTGCCACCCTCGAACTCTGTGCCATGCCACTACCAGCCACACCATGTCGTCACCGGCTCAGGCCACCTCTCTCCCACAACATCGTGATCGCCTACACCTATGCGCACATGCTCGCATCGCCATGCCAAGATTTCATCGTGGACACGCCATCAGTGCCGCCGCCTCCTAACCCTAATCACCGCTATGATAGCTCCTCTCTGGCCATCGCATGTCATCACCAGCTCTAGCCATCTCATATGCGTGCCCGCACATAGCACAGCCACCATGGTCACTCGCTCACCCTATGCTCGCACCACCCTATAGCACCTGGTTTTAAAAACAAAACCAGATACACACTATACGGGAGCCCAGGAAGTCAAATCTCACATATAGGCACAAATAAGGGTAATATCAAGAGACAATACTTATTACATAACGTATTAGTAAAAGGAATATAAACTCAGAGTATAGACAATAGAAAGTCGACTCCGATCTTTAGGCGAAGACTCTAAATCCACAGGGACGACAGACTGGTTGACCACAAGCCTAACTCCACCAAACCAGCAATCTAGTACCCATCCAGGATTTTTATCTAATGTATAGAAAAGTAAAACAAGCATAACTACATGTCATACTTAACAATTATATCATGGGGTTCATGAGGCTCAAAAGGCTGACATTGGTTTAACTGCGATTAGCCTTTGTTTAGCATAATTTTAGCAATTGGTTGGCAACAAGTTTATCCATAAGCCCATAAACACATGATCAGGTAAACATGAGTAATGTATAGCATAAACAATTAATCATTAGTACCATTATCCATTAGTGATCATCTCTATTCCATAAGGGTCCAAGGCCGCTCGTGACCTGTGAGCACGGCTGTTATAATAGTTTTACACTCTATAGAGGTTGTACACTTTCACTGTGAGTCATGATTTACCCTTTCGCCTGAGGTAGCTAATCTCTTGACCCACTTCCAAGGAAGGTTGGCAGGATTCACTATGAAGCCTTTCAAAGGTTTGTCTAACAAGTTAGGGCCGCTAGGCGTATGTGGCCCATCTCTAGGAGTGGCACACGTGGGCACGCAACATGGTACACACATCCTAGCAGGAAAGGAAACATACCCTTGTGCACCATAAAGGTAACCACTAACAAGCTAGAAAAGGTCCTCATACTAAGCTAAAGCTAGAGCCATATAGCCCTCACTGCTATACTATAAGTCCCAGATGATCGCTTACAGATAAGTCCTTAGGGAGAGGAATCTGAAGCATTTAAAAAGTAGCTAAACACTCCAGCCCCCTATTTCCATGTTACTAAAAAGTCACATTTTAATGTTTATTGCATATACCATTAATCAAGTTACAAGATCATGGTTTTGATTAAGCACTAACAAAAACTACCCAATGCAATAACCCAAAGGTTTCAAGGTATGAGATATCAAATGTTAGGATATCCTTATTGGCAACAAGGTACACACATGCAATATGAATTAAATGATTAAATGTGAATAGGTAACAAGGATGGTCCCATGCTATACTTGCCTTACACACCGATCCTTCAGTAAGCTTTAATCTTCATGTCCTTCTTCTTCTTCTAGATCACCACGTGTATCTCACCGACTGGACGTAATCGTAGAACAGCACACAAACATCCATACACATACATGCATAGCATACAATTGCAACTATATTAGAATAGTACACCAATCATAGAAAAATAAGTAAAAGAGTTTGAAATATGATTCTACGCATCGCTATGAACACACAGTCGCGAGAGGCACGCTAATCGGAGATACGGTTGAAAAGTTACAACTACCGAGAGATTTGCTCAATACGTGGAAAAGAAAACTGTAGGCTTCATTTATGTTAACCATATGAATTCATATATAAAAGATATTTTATAAATAATATAGATTAAATTAAGTCTATTTTAGATTTAAATTATAAAACAAAAGTAAAACAAATCATATTTTATGTATAAAACCTAGTTGCATAATCATTAATCAAGATATTATTTAAACCATGTTATTTCAGAAATAACAATATAGTAAACACTATTACTAACACGTGGATCTCATCGCTATGAATCTAACACAACTTGAACGGACTATTTTGGAGTTAAAATGAATAAGTTATGATTTAAACAAGTTTTCCTTTAGTTAAATAATAAATTAAATCTACCCATGAATTTGAAATATTGGAAATAGGTCTAACAGTTCTATAAACATGTAGAAAATGTAAATACGATCCTAACGCAATTCGAATGGGTCAAATCGGACTTAAAACGCAAAAGTTATAGCCTAAATAAATCGAATGGCAAAACTATAAATAACTAAAAACATATTTTTGGAACCAAGCAAAATACGCTTTTAGAAGAAGAAAGCGTAAACTGAGAAATACGTAATGGACTGTGGGTTCTATTTTGAAGAAACCAAGGGGCTCTTATGAAAATTAGATCACTAAAAAAACGGGGAGAGGCGGCTGGCAGCTACAGTGCCTGGCGTAGCAGTCAGCCATGGGCGACAGCAAAAAGCTCACCGGTGTCCGTGGTTCCGGCCATCCTAAGACAAACCAAATACGCGGAAATGATCTGTGGGTGTTCGTGAA
Organism: Miscanthus floridulus; assembly: GCF_019320115.1. Taxonomy (NCBI): domain Eukaryota; kingdom Viridiplantae; phylum Streptophyta; class Magnoliopsida; order Poales; family Poaceae; genus Miscanthus; species Miscanthus floridulus. Next base: position 82,731,083 of record NC_089581.1, read on the forward strand.
CTCAATGGGGTACCGATACGGGGACGGAGAGCACATCAGGGCAATGATCTATGGTGGTGCCATTGTTGGAGGCTTGGAGCTTGCAGATGCGGCATTCTAGCACACTAAACACGACGTGAAGGTGTTGAGGAGGTATAGGAGCTCATCGCGAATCGATTGGAATGGAGCACGGCGTCCGGGAAGGGCTCCAAAGGCATGGTCGACAGCGGTAGTGATCTGGAGAGAGAGAACACGCGGGTGAGGACAAATCTGGGCAAATCAAGGCCAAAACGGGGAATTGACGGTACCTATAGGGGCGGGGGAGTATGGCGGTGCTCCTAGGTACGTCGGTGTCAAGGATTGGGCACCGGTGCAGTGGCTATGGGGCGGCGGTGGCGAGTGCTTGAGCACGGCCGGGAAAAGGGAGAAGGAGGGCAGTCGAGCTCGGTGCTTTATAGACCAGACAGGGCATGGCATAGAAGGAAGGGGAGCGGGGTCATGGGCGGATTGATTACCTACCATACAGGGCATGGGCGCGGTGGCTTGCCATGCATGGCTACACCATCGATGGGGTGGAGGAAGGAAAGAGCACGCCGGGGAAGAAAGGAAAGGGAGGGAGGCGGTGCTAATGGGTGGGACCCATGGGGTAGTGAGGGAGAAGGGGACGATGTGCGGCGTGGGCATTGAAGGCCGAGCGGATGGCACGTGTGGGGCAGTGGGCCACCGAGCGGTGGGCCGGGAAGGAGCAGGCTAGCATGCTGGAAAAGGAGAAGGGAGGGGGAGTGCGGCTGGGCCACCGGGCAGGCCAAGCTAGGAAGAGAAGGGAGAAGAGGGCAAGGCCAAATCCTGGAGTTGGGCTGAAAAGGAAGGATGGAGATTTTTTTTCAAAATGAATTTCTTTTCCAATTCTAGTTTTCCAATCCAAGCCCAATTCAAATCAAATTCAAGTATAGTTTCAAATATACTTCCCTATTCAAATAAAAATGGACAATTTTGTTAGGCTTCCCAAGATAAACTTTACAAGTTTAAAAATACTTTTATTTATTTTTTTCTAATTTTCTTTTCTTTCTTTTCTTTTATTTCAAAGCCATTTTCAATTTGTTTTCAAAAGCATTTTAACCATTTTGACTTTTCAATTAAAACCACTCAACCAATAAAATCAAATGCAATGGCATGTATGCTCAACATGTTGCTACCTTATGATGTATTTTAATTTAATGAAAATTTTTATTTTCCTATATTTCATGTGCACAAAATTCATAAATAAATCATTTTAGCTCTATTTCAAAAGAGGCAAATTTTGGGGTGTTACAATTCTACCCCCCTTAGGATGAATCTCGTCCTTGAGATTCAGAAGACGTCGACTAAGAGATGGGAGTACTCCGTCCTTGGATTCTTCTTTAGTTCCTCATGCAGTTCCATCATCTTGATAAAGATCCACTTTACTTTGCTTACCTATTGCTCTTACTCCAAGTAATTTGCCTAACTAATTCCAAAATTTTGATAGGTACCTTGAACAACTCTTAGGTAACCCTAATCACTAGACCATAATTCTCTTTCCTCATATGTTCACCTTCCAATGAAGCTTCCTTATGTTCTTGGTCCGAAAGAGAATCTACCACCAATCTTCAAAACATTAATGATCAAGGTGAAGTTGCTCGAACTAGGAATACAACTCTTAATTCTTGGTGTTACTCGAACCTTCTTAGCACAATTCTCCATTGCTAAGGGCATCGGCCATGACTTTGATTCTTGAAGTGATAGCACTTTTCCAAGTCATAATCAATCTCATTCCAACGAGGATATCATAAGCTCAAGACCAACTTAGTAAGATGTCCTATATATTCTTGTGATCCTCTTAGATGTCACTTTTGCTTTCAAGAAGATAGTATTTCCATGCTCCACAATGGATAGCTCTAGATAACATGTTAGTTAGTTCAACTCACGCTTCCTTAGCTGACTTAACGAGCAAGCCACTACTTTTCTTCTCATATAAGGACACATCCCACACCTTCACAAGATGAATTATTGTAGATACAAAGCTCTTGTCCTGATCTGACAAAGCTAATACTTAGGTTTTACTTCGACCTCTTGGACTCCTTCAAACACTTGGCTGAGGTCTCTTGATCCAAAGTAACTTAAAAGATTCTCTGGTAACTTTATCAACATCTTGCTGGTCTTGGATAAACTTCCCTCATTATTTAATACTCTGAGTTCTCTCTTACATCCTTGAGTACCACCATGCTTCCGCTATGCAAACTAGAACGTATGATACTTCGGCTACCCCCCTTAAGAAAAGATAACTAGGGGACACAAGAAGGGTAGCTTGCACCTTCTTTAGATGAACCTTCTAGTATCAAGATGTTCTGTCATCCCAATGATACTCTTGTACATGGGCAAGGACAAGAAATCTAAATTTCCTTGTGAGCAGAAAAATAGCAGTGTGGTAAGACAGCTGTAACTCTCATTCTATTATTCCAATGAAGTTGTAGCTTATATCGTTGGAAAGCTTATAAAATTCTCCACAACTTCCTTATAGAACACTTTTCCGAATTCTGCAGTTCACTTGGTCGAAAATAGTGCACAAGAGAAACTGTTCCTGGTTCCAAACAGCATAGATGCATTGCCTTGTGATTGAAGTCTACTGTTGTCCAGAATTTCCTAAGGATTTTTTTATTGTCTAAAATCAGAGATATGAACCGATAAAGACAGGCTGCTCCGAAGATAGGATAGGAAAAATAGAAGAAAACGATAACCCAACTATTTATTTCATTAATTCTTATACCTTAGGCCTATAAACTAAATGAAATTGTGGGAACACCCAACAAGATCATTGCAATCATTACAAAGATGCAAACAATCACAAGCATAATGACAATTCAACAAGACAGTAAAGATGCACAACTCAATCATTGACTCAACTTGTGATACTATCATTTTTATTACATAAGGGGCACAAACTCCTATTCCTTAAATAAGGATCTTGGGTAGTCTAGCACGACTTCTTCATTCATCAATTTCACCAAATGCTTCTTTTGGGTTGGGTATCACTGGCACTTCCTAGTGGTAGTCCGATAGTGATCTGATTCTAGCTACTTCCATGGCGTACTTGTTGATCCTTTTGTGGGCAAGATTTAACATAATGTCCATCCTACTGGCAATGATAACACTTTCTCTTAGCTAGATCTTTAGTGATGTCATACTCCACAGAATTGTTGCTTAGAGTATTGTCAGCTTGCTGACTCTATAAGTTCATCTTTGTTTGACTAGACCACTTTTTAGCTCGCTTGATCTTTCGGGGTTGAAACTCCTTGTAGGTGATTGTCAACCCATCTATGCATACCTCATGTGGAAAGAGTGGAGTAACCTTAGCTTGAGAAACTTCTAATTCTTTAGAGTCTGAGTTTATCTGACTAGGGATTGGAGCTGGATGTGATGATGTAATAGAACTCAAATGTTGATTGCTTCTTGATTCTAACTCTGGTGAGACCTCCTTTCTCTTCTTATCCACATTGTCCTTTAGTACAGACTGAATACCTTCATACTCAATTCTTTCTCCTAACGGTGTGGTTAGAAGCACCAAATGCTGGGCATACTTGATCACTCCTTTACATGCTGACATCCATCCCATTCCAAGAATGACATCAATGTCCACTAACTCTAATACAATAAGGTTTGCTTCAAATTTTACCCCCTTTATGTTAAGACTAACTCTTGGGCATTTGCGGTTTGCCTTCATTTCTCATCCTGGGGACTTAACTATCACTGGTTTCCTCATTGGAAGCATAGTTATCTTATGTTCTTTTATGTATGCACTAGAGATAAACGAATGTGACCCACTGGGATCAAACAACACTGTGGCAGGAGTTGAGTTTACTAGAACTGAAACCATACACAACCTCCTTAGCTCCATGAGTGGTAGTCATATCCACATTATTCAATCTTCCTTGGATGTAGTTTCTCTTTGCTTTACTTCCTTGCTCTTGTTTCTTCTGGACCTTTTGTTCTTGCTTCGGCTGTGGTTGATCCTAGCATACATGTGTCGTCCTTCCAACATCTTCGTTGGACTTCATATTCTTCTAAGCTTCTGCTACTTGTCTCTTCATTGGCCCATTTGGTATGTTGGTTTGACCTTGTGGCAAGCACTGTTGAAAACTTCTAGGTTGAGTCATTCCTTCTGGTGCTTGTTGTTGCATAGCTACAAGCTTCTCCTTGTCGAATGCAGTCAAGGACAACGTAGCTTGGTCCTCTCGATCTCTAATGCTGGTGGTCTCCTCATTACAACCCATCTATATAAATGAAGAGAGAAGATTGAGGTTGGAGACAAAGTTTTCATAATAGACATAGGCTGAAGTGAGCATAACTTTTAGCAAATAACAAGGTTGGAGAGAAAACAAGAACTAAGCAAAGATGAAAGCATGCTAAAATGTCTAGTTCTATCTAGGCTTGCATCCTATAGTTAGCATTGCTCCGATACCACTTTGTAGCACCCAGTCTTAAAAACAAAACCAGATACACACTATATGTGAGCCTAGGAAGTCAAATCTCACATATAGCCACAAATAAGGGTAATATCAAGAGATAATAGTTATTACATAACGTATTAGTAAAAGGAATATAACCTTAGAGTATAGACAGCGAAAAGTCGACTCTGATCTTCAGGCGAAGACTCCAAATCCATAGGGACGACTGACTGGTTGACCACAAGCCTAACTCCTCTAAACCAGCAATATGGTACCCATCCGGGATTTTTATCCAATGTATAGAAAAGTAAAACAAGCGTAAGTACATGTCGTACTTAACAATTATATCATGGGGTTCATGGGGCTCAAAAGGCTAACACTAGTTTAACTATGATTAGCCTTTGTTTAGCATAATTTTAGCAATTGGTTGGCAACATGTTTATCCATAAGCCCATAAACACATGATCAGGTAAACATGAGTAATGTATAGCATAAACAATTAATCATTAGTACCATTATCCATTAGTGATCATCTCTATTCCATAAGGGTCTAAGGCTGCTCGTGACTATGAGCACGGCTCTTATAACAGTTTTACACTCTGCAAAGGTTGTACACTTTCACTATGAGTCATGATTTACCCTTTCGCTCGAGGTTGCTAATCTCTTGACCCACTTCCAAGGAAGGTTGGCAGGGTTCACTATGAAGCCTTTCAAAGGTTCATCTAACAAGTTAGGGCCGCTAGGCAAATGTGGCCCATCTTTAGGAGTGGCACGCATGGGCATGCAGTACGGTACACACATTCTAGCAGGAATGGAAACATACCCTTGTGCACCATAAAGGTAACCACTAACAAGCTAGAAAAGGTCCTCACACTGAGCTAAAGCCAGAGCCATATAGCCCTCACAGCTATACTATAAGTCCTAGGTGATCACTTACAGATAAATCCTTAGGGAGAGGAATCTGAAGGATTTAGAAAGTAGCTAAACACTCCAGCCCCCTGTTTCCATGTTACTAAAAAGTCACATTTTAATGTTTATTGCATATACCATTAATCAAGTTACAAGATCATGGTTTTGATTAAGCACTAGCAAAAACTACCCAATGCAATAACCCAAAGGTTTTAAGGTACGAGATATCAAATGTCTAGGATATCCTTATTGGCAACAAGGTAGACACATGCAATATGAATTAAGTGATTAAATGTGAATAGGTAACAAGGATGGTCCCATGCTATACTTGCCTTACACACCGATCCTTTGGTAAGCTTTAAGCTTCATGTCCTTCTTCTTCTAGATCACCACGTGTATCTCACCGACTAGACGTAATCGTAGAACACCACACAAACATACATACACGTACATGCATAGCATACAATTGCATCTATATTAGAATAGTACACCAATCATAGAAAAATAAGAAAAAGAGTTTGAAATATGATTCTACGCATCGCTATGAACACACAGTCGCAAGAGGCACGCTAATCGGAGCTACGGTTGAAAATTTACAACTACCGAGAGATTTGCTTAATATGTGGAAAAGAAAACTATAGGCTCCATTTATGTTAACCATATGAATTCATATATAAAATACATTTTATAAATAATATAGATTAAATTAAGTCAATTTTAGATTTAAATTATAAAACAAAAGCAAAACAAATCATATTTTATGTATAAAACACAGTTGCATAATCATTAATCAAGATATGATTGAAACCATGTTATTTCAGAAATAACAATATAGTAAACACTATTACTAACATGTAGATCTCGTCGCTACGAATCTAACGCAACTTGAACGGACTATTTTGGAGTTAAAATGAATAAGTTATGATTTAAACAAGTTTTCCTTTAGTTAAATAATAAATTAAATCTACCCATGAATTTTAAATATTGGAAATAGGTCTAACAGTTGTATAAACATGTAGAAAACGTAAATACGATCCTAACGCAATTCGAATGGGTCAAATCGGACTTAAAACACAAAAGTTATAGCCTAAATAAATCGAATGGCAAAACTATAAATAACTAAAAACATATTTTTGGAACCAACCGAGCAAAATACGATTTTAGAAGAAGAAAGCGTAAACTGAGAAATATGTAATGGACTGTGGGTTCTATTTTGAAGAAACCGAGGGGCTCTTATGAAAATTTGCCACGCGAAGGGTTATCGGGTCTCTAGATCGTCGAATCAAATTTGAACGGCGCTGATTAGATCACGGGGAAGAAGGGGAGAGCCGGCTGGTGGCTATAGTGCCCAGCGTGGTGGTCAACCATGGGTAGCAGTGAAAAGCTCATTAGTGTCCATGGTTTTGGAGATTCCAGCCATCCCGAGACAAGCCAAATACGCAGAAATGATCTGTGGGTGTTCGTGAACTCAACGGGGTACCGATACGGGGACGGAGAGCACGTCGGGGCAACGATTCACGGTGGCACCATTGTTGGCAGCTCAGAAGCTTGCGGATGTGGCGTTCTAGCGTACTAAATGTGACATGAAGGGGTCGAGGAGGTATAGGAGCTCACCACGAATTAATTGGAACAGAGCGCGGTGTTCGGGAAGGGCTCCAAAGGTGCGATCGACGACGGCGGTGATCTGGAGAGTGAGAGAACACGTGGGTGAGGACGAATTCAGGCAAATCAAGGCCAAAATAGGGAATTGATGGTACCTATGGGCATGGGGGAGTATGGCAGTGCTCCTAGGTACATCAACGTTGAGGATTGGGCACCGATGCAGCGGCTATGGGGCGGCGGTGGCGAGTGCTTGAGCGTGACCGGGAAAAGGGAGAAGGAGGGTGTTGAGCTCGGTGCTTTATAGACCGGGCGGGCATGGCATAGAAGGAAGGGGAGCAGGGCCAAGCGGTGGGCCGGGAAGGAGTAGGCTGGCGCGCTGGAAAAGGAGAAGGGAGGGGGAGTGCGACTGGGCCACCGAGCAGGCCAAGCCAGGAAGAGAAGGGAGAAGAGGGCCAGGCCAAATCTTGGAGTTGGGCTGAAAAGGAAGGAAGAGAAATTTTTTTCAAAATAAATTTCTTTTCCAATTCTAGTTTTCCAATCCAAGCCCAATTCTAATCAAATTCAAGTATAGTTTCAAATATACTTCCCTATTCAAATAAAAATGTTCAATTTTGTTAGGCTTCCCAAGATAAACTTTACAAGTTTAAAAATACTTTTATTTTTTTTTCTAATTTTCTTTTCTTTCTTTTCTTTTATTTCAAAGCCATTTTCAATTTGTTTTCAAAAGCATTTTAACCATTTTGACTTTTCAATTAAAACCACTCAACCAATAAAATCAAATGCAATGGCATGTATGCTCAACATGTTGGTACCTTATGATATATTTTAATTTAATGAAAATTTTTATTTTCCTATATTTCATGTGCAAAAAATTGATAAATAAATCATTTTAGCTCTATTTCAAAAGAGGCAAATTTTAGCGTGTTACACACCCTCGCGCCCACATTCTACCACGATGATGAGGGCAGCCACCACCACCGTTGGAACACTTTCTCAGGCTGGCTCGCTCTCGATTCCTGCCATTCTGACATCCCATTCTGCCTCTTCTCGACATCCATGCACTACTTGGTGGATTCCTTGGTCGGTGGCATTTTCTCTCTAGGTAAGCACCACCACCGCCCTCTTAGTGTTTGGTAAATCATCCTAGCCACTGTAGCCACTATGTTCTGAACATTCCTTGGCCTACCTTTTTATAGTTCCCTTGCTGAGTCTCTATGGTGCCCTATCATGGTCAACGACTTATCTCTTCATAGGGTTTGTCTCATTCTAAGGTAGCAAGCATTTCCTCCACTTCTTACACAATTGCTTGCTTTAATAGGAAGTTGCTTATCTCTGGAATATATAATGCCTATGTACATCCATCTATTCCTTCCATGCTGCAGTTTTGGGTAGTGAGTTTGCTTGGTAGTGGGTAGTGACAGACAACTTAGGGCCAAGCCCATGAGTATTTATTGTGGCCAAGCCTCACGAGTGTCAACTGACAGTGGTTCTTATTTCTAGTGGTTGTCTTATCAGAGGATAGATGGTTTGATAGTTGATTGTAAGTGGTAATGATTCTCTGAGTTAGGGGGAGTTCTTGTTTGAGTGTTTGATTTGACAGTTGATCATTTTAGTGGTAGTTACTCTCAGTGAGTGTCAGTATGGCTCGTTGTAAGAACGCCGAGGGTGGTCCCGACGATGATGAGAGGCGTTTGCCTTGCCTGATAGAGCAGGAAAAGAGGAAGGGGCCAAAGAAGGTGATTGCAAAGAAAATGCACATGCATGGTGATGCAAATGTAGAGACAATAGTAGCAGGGCATGCTAAGAGAGGTGACAAAGGTTGTGGTGTTCTCATTGGCGATCAGTTGTCACCAGCTCAGAGGGCCACAGTTGAGGAGCTTGAGGCTAGGCATGGTAGTCCATGTGGTAATATCATGCTTGGAGGTCAATGTGTACCTCTAGAGGATGCACCAGAGGGCACTTGTGTGGAGGAGATTGAGCCCCAAGAGGAGACTGAGTAGCACCAAGAGGAGGCAGAGCATCAGTAGGAGCAGCCACTATGACACTTAGGTCGTGCTCATGCTTAGGTGACACCTAGGCTAGAGAGGCAAAGGCATGGTTCTCTACCACATCCCAGACCACAAGGCCTGCTGCCAGTAGAGCACTTGGGCTTGAGGGCTACCACAGCTCGGTAGGTGCAGTAGCTTCACTTTGTGGAGGTTGAGTAGTGGTTCCCACCTCAGTAGGATGAGAGGGCTTAAGAGGGCTTCTACATAGTGTTGTAGGAGGATTTCTATAATGCATATCTGAACTATGGTGTAGCTTTCAGATCCTAAGGGTGTGTCACATGGAGGCTATAGTGATAGCTAGAGGAGAGAAGGTTCATCCCCACCTCACTTTCCTACCTGGATTGGTAGACCTCTTGGGGCAGACCGACATGTACATTGCTAGTTGGGTCAAAGAGTTCTATGCCTCTTTATGGACCAACCCTGGTCATAGGTTCATTCACTTTACCTTCAGAGGACATTACTGCAGGTTGTAAAGTAATAGGGTCCAAGAGATACTGAGGATTCTAGAGTTAGCCACCAGGATACACTAGATTTGCTATGGATAGACTAAGCCACCGAGACATCCTCATGGTGGAGTCATGCCACCCACCGACCTAGTTAGAGTCTACTTTTGAGAGCTATTCGGTGAGGGTTCGAGACAAACTCCATGTGCCCTTACACCTATGGCTCATCTTTTAGATGCTGTCATGAGGAGGACTTTGCTTCTAAGGGGTGGCTACCATGAGGGTTTGACTCATATTTAGCTTTGGTTAGTCCAACACCTAATCTCTTAGACATCGTTTGATATTTGGGACTTGCTACTTTTAGAGATGGAGGACAATCTTGTAGAGGGCTTCAAGGGCCATTGTCTGCTACCATATACCCATTGGATTTGCTTTCTTATACTACAGGCCTATTCACATATACCTCCTGAGGTAGTGACTGAGTTGATTGGCACTACTACTGAGTTCCACAAGTACAACATGCGCTAGATGATGGGTTCTAGTAATGGGAGTAGGACACTAAGGCCGAGCCGTCACCAGAGGCTAGAGGTGCCAAAATAGAGGCCAAGTAGGATGAGGCCATCAAGGCTTTGGTAGAGTCAGAGCTTGCAGACTTGGAGGCATAGCCAGGCACTGAGGATGAGGATGACCTGTCTAACAGTTTAGATGAGGACTACCAGCCTTTTCCACGGATGCCCCCATGGGCTCACGACAGAGAGGCTAGTGGTTCTAGCTCAGCTCCACCTCAGCCACCAAAGATAGACCCTGCTTTGATAGCGATACTTGATAGGATGCAGCAGGAGTAGACTCGCCAAGCACAGGCCATAGCTATAGCTCTCGCTCAGATGCAGACCCAGTAGGACTAGTTCTAGCCGTAGCAGCAGATCATTTAGCAGCAATAGCTAGAGACTTAGCAGCACCTTCTTGGCTTCATGGATCATGTACTTATAGCTATAGGGATTGCTCCTTTTTGGCCCATGTTGCAGCTTGGCTTAACTGTTACTAGTACCCTAGTGACTCTAGCTATATAGCCTAGTGGGCTTTAGAGTCAAGGATAGATAGCTCCATAGTTTGCCTTGCCTACTAAGCAGGTTTCGTAGTGGTTTGCCACACCAGGGACATAGACTTAGGGTTTCACTTCAATTGTCACCGGAATCAATCATACTTGGTCCACATCAGTGTTAGTGATAGATACACCGGTCTCTAGGAGCTTGGCTACCAATTTTAGCGAGATCACAAGTCACCCTACACCTCTAGAGCTTTAGGTGCCTATTACTATAGTAGTAGCTCTAGTCATAGGGACTACCGAGACTCTCCCATCTACTATTGCTTTGTCAGAGCCACCTCGAATAGTCACTGAGATAGTTGTGGCTCCACTTCCTACAACGATAGCTTCAGAGCCATAGGGTCAGGCTATAGCTTTAGCTTCTACTTCATAGTTAACCAACCTATTTACTAAGACCATAGAGTAGACCTAGACCACTCCACTTCCTGCTTCAGAGTCAGAGGGTCAGCCACCAATTGTTCTAGCTGGTCTGACAGTTCTAAGTCTAGAGTTAGATGAAGATGCTACTCAGTTTTAGATCTCTCACCGTACCTCAATGCCTGACTCATCTACTTCTACCCCACCAATGGACCCTTAGGTTTTGGTGCTTGATGCCAAAGGGGGAGATGGAGTGAGTATGATAGATTTAGGGGGAGCGTGTGAGATGGACTAGTTCTTTTGTGTGTGATACTTCATGCATTCATGTTTACTCTCATGCATTGTGTTATGTGTGATTGTGAGACTTTATGTGACATGTGTGCTCTCTACTTTGATATATATGTCATGTCACTTAGTTATGTTCGTTTGCTTTGCTTCCACATTTTACTCCGATACAAATGAGCTTTACTTTGTGTACTTATGCTTATTTCATATCTTGTGAGTACATTGTGTTGGCTTGGATCATATAAGCATGCCTAACCCTCCTTTGTTCTTATTGTCAATTGCTTATATGAACCAAGCATGTTGAAAAGCTCACTCATCTTTTATACATACTTGAGATTGTGTTGTCATCAATCACCAAAATAGGGGAGATTGAAAGCATCTAGGCCCTGAGTCGGATTTCGGTGATAAATGATGACACGAGATTATTGTGACTAACATGTGTTTTGTAGAGACAACTAGAGTTAGGTCATGGCAATGGTAATTGATTGGGCAGTTATGGGTTTCATGCCCCTATCGATGGAAATCATTTTGTTTTTCTAAGGATGGATGACAAGGTTAAGGATGGACTAGTTCTAAGTGTCATTTGGCATTGGAGATACTCTTAGAGTAGTTTTAGGATTTAGTTTTTCCTTTGGCCATACTATTAAGGGGGGTATGGACTAGTAGCTTGACCAAGGTGAGACTAATGGTTTAGGTGTGGTGCACACTTGTCAAACTTAGCACTCGGTAGCTCAAGGATAGTCCACAGGTCAATTGAAGTCAATGTCATTCACAAAAGGGTGCCACCTTTGGTAAGCAGTGTAGCACGCACTGCAGGGGCAGAAGGATGACCGGACGCTAGTGTAGGCAAAGGATCAGACATGCATGTCCTTACCAACCATAGCAACATGGACTCTGTGGCAGAACCTCCTAAGAAATTAGGCCCACATGCATCTATCGTTGTCTCAACAAACCTCTAATAGCATACACAAGTTCCCAACAACTTAACAGGTCTGTCGGGTGTCCTCGAGAAACTCGAATCATCCACGAATCTTTTCTAAACAGGATCCCAATCACAGACATTGTAGATTACAACAGTTTTCAATATACATATCAGAGATTATAAAGCGGAAGGTTTAAGTTTTAATATTACAAACTAGTTGTTTCAAACTTACAAAACCATAAGTGTCATACAACCATAATAGCGGGATAATATTACATTAACATTATTTTTCATACAAACTACTGCCTTGTCCAAAGGCCATTCATCATTCCTCATCGTCATTGACTTCAAACACTGACATGCAGCAAGGACCAAAATAAGCCTACACATGCGACTCACCTGCAACAAGGGATAACAAACCCTGAGTACAAAAGTACTCAACAAGACTGACCCAACATAAAAGGGGGTGAAAGACTTTAGAGATGCAGGATTTGGGCAAGGTAAGGATGTAGTAAGATTCAAAAGTTCTTTGCCAAAAGCTTACTATTCTTGATCCTATTTTCAACTTTTTCCCCTAAGTCTTCTTGGTTCATTATCTCAAACTAAGTGTTCATATCCCATGTTCCAATCCTTTTCATTCCATTCCATTTTTTTCAAATTTTAGTAATTCACCAGTCCTGCATTGCTTTTGTAATGAAACAAGTCTCCATATCCGTAGAGCACCGGCAATTCGAATTGATTCAAGTCCCAGCTGGGGATTCCTTATCACATGACATATGTAGAACTTAATCTTGCATAAATCAACCTCGCTACCGGATCCTCCTATACTAAGCCGTCTCCACACCACCCGACAGCACAACACACCTCCAATCCAGCCACATTCCAGCCACGAGGGTACACGCTACTCCCACCATCTCTCCACTCCTAGTGCGTGGGCATTCGTCTTAGTATCGGATTAGCCGAAGTAGGCTTATCAGAGTATGTGACTAGTACTACAAAGTGTCTCATTCAGAAGATCCACAATGAGTGGCCTTTAAGCGACATAGTCGGCAACATTACCCAATATTCAAGATAAGTCACCTGACTAGTCTCTAGTTCATTCTACCTTCTTTCTTTCTTTGGCCAGGATGCCATCTTTGATTGTATCGAAACTTTTACTTTGAAAGCCTACCATAAAGCATACTAAGCATTCTACGCCTTTGTAAATGAAATCATCTTCAAGGATGGTAAACAATTAACAAGGTAGGCAATGCATCAAGTAGGTAACATTTGAATTAATCAACTTAATGCAATAGGTAACATAGGTGATAAACTTTTCAAAGTAAATAAGGTAATGGTTTAATGCATAAACCGGGGCTTGCCTTCGTTGACGATCTCGAGTTCCGGATCAGTACCACAAATATTGAATCCCGAGATAGCCGGGGATTCTTCCACAACTTGCTCAACTAGGATCGGTTCACTCTCGGATTCTGCATGAAATAATAACATATGCTTGAACATGATGATAATGTAAACATGATGCTTTCATGGTGCATGAAATATAATAACACCTTGAGTACAACTTTCCTTCACGGTACAGTTGCAAGTCAACAAAACCAACTTGCAATTCTACCATCAAGGACCACACAAAAATGTTTACTAAGAAACCCTACATGCTTCTAAAGAACTACCCAAAGTTTCACTCCAAAGTTCTACCCTTAATGAATGAAATCACTCATTAACTAAACTCTAACCAACACTTAGGGTTTGCTTTTATTCATTTTTGAATTAATTTGGAATTAAGCCCAAAACAAACTTGTTCCAAATGACCTCAAAATTTTATGTAAGCTTCCTCATGACAAATTAGTGTACCAAAACAAATTTCATAATTTTTGGAGTTATACAATGGCCTACAAAAATCATGGAAATTACATTTATCAATTAATTGAGCAATTTTCATCACATTCAAAAATTACTGTAAATCAATATTTTATATTTTTCCTAAATAATATTCATCATAGAGAGGACACACAAAAATTTTCATAATTTTTGGAGCTCTAAATAAATCTACACAAAAATAACAAAAATAGACACTATTCATCCATTTCAGAAAATAGAAAAAATTCATTTTGAACTACACAGTCGCTGACATATGGGACCCACTTGTCATCCCTAACCTTCGGCTTTGACCGCGATGATGACGGCGCTAACCGACGCTAACTCACCAATGGTGAGTCCAATGGCGACGGCCAAGGTACCAAAATAATCACCATGACTAGACGCATCGATTGAAGGCATTAACTTAAGCTATTATAGCAGGAATCAAGGCTAACGCCGGCCATGGCGGATGCAACAGCACGGTGGTGCTATGCCAGTGAATTAGGGCTGATAGAGATCAAACAAAAGGCATGAGAAGGTTCAGCAGCTCACCACAATCACGTTGGAGCAAAGAACGAGACCGGAGAAGCTATAGTGACACGGGTTGACGGTGACCGCGGTCACGGCGGAGCAGACTTCATCGACGACGGTGTTCTGGTGACTACAGTGGGAAAAATGACCAAGCAAGAATGGATTAAGCACCACAGCATTGAGACAAAGCTATAGAGACAACAAGCAAGGGCAACGGCTCACCGGATGACGCTGGCCGTAGTGAAACGGACTTTCGGGTGAGGTCGCCGTCCATGAGGAAGAAGGGTTGCTAGCGGTGGTTCCCGGTGGAATCAGATGACCCAAACTGGCTAGATGGATGCACAAGGAGGAGACAGTGCTAGGACACTACTTTGTCGAGGCTGGTTTGCGCTGAGGAGCCAAGGTGAGCTCGACGGAGCTAAGGCGGCAGCGTCGGGAAACAGAGGAGAGAAAAGAAAGTCGACGATGGTGTCGGAGCTTTATAGCGCGGCCAAGAGAGCGAGGGAACGACACGTAGTGACCATCTCGTGCCAGCGCGAAGCTGAGGGCGGCCACGGGTGCGTCTGGAAGACTAGAGAAAGGATGCCGGCGGTGGGGCGGTGGTCGTGCACTGTTCACCAGAATTACAGAATTGCCATCCGTTTTAAAATTCAAATTACTCCCAAAGTTTCTAAAGAAGTTGAAAATCTCCAAAAATAAAAGTTGCTCAACATTTCAAGTTCTACAACTTTGCTTAAATGAACGTTTTCAAATTCTACCTCCATTTTGAAATTTGAATTTGGGGTGCATTTGAGCATTTGAATCATTTCAAAATTACTCCAAATTTTATATGTAATCTTTAAAAACTTTGAATACCAAAGTTGATCCTTATAAAATAATCTTCAACTTTGCTTTTTGTGACACCCCCAAATTCCAAATGGAGTTTGAAATAGATAGAAGGGGCAAAAAGGACTTTTATGATTTATATTTGAATTCACATTTGATTTGTTTACCTTTTTACTTAACTAAGATTTTTGACCATTTACATGACCCATTAGGGTTATTTGAGTCAATTGACACATGGTCTCACATGATCATATGAAATTTGACCCTTGTGGTCATGATCTTAATTTAGAGTTTTGGATCACATAACATAACAACTTATGAAATAAAGCTTATTTAGTGAATGCATTCAAATTTTTCTACTTTATGAATGCTTTGCAATGCATATGATGACATGTCAAGTTTTAGTGCTAGGTCAAAACACCAGAGGTGTTATAACCCTTCCCCCTTAAAGAAATCTCATCCCGAGATTTAAAACCTAAGGCTAAGTAATGGAAAAGGAAATGTGTTAGGCTAACACATCATAACTTTGTTCAAAAAGCTAGTGAGGGGGTTTTCCATTCTTTTGACAAAAGAGACAAGTTACAACATAGACAAGGTATTGCAACTAAATAGAAGCAAAGAAGTCAGGAAAGTTTTCTTCTAAATAATCCTCGGACTCCCAAGTAGCTTCATCTTCAGTGTGTTGATTCCATTGTACTTTGTAGAACTTGATTGTACGTCTTCGAGTGACTTGATCTTTCTGATCTAAGACTCTAATGGGGTACTCGGCATAAGTCAAATTAGGTTCTAGTTCTACATCACCAAAATCGATTATTTGGTCAGGTACTTGAAGACACTTCTTTAACTGGGATACATGAAAGATAACATGCATAGCTGACATGTGATCTGGTAGCTTGACGCGATAGGAGACCGGTCCACATCATTGTTGGATTTGAAAAGGACTGACATAATGGGGCACCAACTTTCCCCGAATCCCAAAACAATGAACTCCCTTCATCGGTGATACCTTGAGGTAGACATGATCTCCCACTTTGAATTCTAGTGGTCATCTCCTCTTATCAGCATAGCTTTTCTATCGGGATTGAGCTATCTTCATATTAGCTTGTATGAGTTTAACTTTCTGTTCAGCTTCCTTGACCACATTCGGCGCAACGAACCAACGTTCTCTACCTTCTGATCAATTTAAAGGTGTCTGGCATCTATGGCCATACAATGCTTCGAATGGTGCCATTTTAATGCTCTCTTGATAGCTATTGTTATATGAGAATTTAGCTAAGGGAAGGCATTCATCCCATTTAGCACCATAGGAAAGGACACATGCTCTCAACATATCTTTAAGAATTTGATTTACCCTTTTAGTCTGTCCATCTGTTTGCGGATGATAAGCAGAACTACGGATAAGTTTGGTTCCCAAAGACTCATGTAGACTTTTCTAAAACTTAGATACGAACAATGACCCTCTATCAGAGACAATGGTCTTGGGTGCCCCATGCAGACTTAAGATTCTATCAAGATAAAGCTTTGCATGCTGTTCCGCTCGATATTTATCTCTGACTGGTAAGAAATGAGCTATCTTGGTTAGGCGATCAACAATAACCCATATTGAATTGTAGCCTGCAGATGTCCTAGGCAATCCCATGATGAAGTCCATACAGATATCTTCCCACTTCCAAGATGGAACTAGCAATGAATGTAATGGACCTGCAGTCTTCATGTGAACCACTTTGACTCTCTAACAAGTATCACATTTGGCCATATATTGAGCTATTTCTATTTTCATTTTGGTCCACCAATATTTCTTTCTCAGATCATGATATATTTTGTTGCTACCTGGATGAATGGAGTATCTTGTAGAATGAGCTTCATCAAGAATCTGCTTTCGTAGCTCCGGACTTTTGGGTACTACCAATCTATCTTTGAATCATACGACATCGGATTCATCAATATTGAAACATGTTGATTTTCCAGATCTGACTTTATCTTTGATATGGGCTATACCCTTACTTTTCCATTGAACAACAGTGATCTGATCTTTGATAGTGGACTCAACTACAATATTGGACAGGGAACCTTGTTCTATGATTTGTAAATTCAGATGCTCCATCTCTTGACACAATGTTCGCTGCATAGGTTTCATAGTCAGACAATGGCAATGACTCTTGTGACTCAGGGCATCGGCAACCACATTAGCCTTGCCCGGATGATAATGCACTTCTAAGTCATAATCTTTGATCAGTTCTAACCCTCTTCTTTGCCTCATATTCAACTCTGACTGAGTGAAGATATATTTCAAACTTTTGTGATCCGTATAGATATGACAGATATTGCCTAATAAATAATGTCGCCAAACCTTGAGTGCATGAACAACAGCGGCTAATTCAAGATCATGGGTGGGATAATGTTCTTCATGCTTCTTGAGTTGTCTGGAAGCATACGCTATGACTCTACCTTCTTGCATAAGAACACAACCAATACCAATTCCAGATGCATCACAATAGATATCAAACGATCTCTCGATATTAGGTTGTGCTAATACTGGTGTAGTTGTCAGCAACTTCTTTAATGTTTGAAAGGCCTTCTCACATTCTATTGACCATACAAACTTAGTTTGATTTTTTAGCAGTTCATTAATCGGCTTCGCAATTCTAGAGAAGTCAGGGATGAACCGACGATAATAACCTGCCAACCCTAGAAAACTACGAACTTGATTAACAGTGGTAGGTGCTCTCTAGTTAAGGACTTCTTCTACCTTGCTCGGATCAACAGCTATACCTTCAGCAGATAACACATGACCCAGAAAGTGTACTTCCTCTAACCAGAATGCACATTTACTGAATTTGGCATAATTTGTGGTCTCTTAATTGTTGTAGAACAATGCAGAGATGTTCTACATGTTCCTCTTTGCTCTTAGAATAGATAAGAATGTCATCAATGAACACCACTACAAACTTATCCAACTCGGGCATGAAAACTGAGTTCATCAAGTACATGAAATGAGCCGGGGCATTGGTTAGCCCAAAAGACATGACTAAATACTCATATAGACCATATCGGATAGTAAATGCTGTCTTCAGCACATCTTCCCATCTGATCTTAATCTAGTGATAGCTTGATCTCAAGTCTATCTTTGAGAACACCTTAGCTCCCACAAGTTGATCAAAAAGCAAATCAATTTGGGGTAAGGGGTATTTGTTCTTTATGGTGACTTCATTTAATGGCCGATAGTCAATACATAACCTTAAGGTTTGGTCCTTTTTCTTCACGAAGATAGCAGGGCATCCCCAAGGTGATGAACTGGGTTGAATGAAACCCTTGTCTAACAACTCTTACAGTTGGATTTTTAATTCTGCTAGTTCTTTGGGTGGCATCCTATATGCTCTTCTGGACATAGGTTCCGTTCCTGGTTTCAGATCAATTCTAAACTCTACATCTTGATCTGGTGGCAGACCATGCAGATCATCGGGAAAGACATCCGTAAATTCACATACCACCAGAATTTTCTCGGCTTCTTCAATAGTAGTTGCACAGACTGTTCCAACCGTACTCTTAGGAAAGGGAAGTTGGATGAGAAGTTGGGTTTTGCTGTCAGGTACATTTACCCTTATGGTTCTATGCATGACATCTATGACAGCCCCGTGTTGAGTTAACCAGTTCATACCAAGGATCACATCTATATCTTGATCCTTTAATAACAGCATATTGGTAGGGAACTCATATCCTCCCAAATCAATAGGTACATGCTAAACTATCTCCCTTGTACAAATTCGTCCCCCGGGCGACTGTATATGATATGGTTCTTTTGTTTCCCCAATAGTTATCCCATGCTTCACAACAAATGTACGATTGATGAATGTATGGGATGCACCAGAATCAAATAAGGTAATTGCAGGATGCTTAGCAATGGGAAACATACCAATCATTACTGGTTCTCCTCTAGAATAGATTCCACCTAAGTATAGAAGACCCTTCTAGTTTTCTTCTCAGCTTGACCCTTCTAACTGTTCTGAGCATTGCCCTTGTACTGATTCTGAGCTTGAGTAACAGGGGCTTTAGGTGCATTAGGATTACTCTTCCTGGGATATGGACATTCTTGGGAAAAGTGTCTAGGTTTACCATAATTATAACATGGATAATTGTGATTCTTGGGAGTAGCAGTGTGGTTTGCATTATTTGTATTATTTTGCTGCTGCGGTGCTTGATGAGGATATGGCGTATTAATTGCAGGGCGAATAAAGATTTGCTGCCTACTTTGGCTTTGTTGTGGGTGGAATGGCGCATGGCCATGATTCTAAGGATGGTAGACCATCTTTTGATGCTTTCCACTTGACGATACAGAAGCAGATACTCTCTTTTTCTTCGCCTCCTTGTGTCGGCGGTAATTCTCCTCTGAAGCGATAGCAATGTTGACTGTCTCATGATAAGTTGTGTTGCCACAAGTTGCCATCATGGTTTGAAGTTTGGTGTTTAGGCCTCTTAGGAAATGATTCTTCTTCTTCCTATCAGTATTCACATACTCTATAGCATACTGTGACAGGTGATTGAAGAGCCCAATATAGTGTATCATCGGGTGCTCCCCTTGCTTAAGGGCCAAAAACTCTTCTAACTTCATGGTCATCACACCATCTAGAATATAGTGTGCCCTGAAGGCATCCTTAAACTCCATCCAGGTGATTTGGTGACCAGTGGGCTGTACAGCTACCAAATTTGCCCACCAGGCACCAGCAGCTCCTTGGAGTTGCTGTGTCGCAAACCTTGGTTTCTGAATCTCGGTACAGTGAATCAGCTCAAACTTTTGCTCCATTGTTCGGAGCCAATTGTTAGCTTCTAAAGGCTCTTCTGCCTTAGAGAACATAGGCAGACGTGTGTCAGTAAAATCAATATAGGTTGACTCGTCATTTCCATTATTACGGCGGCCATGATTAGGGTGTGGTGCTTGTTGGTTCTGAGCCAATTCCCTTAACAACCTAGCATTCTCTGCCGTTGCATTGATGAGTGTGGCTATGGCATCTGCCATGGTCAGAGGCATTGGTGGAGGATTTAGGATATCATCATGGTCTTGCGAGGTACTTGCACCAGCTCGGGTGATAGGACGAGGCATCTGTTAGAGAGACATGTTTATTTACATTATTATTTATTGAAAGCAGTCAATAGGTTTCATGCTACAAAGGGTTACTTATTTATATTACATGTCTTGTATCCCACAAGACAACCCTGGTTTACTAGAAAAGCAGTAAAGGAACTATTACTACTCCAAGCTCTCAGTCATTGGCATCCATGTCCCTACTAGATGGGACCTCATCTTCATCTGAGAAGTACACTAATTCCTTAGGGTCCTCCTCCTCTTCTCCATCGTGGATTTCTCCTAGATCTACAATCATTTTTTCATCTGTAACTTCACCATCCCCATGAGGAGGATGAAGTTGAGCGTACATCATGTGGACATTCTCATGAAGAATGGCATTGTCCATCTCTAGGTCTTCTATGTAGAACTCCAACTCTTGGATGCATTCGTTGGCCGCATCCTCTTGTGTCCAGGCTTCATTCCGTAGCTCGGTGTTCATGGTGATGTCCCTTCGTATTTCCACCAGCTTCTCTTGATCTTTGGCATGAGCTCGATGAAGAGTGTTGAGCTCCATGGTAAGGTTCTCGATGTTGGTGGGATTGCTTGAAGATCCTTCATCTCCTATGGTCCTAGAACTTCCTTCACCAAGCTCATGGTTTTGCGGTGCCAACTGGTGATGAGGGACTCCGTGAGGTCCAGTGGACTTGCGTGCGATTATCTTGGTCTTTGCCATAGCTTGTAGAAGTTAAGGTAGGACTATAAGAATAGCTTGAGGATAATGGAGGTTAGCAAGAATGGGTTTGACATTACTTACCCAACCACTTTTAAGGGGAATTATTATGCAAGGTGTTCAAGCATGATGCATGAATCAATCTTACAAATCTAGGTACAAAAGATTTATATAATCAAAAGTACTAGATTTTTAATACATAGGACAAACCTAATCATATTATTCGCCATGAACTTTCAAATAAGACAGGATTGAGGCTAGATCAGAGGTAAGAAGAAAGAAATTTGAACTTTAAAATATCAAGTTTACTTTCTTTGATCCAAATCAATTTGAAGGTTTTTCCAAAGTAACCTACAATGATCTTAGATAGAACCTACTCTGATACCAACTGTGGTAGAACCTCCTAAGAAATCGGGCCCATGTGCATCTATCGTTGTCTCAATAGACCTCTGATAGCGTACACAAGTTCCCAACAACTTAACAGGTCTATCAGGTGTCCTTGGGAAACCCGAATGATCCACAAATCTTTTCCGAACAGGATCCCAATTATAGACATTGCAGATTACAACAGTTTTCAATATACACATTAGAGATTATAAAGCAGAAGGTTTAAGTTTTAATATTACAAACCAGTTGTTTCAAACTTACAAAACCATAAGTGTCATACAACCATAGTAGCGGGATAATATTACATTACCATTGTTTTTTTTGATACAAACTAGTGCCTTGTCCAAAGGCCATTCATCATTCCTCATCATCATCGACTTCAAACACTGACATGCAGCAGGGACCAAAACAAGCCTGCACATGTGACTCACCTGCAACAAGGGTTAACAAACCCTAAGTACAAAAGTACTCAACAAGACTGACCCAACGTAAAAGGGGGTGAAAGACTTTCGAGATGCAGGAGTTGGGGCAAGGTAAGGATGTAGCAAGATTCAAAAGTTCTTTGCCAAAAGCTTACTATTCTTGATCCTATTTTCAAGTTTTTCCCCTAAGTCTTCTTGGTTCATTATCTCAAACTAAGTGTTCATATCCCATGTTCTAATCCTTTTCATTCCATTCCCTTTTTTCAAATTTTAGTAATTCACTAGTCCTGCATTGCTTTTGTAATGAAACAAGTCTCCATATCCATGGAGCACCAGCAATTCGAATTGATTCAAGTCCTAGCTGGGGATTCCTTATTACACGACATATGTAGAACTTAATCTTGCATATATCAACCTCGCTACCGGATCCTCCTATACTAAGCCATCTCCACACCACCCGAGAGCACAGCACACCTCCAATCCGGCCACATTCCAGCCATGACGGTACATGCTACTCTCACCTTCTCTCCACTCCTAGTGCATGGGCATTCGTCTTAGTATCGGATTAGCCAAAGTAGGCTTACCGGAGTATGTGACCAGTACTACAAAGTGTCTCGTTCAGAAGATCCACAATGAGTGGCCTTTAAGCGACATAGTCGGCAGCATTACCCAATATTCAAGATAAGTCACCCAACTAGTCTCTAGTTCATTCTACCTTCTTTCTTTCTTTGGCTAGGATGCCATCTTTGATTGTATCGAAACTTTTACTTTGAAAGCCTACCATAAAGCATACTAAGCATTCTACGCCTTTGTAAATGAAATCATCTTCAAGGATGGTAAACAATTAACAAGGTAGGCAATGCATCAAGTAGGTAACATTTGAATTAATCAACTTAATGCAATAGGTAACATAGGTGATAAAGTTTTCAAAGTAAACAAGGTAATGGTTTAATGCATAAACCGGGGCTTGCCTTCGTTGACGATCTCGGGTTCCAGATCAGTACCACAAATATCGAATCCCGAGACAGCCAGGGATTCTTCCACAACTTGCTCAACTAGGATCGGTTCACTCTTGGATTCTACACAAAATAATAACATACGCTTCAACATGATGATAATGTAAACATGATGCTTTCATGGTGCATGAAATATAATAACACCTTGAGTACAACTTTCCTTCACGGTACAATTGCAAGCCAATAAAATCAACTTGCAATTCTACCATCAAGGACCACACAAAATATATTTACTAAGAAACCCTACATGCTTCTAAAGAACTACCCAAAGTTTCACTCAAAAGTTCTACCCTTAATGAATGAAATCACTCATTAACTAAACTCTAACCAACACTTAGGGTTTGCTTTTATTCATTTTTGAATTAATTTGGAAATAAGCCCAAAACTAACTTGTTCCAAATGACCTCAAAATTTTATGTAATCTTCCTCATGACAAATTAGTGTACCAAAACAAATTTCATAATTTTTAGAGTTATACAGTGGCCTACAAAAATCATGGAAATTACATTTATCAATTAATTGAGCAATTTTCATCACATTCAAAAATTACTGTAAATCAATATTTCATATTTTTCCTAAATAATATTCATCACATAGAGGTCACACAAAAATTTTCATAATTTTTGGAGCTCCAAATAAATCTACACAAAAATAACAAAAATAGACACTATTCATCCATTTCAGAAAATAGAAAAATTCCATTTTGAACTACACAGTCGCTGACATACGGGACCCACTTGTCATCCCTAACCTTCGGCTTTGACCGCGACGACGACGGCGCTGACCAACGCTAACTCACCGACGATGAGTCCAACGGCGATGGCCAAGGTACCAAAACAATCACCATGACTAGATGCATCGATTGAAGGCATTAACTTAAGCTATTACAGCATGAATCAAGGCTAACGCCGGCCATGGCGGATGCAACAGCATGGTGGTACTATGCTGGTGAATCAGGGCTGGTAGAGATCAAACAAAAGGCATGGGAAGGTTCAGCAGCTCACCACGATCGCGTTGGAGCAAAGAACGAGACCGGAGAAGCTACGGTGACATGGGTCGATGGTGACAGCGGTCACGGCGGAGCAGACTTCATCGACGACGGTGTTTCGGCGACTGCAGTGGGCAAAACTGACGAGGACATGACACCATCGGATATGACCATTGTTTATAAGGTGAGCTCATTCCTACATTTGCATAGTGATTTTTTGTACAATTCACTTGGTTCCAGATGTACATGTCGTTATTTGAATGTAGGTACAAATATGTCTCAACGTGCAAGTTCATCAAAGTTGAATTTTCGGTTCATCGGCAGCTCGATAGTGCTTCATTGGGAAGGCCATAACTCAGCCATCTGAAGTGCGATCAAGGTCAATGAGCTCTTGATGGAAAGCTTGTTTGATAAAATTTCAAATAGATCTGGTCTCATCTCAATATCACATCAGCAAGCCCTCCAAACCATCAAGATATTCTATCGCTGTTTCTGCTGGGAGCTACACTGTCGTTATGGGCTTGTTATTCATCCTTGGGACCCTGGCCCA
This sequence comes from Miscanthus floridulus, assembly GCF_019320115.1. NCBI lineage: Eukaryota > Viridiplantae > Streptophyta > Magnoliopsida > Poales > Poaceae > Miscanthus > Miscanthus floridulus. Next base: position 82,755,564 of record NC_089581.1, read on the forward strand.
AGTGGGAGCACACCCCAAGGACTTGGAGAACCCACCAAGAAAGCCCTTGGACGTCCACCTCCTTGGCCACCACCTTAGGAGGCCAGCAAGGATGTCCAAGCCAAGCCGGAGGCCTAGTCCAACTTGAGTTCGAGTCCATCTCGGTCTCCAGGACCAGTGTGTAGTAAAATGGACGTCCAGGTCGCATATGAACTCCGTTTTTGATGATCCACATATGGATGGAAAGATAATTCATAAGAAAACCAATGGAAGTGGTCCCACATCAAAATTCCATCAGAATCAATGGGAATCATTGAAACAAGTTGACATCTAGAATCTGTCACGGCGCTGCGTCGTCGTCTTTTGGGCCGTTGGGCCTTGTAACGTGTTGGGACACCTTTAGGACGTGAAGAGGGATCCTTGGACATCCCTTAGGCTATATAATCAGTAGCCACCACCTACTTTAGGTTTTGGGTTTTGTTTTAGATCAATCTGTCATTGAACAGTCGCCATTATCAGTTTGCAAGACCCCAACTTCGAGTGCTTAATCATTCATCTGGAATTGTCACTTTAATTGAGTTGCTTTTTATCTTGTTCTTGCTTGTGTTCTTCAATTCGTAGTAGGGATTAGCCTTCTTGGCAAGGTCAACCGGATTGTGACACAGTTGATAACTAGAGGAGACGTGGTGCTAAGGTTGCAGGGTTCGGGTCTTTGTGATCTAAAACCAGATCGGTGTGTCGCTCTCCGAACAAATCATTGTTTATCTTAAACCTGACGGAAGATCGGGACCCTCGTCCCCATTAAAAACGACCAAGCAAGAATGGATTAAGCACCACAGCATCGAGATGAAGCTGTAGAGACAACAAGCAAGGGCAATGGCTCACCGGATGACGCTGGCCGCGGTGAAACGGACTTTCAGGTGAGGTCACCGATCGCGAGGAAGAAGGGTTGCTAGCGATGGTTCTCAGTGGAATCAGACAACCCAAACTGGCTGGATGGATGCGCAAGGTGGATACAGAGCTGGGACACTACTTTGCCAAGGCTGGTTTGCGCTGAGGAGCCAAGGTGAGCTCGACGGAGCTAAGGCGGCGGCATCGGGAAACAGAGGAGAGAAAAGAAAGCCGACGACGGCGTCGGAGCTTTATAGCACGGCCAAGAGAGCGAGGGAACGACACGCAGTGACCATCTCATGCCAGCACAAAGCCAAGGGCGGCCACGGGCGCATCTTGAAGATCGGAGAAAGGACACCGGCGGTGGGGCGGTGGTCATGCACTGTTCACCAGAATTACAGAATTGCCACCCATTTTAAAATTCAAATTACTCCCAAAGTTTCTAAAGAAGTTGAAAATCTCCAAAAATAAAAGTTGCTCAACATTTCAAGTTCTACAACTTTGCTTAAATGAACATTTTCAAATTCTACCTCCATTTTGAAATTTGAATTTGGGGTGCATTTGAGCATTTGAATCATTTCAAAATTACTCCAAATTTTATATGTAAACTTTAAAAACTTTGAATACCAAAGTTTATCCTTATAAAATAAGCTTCAACTTTGCTTTTTGTCACACCCCAAAATTCCAAATGGATTTTGAAATAGACAGAAGGGGCAAAAATGACTTTTATGATTTATATTTGAATTCACATTTGATTTGTTTACCTTTTTACTTAACTAAGATTTTTGACCATTTACATGGCCCATTAGGGTTATTTGAGTCAATTGATACATGGTCTCACATGATCATATGAAATTTGACCCTTGTGGTCATGATCTTTATTTAGAGTTTTGGATCACATTACATCACATAACATAACAACTTATGAAATAAAGCTTATTTAATGAACGCATTCAAATTTTTCTACTTTATGAATGCTTTGCAATGCATATGATGACATGTCAAGTTTTAGTGCTAGGTCAAAACATGAGAGGTGTTACAGCTGTTAACTAAGGACCGGACTTAGGGGGCAAAATGTGACCAGACGCACAAGGTGGAGAATCTGGTTGACATCAGAGAGTGTCCAGAGACTATTTTTGTTGACTAGACATGTCAGGTCGATAGGGATCGGACTCACCTTGGAGTCCAATCTCAAAAACTATCATATCTCAGTGCTGGCTAGTGGTATACTAACTAGACTCGTCCGATCACATCGACCAGTGCGTCTAGTCACCCTAAAAAACTGCTAAGTTGGATAGTAACGGTCATGTTTGGATTGGGGAGTATAAATACTTCTCCTACTTGTCCAACTTAGCTCTCTTGGCCATTTGTTCAACTGATGAAACCATTTGGTGTGCAAGGGAGAGAAAGAGCCTAGTAGGGTGATTGAGATTTGCTAATCCAAGATTAAGGACCTCATTAGTGAATAGAGAGTAGCAAGTGTGCATCCACTCTTCTCATTAGGCTTGGTTGGGTCAAGTGAGAGTTCGTGCTTGTTACTCTTGGTGATTGCCATCACCTAGATAGCGTGGTGGTGATAGGAAGCTTGGTGATCATCCTACGGAGCTTGTGGATGACCCAAGTCATGGTGTGAGCGGTTGTGGGCAATTCACTATGACGGAGTGTCGAAGAATCTACCCGTAGAGAGCACTTGATCCTTGTGTGGATCAAGGGGGAGCTACACCCTTGCGCGGGTGCTCCAATGAGGACTAGTGGTGTTTGGCAAATGTGCGATATCTCAAAAAACATCGCCGCATTCCTCTCCTACTCTTTACCTTGAGCAATTCAATTCATGTTTTTACATTCTTAGAATTGCCATCCTAGAGTAGGATTAGAACCTAGTGTGCAAAACTTTTGTGCAGAAGAACAATAGAAAGACCTCTAGGCACAATAGGGTAAAATGGGCTAAGTGTAGGGTTTAATTATTGCAAGAAATTTAGAATTAGCCCAATTCAACCCCCTCTTGGGCATCTTGATCCTTTCAGAGGGTTCGATATTATAAGTTCTTCAAACTGGACTTCTCCTTGTGAAGTTCATTGATCAAGTACCTTGGTTTGGTCTAAAGATGAGAATTCTTGAGGTGGCGCCACTAATGGTGATGTCACCTTCTTCCGTCAACCCATCTTGGTTTTTGAGTTTGGATTTTGGTTTGACAGGTTCAAAACACTTGTAGAAATTTGGAGAATCAACTGACTTCCCATACTTTGCTTGAAGTGTGTCCTGCTCATAAAGACAAGGTAGAGAATCAAGTGCTTGGGCTCTCTTGGTCGGAATTCACCAATAGAACCAAAACTTTACTTATTCTTCTCTATCCTTAGGTACATTGAACAAGATAAAGTTGATTTTATGTGCTTTGTTCAATTATAACATGGGTGATAAGATCAGAAGATGGAGTATGAATGTAGCATTTAAGTACATTTGGCTAAAAGGGTTGAATTTTTTCACCAATGGAAGGATTATCTATTTCTACATAAATCTTTACATGATGATGATTATCATCTTCCAGAGATAAGATGTGTAAAGTTTTAGCTCATTTGGTTGAGACTGTGAGATCAAGAAAGTGGTGCTAGGAACAAGCTTAACATGTTGAGTTAATCAGGTTGAATCAAGTAATGGAGTTGTAACCCAAACATGTTTGTTTCTTATTTGTGTGCCTACCAGAATCAAGAAAAGCTTTTTAAATAATGATCATTTATCTTAGGATGTTACCTTTGCCATTTGAGCATGAAGACACCACATGACGAAGGGTAGATGACTCATGATGGTTCTTCCCTTTTGCTTGAAAGTTTCCTTGATCGGCTAGTTTCACATCTTGAGCTATTCATGAGCTTCTTGTTTCCTAGATCACAATGTTTCTTTCTCATCCTTTTGTCATATCATCTTTTTGCTTCTTTGATCTTGCCACTTCATTGGTCCTTCCATCTCACCCTTTGTTTTATGCACTCATCTTCTTCCTCTTTGTTCCATAGCTGTAGTGGTGGCTGGGTTTGTAGATTCATGCCAAACCATGAACAGGCGTAGCTCATATTCATTCATCCAGTTCTTCCATCCATCATGAATGAGATGTGTCATCTTTACACAATGTTATTGGAGTTCATCATGTGCCTAGCTTCATCTTCGATTTGAATTCATCTCGTGACTTATCAATATTGATGTGAGAGTTTAAATATCTAGTGCCAACTAAAGCATACTATTGGCTAAAAAATCAACCTAGACACCACATCTAATTTGATTTAGGAAGGCATTTTAACCTAAGCACCATGCTTAATTTAAAAAGCCTTTAGAAGTAAAATCAGCACACCTTTTGGTTCAGAATCAAACTATACACCGTGTCTAATTTAATTCAGGAAAATAGTTTAAACTAAGCACCATGCCTAATTTAGAAGATGTAAGATCATACTCAGAACCTTAAGCATACTATAGTAAACAAAGGTAGTATGAAAGCATTATAGAGATTTACTCAAATAGAGATGAAACAGAATGATTGTTATTTAGCAAATTTAGCATTACTTAAAGGTAGAGACAACCCAGATGAATTAGCAACATGACATAAGATTTTTCAGGGAAGTTCATTGTAACAAATCATCCAATTTATAAGAGCACAAGTACAATAGCAATCACCGAAGTGATCAAACTGTCATACTTGAACCCATATAAACCTGGTAGTTCGATAAAATCACAAAGGATCTCAAACAACCAACGTACAAACCCAAGATTGTACATGATTCAACATAGCTAGTCACATGTTACAATAGGTTCACAAATAATTCTCATACATTGGAGTTTCAATAGAGTTATTACAACCCAAATTGAGAAGTAGTGGAAGCAACATAGTTTTGAAACATCATCAAGATAGTTTAAATACATAGCCAGCTTAGGATCATCTCCAACAAAAGCACATATGTGAGATAATATAGAATGATTGTGCCCTTGGTCTTACCCTCCATCAATTGCAAGAGTTATGCAATGCTTGCAGTAACCATGGTACATCACGTCATCTGCAACAAATGGGAATAAACCCTGAGTATGGGAATGTACTCAGTTAGACTTACCCATCATAAACCAAAATAATAAGACACCAAGGAGTATGCATGGCTTTAAAGGTGGAGTTAGCTTGACAACGTTTTTGCATAAATGCTTCAGTAACATAATTTGGAGATTTAGTACCTCTAGCATCAATTTGAATACCTATTCAATTAAGCATCTCTAGATTAGCACCTATACTAGAGAAATCACTTGATAAAGTTAAGAAGCATTAGTAACCATATCCAGTATCTAAATAATTTGAGCATCATCATAACCATCAAGTTTCCATTAAGTTACTCTACGTTGCCGCTACTCAGTCAAGTTCTCACTATCTAGGAGAGACGATGATTCGAATCGATTCCTACATAGCTGGGGAATTTATTCCTAACACAAACTAAGGCACACCCCACAAAGGTTGCCTTAGGTCACCTTTGGTACAATTTAGGTCTAACTTGTGGGTCCGATTAGTGCCGCACACTCAGAGATTCTACCAATCTACCATGAAGATTAGGACCTAATCCCACCCTTGGACTCACGCCATTGGCTCTCCGCACATCCTTACTACCTAGTGTGCACACTTTCACTTATCGGACCACCTGAATTGAGCTACTCGGCTTCATGGTTGTATCACTAGATCTGGCCAACTAAGTGCTAGGCATGCGTTCAACATGACATGAGGATACAACGAATCGGTCCTTAATCGACATAGACAGGGATAGATAGGCACCCAAGACCTCCATACCTTGTTGCTTCTCTATCACGATCCTACCTAGTCTCCTTTATTCATTGACAATGGTTATATTCCATGCTAGCACATATAGCCAACCATGATTAGTTATCAGCCTATATCATGCAGGTGACAGGTAATCACCCATTCTACCGACTAAGCATGGCTAAGCATATATTGGATCATGGACACATAGGATTCAAGATATATATATCTAATCAAGGAAGATATATGTAGCAAGTGGTTTTGGTCAACTCCTAGTACTTAATGCATCAACATAAAAAGGACTCAAGTTGATAGTTTGAAAACATAGGAGGCTTAGAATGCTCTGGGGCTTACCTTTCACAAAGGTTGAGGGTGATGATCTGGGCACTCTGGCAATTGTTCACCATCAGGATCACCTTCTCTAGGACCTACTGTTGCTACACTTCCTGATGCTCTTCCTGGGGATCGGCCTCATACTCCAACATGGTGATTTCTTTCGTCGCACCTATTGCATGCATATGCAAAAAGTGAGAATCATGAATGCATAAGAAGGGTCATGGATGACATGTCATGATAATGCACATGGTTAAATGATGATATCATATTAGGTCATTAGGATGATAACAGGTTAAATTCTTATTTACTGAGTAGGTGCATATCTCTTCTCTAGAAATTCCAAGAATTCACACTAAGTCCATTTTGGGACCACAACACAATAGCTACAAGTTTAGATCATAACAGGAGTTCTACTCAACCAAATGCTATGATCCTAGACCTTTGGAAAGATTATAAAATTTCCTACAACTTTCATTTAATCGCCAAAAGCTGATTCAACTACTACCTAGCAAAAATAGGTAAACTTCCTAGGTCTGTCTAGAAATTCCAGAGAGTAAGCATTTCAAAGACCAACTTCAAAGCTATAATCTCAAACCATTTGTCCAATGGCACTAAATTTTGACATAAGCTAGATAAAAAATTCCCTACAACTTTGTTATTAACCATTTTTACAAAACTCCATTTTGCCTATGCAAAACACCTAACAACAGAATCTGTCCAAAACAACTTCTATAATTGAACTTTAGGGCCATAATATTTTACTGCATACAAGAAAGAAAAATTGGGCACAACCAAAGGTACTAGAAGTTCATAGGAATCATACACACTCTAGAAAATATGATGGTCAAGCCCAAATAATTTATTTAAATGACTTTATTAATTAATTGGTTGGCAAACAAGTTTATCCATAAGCCCATAAACACATGATCAGGTAAACATGAGTAATGTATAGCATAAACAATTAATCATTAGTACCATATCCATTAGTGATCATCTCTATTCCATAAGGGTCCAAGGCTGCTCGTGACTGACAATGGCTGTTATAAACAGTTTTACACTCTGCAGAGGTTGTACACTTTTACTATGAGTCATGATTTACCCTTTTCGCTTGAGGTTGCTAATCTCTTGACCACTTCCAAGGAAGGTTGGTAGGGTTCACTATGAAGCCTTTCAAAGGTTCGTCTAACAAGTTAGGGCCGCTAGGCAAATGTGGCCCATCTTTAGGAGTGGCATGCATGGGCATGCAGTATATTACACACATTCTAGCAGGAATGGAACATACCCTTGTGCACCATAAAGGTAACCACTAACAGCTAGAAAAGGTCCTCATACTGAGCTAAGGCCAGAGCCAATAGCCTCACCGCTGTAACTATAAGTCCTGGGTGATCGCTTACAGATAAGTCCTTAGGAGAGGAATCTGAAGTATTTAGAAAGTAGCTAAACACTCCAGCCCCCTGTTCCATGTTACTAAAAAGTCACATTTTAATGTTTATTGCATATACCATTAATCAAAGTTACAAGATCATGGTTTTGATTAAGCACTAGCAAAAACTACCCAATGCAATAACCCAAAGGTTTCAAGGTACGAGATATCAAATGTCTAGGATATCCTTATTGGCAAAGGTAGACACATGCAATATGATTAAGTGATTAAATGTGAATAGGTAACAAGGGTGGTCCCATGCTATACTTGCCTTACACACCGATCCTTTGGTAAGCTTTAATCTCATGTTCCTTCTTCTTCTTCTGGATCACCACGTGTATCTCACCGACTGGATGTAATCGTAGAACACCACCAAACATCCATACACGTACATCATAGCATACAATTGCATCTATATTAGAACAGTACACCAATCATAGAAAAATAAGAAAAAGAGTTTGAAATACGATTCTACGCATCGCTATGAACACACAGTCGCGAAGAGGCACGCTAATCGGAGCTATGGTTGAAAATTTACAACTACCAAGATTTGCTTAATACGTGGAAAAGAAAACTATAGGCTTCATTTATGTTAACCATATGAATTCATATAAATATATTTTATAAATAATATAGATTAAATTAAGTCAATTTTAGATTTAAATTATAAAACAAAAGTAAACACAATCATATTTATGTATAAACACAGTTGCATAATCATTAATCAAGATATGATTGAAACCATGTTATTTCAGAAATAACAATATAGTAAACACTATTACTAACGCGTAGATCTTGTCGCTACGAATCTACGCAACTTGAACGGACTATTTTGTGTTAAATGAATAAGTTACGATTTAAAACAAGTTTCCTTTAGTTAAAATAATAATTAAATCTACCCATGAATTTTAAATATTGGAAATAGGTCTAACAGTTGTATAAACATGTAAAAAATGTAATACGATCCTAACGCAATTCGAATGGGTCAAATCGGACTTAAAACGCAAAAGTTATAGCCTAAATAAATCGAATGGCAAAACTGTAAATAACTAAAAATATTTTTGGAACCAACCGAGCAAAATACGATTTTAGAAGAAGAAAGCATAAACTGAGAAATACGTAATGGACTGGCGGGTTCTATTTTGAAGAAACCGAGGGGCTCTTATGAAAATTAGCCATGCGAAGGGTTTTGGGTCTCTAGATCGTCGGATCAAATTTGAACGACGCTGATTAGATCACGGGGAAGAAGGGGAGAGCTGGCCGGTGGCTATAGTGCCCGGCACAGCGTCAACCATGGGAGTGGTGAAAAGCTCGTCGGTGTCCACGGTTTTGGAAGATTCCGCCATCCCGAGACAAGCCAAATACGTAGAAATGATCTACGTGGGTGTTCGTGAACTCAACGGGTACCGATACGGGGACGGAGAGCACGCCGGGGCAACGATCCGCGTGGCGCCATTGTTGGCAGCTCAGAAGCTTGCGGATGCAGCGTTCTAGCGTACTAAACATGACATGAAGGGGTCAAGGAGGTAAGGAGCTCACCGCGAATTGATTGGCAAGAGCACGATGTTTCGGGAAGGGCTCCAAAGGTGCGATCGACCGGTGGTGATCTGGAGAGGAGAGAACCATGGGTGAGGATGAATTCGGCAAATCAAGGCCAAAACAGGGAATTGATGGTACCTATGGGCATGGGGAGTATGGCAGTGCTCCTAGGTACATCGAATCGAGGATTGGGCACCGATGCAGCGGCTATGGGGCGGCGGTGCGAGTGCTTGAGGCGACAGGGAAAGGGAGAAGGAGGGCGTTGAGCTCGGTGCTTTATAGACCGGACAGGCATGGCGTAGAGGAAGGGGAGCGGGCCGAGTGGTGGGCCAGGAAGGAGTAGGCTGGCGCGCTGGAAAAGGAGAAGGGAGGGGAGTGCGGCTGGGCCACCGGGGAGGCCAAGCCAGGAAGAGAGGGAGAAGAGGGCCAGGCCAAATCTTGGAGTTGGGTGAAAAGGAAGGAAGAGAATTTTTTTCAAAATAAATTTCTTTTCCAATTCTATTTTCCAATCCAAGCCCAATTCTAATCAAATTCAAGTATAGTTTCAATATACTTCCCTATTCAAATAAAAATGGCAATTTTGTTAGGCTTCCCAAGATAAACTTTACAAGTTTAAAAATACTTTTATTTTTTTTTTCTAATTTTCTTTTCTTTCTTTCTTTTTTATTTCAAAGTCATTTTCAATTTGTTTTGAAAAGCATTTTAACCATTTTGACTTTTCAATTAAAACCACTCAACCAATAAAATCAAATGCAATGGCATGTATGCTCAACATGTTGGTACCTATGATATATTTTAATTTAATGAAATTTTTTATTTTCCTATATTTCATGTGCAAAAAATTCATAATAAATCATTTCTCTATTTCAAAAGCGGCAAAATTTAGCATGTTACACCCTCGCGCCCACATTCTACCCGACGATGAGGGCAGCCACCACCACCGTTGGGACACTTTCTTAGGCCAGCTCGCTCTCGATTCCTGCCATTCTGACATCCCCATTCTGCCTCTCTTGGCATCCGTCACTACTTGGTGGATTTCTTGGTCGGTGGCATTTTCTCTCTGGGTAACACCACCACCCCACCGCCCTCTTAGTGTTCGGTAAATCATCCTAGCCACTGTAGCCACTATGTTCTGAACATTCCTTGGCCTACCTTTTTATAGTTCCCTTGCTGAGTCTCCGTGGTTGCCCTATCATGGTCAGCGACTTATCTCTTCATAGGGTTTGTCTCATTCTAAGGTAGCAAGCATTTCCTCCACTTCTTACACAATTGCTTGCTTTAATAGGAAGTTGCTTATCTCTGGAATATATATGCCTATGTACATCCATCTATTCCTTCCATGCTGTAGTTTTGGGTAGTGAGTTTGCTTGGTAGTGGGTAGTGACAGACAACTCAGGGCCAAGCCCATGAGTTTTATTGTGGCCAAGCCTCACGAGTGTCAACTGACAGTGGTTCTTATTTCTAGTGGTTGTCTTATCAGAGGATAGATTGGTTTGATAGTTGATTGTAATGGTAATGATTCTCTGAGTCAGGGGGAGTTCTTGTTTGAGTGTTTGATTTGATAGTTGATCATTTAGTGGTAGTTACTCTCAGTGAGTGTCAGTATGGCTCGTTTGCAAGAACGCGGGGTGGTCCCGGTGATGATGAGAGGCGTTTGCCTTGCCTGACAGAGCAGAAAAGGGGAAGGGGCCAAGAAGGTGATTGCAAAGAAAAAGTGCATGCATGTGATGCAAATGTAGAGACAATAGTAGCAGAGCATGCTAAGAGAGGTGACAAAGGTTGTGGTGTTCTCATTGGTGATCAGTTGTCACCAGCTCAGAGGGCCACAGTTGAGGAGCTTGAGGCTAGGCATGGTAGTCCATGTGGTAATATCATGCTTGGAGGTCAATGTGTACCTCTAGAGGATGCACCAGAGGGCACTTGTGTGGAGGAGATTGAGCCCCAAGAGCCGAGCAGCACCAAGAGAGGCAGAGCATCAGCAGGAGCAGCCACTATGACACTTAGGTCGTGCTCATGCTTAGTGACACCCAGGCTAGAGAGGCAGAAGGCATGGTTCTCTGCCACATCCCAGACCACAGGCCTCTGCCAGTAGAGCACTTGGGCTTGAGGGCTACCATAGCTCGGTAGGTGCAGCAGCAGCTTCACTTTGTGGAGGTTGAGTAGTGGTTCCCACCTCAGTAGGATGAGAGGGCTTCTACACAGTGTTTGTAGGAGGATTTCTATAATGCATATCTAAACTATGGTGTAGCTTTCAGATCCTAAGGGTGTGTCACATGGAGGCTATAGTGATAGCTAGAGGAGAGAAGGTTTATCCCCACCTCACTTCCTACCTGGATTGGTAGACCTCTTGGGGCAGACTGACATGTACATTGCTAGTTGGGTCAGAGGTTCTACGCCTCTTTGTGGACCAACCCTAGTCATAGGTTCATTCACTTTACCTTCAGAGGACGTGACCGCAGGTTGTAAAGCAATAGGGTCCAAGAGATACTGAGGATTCTAGAGTTAGCCACTAGGATACACCAGATTTGCTATGGATAGACTAAGCCACCGAGACATCCTCATGGTGGAGTAGTGCCACCCACCGACCTAGTCAGAGTCTACTTTTGAGAGCTATTCGGTGAGGGTTCGAGACGAAACTCCATGTGCCCTTACACCTATGGCTCATCTTTTAGATGCTGTCATGAGGAGGACTTTGCTTCTGAGGGGTGGCTACCATGAGGGTTTGACTCACATTGCTTTGGTTAGTCCAACACCTGATCTCTCAGACACCCTTTGATATTTGGGACTTGCTACTTTTCAGAGATGGAGGACAATCTTGTAGAGGGCTTCAAGAGCCATGTCTACTACCATATACCCATTGGATCTGCTTTTATACTAAGACCTATTCACATATACCTCCTGAGGGTAGTGACTGAGTTGATTGGCACGACTACTGAGTTCCACAAGTACAACATGCGCCAGATGATGGGTTTAGTAATGGGAGTAGGACACTAGGCCGAGCCATCACCAGAGGCTAGAGGTGCCAAAAATAGAGGCCGTAGGATGAGGCATCAAGGCTTTTGGTAGAGTCAGAGCTTGCAGACTTGGAGGCACAGCCAGGCACTGAGGATGAGGATGACCTGTCTAACAGTTTAGATGAGGACTACCAGCCTTTTCCACGGATGCCCCCATGGGCTCACATAGAGAGGCCAGTGGTTCCAGCTCAGCTCCACCTCAGCCACTAGAGATAGACCCTGCTTTGATAGCGATACTTGACAGGATGCAGCAGGAGTAGACTCACCAAGCACAGGCCATAGCTATAGCTCTCGCTCAGATGCAGACCCAGCAGGACCAATTCTAGCCGTAGCAGCAGATCATTCAGCAGCAATAGCTAGAGACTTAGCAGCACCCTTCTTGGGCTTCATGGATCATGTACTTATAGCTACAGGGATTGCTCCTTTTTGGCCCACGTTGCAGCTGGCTTAACTGTTACTAGTTACCACCAGTGACTCTAGCTATATAGCCAGTGGCTTTAGAGTCAAGGACAGATAGCTCCATAGTTTGCCTCACCTACTAAGTAGGTTTCATAGTGGTTTGCCACACCAGGGACACAGACCTTAGGGTTTTACTTCAATTGCCACTGGAATCAATCATACTTGGTCCACATCAGTGTTAGTGATAGATACACCGGTCTCTAGGAGCTTGGCTACCAATTTTAGTGAGATCACAGGTCACCCTACACCTCTAGCGCTTCAGGTGGCCTATTACTATAGCAGTAGCTCTAGGTCATAGGGACTTACCGAGAGACTCTCCCGTCTACTATTGCTTTGTTAGAGCCCACCTCGAATAGTCACTGAGATAGTTGTGGCTCCACTTCCTACAGTGATAGCTTAAGAGCCACAGGGTCAGGCTACAGCTTTAGCTTCTACTTCACAGCTAGCCCAACCTATTTACTAAGACCAATGAGTAGACCTAGACCACTCCACTTCCTGCTTCAGAGTCAGAGGGTCAGCTTGCCGATTGTTCCAGCCGGTCTGATAGTTCTAAGTCGAGAGTTAGATGAAGATGCTACTCAGTTTTTAGATCTCTCACCGTACCTCAATGCCTGACTCATATACTTCTACCCCACCAATGGACCCTTAGGTTTTGGTGCTTGATGCCAAAGGGGGAAGAGGGAGCGAGTATGATAGATTTAGGGGGAGCATTGTGAGATGGACTAGTTCTTTTGTGTGTGATACTTCATGCATCATGTTTACTCTCATGCATTGTGTTATATGTGATATATGTGTGATTGTGAGACTTTATGTGACATGTGTGCTCTCTACTTTGATATATCTGTCATGTCACTTAGTTATGTTCATTTGCTTTGCTTCCACATTTTACTCCGATACAAATGAGCTTTACTTTGTGTACTTATGCCTTATATTCATATCTTGTGAGTACATTGTGTTGGGCTTTGGATCATATAAGCATGCCTAACCCTCCTTTGTTTCTTATTGTCAATTGACTTATATGAACCAATCATGTTGAAAAGCTCACTCATCTTTTATACATACTCGAGATTGTGTTGTCATCAATCACCAAAACAGGGGAGATTGAAAGCATCTAGGCCCTGAGTCGGATTTCGGTGATTAATGACGACACGAGATTATTGTGACTAACATGTGTTTTGTAGAGACAACTAGAGTTAGGTCATGGCAATGGTAATTGATTGGGCAATTATGGGTTTCATGCCCCTATCGATGGAAATCATTTTGTTTTTCAAAGGATGGACGACAAGGTTAAGGACGGACTAGTTCTAAGTGTTCATTTGGCATTGGAGATACTCTTAGAGTAGTTTTAGGATTTAGTTTTTTCCTTTGGCCATACTATTAAGGGGGGTATGGACTAGTAGCTTGACCAAGGTGAGACTAATAGTTTAGGTGTGGTGCACACTTGTCAAACTTAGCACTCGGTAGCTCAAGGATAGTCCATAGGTCAATTGAAGTCAATGTCGTTCACAAAAGGGTGCCACGTTTGGTCAGTAGTGTAGCATGCACTACAGGGGTAGAAGGATGACCAGATGCTGGTGCAGGCAAAGGATCAGACGCGCATGTCCTTACCAACCATAGCAGCATGGACTCTATGGCAGAACCTCCTAAGAAATCAGGCCCACGTGCATCTATCGTTGTCTCAACAGACCTCTAATAGCGTACACAAGTTCCCAACAACTTAACAGGTCTGTCGGGTGTCCTTGGGAAACCTGAATCATCCACGAATCTTTTCCGAACAGGATCCCAATCACAGACATTGTAGATTACAACAGTTTTCAATATACATATCAGAGATTATAAAGCGGAAGGTTTAAGTTTTAATATTACAAACTAGTTGTTTCAAACTTACAAAACCATAAGTGTCATACAACCATAGTAGCGGGATTAATATTACATTAACATTATTTTTCATACAAACTAGTGCCTTGTCCAAAGGCCATTCATCATTCCTCATCGTCATCGACTTCAAACACTGACATGCAGCAGGGACCAAAATAAGCCTGCACATGCGACTCACCTGCAACAAGGGTTAACAAACCCTGAGTACAAAAGTACTCAACAAGACTGACCCAACGTAAAAGGGGGTGAAAGACTTTAGAGATGCAGGAGTTGGGGCAAGGTAAGGATGTAGCAAGATTCAAAAGTTCTTTGCCAAAAGCTAACTATTCTTGATCCTATTTTCAACTTTTTCCCCTAAGTCTTCTTGGTTCATTATCTCAAACTAAGTGTTCATATCCCATGTTCCAATCCTTTTCATTCCATTCCCTTTTTTCAAATTTTAGTAATTCACCAGTCCTGCATTGCTTTTGTAATGAAACGAGTCTCCATATCCATGGAGCACCGGCAATTCGAATTGATTCAAGTCCTAGCTGGGGATTCCTTATCACATGACATATGTAGAACTTAATCTTGCATATATCAACCTCGCTACCAGATCCTCATGTACTAAGTCGTCTCCACGCCACCTGAGAGCACAGTACACCTCCAATCCGGCCACATTCTAGCCACGAGGGTACACGCTACTCCCGCCATCTCTCCACTCCCAGTGCGTGGGCATTCGTCTTAGTATCGGATTAGCCGAAGTAGGCTTACCGAAGTATGTGACCAGTACTACAAAGTGTCTCATTCAGAAGATCCACAATGAGTGGCCTTTAAGCGACATAGTCGGCAACATTACCCAATATTCAAGATAAGTCACCCAACTAGTCTCTAGTTCATTCTACCTTCTTTCTTTCTTTGGCCAGGATGCCATCTTTGATTGTATCACAACTTTTACTTTGAAAGCCTACCATAAAGCATACTAAGCATTCTACGCCTTTGTAAATGAAATCATCTTCAAGGATGGTAAACAATTAACAAGGTAGGCAATGCATCAAGTAGGTAACATTTGAATTAATCAACTTAATGCAATAGGTAACATAGGTGATAAACTTTTCAAAGTAAACAAGGTAATGGTTTAATGCATAAACCAGGGCTTGCCTTCGTTGACGATCTCGGGTTCCGGATGAGTACCACAAATATCGAATCCCGAGATAGCCGGGGATTCTTCCACAACTTGCTCAACTAGGATCAGTTCACTCTCGGATTCTACATGAAATAATAACATATGCTTGAACATGATGATAATGTAAACATGATGCTTTCATGGTGCATGAAATATAATAACACCTTGAGTACAACTTTCCTTCACAGTACAGTTGCAAGTCAACCAAACCAACTTGCAATTCTACCATCAAGGACCACACAAAAATGTTTACTAAGAAACCCTACATGCTTCTAAAGAACTACCCAAAGTTTCACTCCAAAGTTCTACCCTTAATGAATGAAATCACTCATTAACTAAACTCTAACCAACACTTAGGGTTTGCTTTTATTCATTTTTGAATTAATTAGGAAATAAGCCCAAAACTAACTTGTTCCAAATGACCTCAAAATTTTATGTAAGCTTCCTCATGACAAATTAGTGTACCAAAACAAATTTCATAATTTTTGGAGTTATACAGTGGCCTACAAAAATCATGGAAATTACATTTATCAATTAATTGAGCAATTTTCATCACATTCAAAAATTACTGTAAATCAATATTTCATATTTTTCCTAAATAATATTCATCATAGAGAGGCCACACAAAAATTTTCATCCATTTCAGAAAATAGAAAAAATCCATTTTGAACTACATAGTCGCTGACATATGGGACCCACTTGTCATCCCAAACCTTCGGCTTTGACCGCGACGATGACGGTGCTAACCGACGCTAACTCACCAACGGTGAGTCCAACGGCGATGGCCAAGGTACTAAAACAATCACCATGACTAGACGCATTGATTGAAGGCATTAACTTAAGCTATTACAGCAGGAATCAAGGCTAACGCCGGCCATGGCGGATGCAACAGCACGATGGTGCTATGCCGGTGAATCAGGGCCGGGTAGAGATCAAACAAAAGGCACGGGAAGGTTCAGCAGCTCACCACGATCGCGTTGGAGCAAGAACGAGACCGGAGAAGCTACGGTGACGCAGGTCGACGGTGATAGCGGTCACGGTGGAGCAGACTTCATCAACGACGGTGTTCCGGCGACTGTAGTGGGAAAAATGACCAAGCAAGAATGGATTAAGCACCACAGCATCGAGACAAAGCTGTAGAGACAACAAGCAAGGGCAATGGCTCACCGGATGACACTGGCCGCGGTGAAACGGACTTTCGGGTGAGGTCGCCGGCCGCGAGGAAGAAGGGTTGCTAGCGGTGGTTCCCGGCGGAATCAGATGACCCAAACTGGCTAGATGGATGCACAAGGAGGAGACGGAGCTAGGACACTGCTTTGTCGAGGCTGGTTTGCGCTGAGGAGCCAAGGTGAGCTCGACGGAGCTAAGGCGGCAGCGTCGAGAAACAGAGGAGAGAAAAGAAAGCCGACAACGGCGTCGGAGCTTTATAGCGCGGCCAAGAGAGCGAGGGAATGACACACAGTGACCATCTCGTGCCAGCGCGAAGCCGAGGGCAGCCACGGGCGCGTCTGGAAGACTGGAGAAAGGACGCCGGCGGTGGGGCGGTGGTCGTGCACTGTTCACCAGAATTACAGAATTGCCATCCGTTTTAAAATTCAAATTACTCCCAAAGTTTCTAAAGAAGTTGAAAATCTCCAAAAATAAAAGTTGCTCAACATTTCAAGTTCTACAACTTTGCTTAAATGAACGTTTTCAAATTCTACCTCCATTTTGAAATTTGAATTTGGGGTGCATTTGAGCATTTGAATCATTTCAAAATTACTCCAAATTTTATATGTAATCTTTAAAAACTTTGAATACCAAAGTTGATCCTTATAAAATAAGCTTCAACTTTGCTTTTTGTGACACCCCCAAATTCCAAATGGAGTTTGAAATAGACAGAAGGGGCAAAAAGGACTTTTATGATTTATATTTGAATTCACATTTGATTTGTTTACCTTTTTACTTAACTAAGATTTTTGACCATTTACATGACCCATTAGGGTTATTTGAGTCAATTGACACATGGTCTCACATGATCATATGAAATTTGACCCTTGTGGTCATGATCTTTATTTAGAATTTTGGATCACATAACATAACAACTTATGAAATAAAGCTTATTTAGTGAATGCATTCAAATTTTTCTACTTTATGAATGCTTTGCAATGCATATGATGACATGTCAAGTTTTAGTGCTAGGTCAAAACACCAGAGGTGTTATAACCCTTCCAACTTAAAGAAATCTCATCTCGAGATTTAAAACCTAAGGCTAAGTAATGGAAAAGGAAATGTGTCAGGCTAACACATCATAACTTTGTTCAAAAAGCTAGTGAGGGGGTTTTCCATTCTTTTGACAAAAGAGACAAGTTACAACATAGACAAGGTATTGCAACTAAATAGAAGTGAAGAAGTCAGGAAAGTTTTCTTCTAAGTAATCCTCGGACTCCCAAGTAGCTTCATCTTCAATGTGTTGATTCCATTGTACTTTGTAGAACTTGATTGTACGTCTTCGAGTGACTCGATCTTTCTGATCTAAGACTCTAATGGGGTACTTGGCATAAGTCAAATTAGGTTCTTGTTCTACATCACCAAAATCGATTATTTGGTCAGGTACTTGAAGACACTTCTTTAACTGGGATACATGAAAGATAACATGCACAGCTGACATGTGATCTAGTAGCTTGACGCGATAGGCGACCGGTCCACATCGTTGTTGGATTTGAAAAGGACCGACATAACGGGGCGCCAACTTTCCCCGAATCCCAAAACGATGAACTCCCTTCATCGGCGATACCTTGAGGTAGACATGATCTCCCACTTTGAATTCTAGCGGTCGTCTCCTCTTATCAGCATAGCTTTTCTATCGGGATTGAGCTACCTTCATATTAGCTTGTATGAGTTTAACTTTCTGTTCAGCTTCCTTGACCACATTCAGCGCAAAGAACCAACGTTCTCTAGCTTCTGACCAATTTAAAGGTGTCTAGCATCTACGGCCATACAATGCTTCAAATGGTGCCATTTTAATGCTCTCTTGATAGCTATTGTTATATGAGAATTAAGCTAAGGGAAGACATTCATCCCATTTAGCACCATAGGAAAGGACACATGCTCTCAACATATCTCCAAGAATTTGATTTACCCTTTCAGTCTATCCATCTGTTTGCGGATGATAAGCAGAACTGCGGATAAGTTTGGTTCCCAAAGACTCATGTAGACTTTTCCAAAACTTAGATACGAACAATGACCCTCTGTCAGAGACAATGGTCTTGGGTGCCCCATGTAGACTGAAGATTCTATCAAGATAAAGCTTTGCATACTGTTCCACTCGATATTTATCTCTGACTGGTAAGAAATGAGCTATCTTGGTTAGGCGATCAACAATAACCCATATTGAATTGTAGCCTACAGATGTCCTAGGCAATCCCACGATGAAGTCCATACAGATATCTTCCCACTTCCAAGATGGAACTAGCAATGAATGTAATGGACCTGCAGTCTTCATGTGAACCGCTTTGACTCTCTGACAAGTATCACATTTGGCCACATATTGAGCTATTTCTATTTTCATTTGGTCCACCAATATTTCTTTCTCAGATCATGATACATTTTGTTGCTACCTGGATGAATGGAGTATCTTGTAGAATGAGCTTCATCAAGAATCTGCTTTCGTCGCTCTGGACTTTTGGGTACTACCAATCTATCTTTGAACCATACGACATCGGATTCATCAATATTGAAACATGTTGATTTTCCAGATCTGACTTTATCTTTGATATGGGCTATACCCTTACTTTTCCGTTGAACAACAGTGATCTGATCTTTGATAGTGGACTCAACTACAATATTGGACAGGGAACCTTGTTCTATGATTTGTAAATTCAGATGCTCCATCTCTTGACACAATGTTTGCTGCATAGGTTTCACAGTCAGACAATGGCAATGACTCTTGTGACTCAGGGCATCGGCAACCACATTAGCCTTGCCTGGATGATAATGCACTTCTAAGTCATAATCTTTAATCAGTTCTAACCATCTTCTTTGCCTCATATTCAACTCTGACTGAGTGTAGATATATTTCAAACTTTTGTGATCCGTATAGATATGACAGATATTGCCCAATAAATAATGTCGCCAAACCTTGAGTGCATGAACAACAGCGGCTAATTCAAGATCATGGGTGGGATAATGTTCTTCATGCTTCTTGAGTTGTCTAGAAGCATACGCTATGACTCTGCCTTCTTGCATAAGAACACAGCCAATACCAATTCCAGATGCATCACAATAGATATCAAACGGCCTCTCGATACTAGTGCAGTTGTCAGCAACTTCTTTAATGTTTGAAAGGCCTTCTCACATTCTGTTGACCATACAAACTTAGTTTGATTTTTCAGTAGTTCAGTAATCGGCTTCGCAATTCTAGAGAAGTCAGGGATGAACCGACGATAATAACCTGCCAACCCTAGAAAACTATGAACTTGATGAACAGTGGTAGGTGCACTCTAGTTAAGGACTTCTTCTACCTTGCTTGGATCAACAGCTATACCTTCAGTAGATAACACATGACCTAGAAAGTGTACTTCCTCTAACCAGAATGCACATTTACTAAATTTGGCATATAATTTGTGGTCTCTTAATTGTTGTAGAACAATGCAGAGATGTTCTACATGTTCCTCTTTGCTCTTAGAATAGATAAGAATGTCATCAATGAACACCACTACAAACTTATCCAACTTGGGCATGAAAACTGAGTTCATTAAGTACATGAAATGAGCCGGGGCATTGGTCAGCCCAAAAGACATGACTAAATACTCATATAGACCATATCGGGTAGTAAATGCTGTCTTTAGCACATCTTCCCATCTGATCTTAATCTAGTGATAGCTTGATCTCAAGTCTATCTTCGAGAACACCTTAGCTCCTGCAAGTTGATCAAAAAGCAAATCAATTCGGGGTAAGGGGTATTTGTTCTTTATGGTGACTTCATTTAATGGCCGATAGTCAATACATAACCTTAAGGTTTGGTCCTTTTTCTTCATGAAGATAGCAGGGCATCCCCAAGGTGATGAACTGGGTTGAATGAAACCCTTGTCTAACAACTCTTGTAGTTGGATTTTTAATTCTGCTAGTTCTTTGGGTGGCATCCTATATGCTCTTCTGGACACAGGTGCCGTTCCTAGTTTCAGATCAATTCTAAACTCTACATCTCGGTCTGGTGGTAGACCATGCAGATCATTGGGAAAGACATCCGTAAATTCACATACCACCAGAATTTTCTCGGCTTCTTCAGCAATAGTTGCACAGACTGTTCCAACCATACTCTTAGGAAAGGGAAGTTGGATGAGAAGTTGGGTTTTGCTGTCAGGTACATTTACCCTTATGGTTCTACGCATGACATCTATGATAGCCCCATGTTGAGTTAACCAGTTCATACTAAGGATCACATCTATATCTT
Organism: Miscanthus floridulus; assembly: GCF_019320115.1. Taxonomy (NCBI): domain Eukaryota; kingdom Viridiplantae; phylum Streptophyta; class Magnoliopsida; order Poales; family Poaceae; genus Miscanthus; species Miscanthus floridulus. Next base: position 82,776,459 of record NC_089581.1, read on the forward strand.
GATCCTTTAATAACAGCATATTGGTAGGGAACTCATATCCTCCCAAATCAATAGGTACATGCTGAACTATCTCCCTTGTATAGATTCATCCCCCGGGCGACTGTATATGATATGGTTCTTTTGTTTCCCCAATAGTTATCCCATGCTTCACAACAAATGTACGATTGATGAATGTATGAGATGCACCAGAATCAAATAAGGTAATTGCAGGATGCTTAGCAATGGGAAACATACCAATCATTACTGGTTCTCCTTCTGGAATAGATTCCACCTGAGTATAGAAGACCCTTCCAGTTTTCTTCTCAGCCTGACCCTTCTGACTGTTCTGAGCATTGCCCTTGTACTGATTCTGAGCTTGAGTAATAGGGGCTTTAGGTGCATTAGGATTACTCTTCCTGGGATATGGACATTCTTGGGAAAAGTGTCTGGGTTTACCACAATTATAACATGGATAATTGTGATTCTAGGGAGTAGCAGTGTGGTTTGCATTATTTGTATTATTTTGCTGCTACGGTGCTTGATGAGGATAAGGCGTATTAATTGCAGGGCGAATAAAGATTTACTGCCTACTTTGGCTTTGTTGTGGGCGGAATGGCGCACGGCCATGATTCTGAGGATGGTAGACCATCTTTTGACGCTTTCCACTTGACGATACGAAAGCAGATACTCTCTTTTTCTTCGCCTCCTTGTGTCGGCGGTAATTCTCCTCTAAAGCGATAGCAATGTTGACTGTCTCATGATAAGTTGTGTTGCCACAAGTTGCCATCATGGTTTGAAGTTTGGTGTTTAGGCCTCTTAGGAAATGATTCTTCTTCTTCCTATCAGTATTCACATACTCTATAGCATACTGTGACAGGTGATTGAAGCGCCCAATATAGTGTATCACCGGGTGCTCCCCTTGCTTAAGGGCCAAAAACTCTTCTAACTTCATGGTCATCACACCATCTGGAATATAGTGTGCCCTGAAGGCATCCTTAAACTCCATCCAGGTGATTTGGTGACCATTGGGCTGTATAGCTACCAAATTTGCCCACCAGGCACCAGCAGCTCCTTGGAGTTGCTGTGCCGCAAACCTTGGTTTCTGAATCTCGGTACAGTGAATCAGCTCAAACTTTTGCTCCATTGTTCAGAGCCAATTGTCAGCTTCTAAAGGCTCTTCTGCCTTAGAGAACATAGGCGGACGTGTGTCAGTAAAATCAATATAGGTTGACTCGTCATTTCCATTATTACGGCGGCCACGATTAGGGTGTGGTGCTTGTTGGTTCTGAGCCAATTCCCTTAACAACCTAGCATTCTCTGCCGTTGCATTGACGAGTGTGGCTATGGCGTCTGCCATGGTCGGAGGCATTGGTGGAGGATTTGGGATATCATCATGGTCTTGCGAGGTACTTGCACCAGCTCGGGTGATAGGATGAGGCATCTGTTAGAGAGACATGTTTATTTACATTATTATTTATTGAAAGCAGTCAATAGGTTTCATGCTACAAAGGGTTACTTATTTATATTACATGTCTTGTATCCCACAAGACAACACTGGTTTACTAGAAAAGTAGTAAAGGAACTATTACTACTCCAAGCTCTTAGTCATTGGCGTCCGTGTCCCTACCAGACGGGGCCTCATCTTCATCTAAGAAGTACACTAATTCCTTAGGGTCCTCCTCTTCTCCATCGTGGATTTCTCCTGGATCTACAATCATTTCTTCATCTATAACTTCACCATCCCCATGAGGAGGATGAAGTTGAGCGTACATCATGTGGACATTCTCATGAAGAATGGCATTGTCCATCTCCAGGTCTTTTACGTAGAACTCCAACTCATGGATGCATTCGTTGGCCGCATCCTCTCATGTCCAGGCTTCATTCCATATCTCGGTGTTCATAGTGATGTCCCTTCGCATTTCTGCCAGCTTCTCTTAATCTTTGGCATGAGCTCAACAAAGAGTGTTGAGCTCCATGGTAAGGTTCTCGATGTTGGTGGGATTGCTTGAAGATCCTTCATCTCCTATGGTCCTAGAACTTCCTTCACTAAGCTCATGGTTTCGCGGTGCTAACTGGTGATGAGGGACTCCATGAGGTCCAGTGGACTTGCATGTGGTTATCTTGGTCTTTGCCATAGCTTGTAGAAGTTAAGGTAGGACTATAAGAATAGCTTGAGGATAATGGAGGTTAGCAAGAATGGGTTTGACATTACTTACCCAACCACTTTTAAGGGGAATTATTATGCAAGGTGTTCAAGCATGATGCATGAATCAATCTTACGAATCTAGGTACAAAAGATTTATATAATCAAAAGTACTAGATTTTTAATACATAGGACAAACCTACTCATATTATTCGCCATGAACTTTCAAATAAGATAGGATTGAGGCTAGATCAGAGGTAAGAAGAAAGAAATTTGAACTTTAAAATATCAAGTTTACTTTATTTGATCCAAATCAATTTGAAGGTTTTTCCAAAGTAACCTACAATGATCTTAGATAGAACCTACTCTGATACCAGCTGTGGCAGAACCTCCTAAGAAATCGGGCCCACGTGCATCTATCGTTGTCTCAACAGACCTCTGATAGCGTACACAAGTTCCCAACAACTTAACAGGTCTGCCGGGTGTCCTCGGGAAACCCGAATCATCCACGAATCTTTTCCGAATAGGATCCCAATCACAGACATTGCAGATTACAACAGTTTTCAATATACATATTAGAGATTATAAAGCAGAAGGTTTAAGTTTTAATATTACAAACCAGTTGTTTCAAACTTACAAAACCATAAGTGTCATACAACCATAGTAGAGGGATAATATTACATTAACATTATTTTTCATACAAACTAGTGCCTTGTCCAAAGGCCATTCATCATTCCTCATCGTCATCAACTTCAAACACTAACATGCAGCAGGGACCAAAACAAGCCTGCACATGCGACTCACCTGCAACAAGGGTTAACAAACCCTGAGTACAAAAGTACTCAACAAGACTAACCCGACGTAAAAGGGGTGAAAGACTTTAGAGATGCAAGAGTTGGGGCAAGGTAAGGATGTAGCAAGATTCAAAAGTTCTTTGCCAAAAGCTTACTATTCTTGATCCTATTTTCAAGTTTTTTCCCTAAGTCTTCTTGGTTCATTATCTCAAACTAAGTGTTCATATCCCATGTTCCAATCCTTTTCATTCCATTCCCTTTTTTTCAAATTTTAGTAATTCACCAGTCCTGCATTGCTTTTGTAATGAAACGAGTCTCCATATCCACAGAGCACCAGCAATTCGAATTGATTCAAGTCCTAGCTGGGGATTCCTTATCACACGACATATGTAGAACTTAATCTTGCATATATCAACCTCGCTACCGGATCCTCCTATACTAAGCCATCTCCACGCCACCCGAGAGCACAGCACACCTCCAATCCGGCCACATTCCAGCCACGAGGGTACATGCTACTCCTGCCATCTCTCCACTCCTAGTGCATGGCATTCATCTTAGTATCGGATTAGCCGAAGTAGGCTTACCGGAGTATGTGACCAGTACTACAAAGTGTCTCATTCAGAAGATCCACAATGAGTGGCCTTTAAGCGACATAGTCGGCAACATTACCCAATATTCAAGATAAGTCACCCGACTAGTCTCTAGTTCATTCTACCTTCTTTCTTTCTTTGGCTAGGATGCCATCTTTGATTGTATTGAAACTTTTACTTTGAAAGCCTACCATAAAGCATACTAAGCATTCTATGCCTTTGTAAATGAAATCATCTTCAAGGATGGTAAACAATTTACAAGGTAGGCAATGCATCAAGTAGGTAACATTTGAATTAATCAACTTAATGCAATAGGTAACATAGGTGATAAACTTTTCAAAGTAAACAAGGTAATGGTTTAATGCATAAACCGGGGATTGCCTTCGTTGACGATCTCGGGTTCCGAATCAGTACCACAAATATCGAATCCCGAGACAGCCGGGGATTCTTCCACAACTTGCTCAACTAGGATCGGTTCACTTTTGGATTCTACACAAAATAATAACATATGCTTCAACATGATGATAATGTAAACATGATGCTTTCATGGTGCATGAAATATAATAACACCTTGAGTACAACTTTCCTTCACGGTACAGTTGCAAGCCAACAAAACCAACTTGCAATTCTACCATCAAGGACCACACAAAAATATTTACTAAGAAACCCTACATGCTTCTAAAGAACTACCCAAAGTTTCACTCCAAAGTTCTACCCTTAATGAATGAAATCACTCATTAACTAAACTCTAACCAACACTTAGGGTTTGCTTTTATTCATTTTTGAATTAATTTGGAAATAAGCCCAAAACGAACTTGATCCAAATGACCTCAAAATTTTATGTAAGCTTCCTCATGACAAATTAGTGTACCAAAACAAATTTCATAATTTTTAGAGTTATACAGTGGCCTACAAAAATCATGGAAATTACATTTATCAATTAATTGAGCAATTTTCATCACATTCAAAAATTACTGTAAATCAATATTTCATATTTTTCCTAAATAGTATTCATCACAGAGAGGCCACACAAAAATTTTCATAATTTTTGGAGCTCTAAATAAATCTACACAAAAATAACAAAAGCAGACACTATTCATCCATTTCAGAAAATAGAAAAATTCCATTTTGAACTACACAGTCGCTGACATACGGGACCCACTTGTCATCCCTAACCTTCGGCTTTGACCGCGACGACGATGGCGCTGACCGACGCTAACTCACCGACGGTGAGTCCAACGGCGATGGCCAAGGTACCAAAACAATCATCATGACTAGACGCATCGATTGAAGGCATTAACTTAAGCTATTACAGCAGGAATCAAGGCTGACGCCGGCCATGGCGGATGCAACAGCACGGTGGTACTACGCCGATGAATCAGGGCCGGTAGAGATCAAACAAAAGGCATGGGAAGGTTCAGCAGCTCACCACGATCGCGTTGGAGCAAAGAACGAGACCGGAGAAGCTACGGTGACGCGGGTCGACGGTGACAGCGGTCACGGCGGAGCAAACTTCGTCGACGACGGTGTTTCGGCGACTGTAGTGGGCAAAACTGACGAGGACATGACACCATCGGATACGACCATTGTTTATAAGGTGAGCTTGTTCCTACATTTGCATAGTGATTTTTGGTACAATTCACTTGGTTCCACATGTACATGTCGTTATTTGAATGTAGGTACAAATATGTCTCAACGTGCAAGTTCATCAAAGTTGAATTTTTGGTTCATCGGCAGCTCGACAGTGCTTCATTGGGAAGGCCATAACTCAGCCATCTGAAGTGCGATCGAGGTCAATGAGCTCTTGATGGAAAGCTTGTTTGATAAGATTTCAAATAGATCTGGTCTCATCTCAATATCACATCAGCAAGGCCTCCAAACCATCAAGATATTCTGTCGCTGTTTCTGCTGGGAGCTACACTATTGTTATGGGCTTGTTATTCATCCTTGGGACCCTGGCCCAAGTGGGAGCACACCCCAAGGACTTGGAGAACCCACCAAGAAAGCCCTTGGACGTCCACCTCCTTGGCCACCACCTTAGGAGGCCAGCAAGGACGTGCAAGCCAAGCCAGAGGCCCAGTCCAACTTGAGTTCGAGTCCATCTCGGGCTCCAGGACCAGCGTGTAGTAAAATGGACGTCTAGGTCGTATATGAACTCCGTTTTTGATGATCCACATATGGATGGAAAGATAATTTCATAAGAAAACCAATGGAGGTGGTCCCACATCAAAATTCCATCAGAATCAATGGGAATCGTTGAAACAATTTGACATCCAGAATCTATCACGACGCTGCGTCGTCGTCTTTTGGGCCGTTGGGCCTTGTAACGTGTTGGGACACCTTTAGGACATGAAGAGGGATCCTTGGATGTCCCTTAGGCTATATAATCAGTAGCCACCACCTACTTTAGGTTTTGGGTTTTGTTTTAGATCAATCTGTCATTGAACAGTCGCCGTTATCGGTTTGCAAGACCCCAACTTCGAGTGCTTAATCATTCATCTGCAATTGTCACTTTAATTGAGTTGCTTTTTATCTTGTTCTTGCTTGTGTTCTTCAATTCGTAGCAGGGATTAGCCTTCTTGGCGACGTCAACCGGATTGTGACACAGTTGATAACTAGAGGAGACGTGGTGCTAAGGTTGCAGGGTTCGGGTCTTTGTGATCTGAAACCAGATCGGTGTGTCGCTCTCCGAACAAATCGTTGTTTATCTTGAACCTGACGGAAGATCGAGACCCTCATCCCCATTAAAAATGACCAAGCAAGAATGGATTAAGCACCACAGCATCGAGATGAAGCTGTAGAGACAACAAGCAAGGGCAACGGCTCACCAGATGACGCTGGCCATGGTGAAACGGACTTTCGGGTGAGGTCACCGATCGCGAGGAAGAAGGGTTGCTAGTGGTGGTTCCCGGTGGAATCAGACGACCCAAACTGGCTGGATGGATGCACAAGGCGAAGACAGAGCTGGGACACTACTTTGCCAAGGCTGGTTTGCGCTGAGGAGCCAAGGTGAGCTCGACGGAGCTAAGGCGGTGGCGTCGGGAAACAGAGGAGAGAAAAGAAAGCCGACGACGGCGTCGGAGCTTTATAGCGCGGCCAAGAGAGCGAGGGAATGACACGCAGTGACCATCTCATGCTAGCATGAAGCCGAGGGCAGCCACAGGCGCGTCTTGAAGACCGGAGAAAGGACGCTGGTGGTGGGGCGGTGGTCGTGCACTGTTCACCAGAATTACAGAATTGCCATCCGTTTTAAAATTCAAATTACTCCCAAAGTTTCTAAAGAAGTTGAAAATCTCCAAAAATAAAAGTTGTTCAACATTTCAAGTTCTACAACTTTGCTTAAATGAACATTTTCAAATTCTACCTCCATTTTGAAATTTGAATTTGGGGTGCATTTGAGCATTTGAATCATTTCAAAATTACTCCAAATTTTATATGTAAACTTTATAAACTTTGAATACCAAAGTTTATCCTTATAAAATAAGCTTCAACTTTGCTTTTTGTCACACCCCAAAATTCCAAATGGATTTTGAAATAGACAGAAGGGGCAAAAAGGACTTTTATGATTTATATTTGAATTCACATTTGATTTGTTTACCTTTTTACTTAACTAAGATTTTTGACCATTTACATGGCCCATTAGGGTTATTTGAGTCAATTGACACATGGTCTCACATGATCATATGAAATTTGACCCTTGTGGTCATGATCTTTATTTAGAGTTTTGGATCACATTACATCACATAACATAACAACTTATGAAATAAAGCTTATTTAGTGAACGCATTCAAATTTTTCTACTTTATGAATGCTTTGCAATACATATGATGACATGTCAAGTTTTAGTGCTAGGTCAAAACACAAGAGGTGTTACAGCTGTTGACTAAGGACCGGACTTAGGGGGCAAAATGTGACTGGACGCACAAGGTGGCGAGTCTGGTTGACATCAGAGAGTGTCCAGAGACTATTTTTGTTGACTAGACATGTCAGGTGGATAGGGATTGGACTCACCTTGGAGTCCAATCTCAAAAACTATCATATCTCAGTGCTAGCTAGTGGTATACTAACTAGACTCGTCCGATCACATCGACCGATGCGTCTAGTCACCCTAAAAACTGCTAAGTTGGATAGTAACGGTCATGTTCGGATTGGGGAGTATAAATACTTTTCCTACTCGTCCAACTTAGCTCTCTTGGCCATTTGTTCAACTGATGAAACCATTTGGTGTGCAAGGGAGAGAAAGAGCCTAGTAGGGTGATTGAGATTTGCTAATCCAAGATTAAGGACCTCATTAGTGAATAGAGAGTAGCAAGTGTGCATCCACTCTTCTCATTAGGCTTGGTTGGGTCAAGTGAGAGTTCATGCTTGTTACTCTTGGTGATCGCCATCACCTAGACAGCGCGGTGGTGATAGGAAGCTTGGTGATCATCCTATGGAGCTTGTGGATGACCCAAGTCATGGTGTGAGCGGTTGTGGGCGATTCACTATGACGGAGTGTCGAAGAATCTACCCGTAGAGAGCACTTGATCCTTGCATGGATCAAGGGGGAGCTACACCCTTGTGCGGGTGCTCCAATGAGGACTAGTGGTGTTTGGCGAATGTGCGATATCTCAAAAAAACATCGCCGCATTCCTCTCCTACTCTTTACCTTGAGCATTTACATTTGAGCAATTCAATTCATGTTTTTACATTCTTAGAATTGCCATCCTAGAGTAGGATTAGAACCTAGTGTGCAAAAATTTTGTGCAGAAGAACAATAGAAAGACCTCTAGGCACAATAGGGTAAAATGGGCTAAGTGTAGGGTTTAATTATTGCAAGAAATTTAGAATTAGCCCAATTCAACCCCCTCTTGGGCATCTTGATCCTTTCAGAGGGTTCGGTATTGTAAGTCCTTCAAACTGGACTTCTCCTTGTGAAGTTCATTGATCAAGTACCTTGGTTTGGTCTAAAGATGAGAATTCTTGAGGTGGTGCCACTAATGGTGATGTCACCTTCTTCCGTCAACCCGTCTTGGTTTTGAGTTTGGATTTTGGTTTGACAGGTTCAAAACACTTGTAGAAATTTGGAGAATCAACTGACTTCCCATACTTTGCTTGAAGTGTGTCCTGCTCATAAAGACAAGGTAGAGATCAAGTGCTTGGGCTCTCTTGGTCGGAATTCACCAATAGAACCAGAACTTTACTTATTCTTCTCTATCCTTAGGTACATTGAACAAGATAAAGTTGATTTTATGTGCTTTGTTCAATTATAACATGGGTGATAAGATCAGAAGATGGAGTATGAATGTAGCATTTAAGTACATTTGGCTAAAAGGGTTGAATTTTTTCACCAATGGAAGGATTATCTATTTCTACATAAATCTTTACATGATGATGATTATCATCTTCCAGAGATTAGATGTGTAAAGTTTTAGCTCATTTGGTTGAGACTATGAGATCAAGAAAGTGGTGCTAGGAACAAGCTTAACATGTTGAGTTAATTAGGTTGAATCAAGTAATGGAGTTGTAACCTAAACATGTTTGTTTCTTATTTGTGTGCCTACCAGAATCAAGAAAAGCTTTTTAAATAATGATCATTTATCTTAGGATGTTACCTTTGTCATTTGAGCATGAAGACACCACATGACGAAGGGTAGATGACTCATGATGGTTCTTCCCTTTTGCTTGAAAGTTTCCTTGATCGGCTAGTTTCGCATCTTGAGCTATTCATGAGCTTCTTGTTTCCTAGATCACAACGTTTCTTTCTCATCCTTTTGTCATATCATCTTTTTGCTTCTTGATCTTGCCACTTCATTAGTCCTTCGATCTCACCCTTTGTTTTATGCACTCATCTTCTTCCTCTTTGTTCCATAGCTGTAGTGGTGGCTGGGTTTGTAGATTCATGCCAAACCATGAACAGGCGTAGCTCATATTCATTCATCCAGTTCTTCCATCCATCATGAATGAGATGTGTCATCTTTACACAATGTTATTGGAGTTCATCATGTGCCTAGCTTCATCTTCGATTTGAATTCATCTCGTGACTTATCAATATTGATGTGAGAGTTTAAATATACAGTGCCAACTAAAGCATACTATTGGCTCAAAAATCAACCTAGACACCACATCTAATTTGATTTAGGAAGGCATTTTAACCTAAGCACCATGCTTAATTTAAAAAGCCTTTAGAAGTAAAATCAACACACCTTTTGGTTCAAGAATCAAACTATACACCGTGTCTAATTTAATTCAGGAAAATAGTTTAAACTAAGCACCATGCCTAATTTAGAAGATGTAAGATCATACTCCGAACCTTAAGCATACTATAGTAAACAAAGGTAGTATGAAAGCATTATAGAGATTTATTCAAATAGAGATGAAAGAGAATGATTGTTATTTAGCAAATTTAGCATTACTTAAAGGTAGAGACAACCTAGATGAATTAGCAACATGACATAAGATTTTTCAGGGAAGTTCATTGTAACAAAACCATCCAATTTATAAGAGCACAAGTACAATAGCAATCACCGAAGTGATCAAACTGTCATACTTGAACCCATATAAACCTGATAGTTCGATGAAATCACAAAGGATCTCAAACAACCAACGTACAAACCAAGATTGTACATGATTCAACATAGCCAGTCACATGTTACAACAGGTTCACAAATAATTCTCATACATTGGAGTTTCAATAGAGTTATTACAACCCAAATTGAGAAGTAGTGGAAGCAACATAGTTTTGAAACATCATCAAGATAGTTTAAATACATAGCCAGCTTAGGATCATCTCCAACAAAAGCACATAGGTGAGATAATATAGAATGACTGTGCCCTTGGTCTTACCCTCCATCAACTGCAAGAGTTATGCAATGCTTGCAGTAACCATGGTACATCACGTCATCTGCAACAAATGGGAATAAACCCTGAGTATGGGAATGTACTCAGTTAGACTTACCCGTCATAAACCAAAATAATAAGACACCAAGGAGTATGCATGGCTTTAAAGGTGGAGTTAGCTTGACAACGTTTTTGCATAAATGCTTCAGTAACATAATTTGGAGATTTAGTACCTCTAGCATCAATTTGAATACCTATTCAATTAAGCATCTCTAGATTAGCACCTATACTAGAGCAATCACTTGATAAAGTTAAGAAGCATTAGTAACCATATCCAGTAACCATCAAGTTTCCATTAAGTTACTCTACGGTGCCGCTACTCAGTCAAGTTCTCACTATCCAGGAGAGACGATGATTCGAATCGATTCCTACATAGCTGGGGAATTTATTCCTAACACAAACTGAGGCACACCCCACAAAGGTTGCCTCAGGTCACCTTTGGTACAATTTAGGTCTAACTTGCGGGTCCGATTAGCGCCACACACTCAGAGATTCTACCAATCTACCATGAAGATTAGGACCTAATCCCACCCTTGGACTCACGCCATTGGCTCTCTGCACATCCTTATTATCTCTAGTGTGCACACTTTCACTTATCAGGACTCAACCTGAATTGAGCTACTCGACTTCATGGTCGTATCACCAAATCTGGCCAACTAAGTGCTAGGCATGCGTTCAACATGACATGAGGACGTACAACGAATCGGTCCTTAATCGACACAGATAGGGATAGATAGGCACCCAAGACCTCCATACCTTGTTGGTTCTCTATCACGATCCTACCTAGTCTCTTTTATTCATTGACACATGGTTATATTCCATGCTAGCACATATAGCCAACCATGATTAGTTATCAGCCTATATCATGCAGGTGATAGGTAATCACCCGATTTCTACCGACTAAGCATGGCAAAGCATATATTGGATCATGGACATACATAGGATTCAAGATATATATATCTAATCAAGGAAGATATATGTAGCAAGTGGTTCCAGTCAACTCCTAGTACTTAATGCATCAACATAAAAAGGACTCAAGTTGATAGTTTGAAAACATAGGAGGCTTAGAATGCTCTGGGGCTTACCTTTCACAAAGGTTGAGGGCTGATGATCTGGGCACTCTGGCAACTATTCACCATCAGGATCACCTTCTCTTGGGACCTACTATTGCTACACTTCCTGATGCTCTTCCTGGGGATTGGCCTCATACTCCAACACGGTGATTTCTTCCGTCGCACCTATTGCATGCATATGCAAAAAGTGAGAATCATGAATGCATAAGAAGGGTCATGGATGACATGTCATGATAATGCACATGGTTAAATGATGATTATCATATTAGGTCATTAGGATGATAACGAGGTTAAATTCTTATTTACTGAGTAGGTGCATATCTCTTCTCTAGAAATTCCAAGAATTCACACTAAGTCCATTTCGGGACCACAACACAATAGCTACAAGTTTAGATCATAACAGGAGTTCTACTCAACCAAATGCTATGATCCTAGACCTTTTGGAAAGATTATAAAATTTCCTACAACTTTCATTTAATCACCAAAAGCTGATTCAACTACTATCCTAGCAAAAATAGGTAAACTTCCCAGGTCTGTCTAGAAATTCCAGAGAGTAAGCATTTCGAAAGACCAACTTCAAATAGCTATAACTCTCAAACCATTTGTCCAATGGCACTGAAATTTTGACATAAGCTAGATAAAAAATTCCCTACAACTTTGTTATTAACCATTTTTACAGGAAACTCCATTTTGCCTATGCAAAACACCTAACAACAGAATCTGTCCAAAACAACTTCTATAATTGAACTTTAGGGCCATAATATTTTACTGCATACAAGAAAGAAAAATTGGGCACAACCAAAGGTACCAGAAGTTCATAGGAATCATACACACTCTAGAAAATATGATGGTCAAGCCCAAATAATTTATTTAAATGACTTTATTAATTCATTTGGACACTAAGGTGCAATAAAGAAAATATATCAAAATTGTACAATAAATTATGAGAAAATTACAGTGGTTCATATATGATCCCAATATGCTACTGTAAAAATTTCAGGCCAAATAGACAATTATAGAACCTTGTACATAAATGACAAGTTATAAGGGTTGATTTTAGTGAAAATAGTTATCCCTATTGAAAAGTGTCAAACAATAGATTTTGTATTTTTCTTAGCTTCCCTAAAACCCATTAACACTGTACAAAAAATTGCATGGCAATATGTTACTTATTTTTATCCTTATGAATTTCCTCAGAAAACACCATTTATTAAAAGATAAATAGAAATACCCTACTCCAATCAAGTTTACTGCAAGTTCAACATTTTTCCTAACTAGAGCAAGTCAACACAAGATCAGCAAAATTGGAATCATAATTTTATCATTTCCTAGCTCAAGTTATACATTTTAAAAGATTGCAAACAATTTAAAAGCACTTATCTAGCTCCATTTAATTCTCCTAGAAAAACATCCCAAACAATAGGTTTCATATTTTTATCAAATATTACACTTCATGATGAATCCAACAAAATTTTGTTCACCACATTTAGACACTCCTAGCTCTAGATATGAATTTTTGAAACGTGCATTCAAATTTGTGAAAACAAATAAGAAAATCAACCAATACATAGACTAACAGATGGGGCCCGCTGGTCAGTTCGACCCACGCATCAGCGATATAGAAGTAGAGGAGGTGTTCTGGCCAGCCTTATATCCCTGGCAACGAGATTACCGGTGACAACGGTGACACCAACGTGTTCCCCACATTGAGTCGCATCGGTTGGTGGTGAAGACGTGACCTAGGGTTCACCGGAGACGGCTCGCTAGTGACAATGGCGCACGGCGGAGGTAGCACGGCGGTACGCCAGCGTTCTTCAGCCATCACGTGCTCCGGTGAGGTGTGCTATGGCTTCATGGGAACCAAACAAAGCTATCTAGGGTGGTTGGGGTTTTGGTGAGGCAGCGGTGAGCTCTACTCATGTGCATGGACATGCAGTAGAGAGGGCACGGTGGTGCCTAGCTGTGTTCCAATGCTGTTAGGGTGGGAGCATCTAAAAGGTCACCGACATGAGCTCCTACGACCTACAGAAGTGACAAGATGAGAGAGAGAAAGAATGAAAAGGCTAGAGCTTGCTTTGGCCACGACGAGCATGGAGCTCGGTGGCACTATGGTAAGATCACTGGCGGTGAAAACAGCAAAATGCACCCTTACCAAGACTCAAAGTGCTTAGCAAAGGGGTGGAAGTTGAAGCACGGAACAAGGTGGAGCTGTTGGCACAATCGATTGGAAAATGGTGCGGCGATGGCGACGCTATGCGGTGGTAAAGCTGGCAGCGACAATGGCAAACTCGGCGTTTCGCTTTGGCAAGGCAAAGCGAGAGGGTGGAAGTGCGAGCGGGTGAGTGGAGTGAGCAGCATGGGCATGATGCCTTTGTGCACGCTTCGACCTGACTAGCCAGGCCATCACCGGTGTACGACTGCCACATGGCGGCCATGGCCTATGGCCGGTCGGCCACTAACACGCACGTGGACGCAGCCATTAGAGCCAGTGATAGCGCCTGACAACGCGACTTTGCAATCGTCTAGCTCCAAATCCATGGCAATTCAGCGAAAACCGTAATAATCAAAGTTGTAGAGTTACATACAATCTACAATTTTGCTTAAGTGAGTTCAAAATAGATAGGCCTAGTTTATGAACTACAGCACATCAAACACAGGTGCATTGAAACTGTAAACCACTTCTAGACTAAGAAAAATTTTCAAAGTCAAAAACAGTAATTCTATTGCTACTTATGAGCTATTTTTGAGCATGCTATGCACCGAATTAGGTCTTGACCCAAAAATAAAAGTTGTTACAATAGTCAAGTACTACAACTTTGCTTAAGGGTGCATAGCCATGCAAGCAATCTAGAGTAAAGTTCAACTTAGGTCAAACATACAACTTGAAAATGATAGCTTACACTATAACCATGAATTAGAGGCCAACTGGGTCCAAGTCATGAATACAAAAGTTGTTCCATGTGGCATTATAAACATGTTAAAGGTACTCCTAGGGTCCCACAAGCATTTCACACACTGGTCACATGAAAAACCCTAGCCTAGGTATAAATTTAAAAGGCATCACATGTGATATAAGAAAGATATTGAAGATAGAGTTTGACATGCTCATGCTCATGAATGCTCAATGATGCTTGTCCTCATGCAATGCCAATGTTAAATGCATGCTTTACATCAGGGTGCTACATTCATCCCCCACACTTGAATTTTGCAAGGCAAAATCAAGTTTGGATGGATGTGATTTAATGTTGTATGATGATTGGTTGGACATACCTTGAGTCACCATCATTCATCCTTTTGATTCAAACCTAGAATGGTTAGTGACAATAATACCCGAAGAAATATTTTCACAATTATGTTTCTATGCTCATTTCACAAGGGTATCACAGCAGAAGGTGAAAACTCATATTATGTTCTAAAAGTGCTTGTTTTAGGACATAAGCTCATCCTTGGGAAACCTTCGAATTGTGTTTCTAATTGGTGAAGTGGTTTTCCCTCCAACACCAACCTTTAGGTGCCTATCTCAAGATTCATGCCAATGAGATTTGCAATATTTATGATAAACATATGCATCTACAACCACACTTTCAAAGTCTTTATGAACAGAAAGTATGAGAGGGTTGAAGATCTCATATGTGGCAATGTTGAAGAGACCAATTGATTCAGGAGATTTCTCATGTGAGCATAGATTAGATGAGGTGTTCATGAAATAACTTCCATGCTTGTTGATGTCATCTTCCTTTTCATGCTCCAAGGGTGTTTCTTCATGAATGTCTATAGGTGGAAACATTGTCTCCATCATTCCATGCCTATGACATTCATTGGACATTTTATTGTCCAAGATTTCCCATGGATTGGTGGCTCTCAGGTTGATCTCATCTAAGATCTCCTCCAAACTTGGATGATTCTTGTTTATTAAAGAGATTGATTTAAGCTCACCATTTGGATCTAAGCCAAGTTTGGATTCTACCGATAAGGCTTCATCCTTATCCATCCATTCTTTAGCAACATCATATAAGTTCTTAATACATTCCACCCATTGTCATTGCTCTTCTTGGTCATCCTTGTGGCCTTCATGACTCTTATACTTTGGGTGTCTTAATGGATTTCTAGGATCATCATGAGTTTTAGGAGAAAGAGCATATGAGGAATCATCAGGGTCAAGGATGGGTTTGAATGAGACATCTAATGTGGGCATATAAGGAGAGAAGATAGGAATTGCTTCTAAATAACTTGGCTCTCCTTCTATAGGTTCACTAGACATGCTATCCTTGAATTCTTCCCAATGTCCTATATGGGAATAAGGACACTTTCTAAGAGATCCCTTCTTGAGAGGAATTGAACTATATTCGCTTGGAGGTCTCTTGTGGAACTAGAAGTTTAAGCTTTAACCAAAATCATCAAAAAGATCATCCTCACAAGAAATTTTAAAAGGTTGAATTTGTTCTTCCTTTGGAGGATTTGGATTTTGGGGTATAGATGGTTCGGGATTGATAGCTAAACCTTAGGATTGAAGTGGTTGTGATTTGGCTATCAAAACCTCCTCTTCTTGTTTGGGAGATGATTCCTTCTCTTCCTCGAGGAGTTTATTATGATTGCTAGTGTAGGGAGTTTTTCCACTAATCTTATCAAGCATAGACCTTGCTTCACTAGTAGACAAATGAAGAAAAACTCCTCTAGAGGCTACATTAAAGGATTCCATGGAATCCTTGCTAAGACCCATGCAAAAATGTTGAAGGAGCATTGGGTCTAGAATAGCTAGGTGCCTAAAATTTGGAACCTCTTTTCGAAGGCTAACCACTTTAGAGATGGGAAAGAAACATAAACAAAATTTAGAGCATAGCATTTCCCAATCTCCTTGCATACTTCCTATGGTTTGACTATACCATTGTTTAGCTCTTCCTATCAAAGAGATCAGAAACAACTTCCATCTTAAGGTTTTATCAGACATGCCAGCAATACTCAAGCATGCACAGGTCTGTTCAAACTCTTATAGGTGTGAGTATGGGTTTTCATCACCTTCACCCGAGAAGGATTGTTCCCGAATCAATTTTATAAAACAAGGGCGTAGCTCATAACCAGGTGTTAGGATAGGCTCTATAGATTTTGGTGACTCTAGGCGTGCGCTCGTAGGTGCAGCATATTGATCGATAGGAGTGGAATCCTTGATAAAAAGGACTAGAATAAAAGAAAGAAGATAAAAGATTAAGCTAGGCTCGTAGTTAATTCAGCAACTGTTTCCCGGCAATAGCGCTAGAAAGCTTGTTGGTATATTTAACGCACACAGATAAATATGCAAGCGTACGGATACCACTATAGCTTTTACCTGGAAGTTTTCCAAGTATCGTATCCACATGAAAACATATGAGACTAACTATGATCTAACTTAACTAGGGGTAGCAACATGGTTAAGATAAATAGGAGCGTAGAGAGGAAAACTAAGGTTCTCTAGTTCTGACTTGGGTAAGCTATGCCTTCTACTATTCAATTAGGGACATTACTTAAGGAAAGACACCAGCAGAGGATGCTTCCCATAGTAACCGCGTCCTACTTGCCCTACAAATGGGAGGTGGACTATAGAGGATTCAATGAGGCTATAAGAGTCACCCTCACGAGCTACCACTGATCTAGAATGCAGGATGCATCCACAAGTAACTAGAATCTAAGCACCATGCTTACACTACAATTACTACTTTACTCTTCCCGGATAAAGAATAAAGCACTCAAATGAGTTGTGAACCTGATGAATAATATAAACATGAAGCTTACTTGAATTAAAAGTTGATTACCAAAGAAATCTCAGAGGCAAGCTTAGATAGAACTTGGATCCGCTAAGGTACAAGCCATAGAGAGAGCACCAACAGGTCAACATCTCCTCCAAACTCTTCCCTCACTCTCCATCTCACTATTATTTACAAGACTAGATCCTATGGAGGACTAATCTTCTATTAATAGTTGGCTCTGATCTTGAAGATATGAATTTAGGGTTTTAGGGATCTACTGAGGAAGGGGGTAGGGGCTGATATATATAGGCCAAAGCGTCAATTATGAGACCTCGGATCAAACCGACTTGAATAAACGGCGAAGATTGGATCTCAATGGCGGTGGGAAACCAACATTCGAAGCGAAGGCTAACTAGTGGGACCCATAGGCCGGTTGGCCTACAGGTGTGGCCGGCTGGCCCCACATGGAAGCCACTTGAGGTGTGCTTCGGTGGAGAACCTCCTAAGTCTTCTAGAATCTTCCCACGCTGTTTATGCGGTAGAATTCTGTAATTTCCTTTGATGAATAGGTCCCCCTTGATGGTTTTCTGGATAAACCCTGCTAAAAACATAGATTCACCAAAACTCATGGAATTTATTAGTTTAAACCCTATACCTATGTTTGGTGATGGAATTAAGTATAAATGTAGGTTATAATGATGATTTATAATTGGTGTTAGTGACCGTCAACAGTTGTGGATCAATCGCTTGCCTAGGGCTGCATGCGGAGGTGCTCTTAGATCTGTAGGCGAGGACGGCCATAGAGCAGAGAGTGCAAGAGGCGACCATTGAGCTGGCGGCAGTTACCATCTCCAGACAGTCCATATGTGATGTTGTGCTCGGCGTTGGCTAGGAGGATACCCAACTAGCGCTTTGCCTCAATGAGGCTCGTTGTTGGCGGTTCTTATCGACAAAATCCAACCGCCAACTATGATCCAAAAAGGAGGAAACTACATGTTTTTACACACATATACCTTTACAATTGACATATTTCCTCTTGTATTGGAGAATTAATGTTTTGTAGGATATAAATACAAATATGGTGGAATTATAGTCAAAAGGCACAACTCCAAATGCGTAAATGCAGCATCCGTGCCAGGGAAGACAAGGAAGGCCCATCCAACTTACACATCTAGGCCAAACGCCGGCGTAGCAATGGCCTAGCAAAGATGGTGGCGAGGGGGCCAGCCCTGGTGCAGCTGCACCAAGGGTGCGCCCACACCCCCACCACCGCCTATCGGGTCTAGCTCTCTCTAGCAATTGCTTGATGCCATGCAGAGGCGGTTTTTGCTAGTTTCCATGTTTAGCACACCCAGAACTGACCTCCACCATGTATAAAAGGAGGTGTAGAGCCCCCATTCAATACACACCACACTTGAGCTCTCTCTCTCCCACACTTGTATCTTTTTACCTTTTAGTAGTTTTACTTCAAGCAAGGCAAGCTTCATTGGAGAGCTTGAACCTCTAGGGGCAAAACTTGGTATGAATAATATGAAGAGCTCCCTTATGTTCTTGTTCTCATTTTATCAATATAGATATGTTATGAAATTAGATCAAAGTTCTTATGTTATTAGTTTGGCATACAGAACTTCATGCTTAACCTTTCATAACATACATGTTTATATCAAGACCTAAATTGAGGTAGTGAGTTCTATTTTAAGATTAGTTGTGGTCATTGGATTCTTGCAGGTTTGTCGTTCAGTCCCCATGGTGGATGCTCTAGTAGAGGACTCCTGATAAAGATGGATGTTCTTAGCCGATGCTAGAGTAGTAACTAATAGCATAGATATGGTGTCTAAGCTAGAAGTTACCTTCGTTTGCCTCGTATCCCCGATTGAGGGGTAGGCGATAGGTGGCGACAGCCCTATTCATCCTTTGTAATCCCCCACGTTTAGATATGGCGTAGAGCCATCGGCCGGCAATGTTTGGTAGACCAAGTGTTATCCGGTGCCCAAAGTAAGTTTATAGTGACTAAAGCTATCTTAACTTAGAATCTCTAACCTTAGAAACTCATGTATTTGTATGACTATCTTCTTAGCATAGCTATACAAGATAAGCCTACTCCAGTTTAGGTATATTCTTTTATTCTTTATTCTTTCTTTTATCTTTATCCTTGAGATTAGCTTGAGTGTGTGTCACACTATCCAATATTTTTCTTGGCTTACCCCTATTATGGACATTGGTCTAGTGTACAATCATGTTATCTTGACCATGTCCCTACTAGAGACTTTTACACCATGCCTTCCTTTGAGAAAACATAAATGAACGATACCCGAATATTTTTAGGTGAAATGCTACAATGATATATCCGTGCGCTTTCTGAATATTTCTACATGTGTTTAGAAATATCGTTGCGACTGTTTCTTGTGCCTACTAGACCAGGGTCCTAGGGGTTCCCCATAGGGGTTACGACTAGGATGGGCCCTAGGCTGGCCCACTATCTGCTGAAGGACACAAAACAAGGTGGCTGTTGACATTTCTAAACGCAATCACCAAGTATGGAGATAGAATCCATACACAACAATGGCGCCAGAAATGCTTGCTGACATTTCTAATCATAATCACCAAGTATGGAGATAGAATCCATCCCTAGCAATAGCACCAGAAATGCTTGTTGACATTTCTAAATGCAATCACCAAGTATGGAGATAGAATCCATCCCCGGTAATGGCACCAGAAATGCTTGTTGGTATTTCTTAGCGTCATCACTAATAATTAGCAATGCCACTAAGTAATAGCCTTGATAGTTCCTTAACTAATTTTAGATATTTATCCACAGTTGCACGGAGCTATCATTATAGCATTTCACCTAGAAGTATTCAGGGTATCGTTATTTATATTTTCCCAAAGGAAGGCATTTGATTAAAAGTCTAATATGGATATGAACTTGAATAATAATGCTTACAAGTACACCAGTGTTTATAACAGGGGTAAGAATAGTGATTTCAAGATAGTGGACACACACTTGGCATTCCTCAAAGGATAAAATAGAGAAGAAAGAATAAAAGAATAATCCTAGTAGAGTAGGCATTGGTCTAGTATAGTCATACAAAGATTAGTTAATGATCATACAAGTTACATAATTAGTCTTAGGGCTAAGTGTGAAGTAGGTCAGGAGGCCACCGAGTACTGGTCTGCCAGCAACCTCATGTGACAATTTAGACTCCTACACCACAGTCGAATGTGGGGGATTACAAGGGATGGATAGGGCTATCACCACCTACTGCCTACCCCTCAGCCATGGAAAGGGACAATGCATTCACCTAGTCTCTCTATACCCAAGCACCATGCTTGCGTATACAGAAACTACCCAAATTCCCCCTAGGTCCCCGACCTTACAGATCAATAGGTAAAGAACTTGGGCACACCTAACGGCACGATGAACCGCCACCTCAACTTTGCTCTAATTCTGATTATATAAGTTATATGAGTGTTTAAGCATAAAGTTAAGTGTGCTACTTTCATGACATAAAAACTATAGGCTAGTTCATATATCAAGATTATTATAACTCAACAACTATACTCTAGTTCATAAGTATGACTATAAATATCATATGAGAGCATAACTTTGGAAGAACTCATATCTCTATTCATACCCAAAGGTCCCTTCTTCAAAGGAGCCAAGCTCTCCAAGGTAGCTTTGCCTTGCTCTAAATCTACTAAAAAGTAAAGCTACTACAACTAGAAAGTGAGGTGTGTAAGGTGATGCTCAAGTGAAGTGTGTGTTTAGAGAGGGGGGGCTACCCCTCTACTTATACAAGAGTGAAGACGGTACTTCTATCTATGTTTGGCGCAAAACTCTAGGATACACCGCCTCAGCATGGCGGCATGCCATTGCCACAACAAGGAGAAGCAGGGCGGTGTCTAGAGGGGAGCGGCCGCACCCTAGGAACGGCCAGTCCTTGACCACCGCCTCTGGCCACTGCCTTTGCATGGCAGGCCTTGGGCTGATCATGGGTCGCTGCCCCATGGGGTTTTGCCCATTTTGAGTCAGTATGGTGGGCGTCTTCCTTGCTTCTTTGCACAAATCAGTGTCGGGAAGTGCCTTTTGGTGAATTATTCCATGTATTCATGTTTGTGACCTAGCAAAATAATGTTCTCCAAATACATGTGGTACTTGGTTAATAGTAAATGCATATGTGATTAAGTTTGCTAATTTCTTCTCTTTTTGTCACTTAATTGGTGGTTGGATTTGACTGGTAAAGACCGCCAACAAGCTGCCCCCAAGCTAACCTTTGCTCATCCTGAGCAAATAGCTAAGTTATTGGTTGTTGATCAATAGTTGCTACGATGATGAATATAATTCATAAGTGCCATGTCTATAACAAAGTATTCTTCCTTAATTTAAAGAACTTTGGCATTCTATCCACCCTTTTAACTTAATCCCTATGGGGCTTATTGCATTCTCCAAGTGTTAGGTGGTTGCAAGATAGAACGGTTTTAATAGAATTATCGATCATTCATTCTTTGATCAACCTTCTATCTGAAGGTTTTATGAGTTTTGTAAAATAAAATATAAGTTTCTCAAATGATTCACTCAATCGCTCAATGTGTATGATCCTCACTAAGGCATTGTTTTGCCTTCTTTTCATCCTATCTCTAATAGGCTTTGAGTGGAGTTTTGGGTAGGTATGAATAAGAGGCATACTTACATCACATATATTGTTAAGTCAAAAACCAGATCCAAGGAGATACAAATCATACACTTTGATCAAGATGTGCAAGTGTGTGGAACATTTTCCTAATCCTAATATTTTTGGTACTCCTTTGATCATGACTTTCTCTCTTTTTGATAATTGCCTTAGAAGTATGGGCTATCTCTCTCTTTTTTCAATACTTTGAACCTTCATGTGTTCCATATTTTTTTTCTTTCTTTTGCTATTTTGAGAGCTTCATATGTCTCTCTTTTTTAGCATAGCCTCATACTTTTTTTTGGCAACTTGAAACTTTGGAGAGAAAGACTCATGACAAATGAATGGAGTTTTTATTTTAGGTGGACAAAAAACATGTTTTTGCGTAACTCTTAGTGTAAGAGTTAGCATTTTATTTGTGGGTGTATGTGAATCTTGATCATGGGTGCATGATGAGAATCTCAACAAGGGTCACAACAATTTGACAAAACTCAATGTGAATATAAGCAGCATATGACTAAGGTTTTGAATGTCATATGGCCATGGTAGGAATTCATAACCATTGAGGAACTTTTGATTTTAGCATTTTTAAATGAAAAACTCCAAATGTCAAGTTTCTCTTAGAATAAAGTCATAGCATATTCTATTTACCATATCATAACTCGCAACAACTTAGAAAAGGATCATGCTTTTGCAACCCACAAGTTTCAAGTTTAGGATGAGACATATTTAGCCGACAAACTTAAATCTTAGGGAATACTAAGTTATAGCCTAGGCACGAATGAATTATAGATAGAGCAACTATTCATCATTTCAACATAGGAGAAACTAAACATTCTTAGATCACATATGAGAGTGGAATAAATATTTTTGTTGTTTTTATCATATTTGATTTTTTAGATTTTATATTTTTTGATTTTTTAAATGCTAATAAATAAAAAATGCAGAAAATATGGAATTTAAAAAGATACTACTTACCTCTGCGGGGTCCTCCCCCAAGCTTGCTCGTTTGCCTATGGTCTGGGATTGAATCCCATGTACTGCCAATAGGCTGCTTGCTATTCTCGTAGTTGTTGTAGCATCATGTTTATTTGTGCCATTTGTTGTTGCTGCTGCGCCATTGTTGTTGTTGTTGTTGATGCCACTAGGTCGAATCCTGCACATGAGTATGGAGTGTGTTTTGGATTTTGCTAGTGCAGATTTCCAATCCTCCGAGATAGGTGTTGACATCCTCCCATCCTGAGACAGAATGTCATGGTTGCATAGGTGGAGGTAGCCCCTCAAAGTCAGAGGAGTGGAGCGGTTGCATCCATGCTGCGGCGTCGTCTCTTGCCCACACGGATCCTCCTGCCTCGTGTGTTTGTGAAGCATGCTCCCACCCGGATTGATGCATGGGTGTGAACCCCAACACTTGCCTAGTCGGGAATGACCCCGGGTGGAATGCCTAGGGCGTAGCAGGAAAAGGCTATGGTTGTTCCTATCAACTGCTTGCTTCATTTTTGGTTCTACTCCTAGTCACCCTACTAGGCATAGAATTTTAGCAAGCTTCCTCTTGTGAAACAAGAGGGAAGGTTAGTGCAGGGGAATTATACAAATGAATATCTATGTTAGGTAACTGGATCTCGTTCATACACCCCTAGAAGAAAACATAATTTATCCAACAACATTATGTTTCAAATGGTGTCCTTGTATCAAATAATGCTCATCGATGATAAGGCGTGAAGTTGAAATATATTCTATTTCTTGATTTCCAATGCACCAACACCATTGGCAATATGGGTGACAAGAGATGTGCATGATATTGAGGTAGAAAATATTTTCGTTACTTCTAACCAATGTTTAAATATTTCTTCGACAGGAGCAATTTTAATTTTTCTGATCATAGCATAAAGTATTTTCATTTTAGTGTTATGAACAACTCGAATGTCTTGACTAGAGAATAAAGTCACTGCAATCCAATGATGCATGAACCTTAAAGTGGGGTGTTGGATGTCCATGTTATGAGGTGAAAATTTTCCAACAACAACTTGACCCGAAATTTCATTCCAAAATCTATGGCGATTAAAACCTCTACAAGCGTGATCAATGTCGATTAAGCATTTTCGATGAAAACTTATGTGTTGAGCAAGATCTCTCCAAGTGCAAAAATATTCTACCTCAAACAAGTGGAAAGTGATCCCATTGTTGACTTCTTTTAGTGAGCATAAAATTGGATGGTTAAGAGACGAGAACCTTCTTCCTAAGCAGGATCAATTTCTTGCCACCCAATGGCTTTCCAAATAGTGGTGAATTCATCATCCATACCTATGGCTTGGAGAAGCCTGAGTCATATAATGATGGGGGCTCAAAGTCACGGTCCTTGATGAGGTGGTAGGCCTCCATCTCCCAGCCTCTCTCCAAGTCAAGGTGGGCTTGTCATCCTCCTCCATTGATTGCCCTTGCACTAGTTCTTGCTCCTTCATTAGCTCAGCTTCTTCCTCTTCTTGCATCGGGCTTTCTTCACGCTCGGTGTAGCATGAGCTTGAGCTTGCACGAGAGTGCTTGGAGCTTGACCCTGTGACCTTCTTGACGGCACCGGTGATGGCTTTCCCAAACCTACCCATGGCGAAAACAACGCAATAATAAGCAAAAACTCGAGCGCGGGTTAAGGGTTAGCACAAAAAAATTGATGAACCCATGACCTAGCTTGATGTTGGAATTTCTATAGAGCTTTGTTGCACTAAAATTTGTTGGAAAATGCTTGAAACAAAATTGAGAGCAAGTGAGTGAGTGTGAGAGTGAAATGAGAGAGTGTGAGAGGGGTAAGGTGCTTCTCCCAGCCACCCATGTATTTATAGCAGCCAAAACCGACAGGAGGGAGTAGGGGCAATGGCCACTCCCTAGGACCGCCCGCCCTAGTGGTGAGCCCGTTTGGTTTGCCCTTTAGTAGAGAGCCCCCAACGGCTCTTTCAAACACGGTACCATTGGGGTTTCATCTAGATCCCTAACGGTTTGCTCATTTTTATTTTCTAATAAATTTTATTAAATTTTAAAATTTTTAATTATCGCAAAAATGGTAATTAGTGATAATAAATCATTCTTATTCAAAAAATGATTTTTGTGGGAATTTTTGAAGATTTTTATTTTGACATAAAAATTCAAATTTTTTAATCTTTAGAAATATTTATTTTGAATATTTTTAATTTTAAAGACTACTACCGATTTACCTTCAGCAAGGGTTTGATGTTTTTGGTCTATCAGACAAGACCTCTCCTCCTTCATTGATCTGCAGCTGCATTAACATGTTCAAGAGAGTTCTTGGGTTGCTCCGAGATTTTCCCCGATTGATTTCTAGGAATAGCGGTAGCTATTTGAGAAATTTGAGTCTCTATAATTTTCTTAAAACTTAAATGATTCTTCATTGCGGAGGATAAATTTTCTATTTTAGAATTTATGTTTTCGAGCATTTTATCGTTTGACATTAATTTCTTCATAATACTTTCATTAATTTTAACTTGGCCTAATACCAAGTCTTTAAAGGAAGGTTGATTCGAATTGCAATTTAAGTTGTAGTTCGGATTACCTTGCGGGCAGGATTGGTTATTCCACCCGTTATTACCTAGTTGCCGAAACCCATTGTTGATGAAGGCAGCTTCTTCATGGATTTTGAGGCAATGATTCCCCGAATGGCCAACATTCCCACATACCTCCCACGTCATGTGTGAGTCCATGGCCTAGACAGTGCCCATCATGGCATCTTTCTCTTGGGCCCGTTCCTCCAGTCTTTTCATCAAAAGATCTATTTTGCAGAAAACATGTATGTCTCCTTCACGGTATGCATTCCTTTTTTGAGTTTTTCTTTCCTCCCCCATCTTATATTCAACACCATTTTGTTGATGAGAGTCGTGGCTCCATCAATGGTGAGTGAAAGGAAGGTGCCTCCAGCAGTAGCGTCGAGGTGGCCCCTTGACATGGGTATTAATCCATCATAAAAATTTTGGAGAACTAACCAATTTTCAATCCCATGGTGCAGGCAAGCTTGGATGTAGTCCTACAACCTCTCCCATGCCTTGGGAATAGTTTCCATGGAGCTTTGCTGGAAGTTCAAAATTCGTCCCCTCAAGGCATTGGTTTTGCCCATGCGGAAGAACATGGTGAGGAACACCGTGGAACATTTGTCCCATGTCTTGACAACTTTGTTTTCCTTGTAAAACTACCACTTTGCCTTCTCTGAGAGGGAGAAGTGAAACAAGCGGAGCTTGACGCTCTCAGGTGCGATGTCCTTGATGACGATGGTGTCACACAACTCGAGGAAGTATTGGAGATGCGCGTTCGCGTCCTCGCTTGGCAAACCATGGAATTGGTTTGCCGGTATGGAGCTCAAAGTTCCTATCACCGATGTTGATAGCCGGCCCAATGGGCACGTTAGCAACAGCGGGGGTGGAGTAGTCATGGAGGGTCTTCACCATAATTGGGGCAGCGGATGGTGCAGGGTGTAACAACCTAGGTTTTCCAATAACCCAAAAATCTAAACTTAAATTTTTTTTGAACAAGACCCATGCATGGTGAGTGTGCATACTAGGAAACCACCCATGTAGTTGCACAAGTATAACCCAAGTTAGCATGGTTGAGCATTGCTACAACATAATTCCACTTGTGAGTTGCTTCTTCATGATTTTATGTGTTGTAATAAAATCAATTCAACCTTTACAAATAAATTGTTGTGTGAGAGTTGCTAACCTTTGGCTTGGATCCTAGAACCCTAGATGACCTCTAGTGGACCCCACTAGGGTGTATACATGTTGGCAACACATGTATACATGCATGGAAGCCCTAGATGTGTAGAAATAGAAAAGGGAAAGAAGCCCAATAGCAGCAGCAGTCCACGCCAAGGCCCAGGTAACATTGTTGGCCTACCCTACACTGCACCAGGCTAGCTTGCTTCAACCATGCCATGGCCTAGCACCTTGCCCACCCTCCCAAGCCTGAGCCCACGCCCACATGTGGCTAAGCCAGCCCAACAGCAGCCCTCCACATTGCCACACCCGCTCCTACGTCAACCTTCCCATGCTGCTGACTGCTGAGCCCACCTTGTCATCCCCTTTGCTCTCCCCCACCTCTGCTTTTCCCACCACTGAGCAGAGCACCTCGCCGGTGTGGGCATCCGAGACCATGCCCGCACATCACCACCACTAACCCTTGAGCCGTTGGGTGTTGACACATGGATGGACGCCACATCCATGATCCACGGCGTACGCACCCTCTCCTAGCTACACCATGCTGCTATTGAAGCCCACCACCATGGCCCTACACCATGTCGTCACCTTGCCCAACTTTTTGACTAGACACCGTTCGAAATTGGGAGCACCCAACCACCTACGATCCTGCGTCAAACACCAAACCCTAGCCTAGAGGCTGTATCCGCCCTCCATGTAAGCCCTTTGCCTCCATCCACTGTCCGCCACCCACCATGGCTGAGCTTGGGCTATAAAGGCCTTGAGCTAGTGCCCTAGCCTTTCCCTATCCACCCCATCACACCTGGTGGCTTCACCAACCACATGCCAAGGTCGAGAGAGAGGAAGGAGAAGGGAGGAAGGAAGGAGAGGGAGGAAGCTGAGTTGCTGCCATCAGGAAGCCATGGTCGGAGCCGAATACGATACCCAATCATCTACACCACCGGTGAGCCCCAATGTCGCCTCTGCTAGCCACCATGGACATGCCCGATCGTGCCACCGTGTTCTCCCCCTTGGGAGGGCCAAAGGTCAGCCTTTTGGCCATTGTGATGCTCTACATGCATGCACACACGTGCATGTGTGTGCATGAGCCTAGGCTTAGCCTTGCTGAGCCACAAGCGCTCAAGAATGCTGGTGACCCGCACGCGCTCTGAGCATGCTCGCCATGGCTAGAGCATGACCAAGCAGAGCTGTTCTGCCATCACCAAGCCAGTATGGGTTGGGAGCCCACCTCGACAAGCCTCGCCTCACTTAGGAACACATCACACATTAGATGAGAGGAGAAGAGGAGCCCTAGGGGCCGCTGGTCACCTTATGACATCAGTGTGGCCACGTGCTCATGCCACTGTCATGCTGTGGGCCATCCCGACCGACTCTAGCCACCACATGAGATGAGACTAGGCCATCGAGTTTGCCTTGACCCCGCACACCTCACCGTGTAGATGGATGAGTCCAAAGCCCGTGCCTTTCCCTAGTTCATCATGGCTGCAAGCTCGCCAGAGCTCCACCACGTGCCTTGCCACTGTATGGACTCCATCATGGGCTTATAGTCCTTGCCGACCAGTTTTGTGGCCTTCCCCTGACCCCAATTGAATGAAAATTGGCACTTTTGGCCCCTGTTGCAATCGTAGCTACCCTATCGCCGTCTGTCACCATCGTCGTGTCACTGCCGCCATGGTCCTCCTTAGTTAAGCCCCTGCCATCTTGATTGGAGTCACTAACGTGTTCATCGGAGTGCTGGGAAGCCAGCAAAGCTCGTTGGAGCTATCCCAATGCACCGTAGGGCCCCACCGTCGAAACCGTGTCGCCGCCTCCCACCGTCGAGCCTACGTTGGGCGCCCAGGTTCTAGGTGTACATGCTCTATAGAGTTGATCGATCTATACATATAGCCACGTCCTTAGATATGGACATTTCTATGACCTACGCTTCCCTTGATTAGTGAGTGGAGTCCTTCCTTCTCTCCCCCTGGGTTCTTGTGTTGGTTTCTGGCTTTGGCCAATGAGCAAGGTACGAGCGGGAGTCATCCGTGTCGCCTAGAGAGTGTGAGAGTGGTGAGATGTGTGTGATGGGATGGGAGAACATGTGGATGAGATGGGTTAAAACTTAATGAATTGTTATTAATAAAACTTGATATACTCGTATAGGAAACTACAGCCATAAATAAGTCTTTTGCTCTACCCTTGCATTCCACTACCACAAAGTAAACGCAAGGCATATGGTGGGAGCTAGTGGCCAATACAAATCATACTAATAATTGTTTAACAGGTTCTGAGCCTAAGTACGACTACCAGGGAGACGATTGGGATGATTAGAGGTCTTGTTAATATGCTCAAGTTTGGTTGCGAAGATGGAGTCAACGTCAGTTGCCCTTCTATTTGATGTTGTTTTGGATGCTGCATGCTCTGAGTGATTCCACCAACTGGCGATGTAATAATGAGTAAACCTTGCTATTTGTACTCTCTTGAGACAGGTATTCAATGTATGACTATGATATCGACTATTATTTGATAATGTGACAGGATGATCACCTGGGACTATCACGTTATACTTTGAATCTGTGGATTTTCCTTTGAGGAAATCAAGATTATTTTAGTTTGGTATCAGAGCCATACTTGACCCTAGGATGAGACCATTAGGATTGGATGATATAAATAGGACTGGAACTTGTCTTTTTTGGTTATACGTACCGACCTTGCATCTTTTTGCATGCCTTATCTTTTTCTAGTCCGCTGATTCCCTTTTTATGGACCGATTTGCAGATGGCACCAGTAGTGGAGCTTTCCTGTTGATGGTCTTCGCTATCGAGGGTTTTGCTTAGATGCCCTACAACATCCTCGACTGAGCTTGGTGTCGCTACCAAGCAGGTTGAGTATGTCTATCATGGGGAGCCTAGACCTAATGGATTGTAGGGCCACATTCGTCATCCACCTTAGGGTTCCTACGAGTGAGACCCTACCGAAGCTGCATGCCTTCTAGGAGCTATAGGTGGAGACCTCCATCATAGCTTGTGTTCAATCCATTTCACATTTAGGTCCTTCACCACATGATGCAGTGACGCCCCCGAGCACCATAGGAGGGGACCATACCACTTGCTTCCTCGAGCCCTGGACCTTATCCAAAGTACCAGGACATAGGTCTTGGCCGCTAAGTAGACTATCTACACCGAGGAGGGCCCTTGCCTTCAGGTGTCTAGACAGTACATCGTCTGCTAGGACTAGTACATCATGCAGGTTTAGTCATAGAACCATCGGTACTAGGACATGTTGTTCTAGGATGATGAGGCCTTCCTGGAGGAAGAGAAGAAGAAGGAAGTACTCAAGGAGACAATCCATGTGGAGTGTGAGGGCTATGACTGCATGGAGGCCTACTAAAAGGCACGTGAGAGCAAGCTAAAGGAGGAGATTGCAGATCTAAGAGACAATGTTGGAGACTTTGGGCTCCACAATGACTACTTAGACTGCAAGGTGCTCGAGCTTGAGGATGCCCTTGAGTGCAAGAAGATGCGCCTGAGTGACCACATTGAGATGGAGAAGAGGTATGGTTTTAGGAAGATGATGTTGGAGAGCCGTTGCAACATGTTGGAGAATGCAAGGAGTCCTTCTGGGTTGAGCCCACTAAGCTCAATCTGAAGGCATGCCCTTCTGAGGACTACCCCAAGGCCCCAAAGACCAAGTAGTTGGAGGCCTAGAGTACATCTCGAGGATGCACCACACCAATGCAGAGCTCTAGGCGATGGATGCTACCACTTCACCACCACCTACTTAGAGTTAGCTTCCTAGTGATGCTCTAATAATGTAGTAGTCGTAGTGTTGATGATGAGCCCTGTGTGGCTATGAGACATGACTCACTTTTAGGAGTAGAGTAGAATGTCCCTCTTTTGGAGCCTACCTACGTGTAGTATGATTCCCCATGAGTTTCTAGTGTAGCTGCTGGAGACATCGCCTATAATAAACTCATGTAATGAATGTTTGGATCTTAATGCTTCTTATGGTTGTTCCTACTTCTTTTTTAAGTGTATGGATAGAATTAAATTATTAATTGAGTTGCTAATAAATCATCTAACAACTTGTAACATAATGTTTGTAGCAAAGATGTCGTGTCGCTGCTCAGAATGTCTGAACCATCGCTCTCCATCCCCCATGCCTACTGGCTGTGGTCGTGGTCATGGCCATGGGCATGGGAGAGGACACGCTGCCACTCACTCTGCCCTCAACCTCGAGGAGGAGGTACCGCCTACTAGAGAGCAGCACGTGGAGGAGCTAGGTGCAGCCTAACCTAGGGGTGAGGATGCTCCACCTATGGGTGATGATGCTCCACCACCACCCCCACTACTATCTGATGTGATGGACTGCCAGACATGTCTCATGGAGACACTAGCTGAGGGGTTATTGCGCCGTAATGGGGGACCGCCCAATGACTTTCAAAGGAAGTTGGAGGGTTTCCTCAAGCTGAGCCCCCTACCTTTGATAGCTCAAACGATGAGTGTCGATGAAATCTAGTCGGCAGTCTAACAATGGGTATACCCACCATAGTAGATGATCAGGTAGAGGTGCGCGTAATAGGAACCAGATGGTGACACAAGACGCAGAGACAACGATTTAGATAGGTTCAGGCCATTTGATCGACATAATACCCTACGTCATGTGTCTTTGTTGGATTGTATTGAATATAAGATGAATTCGAGGGGGGGTCCCTACCCACCTTATATAGTCTAGGGGGTAGGGTTACAAGTCAGTTTAGGCCTAGATCTATTCGATTATATGGTAAGTATTTACAAGGAATATGATATCATATCTGAAAAGATCTTCCTTCATCACCAAGATGTCTTCTGATTGCCTTATGGTGCACGCCGATTAGAGCCGAAGCATCGTAGGTCTTGATCTTATGGGCTAAACCTCCCCTGGTGGTGTGGCCTATGTCTATTGCCATGGGTACCTAGGGTTATACCCCCCATAGCTAGTCCTAAGCGCATTGTATCCATTGAGCAACGCCGTCTTGAGCAAGTCCGAGCAATTTAACTTGGAGTTAGATTGTTAATCTGGTAATCCGACCAGTTTAACTAGGTAATCCAATCAATGAAATGAAGTGCCGACCAAGTTTAACGGGTAATCCGATCAATAAAATGAAGTGTCCACCAGTTTAACTGGTACGCAGATCTCAGACTTAGCCAAGTAGGGCTTGCTAGAAGGATGTAAGGGGCTCAAGATAAAAATTTGAAAATTCTCCACCCTAGGCGAAGTGTAGCCACTTAGCCTCTATTTGTGAGGAATCTTCCATGATTTAGTCAATAAGGAGAGGTAAATCAAGAAAAGAGCACTACATTCACCGCTTAGGTGAAGTGAAGCCACTTAGTCCCCGAGCTTGCTGGAAGATGAAGAATGAATCTTGTAGTAGGGTCAAAGAAAATAAATCTAAAAGCTTGTCGACATAATCTAACATGTGCAGTTGGACCCTAGATGTGCTGCCCAAGATTAGCACCCTAATCCAAATAGCATGGAGCAAGTTGATAGCACTCTAATGAGACATAGCAAGATCCGACCACCAAGGGAGTCCTCACCTTAGCTGGCGACTGCTTGCATGAAGAATCCGAATGCTGAGTCCCCAGCTTAGCTGGCGATGAAGCGGCAAACAATCCAAATGCCGAGGAGTCCCTAGCCTAGCTGGTGAGCCCCCAGCATAGTGGATGATGAAGAGATAAACAATCCTGAACACCGAGGAGTCCCTAGTTTAAGCTGGCGAGCCCCTAGCATAGCGGACGATGAAGTGATGAATAATCTGAATGCCGAGGAGTCCCTAGCTTAGCTGGCAAGCCCCCTATCATAGCTGAATGATGAAGCAATGAACAATCCGACTAGTTGGTGAAGAATCGAGCACTGAGCAGCCCAACCAACTGGTCAGCGGCGAAGTGAGTGCCAAGTAGAAGTGATCGCCTGAATAGTCCGACCAGCTGGTTGGCGATGAAGGTCATGAGCCTAGCGGTCTGACCTAGTCGATCGGTGGAGAAAACAATGGTGGAGCTTGCTAGAGACATTGACCTTAGGTGAAGTGTACACACTTAGGCTTCGTTTGCAAAGTCAGATGATCACCATCCATGACTTAGTCAAATAGGATGTTAGTATTGATACATGCACCGCAAGGTGTAATGTATACATTGTAGTCCCCGAGCCTACTGTAAGATAGAGCAGCATCTTGTAGTAGGATCAAAGAAACAAATAAAAAGGACAAAATCCCCATGCTTAGCATTGGACATTGGAGTAAAATTTGGAGAGTGTTGAGCACTTAAAAATGGTGAAAAAATGGAGAGTGCTTATCACTTTACCAGTTGGAAAAAATTAGAGAGTGGTTAGCACTATACCATGTAGAAATTGGAGACTACTTAGCACTATACCATGGTGAACATGGAGAGTACTTAGCACTTGACCGTGGCAAAATTTGGAGAGTGCTTAGCACTTGACCGTGGCAAAATTGGAGAATATGGAGAATATTGGAGAACATGGAGATCATTGGAGAGTGCTTAGCACTTAACCATGGCAAAATTGGAGAACATGGAGAGTGCTTAGCACTATACCATGGAGAAATTAGAGAGCATGGAGAGTGCTTAGCACTATACCATGGCAAAAATTTGAGAACTATGGCAAAAATTGAAGACCGTGGCAAAATTTGGAGATCGTGGCGAAAATTGGAGACCCATGGTGAAAATTGGTGACCATGGAGAGTGCTAAGCACTATATTGACGAGACATGGGGGGCATTATATCCTAAGATGTTTGTGCACACTTCAGAATATATGCATCATCAAGGAGCTACTACCGATTGCCCATGGTGCAGAGCGCTACTGCTCATGCATACCTGGGGATATAGGCATCACCAAGGAGCCTCTACCGATAGCCCATGTCAGTGGAGCACTACTGCTCATGCATACTTGGGTGCTAAATCGAGGACATGGCTGCTTTTGGGTAACGCGAATGAGAACATGACTGGTCGGCGGTGATGAAATTGCCCAGCCCTCGAGCTTTTCTAGCATGTTGCCATGGCGTTGGTCGCTATTGTCACAACTGTAGTTCTTCACGGCTGGTCATCATGACGGCACGGCATGGCTTGATTATGGCTTAGGTAGCTTGCAAAGCAGCTCGCTTGGTGGCTCGAGTGGCACGGCGGCTCGGCAGCTTGGTGGCTTGAGTGGCTTGGCAGCACGGTGTCATGATGGCATGGTGGCACTATGGCATGGCGGCTCGGCAGCTCAGCGGCACAATGGCACAGCGGCATGGCGGCACGATAGCTACATAGAGTCATAGGTAAACGGGCCATAATTGGAGCCTAGTGGAGTCAATTCTCATTGGGAGGTGAAGTCCTTGAGCATGTCCGACCGAGGCAAAGGCGTAGTCCGATTTGAATGGCGATAGTATATGTCATCTTAAAGATATTTAGCATGGAGAAATAAGTAATTTGAGAAAAAATATGGAAAACAAATGGAGAAAGCATAGGGCCACCGCTGCTATTGATAGTTATCAAGGTAGACAATGTTATATATATGTTAGAATATTCAATGGAAAAAACCGTGACTTAGCTCGTTTGGATTGATGAAGTTAGAGTCACGTCTCGTGAGTGTAGATCGGTAGTAAGGGAATTTATTTCTTGCATGAATGGTCAAGGCTATATGTAGATGTAGTCAAAGCACCATGATGGTTTGTTTACTTATCTTGCATGGTATTGTAGATAATACGTCATCCTTTGCTTGTTGACGTTGATAATGCATCACCGTGAGTTGCCTCATAATGTCGAGTCGATAGCGACGACCACATGAGCCATCGATGAGGGCTGATGAGCGCCACCGAAGGATGATGACGAGTCGATGTCGAGTGATGCAGCCAAATTCTTGAAGTTGACCTACATGTTGCTGGCTTGCTGCATGTAGCCATCTCCTTGATTGGTGCAGACAAAGCATAGCATTGGACCTCCGAAGAACTCTGGCATTTGAATCGTAGAAACAGGACTTCACGCTGCATGGCGGCACCATTGAGGTCGCTTGTCTTGCTCAATCGAGTACATGCACCTCGGTGGCAGGTATAGATCGCCCTACATACTCCACACGAGAAGCTAGGCTTTTTGGATAAAAGTAGGAGATCGGATCAAATCTTACGAAGAGCGATGCGCCTTAGAGCCTTGAGTTGAGATCGCTATCTCACAGAGCTGAGTCATTGCCATAGATGGTGATGATGATGGAAAATTCCAATTTGGTTCTCCCTAAGTGTAGCTAATGATGAAGTGATAGACAATCCAACCAGTTGGTTGGCGAAGAATCGAGCACCGAGCAGCCCAACCAACTGGTCGGCGATGAAGTGAATGCCGAGTAGAAGTGAGTGCGGAACAGTCCGATCAACTAGTTAGATATTTCATTATGGAACATCTTAAACACGGAGATATTAAACGTGGAAACATTTAATTATGGAAAATAACTAGAGAAATAATAATTGGAGGAGCATGGCGAAAACTCAGAGAAATTAATTGGAGAAAGTTGTATTAAATGCAGATATAGTAGAGGTACTTAGCTTTAGTCAAAATGTCTGATCGGTGGCATATGACATTATCTAGTCGGCATCGACAAAATTGCCTAGCCCTCAAGCTTTCTAGCCTGTCATCATGGCATCGGCCGTGATCCTCATAGCACCGTTCTATGCGGCAATCATTGCGACGTGGCACACGATCAGAACAAGTAGTCTGGTGATGTCGTCCTTATGCCACTGGTCATCCTTAGGTAGATCAGATATGGATAGATTGTTGTCGTAGCCGCATTCAATCTAGTCAGAGAAGCGATGCTGCATGGCGGGCTAGAACTGCTCGATGTAGTCAGATGAACGTGCGGAGTCATACGTGTAGTCGTAGTTGAATGGGCGTAGTAGCTATAGTCAGATGTGGTTTGTATGAATTGTTCATGCATGCACATACACATATAGACCTTGGCCTTGCTTGCTTGGTAATGTAGATCATGTTCGACTCAGGAGAGCTTATCGATGGTGTGCTGGATTAGCCATTGTCGATGACAAGGAGCATTGTCGATGGGTGTCATGGCATGCTAACGACAAGCCGACGACGAGGTCCATGTTGTCGATGATAGAGCCACCGATGAGCAGGCGATGTCGACGAGCTATCGATGTGGCCTAAGGACTGAATGACGAGTGCCATCGACAAGGAATGACAACAAGAGCCGTGACGTGCTGACAAAGGGCTGCCATGAGACGATGATGGGATCCACATTGTTGGCGAGGGACGTAGTTAGGTTCCTGCCAATAATTTCCATGCAGACAAATAGAGATGTACAGGGGGTATACATGTGTCGTATATTTAATTGAAACAAAAATACAGCTTATCTTGTTTAATGGGCAGCTAGACATGCTAATCTCAAGATAGGGTCGGATCTTGAAAGTTCTAATGAGCATCAGATCATTGCATGTCAATCTATAGATGTACACCCACCTTTAGATTGTGTCTGGTGATGTGGTCGATGAGCCAACGATGTTGATAGCGAGATGTGACGTTGAAGGATGCTGTGGGACCGGCAAATCAACAATGATGAGTCGATGGTGTGAGCCGCATTAATAGGTGCCACTGCTAAGGCCTGATGACTGCATCTCATGTCAACATGAGATTGAGCCGATGATGATATTGTCAGTGTGGAGGGGCATCAGCATACAGACTTGGCGACATCCACCACCGCTAGCACATCGATGAAAGGGGCATTCTCATTACCACCAAGGCATGGAGACATAGTGATGTAGTTCTTCTAGGCATCATGTTGCTAATCGGTACATCAAGTGTCGCCACTGGCAGATGCTGATTTGTCATGGATGATGTTGACCTTGAGGTACGCCATCTAGATCGCCATGGGATCAGCACGCACAACCCCTACCTAGAGCGCCACTATCGATGAAATCTGGTCAGGCAGTCTACCAAGGGGTATACCCATAGTAGTAGATGATCGGTGGAGGTGCGCATAATAGGAACTAGATGGTGACACAAGGCGTAGAGACAACATTTTAGATAGGTTTGGGCCATCTAATTAACGTAATACCCTACATCCTGTGTCTTTGTTGGATTGTATTGAATATGAGATGAATTTGAGGGGGTCCCTACCATTCTTAGATAGTTTGGGGGGTAGGGTTACAAGTCAGGGTTAGGCCTAGATCAATTTGGTTATATGATATGTACTTACAAGAAATATGATATCTATCATATCTAAAAAGATCTTCCATCATCGCCAAGATGTCTTCTGATTGCCTTACGGTGCATGCCGATTAGAGCCGAGCACTATAGGTCTTGATATTATGGGCTAAACCTCCCCTGGTGGTGTGGCCCATGTCTATTGCCATGGGTACCTAGGGTTATACCTCCCACAATGACCCCATCACCACCAAGGACTGGCTGCGTGAGATGGAGAAGAAGCTGGACCTAACCACTTGCTCCGACGAGGAGTGTGTTGGAGTCGCAGCCCACTAGCTCACTAGCACCACACATGCAAGGTGGGACAGCTACTGTGACACCCACACTAACCCCACGCACATCTCTTGGGAGGAGTTTGCCAAAGCCTTCCGTGAGCACCATGTGCCTGAGGGCATGATGGATGCCAAAGTGGAAGAGTTCCACAACATTTCCATAGGTTCCCAGAAGATCCAGGAGTACACCAACCGCTTCACTCACATGATGAGGTATGCTCCCGGTGAGACAGACTTTGAGAAGAAGAAGATGTCCTTCTTCAAGAAGGGTCTGAACGCACGCTTCAAGGTGGCACTCTTAGGTCATACATGCTACACCCTATAGGAGATGATCAACAAGGTCCTAGTGATGGAGAGGGATCGTCTAGAGGCTGATGCCCTCTACAAGGAAAAGTAGCGCCAGTCCGAGAGCACCTCTCATGCCTCAACATCTTAGAGGCTATGTGCTCACATGCCCTCACAGCCTTGCCCTCATGCTGCTCAGGGAGCCACACCTGCTTCAAGCCATGGAAGTGGTACCCACACCACCAACTACCACCGCCCCGCTCTGAGCCATGCTACTTAGAGCCCTAGCACATGGAAGGCCGCTATGCCCACCGCCATAGGTAGCATGCCCTTCACTTGCTTTTGCTATGGTCAGTCGGGCCACAAGGTCGCTGACTGCCCTATGAAGAATGTCACACCATTTGCTTGAACCCTAGCAAGATAGGCTTTGGTTCAGGTTATGCCACACAAGAACATTGCTGGAGCTGCCTGTGGTTGCCTCACCCACCTGACCATGGAGGACACCTAGAAGGCCACTGACATGGTGTATGGTATGTTCATTGTGCATGGAGCTACAACTTTGGTATTGTTTGATTCAGGAGCTACCTATTTTTACAAATCCACCAAGTTTGCATGAGAGCATAGCATACCAATAACTCCACACAAGGAGCCTATAGACACTAGTTCACCCTTGGGTCGCATTATATGCATGAAGAGATGTTAGGGAGTGAGCATCATCATTGAGGGTCACCCTTTTCTAGCTGATCTTACCTTGCTTCCCTCTAATGGATAGGATGTCATACTAGGGATGGATTGGCTGACTCAACACAAGGGAGTAATATCATGCTCACCATAGTATGTGGAGATAACACACTCAGGTGGTCACATAATCCGATGCGAGCCTAACCTTGAGAAAGCGGTTTCCATGTTATGTGCCTTGGAAGCCAAGTCAGTCAAGGAGGTGCCCATAGTATGTGAGTACCTTGATGTGTTCCCCAAAGAGCTACCAGGTATGCCACCTGACCAGGATGTGGAGTTTGTGATTGACCTTCTGCCTTGGTATGGGACCTATTGCTAAGAGGTCCTACTGCATGTTGGTTGACGAGCTAGAGGAACTCAAGAAATAGCCCAAGGAGTTGTCTGACAAGGGGTACATTAGGCCTAGTGCTTCACCCTAGGGTTCCCCTATCTTGTTTGTGAAGAAGGATGGTTCCATGAGGAAGTGCATTGACTATCGGAACTTGAATGTCGTGACTGTCAAGAACAAGTACCCACTACTGACAATAGATGATTTGCTAGACCAGCTAAGGAATGCCAAGTTCTTTTCCAAGATTGATCTCTGATCTAGGGTACCATCAGATGAAGATCAGGACCGAGGACATTCCCAAGATAGCCTTTACCACTAGGTATGGGTAGTATGAGTTCATCGTTGTATCTTTTGGACTCACCAATGCCCTCGCCTACTTCATGAATATGATGAACAAGGTGTTCATGAACGAACTAAATAAGTTTGAGGTGGTATTCATCGATGACATTCTTGTCTATTCAACCACTATAGAAGAACATGAGCAGCATCTGAGGGTAGTGCTAGAGAAATTGAGATAGAATCAGTTGTTCGCCAAGTTCAGCAAGTGCAAATTTTGGCTTGAAGAAGTCACCTTCTTGCATCACATTCTCACTACTGAGGGAGTAGCAGTTGATCCTACCAAGATTGAAGCTATAAAAGAATGGGAACAACCCCAGCAATGCAACTGATATCTAGAGTTTTCTTGGGTTGGTAGGATATTACCGCTGCTTCATTGAGAACTTTTCCAAGATAGCCAAGCTAATGACCAACCTTCTGAAGAAGACTAATGAGTTTTAGTGGATGCCTGAGTGCGAGCAAAGCTTCCAAACATTGAAACAGAAGCTCACCACCACTCATGTGTTAGCATTGCCTGACATTCAGTAAGACTTTGTGGTCTATTGTGATGCGTCCAGATAGGGACTCGGCTTTGTTCTGATGCAAAATGGGACAGTTATAGCTTATGCTTCCCGCTAGCTGAAGAACCACAAGCAATGCTACCCTAACCATGATCTTGAGATTGCAGTTGTTGTGCAAGCCCTAAAGATCTAGAGACACTATCTGATTGGGAACAAATGTGACATCTACAATGATCATGAGTCTAAAGTACTTTTTCACTCAGGAGGATCTAAACATGAGATAGTGTCAATGGCTAGACCTGATTAAGGACTACAACCTAGAGATACACTATCACCTAGGGAAAGCTAATGTAGTCATAGATGCCCTGAGCCATAAGGTCCATTGCCATAGTCTGATGACAGAAGTCATACCACCAGAGTTGAGTCAAGAGATGGAGGGCCTTCGACTCAAAATCCTACCAAAGGGAATGTTGAATGAGTTTTGAGTACAGTACAATCTTGAAGATTGAATCTGCAAAGCCTAACAGGAATGCCATAAAATCTAAGAAATTTGAGACCTCATGGAGCTAGGCAAGTGTCCTGAGTTCAGAGAAGATGAACAGGGAGTGTACTGGTATAAAGATAGAATCTATGTACCCTTTGATGCAGCCTTGCGAGAGGAGATCCTAGCCGAGGGTCATGACTCTAAGTATTGTATCCACCCAGGAAGTGCCAAGATGTATGCTGATCTGAAGAAGCTTTTCTAGTGGAAGACTATGAAAGCTGATATTGTAGGGCATGTTGCATGTTGCGACATCTACAATAGGATCAAGGCTGAGCACCAAAGATGGGTAGGACTATTGAAACCCTTAGATGTTCTGATGTGGAAATGGAAAAGCATATCCATGGACTTTATAGTGGGTTTACCTTGAACTTCAAAAGGCCATGACTTGATCTACGGTAATTGTTGATAGATGGACCAAGGTACCTCACTTCATAGCTATGAGGAATGACTACAGGACTGAGAAGCTCATAGATCTCTATGTGGATAACATTCTCAGGCTTCACAGGAGCCCCTATGAGCAAAGTGTCTGATCAAGGGATGCAATATGTGTCCAAGTTCTAGAAGAGTCTCCACAAGGCAATCAGGACTCGATTGGATTACAACACCACTTACCACCCTCAAACGGATGGCCAGACAGAGAGAGTGAACCAAATCTTGGAGGATATGCTCCTGAGCTTGTGTTATGAAATATGGGTCTAATTAGGGAGAAGAGTTTGCCACACACAGAGTTTTCATAAAACATCAGCTACCAGGCTAGTCTCAAGATGTCACCATTCGAGGCAATGTATGGGAGGAAGTGTAGGACCCCTCTGATGTGGTTAGAAGTCAGGGAGAGATCATTCTTGGGCCCCATAAAGATCAAGGATGCCAAGGAAGGAGTCACCAAGTGTGAGAGAATCTGAGAATCGCTCAAAGCCGATAGAAGAGTTACGCAAATAAAAGGTGAAGAGGCCTTGAGTTCGAAGTTGGGGACTATGTTTATATCAAAGTATGCCCAATATGAGGCACCATCAGGTTCCATGTGAAAGGGAAGCTAGGCGCCAAGGTATGTAGGACCTTACCGAATTTATCAGAGAGTTGGCATGGTAGCCTACAAGTTGGAACTACCCAAGGAATTGACCTAGAGTGCACCTAGTATTCCATGTATCTAAACTACGCAAGTGCTTGAAGATACCAGATGAGCAAGTACCTATAGAGGCACTTGATATACAGGACACTCTAGAGTACAAGGAGCACCCGATATGGATACTTGACAGAGACAAGAAGGAAACTAGAAGCACGATCATACCTATGTGCAAGGTTCAGTGGAGCAACCACATTGAATGAGAAGCCACTTGGGAGAAAGAGTCAGAACTTTGGATGCTTTACCTCTAGCTCTTTGAAAGGTACATCTCACCTTAAATCTTAGGATAAGATTCCTATGAGGAGGAGGACTATAACAACCAAGGTTTTCCAATAACCCAAAAATCTAAACTTAAAAATTTTTCTAATAAGACCCATGCATGGTGAGTGTGCATACTAGGAAACCACCCATGTAGTTCCACAAGTAGAACCCAAGTTAGCATGGTTGAGCATTACTGCATCTTAATTCCACTTGCGAGTTGCTTCTTCATGATTTTATGTGATGTAATAAAATCAATTCAACCTTTACAAATAAATTGTTGTGTGTGAGTTGCTAACCTTTGGCTTGAACCCTAGGACCCTAGATAACCTCTAGTGGACACCACTAGGGTGTAACATGTTGGCAACACATGTATACATGCATGGAAGCCCTAGATGTAGTGTAGAAATAGAAATAGAAAAGGAATTGCAAAATAGAAAAGGGAAGGAAGCCCAACAGCAGCAGCAAGCCCATGCCGAGGCCCAAGTGACGTCATCAGACCACTCCCGTGCTACAATGTGCTAGCCTGCTTCACTCACGCCATAGCCCAGCACCTTGCTCATGCTCCCGCGTGTGCACCCATTCCCGCATGTGGCTAAGATGGCCCAGCAGCGGCCCACCATAATGCCATGCCCATGCCAGCGTCTCCGTTCCCCTACTACTGACCATTGGGCCCACCTTGTCATCCCCTTTGTTGTCCCCCCTCTACTTTTCCATCACCGAGCAGAGCACCTCGCTAGTGTGGGCATCCGAGGCCACGCCCACGTATCATAGCCACTCACCCTCAAGCCATTGGGATCGACGCATGGATGGACACCATGTCCATGATCCATAGCATATGCACCCTCTCCTAGCCACACCGCGCCACTACTGATGCCCGTCGGCATGGCCTTGCACCATGATGTCACCCCGTCCACCTTTTTGATTGGACGCCGTTCGAAATTAGGAGCACCCAACCACACATGATCCCACACCAAGCACCGAACCCTAGCCTAGAGGCCGTATCCACCCTCCACATATCCCCTTCCCCTCCATCCATCGTCTGCTGCCCACCATGGCTGAGCTCGGGTTATAAAATCCCCAAGCTAGTGTCATAGCCTTTCCCTATCCACCCTATCGCCACTGGTGGCTTCACCAACCACACGTCAAGGCTAAGAGAGAGGAAGGAGAAGGAAGGAAGGAAGGAGAGGGAGGAAGCCGAGTTGACACCACTGGGTAGCCACTACTGGAGGCAAAGACAGTGCCCCGATCATCTACACTAGTGTAGTAGCTCGGCATGGCATGGCACCAGCTTGTCACTGCATTGCCTCATCACCGCAATGCTAGCCTAGCACCACAATCACCTCTGGTGAGCCCCGATGCCACCTTTGCTAGCCACCGTGGACACACCCTATTGCACCGCCGTGTTCTCCAACTTGGGAGGGCCAAAGGCTGGCCTTTTCTCCATTGTGATGCTCTACAAGCACACACACATGCACACGAGACAAGGCCTGGCCTTGCCAAGCCACTAGCACTCGAGAATGCCAATGTCCCACATGCACACCGAGCGCTCTCGCCATGGCAAAGCATGACCAAGGTAGAGACGTTCCACCATCACCGAGTTGGTAGAGGTAGGAAGCCTACCTCGGCAAGCCTCACCTCACTGAGGAACATGTCACACACTAGATGGGAGGAGAAGAGGAGCCCTAGTGACCGCTGGTTTCCTTATGACGCTGGTATAGCCACACACACATGGCGCTGCCATGCCATGGCCATCCTAACCGACTTCAACCACCTCGTGAGACAAGACCAGGCCGTTGAGTTTTGCCTTGACCCTGTGCACCTCACTATGTAGATGGATGAGTGCAAAGCCCGCGCCTTGCCCAAGTTCATTGTGGCCATGAGCTCACCAGAGCATCGCCTTGCACCTTGCCATGGTGCAGACTCTATCGTGGCTTATGGTCCCTGCTGACCAATTTTGTGGCCTTCTCGTTATGCCAATCAAAGGAAAAGGGCCACTTTTGGCCCCTGCTACAGCCATAGCTGCCCCACCGCCATCCACCACCATCATCATGCCACTGCCACCATGGCCCATCTTGGTCAAGCCCCTGCTGTCATGATTGGAGTCACTGACATGTTCGCCAGAGCGTAGGGAAGCCAACAAAGCTCGCTGGAGCCATCCCGACGCACCACCATTAAAACCATGCCATAGTAGCCCATCGTTGAGCCTACATCGGGCGCCCGAGCCTCCAAGTCATCGTCTTTGGCCCATCATGGAGTTCCCCATGAACTCATGATGCCGTAGACCCCCTTAGCTACCCCTCTGAGCCGCCACATTGCGAGAATGTGTGAGCTCGCTGTCGGCGAGAGCACCACCGTGAAAGAGAGAGGGAGCCGCCGTGCCCCCGCCTAATCCCACGTGCACTCGGTGCACCGTAGACTGAAGCGAGAGAGAAAGGGAGTGGATGTGGTTCACCGCGAATCGTGCTTGTGGTCCATGGACCCACACCACGCTGTCCACCATGGACCGGCCTCGCGGACCAAGCCCATGTGGCCGCCTGCTAGTGTGACACGT
Organism: Miscanthus floridulus; assembly: GCF_019320115.1. Lineage (NCBI taxonomy): Eukaryota > Viridiplantae > Streptophyta > Magnoliopsida > Poales > Poaceae > Miscanthus > Miscanthus floridulus. The sequence goes on from NC_089581.1 coordinate 82,820,175, forward strand.
GTCCGCGCTGGCCCAGCCCAAACCAACCCAACCTAACCTATATTCGGCCCATGACCTAGCCCAGTCAAGCCCAGTCAACATTAACCATTGACCAGTCAACACTAACCATTGACCTGACCCCACCTGTTATTCACTGTTGACCATGGGTCCCACCTATCAGTGATTGTATTTCCCATGTTCAATCACGTGCTGACACATTTCCTTCACTATTCAAAATTCTTATTTTTCTTTTTTTAGAAAATGATTTAAACTTAGAAAATTCATACGACCTTAGAAAAATATGAAACTAATGCCCAAATTTTCTAAAAATGAGCTCTACGTCATAGGCTTGTGTTTGAGTGCATTTGAATCTTTTGAATTTCTATTGCTTCTTTGTGATCTTCTATAGGAGTCACTTATCATGGCTATATGTCTTGTTTGATAGGCCCAAAGGAGCCATAGACTAAGGAGCATGACCCTAATGACACTGAGGAGCTTGGAGATGACCTGCTAGGTGCCACATCCTAGCAAACCTCGTAGAATCCTATTAGACATGCTACAATGTAGATGCTAGTGCTTTACTTTTATGCAAACGATCTGTGATAGGTCACATGGTAGAATTGCTTGTGAGCCATTACCTTGTCGCAACCTATACCCCTGCACACCCGCTGTTAGGTTAGACACTTGCTTCTTTTCTTGCTACTACTTCTACTATGCATTATATATGTGATGTGATGCTTGGTGGAGGATTGTATGTGAGTGATTAAGGCACTAGGTGCCGATAATGTGGTAACAACCGGGGATATCTTGGCATGCATTTTGGGTGTGTGGTGAGGGTTGAGTCGATCAGGGCAGGATCTTACGATGAGTCATTGGATGAGTCTTGCCAGGGGGTGTGACCTGGGCATCCCCTATTTGTGGTACTTGTGGGGGGTGCATGTGAGATGAGGAGATCCTAGGGTGGATTGTCTTTGTGGGATGAATGAAGTAGAACCGACTAATTTATAGGAGCACAACTACAATGGTAGCCCACAAGCAGTTGAACTATCATACTTGAGCCCATATAAACCCAGTAGTCTGTCAAGTACCACGAAGAGTCTCGATTAACCATTAACATACAACCAAGATCATACATGATTCAGCATATATGTAACATGTTACATAAAGTTCACAAATACAGTTCATCCATCATAGTACGAATTAAGGTTATTACAAACCAAGTTCAGTAAAATTGTAGTGGAAGCAAATTAAAGTTTGAAACTAACATCTGCCATCATAGTTCAAATAGAGTGTCAGCTTACGATCACATTCACATAGGCATATGAGAAGTATTAATAAGAGATGCCTGCTCAGGGCTCACTCCTCGTCCATGGTGGAACAGAAGCAATTCTTGCAATAGCCATGATGAACTGTATGATCTGCAACAATGGGAATAAAACCCTAAGTACAAGAAGGTACTTAGCTAGACTTACACATCATAAACCAAAAATCAAGTGACTCCAAGGATTATGCAAGGCTTTATAAGTGGAGCTAGCTTGGCAACATTTTGCATAAAAAGCTTACCAATTCAAGTATACAGTTATAATTTGGTCACCAAGTTAATTATAGCTATTCATCTCTAGATTAGCAACTAACATGTGGTATATCATTTAGTAGCATACAATAGTAACCATAGCTGGTGTAGTAATTCCATGTTCATCATAACCATCATTTCATAACACAGTTACTACAATGTTGGAGCTAGCCAAGTTTCTCACTGTCTGGGAGAGACGATGATTCAAATCAATTTCAACCAGCTGGAAATTTAATCCTAACACAAACCCAGGCAGACCAGATCAACGGTCACCATTAGTACAACTTAGGTCCACATTTCATGAGTTTGCCCAGCACTGCACAATCAAGGACAACCAGCTACCGAGATGTTCAGACCCGGCCTGCCCTTGGGCACACATGTGGGTCCTTGCACATCCTTACTACCATCTAGAGTGTGCACTCTAACAAAATGGGGCCTGGTCTTAGTTGAGCTACTCAGCTTCGCAGTCGGAATGAGTTATCCAGCTAGTAAGGGAGAGGCATGCGTTCAATATTGTCAGAAGTGCCAACAATGGTATGATCCTTAACTGGCACAAACGAAATCACTTGAGTCAAACTACACATAGACATCACCCGGCCTCCATTTACATTACCCCTTAGTTCTTTTACACGATAGCAAATATAGCCAACCATGCTTCGATATCCACCTATATCCCACATGTGACAGGAAATCGTCCGACTTATACCGGTCTAAGCATGGCTAAGCATATATTCGATCCTGGACCTACATAGGGTTAAAGGTATATGTATCTATACAAGGTAGTTCTATGCATCAAGTATTTCCAATCAACTCTTATAACCTAATGCATCCAACATAAAGGACTCAAGTGATATTTTGTAAAACATTCCAATCAACTTGTCGGTGTTTTGGACTAGCGGGCCCTCAACCAACTAGTGAAAATGTACTGCGTGCCCCTAGTCCCGTATGGTGATGCAAAGAGACATAAGGTTTATACTGGTTTGGGCGATAGATGCCCTATGTCTTGTCTAGGAGATCGATCTTATATTCCTTGCACCGAGGTGCCTGTAGTAGGGGGTTACAAGTAGGGCGAGAGAGGGAGCTGATCCCAGGTCTCTATGTGGAGCGGTGTGGATTGCTTGAGATGTTGATCTCAGGCAGCAGAGGAGTGTGTGGATTATAGAGTGCTGAGCGTGTGTTCGTCTAAGCATCTATGCATGAGTTTGTGAACCCATGAGCTTGCGTGCTTGTATGTCTACCTCTATGTGCCTCGTGATTGTTTGTCTATGTTTTTCCCCATCTGTCTGTGCGTGCGTCTATGCATGAGTTCATGAACTCGTTAGATCATGCATCTATCTTCCGTGTCTCTATCCCTAGAAATGGCCCTGGTCACTCCCTTTTATAGTAGAAGGGGGGACAGGGGTGATACATGTGTTCGCTACGTGACATCTTATGAGCAGTGGCAGTGCGTCTAGGCCCTATGGCTTGTCACTGTGGTGGTATGGTCAATGGAGTGGTCTTTGTCCTTGATGCACTGGAGCAATGCGCCAGTCACACTTGATCCTATGCGACGTGGGAGCTCTAGTGATAGCTTGACGCAGGACATGGCGGACGTCATGCCAGTCGCTGTGTGTTGATAGTGTAAAGAGCTAAGGCTCAGTTGGTGCTGAGGCTGAGCCATCGTGGGGGGCTTGGTAGGCACAAATCCCAAGGCTACCAAGACCCTAAAGTGGATTGCTGAGGCTCGGAGGGAGCAGTTGGTCCTATACACTAATTCTGAGGCTACAGTGATCTGGACTTGACTCCCCATGCCATGTTGTTCTTGGAGGAGGGGTTAGGTAGCACAGTGCAGTGTGGGCATCAGTCATGGGCATAGTACCGAGCACAGCGGCTGGTAACCCCTGCCCTATCCCATCCTAGACGGCATGGTGTTGATGTGACTCCCATTTGGTCAGTTGTTCTGCTGTGTCGAGCCGTCGTTCGGCTGACATTGTGGGAGTGGTTGGTTGCATTAGTTGGATGTGATGCTCTGTCAGGGAAGTCAGTCGAGGCAGAGGTGATGGGGTTGTTGCCGAGCTAGCCTCGAGCGAGGCAGAGAATCGGCACCTCGTCCATGGCCTTACGTGCGAGGCCTCGAGCGAGATGGAGAATTGGTTCCCCGTCTGAGGCCTTACGTGCATGGCCTTGAGCGAGACGGAGAATGGGTACCCTGTCCGAGGCCTTTTGTGCAAGGCCTCGAGTGGGACGGAGAATCGGTACCCCATCCGAGGCCTTTCGTGCGAGGCCTCGAGCGAGGCAGAGAATCGGTACCCCGTCCGAGTCCTTTTGTGCGAGGCCTCAAGCGAGGCGGAGAATCGGTAGCCTTGGACAAGGTGGGGGTTAGCCAGTAGTTGTCTCTTGGCTTTCATTTTGATAGGGTCTAAGCGATTTTTTTAGTTTTTGCTTAGGGGACCCCTTTTTATGGTACCCGATAGTAGCCCTCAAGCCTTAGGGAGAGTGTGAGCGCTCTCCCTGAGGTTTTGACGAGACTTGGCTCATAGCAGCTCCTAGCGGGATGGCATTTCGTACTCGAGGCCTCGGTGGGTGCGCGCGAGCGCACCCGCTGGGTGTAGCCCCCGAGGCCCTAGAGGAGTGGATTTTATTCCTCCAGGGGCTTTTCTCATGTCGTGCGAGGGGTTTTATTGTGTTTGCCGAGCCCATGAGGGCGAGTTTAGGTAGCCGGGTCTCGGCTTGGTTGCAGCAAGAGCCCTTGAGCCTCTGCGCGGAGCAACAAGGTGATAAGGAGTTTCCCTATCTTTTTTGTGTGGCCCTCATGCATCCTTTTCTTTCAGAAGGAGGGGTGGAGTATGCTAGGCTACCCTCGGTGGACGCGAGCAGTGACGCCTCTGCTGAGCTATTATCGGGTAAGTCCAAGTGGAGGCCCGTGCCACATTCGATAAGGGTTGTCTGGCGGTCTAGAGATGCACTCCAAAAGTACCATAGGGCTTCTCTAGTGGGTCCCAGGGCCATTCGATTGGCCTCAGGGGCTCAATGCCTCCCTTTGATGGGATCCCATTCGGAGACCTCCCTATTGGTCTCGGACATGACTTAGGGCATCTCGAGCGATCGCTTGCTTGGGCCTTGGCCATGTACAGGCTTGCCCATAGTCATCCCTGACTCTGTTGTCCTAGGGCAGTTGTCGAGACCCTCGGGGGCCTAGCCTTCGAACCCCTAGACTATAACAGGCTCGATGCCCTTTATCATGTTTTTTTGAGCTTCCGAGTGTGAGCTTGGGTCACTGGTATTCGACCTGGTTGCAGGAAGAGCCCCTGAGCCTCCGCACGGAGCGAGAGGGCGATCTAGAGTTTCCCTATCTTTTTTATGTGACCCTCGTGCATCCTTTTTGTTTGGAAGGAGGGGTTGTTTGTCGAGCCCTCAAGTGCGAGTTTGGGTCACTGGGTCTCGGCTTGGTTGCAGGAAGAGCCCCCGAGCCTCCATACGGAGCGAGAAGGCAATCAGGGGTTTCCCTGGCTTTTTTGTGTGACCCTCGCGCATCCTTTTTGTTCGGAAGGAGGGGTTGTTTGCTGAGCCCTCGAGTGTGAGTTTGGGTCGCTGGGTCTCGGCTTGGTTGTAGAAAGAGCCCCTGAGCCTTTGCACAGAGCGAGAGGGCAATCAAGGGTTTCCCTAGCTTTTTTGTGTGACCCTCGCATATCCTTTTCGTTTGGAAGGAGGGTTTGTTTGTTGAGCCCTCAAGTACAAATTTGGGTCGCTGGGTCTTAGCTTGGTTACAGGAGGAGCCCCCGAGCCTTTGCATGGAGTGAGAGGGCAATCAAGAGTTCCCCTAGCTTTTTTGTGCGACCCTCGCGCATCTTTTCATTCAGAAGGAGGGGTGGAGTATGCTAGGCTACCCTCGGTGGGCGCGAGCAGTGACATCTCCGGTGAGCTGTTATCGGGAAAGTCCAAGTGGAGGCTCGTGCCCATTCGATAGGGGTCGGCTGGTGGTCTAGAGACGCACTCCAAAAGTATCAAAGGGCTTCTCTAGTGGGTCCTAGGGCCGTTCGATGGGCCTCAGGGGCTCAGCGCCTCCCTGCGGTGGGATCCCACTCAGAGACCTCCCTACTGGTCTCAAACACAACTTAGGGCATCCCGAGCGATCGCTTGCTCAGGCCTCAGCCATGTACAGGCTCGCCCATAGTTGTCCCTGACTCTATTGTCCTGGGGTGGCTATCAAGACCCTTGGGGCCCAGCCTTCGAACCCCTAGACCGTAATAGGCTCGGTGCCCAGTTCTTTCGTCTAAAAGGAATCGGGTGGGGGATATTCCCCTCCCATCAGCTGACAACGACAGGTGCACCTTTTGAGGTGCTTTCTTGGGGAGATGGAACAGTGCCTGCTGTTGCTGTGGTCAGATGCGATGTGATGTCAATGGATGGGATGTTACTGTGCGCGCGATTAATAAGGAAAAGGTGGGTGCGTGGGTGGTTTAGTCGAATCTAGATTAACTGTGCTAGATCTAAGGAAACTTCTCCGATTTTGTCGCCCGTCCGTTTTGCCCCCTTCCTGCATAAATACATGACAAGCCTCGCCCTTCTCCTCCTTACCTTGCCTACATTTGCCTTTGCTGCCCTCGAGCTATCGCTAGGAACAGAGAGCGCCGGGGAGAAGAAGGGAGAAGGGGGAGAGAGAGCGAGCCTTACCACCGTAGCTGCATTCTCCACCACACCCATGGCCGGCGGCGCTATTGTCCTTCAGGCGGATCCTTGGCGTCCATCCGATGTGTTGGCGGAGACACTACAATCGCTCATCGACGATAGCCTCCTTTGCCTGGTTACCGACCCCACTAGGCCAGAGTGGATTGTTCTGGGGGGCGAGCTGGAGCCGAGGCCGCACGATGGCTACAACATGAGCTTCATGGCCTTCCATGAGCGTGGTCTCGGCCTACTGGTAGACTGGTTCATGCGAGCGCTCCTGTACCACTATGACATGGAGCTCCACAACTTCAATCCTAACTCCATCACACAGGCGGTCATCTTTGTCGCCGTCTATGAGGGGTACCTGGGCATTGCCCCCCATTGGGAGCTATGGCTCCACCTCTTCTGAGTGGGGCATACCACCAAGCCGATGGGCACGACGGGCATGAGGAAGGTGATGAGGGCCGGCGACTGCACTCTCCAAGTGCGCCAAGATTGGTAGCACCTCTACATCCTAGCCCAGCTCACGTCATCCAACTGCTGCTAGTACAATAGCTGGTTCTACCTCCGCAATGATGACGGCGGACTTCCCCCCTACACCAGGTAGGTCATGGAGAGCCAGCTAGAGAAGTGGAGGTACAGTGTCCTAGTGGTTGACCAGCCCAAGCTATAGCCGCTCCTGGAGGGGCTAGAGAGGCTACACAGCCACGGCCTTATGGCGGCTATGGTCATGGCGGCCTTCCACCGTCAAAGGGTGCTGTCATTGATGGCTCGGCGGCGGCGCCTATTCGACATGACACTGGATGAGCCGATCGAGGGCATCTGGATGTCTGCCGTCGCCCTCTCCGACGAGGAGATTCTATGTTGGGTGAGAGAGACGATGGAGGGGCAGCTGAGGAGCAGTGGTCTAACCCCGTTCATGATGCGCCCATCATAGGGGTACCTCTCTCTGGTAAGGCACATGCTGCTGCGGCCCCCGAGGCCTCCTTGTTCCTCGCCATTTCCTATTCCCTTATTTGTGTTCACCATTCCTGTAGGGGATGAGGGATGTGCGAGCCTCCCCGTCGCCCGTTCCTAAGGACATAGAGCGACGGGCGATGAACCGGACGCATGCCGAAGCATAGAAGAAGCAGAAGGACGCCAAGGAGGCAAAGCGCAAGAGGAAGATCCTTGAGCCCGAAGAGCTGGAGAAGCATCACCGGTAGTAGAGGCACAATGGTCTCCTGGTGGAGTCATGTCCATCACCGTCATTGTTGGCTTCCTCGAGCAATGGCGACGAGAGCGAGGTGGGGTGGGGTCCCCTAGACCATCTCCCTGACATTAGGGGGACAGCGCTTGGGGCATCGGTGAGCAGCTAGGCATTTCTAGGAGAAGGAGGAGAGGATGCCTCAGGACTAGTGATCACCCACCCCGGGGCTGAGGCCGACACGCCTGAGGCATGGGCGTTAGGGAAGCACGCCATCAGCCTAGTGGGCTCAATGGCAGAGGTGGAGCAGGCGGTGGCGGGGGTGATGCAGCTACCCCCATAGAGGGTCGAGGGGGCACCAGAGTCTGGCGAGGGCTGGCCGACACTGGCGGACATGAAGGCCATGCCACCGTCGTTGCCACCACCATTGCAGAGGAGGGACACAGTGCCGAAGCGGTTGTGTCCTCGTTCGAGGTGAGTGTTTTTTTGGCGGAGTTGGTAGCATCTCCAATTCATTCCTTGGTCGTATGCTGACCTTGTCGGTGTTTTGCCTTTAGCCAGAAGCGTCAGGCAGAAGTGCCTGCCCTGACGCCATGTAAGGCACTCAAGGTGAGCACCAGCTCCACCGCCCAATGGGTGGTGGAGGCACAAGCTGCCATACAACGTGGCACGGCATTGGCGAGGGCCGACCCAAAGGAGCCGATTGCCCAGGGAGAGGCTACCAAGGCAACCATGAAGCAAGCGGAGGAGGAGGAGCCTACACCCCGCAAGGCCGAGGCCCGCGAGTCAGATGGGGCCAAGGCGCCCTCAGTCACTGAGGCCACCAAGGGTGAGGCCAAGGCCCCCCAGACTTTCGAGGCCAAGGCGATGGAGGCCAGGGTGCCTAGGACCACCGAGCTCGAGGTGGCGGAGGCCGGCATGAGCGCGACGAAGCCAGTGGCCTAGGAAGTGGAGATGGAGCGGGACAAGCTTCAATACCGCCCCCGGTCCAAGGCCCGCCGCCATCGCAGGAGAGCACCCGGGAAGTGGAGGTCCATTCGATCTCCTCCGATGATACTTCCTGGGGGAAGGAGGTGGCGGATGCCGAGGTGGCCAGCACCGTGGAGCAGCAAGCTCCATCCTCTGGCGAGGGAAGCTCAGCCCTCGTGCAGGTACAACTCAAGCCCCATGGGTGGGATCACCCACATGTCTTGTGGCGGTGCTGGGACGACCCTGAGGGAGAGCCTCTATTCGCCCTTGAGGATGCGGCCGAGGCGGGGTGCTAGAGCTCTTTCGAGCAATACCGCCGTCTGGCGGAGCGGTCGCTGTGGACAGCACTACCCGTCATGGCTGATGATTTGCCTGGTGTTGCCTAGGTATGCGTCTTCTTTTCTCGTGTGGTGTCATCTTTTTCTGAGTTTTCTCGTAGTGCATGACCCCTGTTCTGCCTATCCAGGAGCTTGAGGCCCGGTCCCTTAGGAAGTCGTTATTCCTCCGGCGGGAGAGGGACGTCGAGGATCAGCTCTAGCAGCAGAAGGACCTGCTCACCAATGCCAACAAGCTTCTGTTAGTGTGGAGCAAGGAGGTGGAGGACCTCTACCTTCATTGTGCTAATATGAAGGCCAAGGCGGCCATGGCTCGGGAGCAGGCCGCCCCTTTGGCGGCGCAGATCAAGGAGCTAGAGGAGGAGCTAACCCGGGTGGCCGATGAGCGGGACACCTTCTGGTCCCAGGCTGAAGAAGCAACTGCCTCTGCCAAGGCCATCGCTGGGTAGCTAGGGGCAGAGCAGGGTGTGCACATGCTGACAAAAGGTGCCCTAGTAGAGGCCCTCAAGGTGGCCGAGGCCTCCCGAACTAAGGCTTTGGTCTAGAAGGGAAAGGTCGAGGGTGAGTCCTGTTCCGCTTGTTTTATTTGTTTTTCTTGTGTTTGACCCCTAACTCCCTGGTCTGATGCAGGGCTAGAGAAAGAGGCTTCTAGGGTGGCTGAGGCCTCTCGAGTCGAGGTCTAGTGCTGGAAAGAGAAAGCCAAGGCCTCTCAGGTCGAGGTCCAGCGTGGAAAGAGAAAGCCAAGGCCTCTTGGGTCAAGCCGAGGGTGAGTCCTATAGGGCTTCACCCCTGTTTGGCTTATTTTCTTTTGCACTTAACCCCATCCAGCTTGTTTTGGCGTAGGGTTGGAGAAGGAGGTCTCTTGGGTAGCTAAGGCCTCTATCGTAGTGCAGGCGGTGCTCAAGGCCGAGATCGGGGAGCACAACGCGCTACAGAGCACCGCCCGTACCATCTGTGAGGCCCTAGATGTTGAGGGGGTCGAGTCGGGTAGCTCCCTTAGGAGCTGCTTGATCGCATTGAGCGGCCAAGTGCGTGAGCGACTCTGAGGGGCGCTGCACACGAGCATCAAGCGCGCCCTGGCCATCGTCTCCTCACACTACGCTGGCGTCGACCTTGAGGCCATCAGTGGCGACTATGTCTTGGCTGAGGATGATGAGGAGGCCGATGAGGAGGTCACAAAGCTGATGGAGGCAGCCGAGGGCCCCGGCACGGCGCTGGCCAAGCTGTTCGAAGAGGAGGTGGTTCCTCCCACGCCATCCGCCGACGCTGGCAACCCTGAGCCTTGACCTAGGCCAAAGGGGCCATGTAAAAAAATTAGGATTATTATTGTACCATAGCGCTTGTGACCATCGAGGCCTTTTCTAGAGTACTTATGCGTCTACGCTTCTTAATCATTTTTTATTGTACTTTTGAGCCTCTTCCCTCTGTCTCATCTCTGAACATATCTCTTGCAAAAAACTTCCTTGGAGCCTAAGCTGCCCCTCGGGCAAAAGGTGGGGAGGGAGTGCCATAGCCTAGAGGCATAGGCTGTCTCGCGACTCGGCCAGCCTTTTGGCCTTGAGACAGTCTTTTAGTCCTTAGGTTTTTTACAATCGATTTGTTAGAGCACGCTAGAGAGTTTGGCGTAAATTTTTTTCAAAAAACGACTAAAAATGGTGCGTGGGACTAAGGGGGGAGTCCCCCCTTCTAGTCCCTGAGGGAGTGTAACACCTCTGGTGTTTTGACCTAGCACTAAAACTTGACATGTCATCATATGCATTGCAAAACATTCATAAAGTAGAAAATTTTGAATGCATTCACTAAATAAGCTTTATTTCATAAGTTGTTATTTTATGTGATGTGATTCAAAACTCTAAATAAAGATCATGACCACAAGGGTCAAATTTCATGTGATCATGTGAGGCCATGTGTCATTTGACTCAAATAACCCTAATGGCCATGTTACTGGTCAAAAATCAAAGTTAAAGTAAAAAGGTAAACAAATCAAATTTGAATTCAAATTCAAATCATAAAAGTCCTTTTTGCCCCTTTTGTCTAATTCAAAATCCATTTGGAATTTGGGGTTGTGACAAAAAGCAAAGTTGAAGCTTATTTTATAAGGATCAACTTTGGTATTCAAAGTTTTTCATGTTTACATATAAAATTTGGAGTAATTATGAAATGATTCAAATGCTCAAATGCACCCCAAATTCAAATTTCAAAATGGAAGTAGAATTTGAAAATATTCCTTGAAGTAAAGTTGTAGAGTTTGAAAAGTTGAGCAACTTTCATTTTTGGAGATTTTCAACTTCTTTAGAAAGATTGTGAGTAATTTGCAAAATAAACGTAGTGGCAATTCTGTAAATATTTCAGAAATTTCGTTCACAGCCGAGCACCACCTCCCTGCTTCCCGCCAGCGCTGCCGATCGATTTTCACCGCTTTCTTGCATGGTGACACGCAGCAGGCTCCATGGCGAGCTCGTGCATGAGCTGTCGACGCCGGACGCATCATTCTCAGCTATAAATAGGGGCACCGCCACCATCATTCTCCTTTCTCCTCTCTACTCTGCTCCGCCACCGATCAGCTCCACCGCTCGCCGTAGCCACCGTCAAATCGCGTCCGTCGTGCCTAGCTACACCAGTGTGATCGCCTCGACCTTGCGCTCCTCTTTGGCTTGCTCACATCGCTTGGGTTGGCCGCAATCGCCCAACGCAACGCGTTCTTCCCCATGACCGGCCAGAGCTCTGCCACCATCGACCTTACTGTGGCCACGTCGTTCTAGCCCATCTCCGCCTTCACCAAGTACATCGGCATGATCGTGGTGAGCTCTTGAGAGTGATGCTCACTTCACTTTAGCCTCTACTGCATTGTAGCCATGGTTACGCCATGCACCGTCGTGCCCGCACCGCCATGGTCGGCGTGGAGCTTTCCCCGGTGTGCCTGCTGCCGTTCTGAGGGCTGGGATGGATTCACGGGGTGGCATAGGTCGTGCTGGTGCAGTCCATCTCGTCGAAACCTCACCGCCGGCGTGTTTTGCTGGCCGGAGCTGACAGCGCCGCCGTAAGCTCTGTGTTGTGTCACTGACGAGCGGGACCGGCTGTCAGTGAGAGAGAGAGAGAATAGTGAGAGTTTGTTATTTGTGAATTTGAATAGTGTAGTAATTTTGGAAATTTATAAGAAAATAATTATAGCTCCAAAAATTCTGAAAAATTGTGTGTAGCTTCTCTACATGATCTAGTATGGTTTAAAAATATGAAACTTGAAATTTGAATAAACTTTTAATGTTAAAAAATTTAGTTAATTAATTGATAAATGTGATTTCCATGATTTTTGTAGGCCACTGTATAACTTCAAAAATTATGAAATTTGTTTTGGTACACTAATTTGTCATGAGGAAGCTTACATAAAATTTTGAGGTCATTTGGAACAAGTTCATTTTTGGGCTTATTTCCAAATTAATTCAAAAATGAATAAAAGCAAACCCTAAGTGTTAGGTTAGAGTTTGATCTTGTTTTGGTCATGTTTTGTGACCAGTAGGGTTTCAAGATCCATTTGGTCAAGTCACTTGTGTGGTCCTTCATGGTAGAATTGCAAGTTGGTTTTGTTGGCTTGCAACTATACCGTGAAGGACAGTTGTACTCAAGGTGTTATTATATTTCATGTACCAAGAAAGCATCATGTTTACATGATCATCATGTTGAAGCATATGTTATCATTTCGTGTAGAATCCGAGAGTGAAACAATTCTAGTTGAGCAAGTTGTGGAAGAATCCCCGGTTGTCACGGGATTTGATAATTTTGGTACTGATCCGGAACCCGAGATCATCAACGAAGGCAAGCCCCAGTTTATGCATTAAACCATTACCTTGTTTACTTTGAAAAGTTTATCACCTATGTTACCTATTGCATTAAGTTGATTAATTCAAATGTTACCTACTTGATGCATTGCCTACCTTGTTAATTGTTTACCATCCTTGAAGATGATTTCATTTACAAAGGCGTATAATGCTTAGTATGCTTTATGGTAGGCTTTCAAAGTAAAAGTTTTGATACAATCAAAGATGGCATACTAGCCAAAGAAAGAAAGATGATAGAATGAACTATAGACTAGTCAGGTGACTTATCTTGAATGTTGGGTAATGTTGCCGACTATGTCGCTTAAAGGCCACTCATTGTGGATCTTCTGAACGAGACACTTTGTAGTACTGGTCACATACTCTGGTAAGCCTACTTCAGCTAATCCGATACTAAGATGAATGCCCACGCACTGGGAGTGGAGAGATGGCAGGAGTAGCGTGTACCCTCGTGGCTAGAATGTGGCTTGATTTGAGGTGTGCTGTACTCTCGGGTGGCGTGGAGATGGCTTAGTATAGGAGGATCCGGTAGCGAGGTTGATATATGCAAGATTAAGTTCTACATATGTCGTGTGATAAGGAATCCCTAGTTGGGACTTGAATCAATTCGAATTGCTCATGCTCCATGGATATGGAGACTCGATTCATTACAGAAGCAATGTAGGACTGGTGAATTACAAAAACATGAGAAAAAGAATGGAATGAGAAGGATTGGAATATGGGAAATGTACATTTAATTTGAGATAAGGAACTAAAAGGACTTAGGGGTAAAACTTTAAAATAGGATTAAGAATAGTAAGCTTTTGGCAAAGAACTTTTGAATCTTGCTACATCCTTACCTTGCTCCAACACCTACATCTTTAAAGTCTTTGACCCCCTGTTACGTCAGGTCAGTCTTGTTGAGTACTTTTGTACTCAGGGTTTGTTAACCCTTGTTGCAGGTGAGTCGCATGCGCAGGCTTGTTTTGATCCCTACTGCATGTCTACGTTTGAAGTCAATGACAATGAGGAATGATGAATGGCCTTTGGACAAGGCACTAGTTTGTATGATAAATAATGTTAATATAATATTATCCCGCTACTATGGTTGTATGACACTTATGGTTTTGTAAGTTTGAAACAACTGGTTTGTAAATTATGTTATCTTAAGACTTCTGCTATATTTCACTCTGATGTATATATTTGAATAAACTATTGTAATCTATAATGTCTGTGATTGGGATCCTGTTCGAAAAAGATTTGGGGATGATTCGGGTTTCCCGGGGACACCCGACAGACCTGTTAAGTTGTTGGGAACTCAGGTGTACGCTATCTGAGGTTTGTTAAGACAACAATAGGTGCACGTGGGCCTGATTTCTTAGGAGGTTCTACCACAGCTGGTATCAGAGTAGTTCCTATCTAAGATCAGTGTAGGTCACTTTGGAAAACCTTCAAATTGATTTGGATCAAAGAAAGTAAACTTGATATTTTAAAGTTCAAATTTCTTTCTCCTTACCTTTGATTTAGCCTCAATCCTATATTATTTGAAAGTTCGTGGCGGATAATATGATTAGGTTTGTCCTATGTATTAAAAATCTAGTATTTATATATAAATCTTTTGTACCTAGATTCGTAAGATCGATTCATGCATCAAGCTTGAACACCTTGCATGATAATTTTTCCTTAAGAAGTGGTTGGGTAAGTAATGTCAATCCCATTCTTGCTAACCTCGATTATCTCCTAGCTATTCTTATAGTCCTACCCTAAATTCTATAGGCTATGGCAAAGACTAAGGTAACTACATGCAAGTCCACAGGACCTCATGGAGTCCCTCGTCACCAGTTGGCACCGCGAAACCATGAGCTTGGTGAAGGAAGTTCCAAGACCCTAGGAGATGAAGGATCTTCAAGCAATCCCACCAACATCGAGACCCTTACCAAGGAGCTCTACACTCTTCATCGAGCTCATGCCAAAGATCAAGAGGAGCTGGCAGAAATGCAAAGGGGCATCACCATGACCATGGAGCTACAGAATGAAGTCTGGACACGAGAGGATGCGGCCAATGAACGTGTCCATGAGTTGGAATTCTACGTAGAAGACCAAGAGATGGACAATGCCATTCTTCATGAGAATGTCCACATGCTGTACGCTCAACTTCATCCTCCTCATGGGGATGGTGAAGTTACAGATGAAGAAATGATTGTAGATCTAGGAGAAGTTGAGAATGAAGAAGAGGAGGAGGATCCTGAGGAGTTAGGGAACTTCTTAGATGAAGATGAGGTTTCATCCGGTATGGGCACGGACACCGATGATTGAGAGCTCGGAGTAGTAATAGTGCCTTTACTGCTTTCCTAGTAAACTAGGGTTGTCTTGTGGGATACAAGACATGTAATTTAAATAAGTAACCCTTTGTAGCATGAAACCTTCTAATTGCTTTCAATAAATAATAATGTAAGTAAACATGTTTCTCTAACAGATGCCTCATCCTATCACCCGAGCTAGTGCTAGTGGCTCGCATGACAATGATGATTACCCAAATCCTCCACCAATGCCTTCGACTATGGCAGATGCCATAGCCGCACTCGTTAATGCAACGGCAGAGAATGCTAGGTTGTTAAGGAAATTGGCATAGAACCAACAGGCACCATACCCTAATCGTGGTTGTTGTAATAATGGAAATGACGAGTCAACCTATGTTGATTTTACTGACACACATCCGCCTATATTCTCTAAGGCAGAAGAGCCTTTAGAAGCTGACGATTGGCTTAGGACAATAGAGCAAAAGTTTGAGCTGATTCACTGTACCGAGATTCAGAAACCAAGGTTTGCGGCACAGCAACTCCGAGGAGCTGCTAGTGCCTGGTGGGCAAATTTGGTAGCTATACAGCCCGCTAGTCACCAAATCACCTGGATGGAGTTTAAGGATGCCTTCAGGGCACACTATATTCCAGATGGTGTGATGACCATGAAGTTAGAAGAGTTTTTGGCTCTTAAGCAAGGGGAGCACCTAGTGATGCACTAGGTTGGGCACTTCAATCACCTATCGTAGTATGCTATAGAGTATGTGAATACTGATAGGAAGAAGAAGAATCATTTTCTTAGAGGCCTAAACACTAAACTTTAGACCATGATGGCAACTTGTGGCAATGCAACTTATCATGAGACAGTCAACATTGCTATCGCTTTAGAGGAGAATTACCGCCGACACAAGGAGGTGAAGAAAAAGAGAATATCTGCTTCCGGATCGTTGAGTGGAAAGCGTCAGAAGATAGTTTACCATCCTCAGAATCATGGCTGTGCGCCATTCTGCCCACAACAAAGCCAAAGTAGGCAGCAAATTTTTATTCACCCTGCAACTAATATGCCTTATCCTCATCAAGCACAGCAGCAGCAAAATAATACAAATAATGCAAACCGCGCTACTACTTCCCAGAATCACAATTATCCATGTTATAATTGTGGTAAACCCAGACACTTTTCTCGAGAATGTCTGTATCCTAGGAAGAACAATCCTGATGCACCTAAAGCCCCTATTACTCAAGCTCAGAATCAGTACAAGGGCCATGCTTAGAACAGTCAGAAGGGCTAGGCTGAGAAGAAAACTAGAAGGGTCTTCTATACTCAGGTGGAATCTATTCCAAAAGGAGAACCAGTAATGATGAGTATGTTTCCCATTGCTAAGCATCCTGCAATTACCTTATTTGATTCTGGTGCATCCCATACATTCATCAATCGTACATTTGTTGTGAAGCATGGGATAGCTATTAGGGAAACAAAAGAACCATATCATATACAGTTGCACGGGGGATGAATCTATACAAGGGAGGTAGTTCAGCATGTACCTATTGATTTGGGAGGTTATGAGTTCCCTACCAATATGCTGATATTAAAGGATCAAGATATAGATGTGATCCTTGGTATGAACTGGTTAACCCAACACAGGGCTATCATAGATGTCCTGCATAGAACCATAAGGGTAAATGCACCTGACAGCAAAACCCAACTTCTCATCCAACTTCCCTTTCCTAAGAGTACGGTTGGAATAGTCTGTGCAACTACTGTTGAAGAAGCTGAGAAAATTTTGGTGGTATGTGAATTTATAGATGTCTTTCCCGATGATCTGCATGGTCTACCACCAGACCGAGATGTAGAGTTTAGAATTGATCTAAAACTAGGAATGGCACCTGTGTCTAGAAGAGCATATAGGATGCCACCCAAAGAATTAGCAGAATTAAAGATCCAACTACAAGAGTTGTTAGACAAGGGTTTCATTCAACCCAATTCATCACCTTGGGGATGCCCTGCTATCTTCATGAAGAAAAAGGACCAAACCTTAAGGTTATGTATTGACTATCGGCCATTAAATGAAGTCACCATAAAGAACAAATACCCCTTACCCCGAATTGATTTGCTTTTTGATCAACTTGCAGGAGCTAAGGTGTTCTCGAAGATAGACTTGAGATCAGGCTATCACCAGATTAAGATTAGACGAGAAGATGTGCCGAAGACAGCGTTTACTACCTGATATGGTCTATACGAGTATCTAGTCATGTCTTTTGGGCTGACTAATGCCCTAGCTCATTTCATGTATCTGGTGAACTCAGTTTTCATGCTCGAGTTGGATAAATTTGTAGTGGTGTTCATTGATGACATTCTTATCTATTCTAAGAGCAAAGAGGAACATATGGAACATCTCTGCATTATTCTACAAAGATTAAGAGACCACCAATTATATGCCAAATTCAGTAAATGTGCATTTTGGTTCGAGGAAGTACAATTTCTGGGTCATGTGTTATCTGTTGAAGGTATAGCTGTTGATCCGAGCAAGGTAGAAGAAGTCCTTAACTGGAAAGCACCTACCACTATTCATCAAGTTCATAGTTTTCTAGGGTTGGCAGGGTATTATCATTGGTTCATCCCTGACTTCTCCAGAATTGCAAAGCCGATTACTAGACTGTTGAAAAATCAAACTAAGTTTGTATGGTCGACAGAATGTGAGGAGGCCTTTCAAACATTAAAGAAGTTGCTGATAACTGCACTAGTATTAGCACAACCTGATATCGAGAGGCCATTTGATATCTATTGTGATGCATCTAGAATTGGTATTGGTTGTGTTCTTATGCAAGAAAGCAAAGTCATAGCGTATGCTTCCAGACAACTCAAGAAGCATGAAGAACATTATCCTACCCATGATCTTGAATTAGCCGCTGTTGTTCATGCACTCAAGGTTTGGCGATATTATTTATTGAGCAATATCTGTCATATCTATACGGATCACAAAAGTTTGAAATACATCTTCACTCAGTCAGAGTTGAATATGAGGCAAAGAAGATGGTTAGAACTTATCAAAGATTATGACTTAGAAGTGCATTATCATCTGGGCAAGGTTAATGTGGTTGCCGATGCCCTGAGTCGCAAGAGTCATTGCCATTGTCTAACTGTGAAACCTATGCAATGAACATTGTGTCAAGAGATGGAGCATCTGAATTTACAAATCATTGAACAAGGTTCCCTGTCCAATATTGCAGTAGAGTCCACTATCAAAGATCAGATCATTGCTGCTCAACAAAAAAGTAAGGGTATAGCCCATATCAAACATAAAGTTAGATCTAGAAAACCAACATGTTTCAATATTGATGAATCTAGTGTCATATGGTTCAAAGATAGATTGGTAGTACCCAAAAGTCCGGAGCTATGAAAGTAGATTCTTGATGAAGCTCATTCTACAAGATACTCCATTCATCCAGGTAGCAACAAAATGTATCATGATCTGAGAAAGAGATATTGGTGGACCAAAATGAAAATAGAAATAGCTCAATATGTGGCCAAGTGTGATATTTGTTAGAGAGTCAAAGCGGTTTATGTGAAGACTGTAGGTCCATTACATTCATTGCCAGTTCCATCTTGGAAGTGGGAAGATATCTGTATGGACTTCATCGTGGGATTGCCCAGGACATCTGCAGGCTACAATTCAATATGGGTTATTGTGGATCACCTAACCAAGATAGCTCATTTCTTACCAGTCAGAGATAAATATCAAGCGGAACAATATGCAAGGGTTTATCTTGATAGAATCTTCAGTCTGCATGGGGCACCCAAGACCATTGTCTCTGACAGAGGATCATTGTTTATATCCAAGTTTTGGAAAAGTCTACATGAGTCTTTGGGAACTAAACTTATCCATAGTTCTGCTTATCATCCGCAAGCAGATGGACAGACTGAAAGGGTAAATCAAATTCTTGAAGATATGTTGAGAGCATGTGTCCTTTCCTATGGTGCTAAATGGGATGAATGCCTTCCCTTAGCTGAATTCTCATATAATAATAGCTATCAAGAGAGCATTAAAATGGCACCATTCGAAGCATTGTATGGCCGTAGATGCCAGACACCGTTAAATTGGTCAGAAGCTAGAGAATGTTGGTTCTTTGGACCAGATGTGGTCAAGGAAGCTGAAGAGAAAGTTAAACTCATACAAGCTAATATGAAGGTAGCTCAATCCCGATAGAAAAGCTATGCTGATAAGAGGAGATGACCGCTAGAATTCAAAGTGGGAGATCATGTCTACCTCAAGGTATTGCCGATGAAAGGAGTTCATTGTTTTGGGATTCGGGGAAAGTTGGTGCCCCGTTATGTCAGTCCTTTTCAAATCCAACAATGATGTGGATCAGTCGCCTATCGCGTCAAGCTACCAGATCACATGTCAACTGTGCATGATATCTTCCATGTATCTCAGTTAAAGAAGTGTCTTCAAGTACCTGACTAAGTGATCGACTTTGGTAATGTAGAACTAGAACCTGATCTGACTTATGTTTAATACCCTATCACAGTCTTAGATCAGAAAGATCGAGTCACTCGAAGACGTACAATCAAGTTCTACAAAGTACAATGGAATCAGCACACTAAAGATGAAGCTACTTGGGAGTCCGAGGATTACTTAGAAGAAAACTTTCCTAATTTCTTCGCTTCTATCTAGTTGCAATACCTTGTCTATATTGTAACTTATCTTGTTTGTCAACAGAATGGAAAACCCCCTCACTAGCCTTTTGAATAAAGTTATGATGTGTTAGCTTGACACATTTCCTTTTCCATTACTTAGCCTTAGGTTTTAAATCTCGGGACGAGATTTCTTTAAGGGGGAAGGGTTGTAACACCTTTGGTGTTTTGACCTAGCACTAAAACTTGACATGTCATCATATGCATTGCAAAGCATTCATAAAGTAGAAAATTTTGAATGCATTCACTAAATAAGCTTTATTTCATAAGTTGTTATTTTATGTGATGTGATTCAAAACTCTAAATAAAGATCATGACCACAAGGGTCAAATTTCATGTGATCATGTGAGGCCATGTGTCACTTGACTCAAATAACCCTAATGGGCCATGTTACTGGTCAAAAATCAAAGTTAAAGTAAAAAGGTAAACAAATCAAATTTGAATTCAAATTCAAATCATAAAAGTCCTTTTTGCCCCTTTTGTCTAATTCAAAATCCATTTGGAATTTGGTGTTGTGACAAAAAGCAAAGTTGAAGCTTATTTTATAAGGATCAACTTTGGTATTCAAAGTTTTTCAAGTTTACATATAAAATTTGGAGTAATTTTGAAATGATTCAAATGCTCAAATGCACCCCAAATTCAAATTTCAAAATGGAGGTAGAATTTGAAAATATTCCTTGAAGCAAAGTTGTAGAGTTGGAAAAGTTGAGCAACTTTCATTTTTGGAGATTTTCAACTTCTTTAGAAAGATTGTGAGTAATTTGCAAAATAAATGCAGTGGCAATTCTTTAAATATTTTAGAAATTTTGTTGACAGCCGAGCGCCACCTCCCTGCTTGCCGCCGGCGCCACGCAGCTGCCGTGCCAATCGATTTTTGCCTCTTTCTCATGTGGTGACACGTAGCAGGCTCCGTGGCGAGCTCGTGCATGAGCTGACGACGCCGGATGCATCATTCTCGGCTATAAATAGGAGCACTGCCACCGTCATTCTCCTTTCTCCTCTCTGCTCTGCTCCGCCATCGATTAGCTCCGCCACTCGCCGTAGCCGCCGTCGAACCACGTCTGTCATGCCTAGCTACACCAGCGTGATCGCATCGACCTTGCACTCTTCTTTGGCTTGCTCACATCACTTGGGTTGGCCGGAATCACCTGGCGCAACGCGTTCTTCCCTGTGACCGGCCGGAGCTCCACCACCATCGACCTCACCGTGGCCACGTCGTTCTAGCCCATCTCCGCCTTCACCAAGTGCACTGGTGTGATCGTGGTGAGCTCCTGAGCGTGATGCTCACTTCACTTTAGCCTCTACTGCATCATAGCCGTGGTTATGCCATGCACCGTCGTGCCCATGCCGCCATGGCCGGCGTGGAGCTTCCTCCGGTGCGCCTACTGCTGTTCTGAGGGCTAGGATGGATTCGCGGGGTGGCATAGGTCATGCTAGTGCAGTCCATCTCGTCGGAACCTCTCTGCTAGCGCATTTTGCTGGCCAGAGCTAATAGCGCCGCCGTATGCTCTGTGTTGTGTCACTGACGAGCGGGATCGACTATCAGTGAGAGAGAGAGAGAGGATAGTGAGAGTTTGTTATTTCTGAATTTGAATAGTGCAGTAACTTTGGAAATTTATAAGAAAATAATTATAGCTCCAAAAATTCTGAAAAATTGTGTGTAGCTTCTGTACATGTTCTATTATGGTTTAAAAATATGAAACTTGAAATTTGAATAAATTTTTAATGTTCAAAAATTCAGTTAATTAGTTGATAAATGTGATTTCCATGATTTTTGTAGGCCACTGTATAACTTCAAAAATTATGAAATTTGTTTTGGTACACTAATTTGTCATGAGGAAGCTTACATAAAATTTTGAGGTCATTTGGAACAAGTTCACTTTTGGGCTTATTTCCAAATTAATTCAAAAATGAATAAAAGCAAACCCTAAGTGTTAGGTTAGAGTTTGATCTTATTTTGGTCTGTTTTGTGACTAGTAGGGTTTCAAGATCAATTTGGTCAAGTCACTTGTGTGGTCCTTGATGGTAGAATTGCAAGTTGGTTTTGTTGGCTTGCAACTGTACCATGAAGGACAATTGTACTCAAGGTGTTATTATATTTCATGTACCAAGAAAGCATCATGTTTACATTATCATCATGTTGAAGCATATGTTATCATTTCGTGTAGAATCCGAGAGTGAAACGATTCTAGTTGAGCAAGTTGTGGAAGAATCCCCGGTTGTCATGGGATTCGATAATTTTGGTACTGATCCAGAACCCGAGATCGTCAACGAAGGCAAGCCCCGGTTTATGCATTAAACCATTACCTTGTTTACTTTGAAAAGTTTATCACCTATGTTACCTATTGCAATAAGTTGATTAATTCAAATGTTACCTACTTGATGCATTGCCTACCTTGTTAATTGTTTACCATCCTTGAAGATGATTTCATTTACAAAGGCGTAGAATGCTTAGTATGCTTTATGGTAGGCTTTCAAAGTAAAAGTTTCGATACAATCAAAGATGGCATACTTGCCAAAGAAAGAAAGATGATAGAATGAACTAGAGACTAGTCGGGTGACTTATCTTGAATGTTGGGTAATGTTGCCGACTATGTCGCTTAAAGGCCACTCATTGTTGATCTTCTGAATGAGACACTTTGTAGTACTGGTCACATACTCCGGTAAGCCTACTTCGGCTAATCCGATACTAAGACGAATGCCCACGCACTGGGAATGGAGAGATGGCAAGAGTAGCATGTACCCTCGTGGCTGGAATGTGGCCAGATTTGAGGTGTGTTGTACTCTCGGGTGGCATGGAGATGGCTTAGTATAGGAGGATCCGGTAGCGAGGTTGATATATGCAAGATTAAGTTCTACATATGTCGTGTGATAAGGAATCCCTAGCTGGGACTTGAATCAATTTCGAATTGCCTAGTGCTCCACGGATATGGAGACTCGATTGATTACAGAAGCAATGTAGGACTAGTGAATTACAAAAACATGAGAAAAAGAATGGAATGAGAAGGATTGGAATATGGGAAATGTACATTTAATTTGAGATAAGGAACTAAAAGGACTTAGGGGTAAAACTTGAAAATAGGATGAAGAATAGTAAGCTTTTGGCAAAGAACTTTTGAATCTTGCTACATCCTTACCTTGCCCCAACACCTGCATCTTTAAAGTCTTTCACCCCCCTTGTTACGTCAGGGTCAAGTCTTGTTGAGTACTTTTGTACTCAGGGTTTGTTAACCCTTGTTGTAGGTGAGTCGCATGCATAGGCTTGTTTTGGTCCTTACTGCATGTCTGTGTTTGATGTCAATGACGATGAGGAATGATGAATGGCCTTTGGACAAGGCACTAGTTTGTATGATAAATAATGTTAATGTAATATTATCCTGCTACTATGGTTGTATGACACTTATGATTTTGTATGTTTGAAACAACTAGTTTGTAAACTATGTTATCTTAAGACTTCCGCTATATTTTGATTGGGATCCTGTTCGAAAAAGATTCATGGATGATTCGGGTTTCCCGAGGACACCCGATAGACCTGTTAAGTTGTTGGGAACTCATGTACGCTATCCAAGGTTTGTTAAGACAATGATAGGTGCACGTGGGCCCAATTTCTTAGGAGGTTCTACCATAGGGAGGCTCAGTTCTATAGAGGCAGAGCCATGTCTTGTTCAAGCCCCGCAGTGGGCACCTCTACAGAGGCAGAGCCAAGTCTCCCTTATGGTGTTATCATAATGCTGAGGCCCACGATGGGCTCAGGGGGTTTCTCAAAAAATTAGAACAACTAAAGAATGCTTCTTTATTGTATTTCAAGAAACAATGTATACAATGCTTGGAAATTTTAGGGTAAAAGCGACGTAGCTGTTCTATGTTCCAAGCGTTGGTGAAGATTTTGCCCTTCTCGTTGGCTAGCTTATAGGTCCCGGGCTTTAGCACTTGGGCGATGATGTAGGGTCCTTCCCATGGTGGGGCTAGCTTGTGGCGGCCCTTGTTGCTCTGCCTTAGTCTCAGCACCAGGTCGCCCACCTTTAGGTCTCAGCTTTGAATGTGCCAGGCTTGATAGTGTCATAGGGCTTGCTGGTACTTGGCCAAATGTAGTAGCGCAACATCTCAGGATTCCTCTAGTTGGTCCAGGGCATCTTCACAAGCAGTGCGGTTGCTTTGCTTGTTGTAGGCCTGTAGTCTCAGGGAGCCATACTCCGGGTCAGTGGGGAGGATGGCCTCGGCTCCATAGACCAGGAAGAATGGTGTGAACCCCATGGCTCAGCTCGGGGTGTTCCTTAGGCTCCAGATGACCGATGGAAGTTCGGCAAGCCATTTCTTGCCAAATTTCTTCAACCGGTTGTATATTCTCAGCTTGAGG
This sequence comes from Miscanthus floridulus, assembly GCF_019320115.1. Classification (NCBI taxonomy): domain Eukaryota; kingdom Viridiplantae; phylum Streptophyta; class Magnoliopsida; order Poales; family Poaceae; genus Miscanthus; species Miscanthus floridulus. Next base: position 82,844,026 of record NC_089581.1, read on the forward strand.
CCTTGTAGGATCATGCCGTTGGCACGCTCTACTTGGCCATTTGTCCTAGGGTGTCCTATGGCCGACCAGACCACACGGATGTGGTGGTCGTTGCAGAACATCAGGAACTTGTGGCCGGTGAATTGTGTCCCATTGTCAGTGATGATGGTGTTTGAAACCTCGAACCTATGGATGATATCAGTGAAGAACAGCACCGCTTGCTCGGACTTGATTCAATTGATCAAACGAGCCTTGATCCACTTAGAGAACTTATCGATTGCTACCAGCAGATGGGTGTAGCCCTTGGGGGCCTTCTACAGAGGCCCAACCATGTCGAGCCCCCATACGATGAACGGCCAAGTAATGGGGATGGTTTGAAGGGCTTAGGCTAGGAGATGTGTCTGCCATGCATAGTACTGGCATCCCTCACAGGAGCGTACGAGCTTGGTGGTGTCAGCAACTGCCATTGGCTAGTAGAACCCTTGGTGGAAGGTGTTTCCAATGAGCATCTGAGGCGCTACATGGTGCCCGCAATCTCTCACGTGCAAGTCCCAAAGTAGGGCTTGGCCTGCCTCGGTGGTGATGCATCATTGGAGGACGCCAGATGGGCTTTGCATGTACTACTCGCCATTGCTGAGGACGTATGTTTTGGCTCGTCATGTGAGCCATCGGGCTTTAGTCCTATCTATAGGAAGCTCTCCTCGAACGAGGCAATCAAGGAATGGGACTCGCCGGTCCATGCCCTGGTTGGCCTTGGGAGGCTCTGTGTTGACTTCCATGACCTCGGGCTCGGCCAAAGGGGTCTCGGTGACAGATGGGGCCTCGGGCCCTATGGTGGGCTTGACTGGTGGGCCCTCTTCCATCACTGAGGCGTAGTCAATGGAAGGCTTGTGGAGGCCTCTAGCGAAGACGTTCGGGGGACCGGGGCCCGTGCTGACGCTATCTTTGCCAGTTCATTCGTGGCTTCATTAAATTTCCACGCGATGTGGTTGAGTTCGAGACCATTGAACTTGCCTTCAAGGTGTCATACCAGCTTGTAGTACGCCTCCATTTTGGGGTCATGGCAGTTCGACTCCTTCATCACTTGATCGATGATGAGCTATGAATCGCCGTGTACGTCGAGGTGCCATACTCCAAGTTCGATGGCGATCTGCAAGCCATTGACGAGGGCTTTGTACTCGGCTACGTTGTTGGAGGTAGTGAAGTGGAGCCAAATCATGTAGCGCATGTGCACTCCGAGGGGTGACATGAAGAGCAGACCCACGCCTGCCCTCGTCTTCATCAGGGACCCATCGAAGTACATGGTCCAGCATTCCATCTAGACTTGAGTAGGTGGCGGTTGGGTATCGGTCCACTCAGCCATAAAATCAGCCAAGACCTAAGATTTAATTGCATTTCAAGGCGCAAAAGATAGTGCTTCCCCCATAAGTTCAACGGCCCACTTTGCTATCCTACCCATGGCTTCCTGGTTATGGATTATCTCCCCCAAGGGGAAAGACGACACCATGGTCACTGGGTGGGACTCGAAGTAGTGACGCAGCTTGCATCGAGCTAAGACTATGGCGTAGATCAGTTTCTAGATGTGGGGGTAGTGTGTCTTGGTTTTGGAGAGCACTTCACTAATGAAGTAAACAAGTTGTTGGATGGGTAGTGCATGCCCCTCTTCCTGCCTCTCGACTACCACGGCCGCACTGGCCACTTCGGTCATTACGGCGACATAGAGTAAGAGGGCCTCGCCCTTGGCTAGGGGTACCAGGTCAATTGGATTGGTGAGCAATGCCTTAAGCTTGGCGAGGGCTTCTTCGGCCTTGGGGGTCCAAGAAAAGCGTTTGGATTTTCTCAAGAGGTGGTACGGAGGTAAGCCTTTTTCGCCAAGGTGCGAGATGAAGCGACTCAGGGCCATGAGGCATCCCATGACCCTTTGCACTCCCTTGAGGTCTCGGATTGGTCCCATGTTGGTCACGGCCAAGACTTTCTCTAGGTTGGCCTCGATGCCGCGTTTCGAGACTATGAACCCCAAGAGCATGCCTCGGGGGACCCCGAAGACACTTCTTGGGGTTGAGCTTGATGCCCTTCTCCCTGAGGCATTTGAAGGCTATTTCCAAGTCGCCGATGAGATCACTGGCCTTCCTAGACTTGACCATGATGTTCATCCACTGTAGCCTTCGACGGTTCGCCCGATGTGCTCACCAAAGACCTAGGTCATGCACCTGCTAGTATGTGGCCCCTACTGTTTTTGAGGCCGAACAGCATAGTCACATAGCAGTACATGCCGAATGGTGTGATGAAAGAAGTCGCGAGCTGGTCGGATTCTTTCATCTTGATTTGATGGTAACCGGAATACGCATCAATGAAAGATAGGGTTTCGCATCCCATAGTGGAGTCGATGATTTGGTCGATTCAAGGTAATGGGAAAGGGACTTTTGGGCATGCTTTATTCAAACCGGTGTAGTCTACACACATCCTCCACTTCCCATTTTTCTTCTTAACTAATACAGGATTAGCTAACCACTCTGGATGTGACACTTCCTTGATGAATCTAGCCGCCAAAAGCTTCTACACCTCCTCGCTGATGGCCCTGCGCTTCTCCTCGTTGAATCAGTGCAGGCACTGCTTCACTGGTCTGGAACTGGCCTAGATGTCCAAGGCATGCTCGGCGACCTCCCTTGGTATGCCCAGCATGTCCAAGGGACTCCACGCAAATACATCGGCATTTGTGTGAAGGAAGTCGACGAGCATGGCTTCCTATTTGATGTCGAGGGTGGCGCTGATCCTCAGCGCCCATTCGTCAGGGCAGGTGGGGTCGACCGAGATGAGCTTGATGGCCTCCACAGGCTCAAAAGTCCTAGCACGATGCTTGGAATTAGGCGCCTCACTACCAAGTCGGTCAAGGTAGACGATGAGGGTCTCGGCCTCTATGAGAGCCTCAGCGTACTTGATGCATTTGACGTCACAGTCATATGCATGCTCATATGTGGACTCGACAGTGATGACGTCGTTGGGACCCGACATCTTGAGCTTGAGGTAGGTGTAGTTGGGGACCACCATGAACTTGGCGTAGCACGGTCGCCCCAGGATGGCATGGTATGTTCTCTTGAACCCAACCGCCTCGAAGGTGAGGACCTCCTTGCGGTAGTTGGAGGGTGTGCCAAAGTAGATGGGCAGGTCGATGCGCCTGAGGGGTCGCATGTGTTTCCCCAGAACGATGCCGTGGAAAGGCGTGGCGTCACCCCGGAGCTACGACCGGTTGAGCTCCAAGAGCTCCAGGGTGTTGGCATAGAGGATGTTGAGGCTGCTACCTCCGTCCATCAACACCTTAGTGAGCCGGGTGTTCCTGATGATCGGTCGACAACAAGTGGGTACTACCCAGGATTTGGAACATGATTGGGGTGGTCATCTCGATCAAAGGTGATCGCCTCCTGAGACTAGTCGAGGTATCGGGGAGTGGTCACCTTAACCGAGAAGACCTCCTGGAATTCCCTCTTTCGCTGGCGCGCCGTGAGGCACGCTGAAGGCCTACCAAAGATCATGAAGGCGTTGTGCACCTCGGAGAACCCGTCGTCCTTATCATTGTCCCTATCACTAGCGTCCCTCATCTTGGCGTCATCATTGGGGAGCCCAAGCTTGGCATAGTAATGCTAGAGCATGGTGCACTCTTTGAGGGTGTGCTTCACCGAGCCCTGGTGATACGGGTAGGGTTTCTTAAGCATATCGTCGAAGAGCCCAGGGCCTCGGGGATTCTTGCGATCTGTGGCTATGACTAGACCGGCCTCGAGGACCACTTGCTTCCCCTGGCAACCCTTTTTCTTTTTCTTAGGGAGGCAGGGAGCCAAGGCTGTAACACCCCAGGTGTTTGTCACCAGTTAAGCAATGGGTTTGAGCTCAAACATGGCATATTAAGTGATGATGAAGATGTCAAGGTCAAACCTATAGAAACGAGTCCCCAACCTAAACTTGGATATTGCACCTTTGCTCGCCTATAGACCCCTTTTCAAGATATATGCTTGGGTGGTGTGATTGAGATATCTTCATGTGTCTCACATCAATACCCATCTATATGGATCACTGGAAAAGTTTCATGAAGTTTGGAATCAAAAAGTCACATGAAATGATAAGTTATATCCTTATTGGAATGACTTTACTAAGTGCTTGAATTGCACTATTAAGTGAATGGAAATGTAGGTCATCAACCAAACCTTGCAACCTTGCCCAAATGACTCTAATTGAACTCCACAATAAAAGTCATGAAGGGTTCGTGTTGAGCAGAGATCAAGAAAATGCATCAATCGGTCTAAAACTCAGATTTAAGCTTTACCGTGAGGCTACTTTGACTTGGTTTGAACTGTGGCTTGGAGTCTTTTCATGGTAGTGGAACCTAAATAAAAGTTGGATTCCATATTATGTACAACAAACTTTATTTTTGGACCAAGAGCTAGATCAGCTTGTAAGCAAGTCAAACCGAGGCTCAAACTTTGAATCAGCAGCTGTTTTCAGCACTTGAAATTTTTCTAAGTCTAGGAACGGGAATTTCAGTTTCAGGTTAGCTTATTTGGTGCTCTGTATCTCCCAAACCAAGCTGAACCAATTCATGAACCTTTAATAGAAGTTGTAGTACTCCCATAGATATACAACTTGTATTACTGACATTTTTGCTGAAACTAGATGTACTAGAGAGTAGAAGAGGGAGAAGAATGCGGTTTCAGTCAGCCCGTAACTGAACTGCAGAATTCGGTTTTGAGGTACCCTCCTTTGAAGATCCATATCTCCAAATCTAGGCCGACTTAGCTCTTGATCCTTAAGGCAATATTGTTCACCTCACATAGATGTACAACTTTGCCTCTTGTTCCTTGATCATAGGACCACCGGATCGGGAGTTATAGGACGGGAAATTCGGAGTTTCAGTTGTACTTTCGCGGTGGTATTTGATCAAGTTCATTCAGTTCGGAAGTTTTGTACGTGGCCGATTGTTCTGAAGCTTGATGCCGCGTGGCGTCCCAGCTCGCTGTCCGTTCGCCACCTTGCCATCGCGTGTCGCTTTAGTAGCCGAGCTCGAGCCCTGTTCCTGACCTCTCCATTCACAGTCCCTCACTTGCCTTCTGGAGCCTGCTCGCGCTGAGCACAGGCCGTGCTTGCCATGGCCGCCATGGCCAGGCGGAGCTCCTTGCTGCTGCAGCTGCTGCGCTCTTCCTCTGTCTCAACTAAGCGCAGCACCACATCCCTCAGCTCTCGCCGCACCTCCACTGTCCCTCGTATCATCAACTCCGCCACTACAGTTCGCCGCCGCCGACATGGCCATTTCGGCAGTCGCAGGCGTGCGTGGCCAGGCCACCTTGGGCCGTCCTTGGCTCAACTGAGCAGCCCCATGGTTGAGCATGGTTCCTGGGATGCTCCCCGGCTCTTCCCCACCACTGCCGATGACTCCCTCCGCTGGAAAGCGCGATCCCGGCGACCTCCCTGTTCAAATCCACGTCAAGGACCGCACGTAGCAATTCGACATAAGGGAAGGGTCTAACTGTGAACCATAGACTCATATGAATAGTGCTCAGGAGGACCTCTTCGCTGACGTTTGATTTATATTTTCCTGTAGGGACTCCGATGCAAGATTTCAATTCCTTTTCTCTGGTTTTTACAGATTTGAATGCTCCACTTTGAAAATTCGTAGTAATTTGTAGAAAAATCGTAAAATAGTAAATGAGGACTTTTTGGAATCCTTGTTAAATTGTCTGTGCAATAGATCTATAATATTACATGTTTTAGTTTAAAAGTTTAGCTGTAAAAATAGATTTAGGCAGTTAGGTTCTTAATGCTAGTCATGTCTTGTCTTTTTGATAACTGCAATTATTTTCCTCAAATAAGTGTGAAATTTTTATGGAGTGTTACTGATATGATTAGTGATATCTGGTAAAAATTTCAGTATTTTAGGCTTGATAATTTAAGATCTATTAAAATAACAAATTACCTGTATTGCCTTACCCCTATTCTGAATAGGTCTGCAAGATTAAATTAATTGGCTTAGTTAAGTTATGAATCATGACTTTATGATACTACATGAGTTGTAGTACTTTTATTAAGCTTTTCAAAAAGCTAAATATCATGATTTTTGGTTAAGTAGATCTTGAGTTATACTTGCTTAAATATCAGTGGCTGTTTCTGCCCAAACTCTGACACGGTTACCTTGTTCGTATTGTGGGGCCTTCTTAATAGTAGAATTAGCTTTAGGTGTTTACAACAAAGTTGTTTAGAATTTGATAATCTTTCTAAAGAGTCTAGAACCACATTTATTGGACATGTATAACTCCATTTATAGCTGTTTAAAGTGGCATGTCAGTTTGTATCTATGTTTTGGACAGAGATGCAATTATTGAATTAATTGACCCTTCTAACTATAGAATCATCTTAATATGAGAATAGTAAAGTTGTAGGTAACTTCCTAAGATTTTCAAAAAGTTATGGTTCATGTTTGTTGGAGGTCTAGAACTCCAGTTATGCTTCTCTGAAGTTCCTATCAGTTTTATGTACCACTGCTGTTGGGTTGCATTTGCAGTTTTGCTTGTGCAATTATTTTCATGGTGTAAATGATGTTTTCTATGGTTGTAGTGAATACAAAAGTTGTAGAAAAATTCATGATCTTGCTTATGTTCAAATTGTAAGGCCATAGGCCTGATAGTGTAGGAGTTACATGACTTTTAAGTCTTCGATCAGGTTTTGATTGTATTCTGAGCAGATCTGAAAGATGCTAGTGTTTGATCTAGTTAGGATTTGAATGAGCTTTTGGTGATAACAACAAAGTTGTAGATAATTTGGTGGTATTTGGTTTTGTGGTTTGTGAGTTATGCCTGTTTAAAGTTGGGTTACAGAATTGATTGCTCTCTATCAATTGTGGACCCGTTTCTATAAATGGATATATTTGACTTAGTTAACTTGAGAATCATGCTAAGATGATTAAAAATGAATTGTAGACAATTTCATAAGATTTCCAAAATGTCTTCTTTCAAGTCATATGGATTTGTGTAACTCCAATTATAGCTAAATCTTGTAGCTGTTGTTTGCATGTCCAGAAATTGGCATATTCCAATTATAGTGTTTGCTGGTATATTGTTAAGTGTGACTTATGCCTTGAATGATGACTGAGTTAGAGCACCTGAGATCTTGGGAAACGTGTGTCATGCTTGGTGTTGTCGTCTTCTTTGCCACCTTAGCATGATAGATTGTGTGATGTTTAAGTTAAGCATCGCAAAGTACTTAAGTGTGTTAGTGTAAACTATGCTTGTCTTGCTTGCTATCTTGTGATGCATCTCATGGTACTATTCTTCATATTTATGCACTTGTATATTGCATCTCATCTAGGTACGCTAGATGCACCACGTGAAGGATGCGATGTTGGAGCCGAACCCAAAGACGGTGTATGGTGGACCTATCCTGAAGGTGGAAGGACTAGACAAGTGCTAGGATGGGAGATGCTCACTTAGCGAGTGTCATCTAACAAACACTAACCTAGTGTTGGATCCCAGGCCAGCCCCGGAGCATATTAAGCCTCCTAATTTCCGAAATGCAGTTAAAGTATTATTGTTACATATATATATTGTTGCATTAAGTTTAGGTGTTGGATGCAAACACTTGCTGCATTGGTTATCCAATCCTTGCCCAGATATTGATACCCTAAATCCTATGTAGCTCAGGCTCGTGTAGTGCTTACCCCTACTTTAACACAGTAGAAGTCCGGTGATTTCCTGTCACCTGCGAGATATAGGAAGATACATATGGCACGATTGGCTATATTTGCTATCGTGGAAAAGAACCAGTCTTAATTTGAAATGAAGACCGGACGAAGGCTTGTCGGTTTGCTGTGACTCCGTCTGTGTCGCTTAAGGACTGAATCTTGGAGCCTTTCCTGTTCATATTGAACGCATGCCTCTCTCTTAGTTGGCCGGGTCTAAAGACTGACCACGAAGCCGAGTAGCTCACCTCAGGCCAGGGGTCGATAAGTATAAAGTGCACCTCGGAAGGGAGCCGTAGGCGTGAGTCCAAGGGCAGGTGATTTAAAAGTCCTGATCGTCCTGGTAGAAGGGTAATCCTTGAGAGTGCTGGCGCTGATCAAACCCACGAATTTGGTTCCTGAGTTGTCCCAAAGGTGACCCATGGCTACCCTTGCAAAGTATGCCAGGGTGAGAGTTAGGAATACCCCCTCAGCTGAGTTGTAATTCGATTCGAGTCGCCATCTCTCTCGGTTAGTGAGAACTTGATGGGCTTATCTCCAAAGTAGATACACTAAATAACATAATGGTTCAGAAATGATGATATGATGATGACAGCCTTATTATACCTGCTATGGTTAATATTGTTTGCTCCTAATAAGTGAGTGCTCTAGTACAGGTGCTAATCTAGTGGACAGGTAAATGATGATAAACTTGATGCTAAGTTTAAATTGGTCACTATATTCATAAGCTCTTTTATGCAACTATGTCAAGCTAGCCCACCTCATAAGCCTTGCATGACCCTTGGTGTCCTTTATTTCTAGTTTTGACGGGTAAGTCTAGCTGAGTACCTTCTCATACTCAGGGTTTATCCCACCATGTTGTAGGTGAAGTTCTCGGCCTATAAAGATGGTGGCTAACCGCCAGTGGCTCGGTGATTCTATAGTTACTTCTCATCTATATGCTTTTGTCGGATGATGTCACTTATGCTAGCAATGTATTTGGAACATATATTAATGTAATCTTTTGAAAGCTATGTTGTTTTCACTAATCGATTTTGAAACCCAAACTTGTACTTTTAATTGTGAACCCATTTGTAATATTATTTCCACTGCAACCCTGTGTATGTGATGTGTATTTGCTTAATCACGCGATCTTGGTTGTGATGTTGATTTACTGAGGTCTTTCGGGACACTCGGCGGACTACCGGGTTTATATGAGTGAAGGTTTGTGTGTGTCAACGTGTTAGCGAGGACATCCATACTTGATCTTGTATAAATTGGCCGGTTCTGTTATAGCTGGCATCAGAGCAAGATTAAGCATAATACTGTCATGTACATTGTTTTAAAAACAAAGTTTTGGTTTTAAAAAGCCTATTTTAACTAAAACTTTAGCTATAGGCAGATTTGTCAAAACTAATTTGCAAAACTATGCTAGCGACATCCTCCTTTATGCCTAGTTAAGGACTATTAGGTGGCTATCTAAGTACTAACATGGAGGTTTTTACTTTTGTCATCCATACGGCGTGCTATTGTATGGATACCATTCACTTGAATGGTAATGTATGGATCAATTGCCTCTATGCCCAGGTAAGTGGGAGTTGTGAGAGCATGACCGTCCAACTATCAGTCTAGGGGAGAGTTAGCTATGGTTACTAGAATATTTACATGTTACACCCATGTATATATGAAGGTACTTAATTATAGGTATATTTATCGGGTAGCTATGGATATCGAAGTATATACATCTGGGGATGAATATATGGAGAGTATCTTAGTTTACTGCTTTCATTGTATGCTTATTTATCTCTTGTGGGGATGGGCTGCAATGAATTTGCCTGCAGGTATGCTAACCACGAATGCGTAGATTGAATGTAGCTAACGACTAGCTATATATCGAGAGAGTACGTGTTATGCCATCGACATAGAACGTGATTGCCACCTTAGGCTGGCAATTTCATGAGGATGAATAGGATGAGCATGCATCATGATTGTGCTTGTGCATAAATATGCTTCCCTCACCTTGTTCTAATGCTAAGTAACTTGTGATCAATGTGATGTCACTATTTTCTCTGTGTGAAGCTAGCCAAAATGCCTTGTCCCATGCTGCTTGAATAGCTATGCTTGAAGTTAGTGTGTGATTAGCTTTGCCTCGTATGTTGGCTTCCAAAGGAAATAGATAACGAGTTAATAGTTAACAAAAAGTTCACCCCTTTGAAAACTAAATTGCTAAATGTAAGTAAAACTTGTTTTGTAGAGATATCCACCTACTCAGTAAAAAGGGAAATAAAAGATAACAGTACCTTACCACCATGTTTGCATGTTTGTGTGTAGTGGTGTTGTTGTAGGTGACTACTTGTTAGGTGCGAGCTTTGTGCTTCATAATAGCCATTTAAGCTAATTGGATTGAGTGTTTCGAAATGCTCGCTTAAGACCATGATGTAGGCGTGGATGCTCATTATCTAGGTAGTGTCGTAGTTGTCACCCTTTTGTCCTCGGTAAGCATATGAGTGTGGAAGAGCGCTATCCTGGAGCAGCGTCCAAGTTTTGGTAATCTCAGGGTTGTCATCTACAATTAAGTTCTCTCTTAGGAACCTAAGCCTGTACACGTGGTTGCTAGCCTTGAACGTTGTGCTACGAAGACTTTATCTATGCCTTTGCTTGACCTTAGGTCTAAGCTTAGTTCCCTTGAATGCTTGCATGTTTCATGGTTGTCCCACTCCTGTGTGGGAGGACCCTGCTCAAAAATCCTTGTTGGACCTTATTGCCCTTTCTCCTATGGATGAGCTAGTGCAACGCTAATCGCTATCTGCCCTACCTTTGGAACCTTTTCTGCACAGATCATGTCATTGCTTTATCAACTGAAGCCCTAGTTAGTGCATTGGCTCTGACCCTCGAATCTCGTGTATTTTATCTCCAACTCTTTCAAGTCTCTGGATGTTTATCAGTCTTGATCTCATGTTGTTGCTCGACAAGACCAAATCTTAGGTTAATCTTTATCTGGTAATCACTTTGGTGGAGACGAGGCGTTTATGGAAATTAAGCAAGAGTCTCCTGCATAGTTGCCTTCGGCAATTAGGCTATGTTCTTTTGCGCTGTGTTTTGATCTTCTGATCGCCTCCTTGTTGATTCCTAACCTTGTGACTATCCTTGTTTGCTATCCCTCTTTTGCACAATGCTTGTTCTTACAATCTAATTGGTGCCACTGGAAATTTCACTTTGGTTGTATGTTCAGTAATGGTGCCGTGATTAGCGATCTATGATGCCATGACAGAACCTAGGGCCTCCTTGTGGGTGGCCGACGCATGGTTGTGCTGCTAGGTGCGCGCTGGTATCGAGGTTTCTAGTCATGATCCATTGCCGAACTATACCGATGTGTTATTTTCACGTGAGTTCTTCCTTGGTTATCTCTCCATATCTTATCGAAGATCCCTATATCAGACCGAAAGTAGTAGAGCTTCCTGTTGAAGTCACAAAAAGGATAACCTTTGAAGAACTGGTCACCGACATAAACATTAACCGACTACAAGAGGTGGTAGACAAGTGACTCCACTTGGTTGTCCCAGTATCGACGTCCGTCACCTAGTGAACAACTTATGTCATCAATGTTGGATCAGAAAGGCACACAACAATTGTTGGACCAGTTGTTAGTTAGATAAGAATCGAACGTCACATTATGATTATTATGTGCATGACTGATCGCACAGTCGAGATCAACAATCTCTAGTCTAACCTCTTGTCTACTGACTTCGATGGCGACCATCTGTTATGCATCAATCACAACTATTGTTGGCAAGAGTGTAGATTTAGAGCTTTTAGTGTTGAGAGACAACTGATTAGTTACTAGTCGGAAGCTTGACCTCCAGCAAGGTGACAACTTTTTGCTAATTACGAAGGTTATGTCTCGCAGAGCAATGATAAGCAATGTAATAGCAAGCCGTTTAGCAATGCAGCTACTGTTTTGTTTTCCAAAACCTGTGCTATCAAGTCAATTCCATCTTGGACAATCACACAGAGAGTACAAAGACGTTGTATCGGCTATGTAGGAGTTAGCAAAAACACATCCCTAGTTTCGATCAGCATCATTGTGCCCTAGGTACCACAAACGGGTTTGTTCAAGGCTCTATTGGACGTAGTGCCAGAGAATATTCAGAAATGGTTCCTTGTCTTTATAGGGATGCCCTCCATGTGGAGTAATGCTTTGCGCCCTGTGAAAATAGCCCACAAGTCCAATGCTTGTGCATAGTTAAGTTCGTGTCTAGAACTATGGCTGAAGTGTTACCAGAGGAGTATGTGAGGAAAAAATCTAGTCTCCATCCTCAGCTAGGGAAAGGCTATTGCTGCTATGGGAAAGGTTAGAGAGTGCAAAACACACACCTCAATGTGTGAAGCAAAGAAAAGGGAGAAACACAAAATCTGTCTAGATTTTGTGGCATGAAACTGGTTATCTTCAAGCCGGCGATTAGTGACTCAAACGAAGTTGGATTGACCCCAAACTTGGTGATCTCATTCCTTGCTTAGGACCCTTCAATGTCTTAAGTTGGTTTGAGTATTGGTTGAGTAAAACATCAGATTTGAGAGATATCTTGTCGGCTTGGTTTGCTGCCATTTCAGAACAGAGCAGTTTTGGTAGATGAATTATTTGGATGGTCAAACGGTGTCCGGGTGAGTTAAATTTTGGTGAGTAGTTAGAAGACCCATGGATCTACATGCACACCAAAAATTTGTGCATATTGGAGCAATAGTTTGAGATATGAATAGAAAACAAAAGGGTACAGAATCTGTAATTTTGCTGTGACTGCGATCATCCTTTGCATTAGACGGTTGTGTTTGCAATTCATGCCAAGAAATTACAACTTGTAGGTGTATTGCTGTTAGACAACCCTCCATACCCTTGAGGAGACTAAGTGCAACCCTATGTGCCTTGCTTTTGCCCTCTTAGATTAGCAATGCGTGAGCAGTCAAGGTGTTCTAGAAGTCAAATTGTGCCCTTGCAATTCCAAAGTAATTGGAAAGGTGTCAAACCATAGATTTTTGGATTATGGGTTTTGAGATATCGATTGGCCTAAGAATGGAAGCCTCGATGTCAAATATAGTTTAAGAAAGCTGGTTTTGCTACAATGCAAGTCAACCAACTTGCTGTGCAACTACACCACGAAGGCAAATTTTACTTAACCTGCTTGGTAGTGAACTAGTCCCTAGTTTTGTGATTACTTGCAACTTATGTTGTCCTCCAAGCCTCACTAACATCCTTCTACGTCAATGGTTCTCCAATGCTGACATGCCTTTGGTACCTTATATGTGTTTTTACCCAATAGGTTGCATCAGATTCAACCCAGATCACTGTTACAACTTGGATCCAAAGGCTCCCTAAGGAATGATCATCGAGAACATTAAGCCGACTGAGTCAGCTATTATGTTTATCACTCACTCAACAGACTCAGATAATACAGTGTGTTATCAGAGAAAGAGCACTACACACATGGAACATTATGTAGCTTTCCATCAGTTGACATGTGAGTGATTGCACCGCTACAACCAGTTTGGATATTGGTTAACTAGCTTCTCATACCCTCAAAGGATGTTTGCCCCATCTATGATCACATCCTTTATGAGAAGTTGTGCTCAAACCACTTTAGTAGAGAGCTGCTTTTCAAACCTTGGGAACAAATATAGCACTGTTGCAAGGAATATCTATCAACACATTGTGGTCTAGTGCAAAGTCAATAGGTCTATGCTATATCCACTAGGGAAGTAGATGTTACAAGTATTTAGTCTATGCTTGTATCACTCTTCATACATCGAGGATGAAGTACGCAGGACAGTGCTATCTTGGATTCCTCCCAATGTAACAATGCTTTATGGAAGCTAATGAACGAAATTCTTTTGACAAAAATTTACTACAAGGAACAAGTATAGTAAGCTATCTTGACCAAATTGGTCCCTAGAATGCTGGAAGCTATGTTGCCTAAAGCTATCGCTGATGTTGGAAACTAGATGACAAGTTTCTCTTCCCTTAAAAGTCTTTTGCACCGAATCTCGGGACGTGATTCCTTTAAGGGGGAGGGCTGTAACACCCTAGGTGTTTGTCACCAGTTAAGCAATGGGTTTGAGCTCAAACATGGCATATTAAGTGATGATGAAGATGTCAAGGTCAAACCTATAGAAACGAGCCCCAACCTAAACTTGGATATTGCACCTTTGCTCGCCTATAGACCCCTTTTCAAGATATATGTTTGGGTGGTGTGATTGAGATATCTTCATGTGTCTCACATCAATACCCATCTATATGGATCACTAGAAAAGTTTCATGAAGTTTGGAATCAAAAAGTCACATGAAATGATAAGTTATATCCTTATTGGAATGACTTTACTAAGTGCTTGAATTGCACTATTAAGTGAATGGAAATGTAGGTCATCAACCAAACCTTGCAACCTTGCCCAAATGACTCTAATTGAACTCCACAATAAAAGTCATGAAGGGTTCGTGTTGAGCAGAGATCAAGAAAATGCATCAATCGGTCTAAAACTCAGATTTAAGCTTTACCGTGAGGCTACTTTGACTTGGTTTGAACTATGGCTTGGAGTCTTTGCATGGTAGTGGAACCTAAATAAACGTTTGAGTCCATATTATGTACAAAAAACTTTATTTTTGGACCAAGAGCTAGATCAGCTTGTAAGCAAGTCAAACCGAGGCTCAAACTTTAAATCAGCAGCTGTTTTCAGCACTTGAAATTTTTCTAAGTCTGGGAACGGGAATTTTAGTTTCAGGTTAGCTTATTTGGTGCTCTGTATCTCCCAAACCAGGCTGAACCAATTCATGAACCTTTAATAGAAGTTGTAGTACTCCTATAGATATACAACTTGTATTACTGACATTTTTGCTGAAACTGGATGTACTAGGGAGTAGAAGAGGGAGAAGAATGCGGTTTCAGTGAGCCCGTAACTGAACTGCAGAATTCGGTTTTGAGGTACCCTCCTTTGAAGATCCATATCTCCAAATCTAGGCCGACTTAGCTCTTGATCCTTAAGGCAATATTGTTCACCTCACATAGATGTACAACTTTGCCTCTTGTTCCTTGATCATAGGACCACCGGATCGGGAGTTATAGGACGGGAAATTCGGAGTTTCAGTTGTACTTTCGCGGTGGTATTTGATCAAGTTCATTCAGTTTGGAAGTTTTGTATGTGGCCGATTGTTCTAAAGCTTGATGCCGCGTAGTGTCCTAGCTCGCTGTCCGTTCGCCACCTTGCCATCGCGTGTCGCTTTAGTAGCCGAGCTCGAGCCCTGTTCTTGACCTCTCCATTCACAGTCCCTCACTTGCCTTCTGGAGCCTGCTCGTGCTGAGCACGGCCATGCTTGCCATGGCCGCCATGGCCAAGCGGAGCTCCTTGCCACTGCAGCTGCTGCGCTCTTCCTCTGTCTCAACTAAGCGCAGCACCACATCCCTCAGCTCTCGCCGCACCTCCACTGTCCCTCATATCATCAACTCTGCCATTACAGTTCGCCGCCGCCGGCGTGGCCGTTTCGACAGTCGTAGGTGTGCGTGGCCAGGCCACCTTGGGTCGTCCTTGGCTCAACTGAGTAGCCCCACGGGTGAGCGCGGTTCCTGGGATGCTCCCCGGCTCTTCCCCACCACTGCCGGTGACTCCCTCCGCCGGAAAGCGCGATACCGACGACCTCCCTGTTCAAATCCACGTCAAGGACCACGCGCAGCAATTTGACATAAGGGAAGGGTCTAACTGTGAACCATAGACTCATATGAATAGTGCTCAGGAGGACCTCTTCGCTGATGTTTGATTTATATTTTCCGTAGGGACTCCGATGCAAGATTTCAATTCCTTTTCTCTGGTTTTTATAGATTTGAATGCTCCACTTTGAAAATTCATAGTAATTTGTAGAAAAATCGTAAAATAGTAAACGAGGACTTTTTGGAATCCTTGTGAAATTTTCTGTGCAATAGATCTACAATATTACATGTTTTAGTTTAAAGGTTTAGCTGTAAAAATAGATTTAGGCAGTTAGGTTCTTAATGCTAGTCATGTCTTGTCTTTTTGATAACTGCAGTTATTTTACTCAAATAAATGTGAAATTTTTATGGAGTGTTACTGATGTGATTAGTGATGTCTGGTAAAAATTTCAGTATTTTAGGCTTGATAATTTAAGATCTATAAAAATAACAAATTACCTGTATTGCCTTACCCCTATTCTGAATAGGTCTGCAAGATTAAATTAATTGGCTTAGTTAAGTTATGAATCATGACTTTATGATACTACATGAGTTGTATTACTTTTTTTAAGCTTTTCAAAAAGCTAAATATCATGATTTTTGGTTAAGTAGATCTTGAGTTATACTTGCTTAAATATCAGTGGCTGTTTCTGCCCAAACTCTGACAGGGTTACCTTGTTCGTATTGTGGGGCCTTCTTAATAGTAGAATTAGCGTTAGGTGTTTACAACAAAGTTGTTTAGAATTTGATAAGCTTTCTAAAGAGTCTAGAACCATATTTATTGGACATGTATAACTCCATTTATAGCTGTTTAAAGTGGCATGTCGGTTTCTGTCTATGTTTTGGATAGAGATGCAATTATTGAATTAATTGACCCTTCTAACTGTAGAATCATCTTAATATGAGAATAGGAAAGTTGTAGGTAACTTCCTAAGCTTTTCAAAAAGTTATGGTTCATGTTTGTTGGAGGTCTAGAACTCCAGTTATGCTTCTATGAAGTTCCTATCAGTTTTCTGTACCACTGCTGTTGGGTTGCATTTGCAGTTTTGCTTGTGCAATTATTTTCATGGTGTAAATGATGTTTTCTATGGTTATAGTGAATACAAAAGTTGTAGAAAAATTCATGATCTTGCTTGTGTTCAAATTGTAAGGCCATAGGCCTGATAGTGTAGGAGTTACATGACTTTTAAGTCTTCTATCAGGTTTTGATTGTATTCTGAGCAGATATAAAAGATGCTAGTGTTTGATCTAGTTAGGATTTGAATGAGCTTTTGCTGATAATAACGAAGTTGTAGATAATTCATTTATCTAGCTGATGTTAAAATTTGGTGGTATTTGGTTTTGTGGTTTGTGAGTTATGCCTGTTTAAAGTTGGGTTACAGAATTGATTGCTCTCTGTCAATTGTGGACCCGTTTCTATAAATGGGTATATTTGACTTAGTTAACTTGAGAATCATGCTAAGATGATTAAAAATTAATTGTAGATAATTTCATAATCTTTTGAAAATGTCTTCTTGCAAGTCATATGGATTTGTGTAACTCTAGTTATAGCTAAATCTTGTAGGTATTGTTTGCATGTCCAGAAATTGGCATATTCCAATTATAGTGTTTGCTGGTATATTGTTAAGTGTGACTTATGCCTTGAATGATGACTGAGTTAGAGCACCTGAGATCTTGGGAAATGTGTGTCATGCTTGGTGTTGTCATCTTCTTTGCCATCTTAGCATGATAGATTGTGTGATGTTTAAGTTAAGCATCGCAAAGTACTTAAGTGTGTTAGTGTAAACTATGCTTGTCTTGCTTGCTATCTTGTGATGCGTCTCATGGTACTATTCTTCATATTTATGCACTTGTATATTGCATCTCATCTAGGTACACTAGATGCACCACGTGAAGGATGCGATGTTGGTGCCAAACCCAAAGACGGTGTATGGTGGACCTATCCCGAAGGTGGAAGGACTGGACAAGTGCTAGGATGGGAGATGCTCACTTAGCGAGTGTCATCTAACAAACACTAACCTAGTGTTGGATCCTAGGCAAGCCCCAGAGCATATTAAGCATCCTAATTTCCGAAATGCAGTTAAAGTATTATTGTTACATATATATTGTTGCATTAAGTTTAGGTGTTGGATGAAAACACTTGCTGCATTGGGGTCCAATCCTTGCCCAGATATTGATACCCTAAATCCTATGTAGCTCAGGCTCGTGTAGTGCTTAGCCCTGCTTTAACACGGTAGAAGTCAGGTGATTTCCTATCACCTGCGAGATATAGGAAGATACATATGGCACGGTTGGCTATATTTGCTATCGTGGAAAAGAACTAGTCTTAATTTGAAATGAAGACCGGACGGAGGCTTGCCAGTTTACAGTGACTCCGTCTGTGTCGCTTAAGGACTGAATCTTGGAGCCTTTCTTGTTCATGTTGAATGCATGCCTCTCTCTTAGTTGGCCGGGTCTGGAGACCAACCACGAAGCCAAGTAGCTCACCTCAGGCCAGGGGTCGATAAGTATAAAGTGCGCCTCAGAAGGTAGCCGTAGGCGTGAGTCCAAGGGCAGGTGATTTAAAAGTCCTGATTGTCCTGGTAGAAGGGTAATCCCTGAGAATGCTAGCGCTGATCGAACCCATGAATTTGGTTCCTGAGTTGTCCCAAAGGTGACCCACGGCTACCCTTGCAAAGTATGCCAGGGTGAGAGTTAGGAATACCCCCTTAGCTGAGTTGTAATTCGATACGAGTCACCGTCTCTCCCGGTTAGTGAGAACTTGACGGGCTTATCTCCAAAGTAGATACACTAAATAACATAATGGTTCAGAAATGATGATATGATGATGATAGCCTTATTATACCTGCTATGGTTAATATTGTTTGCTCCTAATAAGTGAGTGCTCTAGTATAGGTGCTAATCTAGTGGACAGGTAAATGATGATAAACTTGATGCTAAGTTTAAATTGGTCACTATATTCATAAGCTCTTTTTTGCAACTGTGTCAAGCTAGCCCACCTCATAAGCCTTGCATGACCCTTGGTGTCCTTTATTTCTAGTTTTGACGGGTAAGTCTAGCTGAGTACCTTCTCGTACTCAGGGTTTATCCCACCATGTTGCAGGTGAAGTTCTCGGCCTATGAAGATGGTGGCTAACCGCCGGTGGCTCGGTGATTCTATAGTTACTTCTCATCTATATACTTTTGTCGGATGATGTCACTTATGCTAGCAATGTATTTGGAACATATATTAATGTAATCTTTTGAAAGCTATGTTGTTTTCACTAATCGATTTTGAAACCCAAACTTGTACTTTTAATTGTGAACCCATTTGTAATATTATTTCTGCTGCAACCCTGTGTATGTGATGTGTATTTGCTTATTCACGCGATCTTGGTTGTGATGTTGATTTACCGAGGTCTTTCGGGACACTCAGCGGACTACCGGGTTTATATGAGTGAAGGTATGTGTGTGTCAACGTGTTAGCGGGGACATCCATACTTGATATTATATAAATTGGGTGGTTTTGTTACAGAGGCCTTGGGGGCCTCATCCCTCCACTTCCCCTTGGCGTCGTTGTCGGGGAAGATGGCTCCAACAGCCTCTTTGCCCGAGGCAAAGTTGGTGGCGATGTTGAGGAGCATGGTAGCCGAGGTTGACATGTTCCGGCCTAACTCTCAGACCAGGTCATGGTAGGTGGTGCCGGAGAGGAAAGCCTGGACAATTTTTGAGTCACTGACGCTGGGCAACTGGTGCACTGCTTGGAGAAGCATTGAATGAAGTCTCAGAGAGACTTGTCTAGCCCCTGGCGATAACTCTTGAGGTCCTAGGAGTTCCTAGGGCACACGTATGTGCCCTAAAAATTCCCAACGAAGACCCTTACCAAGTCGCGCTAGTTGTGGATCTGGGAGGGAGGGAGGAGTTCGAGCTAGGCTTGCGCTGAGTCTGACAGGAACAACGGGAGGTTGTGGATGATGAGTAGGTCATTGTCTATGTCACCTAGCTGACAAGCCAGGCGGTAATCGGCCAGCCAAAGTTTGGGATTGGTCTCGCCACTGTACTTCATGAGGTTGGTCGGTTGCCAAAACTAGGCCAAGAAATGAGTAGCGTGGATAGCTTTGCTAAAGACTCGAGGGCTAGGTGGCCTAGGAGAAGGACTGCTATCCTCCCCACTGTCGTAGCGGCCACCTCTATGCAGGTGGTAGCCTCTAGTGGGCCCCTCGTTGTCATGGCACCGTCACCTGCTGACCACATCGTGGTCACCTTGCGCCTCATGTCGGTCGCCGAGGCAGTCATGCACTGAGGGGACCCTATTGGCCATCGGTGCCCAAGCGGGCTCAGGACGAACCGAGGCCTCCCTATCCTACCGAGGTGGTGCCATGGGAAGTTCTAAGGCGCCTTCGTGCCATCAAGAGGTAGAACTTTTGGCCTGCTACACTGCGGCAGTCTCAAGGAGGTCTCAGAGCTCGCCATGGGCTCATCGCCCCTCCATGGTAGAGGGCTTGGGCATTGTCTGGAGTAGCATCGCCACTGCCACAACGTTCTAGCTAGCGCGATTGAAGATAGGGGGTTGCTCGCCCCCTTCGTTGTTGTTGATGCAGCGGTTGATGTCGTGAGCCCTCCGCTGGGCTGCTCCGCCATCACCATGACCCCGTTGCTCTTGCTCAAGAGTGTCTTGGAGCTACTACAGAAGGAGTCAGTCTTGCTTGACTTTGGCCTGAAGTTTATAGAGCTGCTCTAGGTCCAGACATTGATGTTCCTTGGGGGCAAGGTCTTCATTCCGCGCTGCCTAGGGCTCAACGCATGGAGGTGCAGCGCTGCCCACTCCCTCAGGAGGTGGGGAGCAAGAACTTACCCCTTCATCCTCATCGCTTGTGCTTGGCATCCCGAGCTCAACGTGGAAGCACTCACGAGTGGGGTCGTAAGTGCCTTCATCATCAGAGTCAAAGTAGCCGAAGCAGTAGTCGCTCGTAGCCAGGAAGCGATGCATGGCTTCAGGGTCATGGAGCCCAAAGAAGTCCGCTCTGGCCCACACCTCATCATCCTCCAAGGAGTCAGCGTGGGTGTGGATCGAGGTCATGGCATCAAGGTCGAGGGCAAAGCATTGGTGGCGTCCTAAGGGCTCCGTGTGAGCAGAAGCGTAGGTGGAAGCATAGGTGGCGGCATTTCTCAACCCGAAGGGGTACGGGGATGGTGCCATCACCAGACTTCGCTCCGCTAGGGTCGACTCCTCAGGAAGTGGTGGGGTAGAGCTTCATGACGGGGCATCACTGCACGCCACCGGTATCTTTCCCTTGCCTAGGCTTAAGCTAGACAGGTCCCCAACTAGGCACTCTGTACCAGCAGCTAGGCATGGGATGCTGGTGGAGCACGGTGCATTGCCCTAAGCCTGCACGGTGTCGAGGTGGTCCCGCCAGCGCCACGCTTGGCGAGTGTGATGAGAGCAGCGGCTTAGGCGCCACCTACACCTATGCTGCTGGGGTGTGATGTCGTCGTCAGTCAGTGGGGCTCTAGATGTGAGGAGTACCATACCGTACTCACATACTAGAGACATGAACTCTAGGCTCCCAAACCAGATCACT
Organism: Miscanthus floridulus; assembly: GCF_019320115.1. Lineage (NCBI taxonomy): Eukaryota > Viridiplantae > Streptophyta > Magnoliopsida > Poales > Poaceae > Miscanthus > Miscanthus floridulus. The sequence goes on from NC_089581.1 coordinate 82,864,989, forward strand.
GTACTGAGATGCAGTGGTTGTACGGGGTCTGCCATCCAGAACTTGTTGGGATGATGAAGCTAACACGCAGTAGTTCCCCTACCTGGCGCGCCAACTATCGGTGTTTTGGACCAGCAGGCCCTCAACCAACTAGTGAAAATGTACTACATGCCCCTAGTATCGGATGGTGATGCAAAGAGACACAAGGTTTATACTAGTTCGGGCGATAGATGCCCTACATCTAGTCTGGGAGATCGATCTTATATTCCTTGCACCGAGGTGCCTATAGTAGGGGGTTACAAGTAGGGCAAGAGAGGGAGCTGGTCCTAGGTCTCTACGTGGAGCGGTGTGGATTGCTTGAGATGTTGATCTTAGGCAACGGAGGAGTGTGTGGATTACAGAGTGCTGAGCGTGTGTTCGTCTGAGCGTCTATGCGCGAGTTCATGAACCCATGAGCTCGCATGCTCGTCTATCTACCTCTATGTGCCTCATGAGTGTTTGTCTATGTTTTTCCCCATCTGTCTATGTGTGCATCTATGCATGAGTTCATGAACTCGTTAGATCATGCGTCTATCTTCCATGTCTCTATCCCTAGAAATGGCCCTGGTCACTCCCTTTTATAGTTGAAGGGGGGACAGGGGTGATACATGTGTTCAGTACGTGGCATCTTGTGAGCAGTGGTGGTGCATTTGGGCCTTATGGCTTATCACTGTGGCGACATGGTCGACGGAGTGGTCTTTGTCCTTGATGCACTGGAGCAACGCGCCAGTGACACCCGATCCTATGCGATGTGGGAGCTCTAGTGATAGCTTGACGTAGGACATGGTGGACATCATGCTGATCACTGTGTGTTGATAGTGTAAAGAGCCGAGGCTTAGTTCGTGCCGAGGCCAAGCCATCATGGGGGCCTTGGTGGGCGAGAATCCCGAGGCTACCGAGACCCTAAAGTGGATTATCGAGGCTCAGAGGGAGCAGTTGGTTCTGTACATTGATTCTAAGGCTACAGTGACCTAGACTTGACTCCCCACGCCATGTTGTTCTTGGAGCAGGGGTTAGATAGCATAGTGCAGTGTGGGCGTTAGCCATGGGCATAGTACTAAGCACAGCGACCGGTAACCCCTACCCCATCCCATCCCAGATAGCATGGTGTTGATGCAACTCCCATTTGGTCAATCGTTCTGCTATGTCGAGCCATCGTCCGGCTGACATCATGGGAGTGGTTGGTCGCATTAGTTGGACGTGACGCTCTATCAAGGAAGTCGGTCAAGGTAGAGGTGATGGGGTTGTTGCCAAGCCAGCCTCGAGCAAGGTGGAGAATCAGCACCTTGTCTGAGGCCTTACGTGTGAGGCCTCGAGCGAGATGGAGAACCGGTTCCTCGTCTAAGGCCTTACGTGCATCGCCTCGAGCAAGATGGAGAATCAGTACCCCATTTGAGGCCTTTCATGTGAGGCTTCGAGTGGGATGGAGAATTGGTACCCCATCCGAGGCCTTTCATGCGAGGCCTCGAGCGAGGCAGAGAATTGATACCCCCTCTGAGGCCTTTCATGCGAGGCCTCGAGCGAGGCGGAGAATCGGTAGCCTCGGACAAGGTGGGGGTTAGCCAGTAGTTGTCTCTTGGCTTTGATTTTGACAGGATCTAAGTGATTTTTGGTTTTTTCTTAGGGGACCCCTTTTTATGGTACCCAACACAACTCTTATAACCTAATGCATCCAACATAAAGGACTCAAGTGATATTTTGTAAAACATAGGAGACTTAGAATGCTTTGGGGCTTGCCTTTGAGGAAAGAGGTTGGCTAGTGATTCGGGCACTCAGGGAGGTCCTCGAGAGTTTGCTCCTCTTCTCCTAGAGCTATGACCTAAGGTGTCTCCTACTGATCCTCTTCTTCTTCCTTGTTGAACTCTAAAAGAGTTATCTTTTCAGAGGATCCTATATGCATGAGCATGAAATAAGATATCACAAATGCATATATGATGACATGTATAATATGATATGATGTGATGAATGCATCCTCATAAGTGTTTTAAATAGCATAGCAGTAAGGGGTACTAAGTCACATTTTTTTTACTAAGTAGGTGCATATCTCTTCTCTAGTAACTAAACAATTTCTCATCTAAGCACTTTTCTAGACTACAAGACAACAACCACATATTTTGACCATAACTAGAGTTATGCACATCAAAATAATATTGTTGTGGACATTCTGGAAATCTTATGAAATTGTCTACAACTTTCTTTCAATCATGTTAATGTGATTTAGCAGTTATCTTGGTCAAACAAATCAATCCTTTAGATCTATCCAGAGAGCAAGCATTTCTGACAATAGAATTCTAACAACCATAATTCTTAAACCATAAGGCCTATGACTATCAAAATTTAAGACAAGGTAGATCAGTAAGTTATATACAACTTTATTATTAACTATCTTTATAGAAAAGATCATTATCATCATGAAATCATCACCACAACAAAAACTATACATATAGCCATCTAGTTGAATTATAAAGTGATAATTAACTAGTTGCATACAACCAATTACTTATAAGCTTAACTAATAAGATCAACAGACCATATGTATCACAAGCACCATAGAAAATATCATGGTTAAACATAACTAAATTATTTATATCCATTTATTAATTTCCTTAGACAATAAGGTGATTTAAAGGACAAATATTTCCAAAGTTATATAGGCTTATTTTAGCAAAAATAGTTTAGCATAATGAAAAGTGCCTAACAATAGATTTACTATTTTTCTTACATTCCTCCAAGCATAAGAATACTACGCATAAATTTGCATCATCATATGTTATGTATTTTTACCCCAATTAATTTCACTATAAACTAGCAATTAATTAGGATTAAATATGAAGACCATATTTGAAGTATGCTTACTATAGGTTTAGAATTTTTCCTAGCTCGAGCATGTCAACACAAGACCAGGAAAATTGGAATCACAATTTTATCACCTTTCTAGCTCAAGTTAGGCATTTTACAAGATATACACTACTTTAAAAGCACTTATCTTTCTCAATTTAATTCTCCTAGAAAAATACATTAAATAGTATATTTCATATTTTTATCAAATATTACACTTCATGAGGAATCAAACAAAATTTGGTTCACCAAAATTAGACACTCCTAGCTTGAGATATGAATTTTTCAAACATGAATTCAAATCTAGAAAAATAAATCAGAAAATCAAAACATCACATAGGCTGACAGCTAGGGCCCGCGGTCAATGGGACCCACCCATTAGCGAGACCAAGATAGGGGACGGCACTGATCGGCATGACCTCATCAACAGAGAGGTCTCTAGTGGTAGCGTCTTCACCGTTGCACTCTTCTCACCGCCGCACATCGACTAGTAGGCTTAGTTGGCTCGGTGGCTCGTTAGAGCAAGCTCGACGGTAGCCAAGGCGGATGGTAGAGGTCAAGCGGCAGTACGCTAGCTATCTCCATCTAAGGCACACTCAAGCAAGGATAGCTACTCCATCCTAGTGACCAAGCGAAGCTATACAATGCAGGTGATGGCTCAAAGTGGCGTCGGTGAGCTTGGCCACGTGCATGGCCATGTGCCCGTGCATGCAGCACAGTGGTGCTCTCACTGTTCTGGCTAGACAGCAGTGCAAGGTGGGTCTCCATCATGCCATTAGCAAGGTCTAGGGTTACTCGACCTAAGATGTGAGAGAAAGGAGGGAGACGGTGAACCAACTCAATGGCAGCGAGCTCGAGTACCACGGCGGCCATGGCGGCCGCACGTAGAGTGGCGACTCGATTCAGCGTAGTCAAGCGGTGGAGTCACTCCTAGATTCAGCCTAAGCATCTAGACTCTAGCATGGTGCTAGACCAGAGAAGGTGGAGGCATGTGGTGCGGTGGAATGACCAAGCCATAGTGAGCCGTGAGCATGGTGGCACTCCGGTGACGACGACGGCTACGGCAAGGCTAAATGCCACTATACCTGGGGTTGATAGGTGATGCTAGTGGATCAAGGAGGAGGAGGTGATGGTGAAGCAGCTATGGCTGAGATGAATTGGTCAGTGAGGCTACGTCGGTGGTGAGTGGCTATGGCAGCTCATAGCGAGCTTGGCGCGGCGCTTTGGTGACGTAGAGCGAGCAGGAGAAGGTGAGGGCGAGTGAGTGGAGCGAGCAGTGAGTGGGCGGCGCTTATGTGCCGCTCTAGCCTAACCGGCTAGGCCAATGCCAGTGTACGGCCGCCATGCGATGGCCCTGACCTATGGCCGGTCGGCCACTGGCTTGCGCGCGTAGCGCTAATTCAGGCCAGCAACAGACAACTGACAGCGTGACTTTGTGATCCCATAACTCCTTATTTGTGCTGATTTAGCAAAAACTTCCTTAATAACAATTGTAGAGCTACGTGAGATCTCCATCTTTGCTTTAAGAACCATCATCTAATTCTCATTGGTTAACAAACTACATTGCTTCAAAACGAGGTACTTTAAAACTAGAAACAGTTTCAACACTTAGAAAATTTCCTGTCACAAAACAACATTTTGTTGATACTTGTGAGTTGTTTTTTAGCATGCTATGCACTGAATTAAACCTTGACCCAAAAATAAAAGTTGTTACCCTAGTTAAGTAATACAACTTTTATTTAGGTCACACAGCTATGCAAACACTCTAAGCTACTATTCAACTTTAGTCAAACCAGCATCCTAAAAATAACATTTCAAATGAAACCAACACGTATGTCGACGAAATATGGTCGGCAGTCTACTAGGGGTATGCCCAAGGTAGTAGATTGTCGACAGACAGATGCACAAGCTACAAACAAGACGGTGACACAAGACAGACATGAAGTTTTATCTAGGTTCGGCCGCCAAGGAGGCATAATACCTACGTCCCGCGTCTGATTGTATTGTTGTATGTCGATGAGAGATGTTTTTTAGAGGGGTCCCCTACCTAGCTTATATAGTCCAGGGGGTAGGGTTACAGATCTAGAAACTAATCCTAGCCAGTTACAATTGTCATAGGTGGCTAGATAAGGATTCCTATTCTAACCGACCAGGATCTTGCTTGATCGCCAAACCTGCCTTGACTCCTTGGCGGGACTCCAAATAGGTTGGTCAGGCCGCGTGTCATCTTTCGATGGACCGGACCCTATGATCTGGGCCAACCCAAGCCTAGCCATAAGGGTATAGGGGTTAATACCCCCACAGCTAGTCCCCGAGCACCATGTATTATGCTGCGACACACCATTTTAACCTTCTCCGACAAGTAAGGCTTGAGTCCTTGACATCTCTAACCACCGTTGTCACCGGAGAAGTAGGTTGTCCGAAGAATGTATGGTGCTCTTAAGAAAAAAGAAAAAGATTTCCATCCTGTGAAGTGTGCCCACTTGTATTTCTGAAAAGAAATGTAAGTGAATCTTCAAGCGTAGCATCCTTGATCATCAGAGGCGTAGGGGTCGAAAAACAAATAAACACATTCACCGTAAGGTGAAGTGTGCCCACTTAGTCCTTGAGCCTAGTATTAGGTGATGTAGGCACGTGGTGCTAGGGTCTAAAAAGAATTCCCAGTTAAGTTGAGAACCCAATCGTTGTACAAGCGATATGAAATGCACCGGCAGGTGCATCGTACCGATGTAGTCCTCGAGCTTGCTAGAAGGCGAAGTATGAGCCTTGTATCAAGGTCTAAATAAATGTCTCTCAACTATATATGAGTACAAATCACATGTAGCCAAGGAGAACAATCTTTGAGCAGTGGTCGGTACAGTTACCGAGCACGATATTAATCCATTTAATCAGTCAAAGCATAAGGGTCAATTAAATAAACACATTCACTGCAAGGTGAAGTGTGCCCACTTAGTCCTTGAGCCTAGTAGTAGGTGACGTAGGCACGTGGTGCTAGGGTCTAAAAAGAATTCCCAGTTAAGTTGAGAATCCAATCATCGTACAAGCGATACGAGATGCACTGGCAGGTGCATCATACCGATGTAGTCCCTAGACTTGCTGGAAGGCAAAGTATGAGCCTTGTATCAAGGTCTAAATAAATGTCTCTCAGCTATATATGAGTACAAATCACATGTAGCAGAGGAGAACGATCTCCGAGCAGTGGTCGTGACAGTCCTCGAGCACAGTAGTGGTCATAGCAGTCCCTAAGCATGGTAGTGGTCGTAGCAGTCTCCGAGCACGGTAGTGGTCATAGCAGTCCCCGAGCACGGTAGTAGTCAGAGCAGTCCCCGAGCATAGCAGTGTCTAGGTAGTCCCTAAGCACAATAGTGGTCAGGGCAGTCCTCGAGCACGGTAGTGGTCTGGACCATCCTTGAGCACAAGACATGTAGCAAAAAAACGAACGCCGCTTGTACTATTATTTGGTGTATTTATTTATTTTCGTATTCTGTCAAGTCCAATCATACATGTCTGGTCAAAAAAGTAGACAGGTATAGCACATCATATTGTCTTCTTGCCCTTTCTAGCAAACAGTCGCTTAGCACCTGTAAAGAGGTGCGTCAGTGTGGGCCCTCTCACACTAGCAATGAAGAGGCGCATACACTGGTAACGAAGGGGCGCGTTTATTGGTGTAGATCTCAAGGTTGTGAAAACAACCATTTGCGGCATGTGCGCACGTCTCCCAAGGATCTCGGGTGGACGAATCGACAGAGCTCTTGGTTATTTATAATATAGAACTGGTTAGTTACTTTTTACCGATCCCCATTATCATTCACCACTGTAGCCTTCTTCTTTCTCTTGCCGAACCCTATACCTCCAAAATCATCACCAATCCCCCCTCCACCGCATCCACCCCTTTAGCAAGGACAGATTAATGGCAAAGAGAGACGCCCAGAAGAAAACCGGAGTCATGGCGAAGGAGTGGTGGATGTCAAGGAGCAACGAGTAGACCATCGAAGACCTCGTCACCATGGGAGTGCTCCATAACAAGGCACTCATGGGATGGCGCGCACCGGAAGGAGAAAGCTTTCCCGATCCACAACTAGGTGAGATTGTGGTTTTTGAGGATTTCTTCAAGTGGGGTTTTGGGGTTCCAGTGCACCCTTTCCTTTAGGGGCTCTGTTTGTATTACGAGATTGGGATTTGCAATCTGCATCCCAACTCGATTCTTCTTGTCTCCACCTTCATCCATCTTTGCAAAGCCTATGGTGGCTTCCAGCCCCATTTCAACCTCTTTCGCCATCTGTTCTGTCTACGGAAGAAAGGGAGCGGTGGCTTGAAGATAGACAGAGGCGTATACCTCAATCTGCATGACGGGATGAAGGCCTAGTACCTACACTGCCCTTGGAACACATCACTAGATGACTGGTACAAGAAGTGGTTCTAGATCCACGAAGAGCCGAATGAAAGCTCTAGTTTGGTTTTGGTGAATTGATGAAACCCTAAGTGCTAACCTAGTTTATCAAGTGATCATGACATAGGTAGCACACTTCAAGTAGAGAAGTTAATGAAGATCATAGCATGACAATGGTGATGGCATGGCGATGATCAAGGGCTTAAACTTGAAATGAAGAAAGAGAAAAACAAAAAGCTCAAGGCAAAGGTATAAACCATAGGAGCTATTTTGTTTTAAGTGATCAAGACACTTAGAGAGTGTGATCACATTTAGGTTTGATAGCCATACTATTAAGAGGGGTGAAACTCATATCGGAATGCGGTTATCAAAGTGCCACTAGATGCTCTAACTCATTGCATATGCATTTAGGATCTAGTGGAGTGCTAACACCCTTGAAAATATTTGTGAAAATATGCTAACACATGTGCACAAGGTGTTTGTAGGGTTGAGATGGGTTCGGCACTTTTGGAAAAATGAAATGCCTATTTTCTATTGCGCCAGATGCAAAATTCTTGGTGGTTGGCACATTGGAGCAAGGGTGAAGAAGTTAGAGTTGAAATGGAGTTGATTGAATTGATGCTAGCGTCGATCTACTGACCAGACGCTGGGTCACTCAGCGACCGAACACTGAAGGGCTACGTCCGATCGAGCTATCAGACGGCACAGTGGGTAGGGTTGAGCACCGGACGCTGGTCTGCGTCTGATCAAGGTGGACCGGACGCGTCCGGTCAAAAAAACATGCCTCGGGGAGCTTACTGGAAACGACCGGACGCTAGGGCTTCAGCGTCCGGTCAGTTTTGACCGGAGTGTCCGGTCAGCTTTGTAGCCGTTGGAATCTGACGAACAGCGTTTGAAGGCGATGACACATGGCGTCCATCGAGCGACTGGACGCTGAGGGCCAGCGTCCGGTCAGTATGACCGGAGCGTCCGGTCAGAGTGCGTTTTGCTCAGTGAAGGGGTATAACAGCTCTATTTGATTGGGGCTCTATTTATAGCCCCATGGCCGGCTGTGGCTGACATCTTTGGCCATTTTCATTGACATAGCAACCTTGTGAGCTAAGCCAAAGCCCCCCCACTCATCTACATCATTGATTCATCATCATAGTGAGATTGGGAGTGATCCAAGTGCATTACTTGAGTGATTGCATCTAGAGGCACTTAGTGATCGTGTTTCGCTGTAGATTTCGCTTGTTACTCTTGGTGGTTGCCGCCACCTAGACGGCTTGGAGCAGCGAGGATCGTCGAGCGGAGGTGGTGATTGTCTCCGGCTCCGATCGTGGTGATTGTGAGGGGTTCTTGACCTTGTCCCCGGTGGAGAGCCAAAAGGTACTTTTGTGAATTGCTCGTGGCTTGTGTGATCCTCATCTTGTGTTGGTTGTGCAGCACCCTATTGAGGGTTTGGTGTGTGAAGCCAATTAGCGCGTGAACCTCTAAGTGAGTGAATCACCACAATGAGGACTAGCTTGCTGGCAAGCAAGTGAACCTCGGTAAAAATCATTGTATTCATCCTTTGATTCCGATGTGATTGGTCTCCATTGTTATTCATCTTTGTGATTGATTGGTACTTCATCTACATGGCGGTATAACTATCCTAATCACTCTCTTTACTTTACCGCAAACTAGTTGACAAGCTCTTTAGTGTAGCTAGTTGTGAGAGCTTGCTTGCTTGGTTGGTGTGGCTCTTTAGTTAGTCTTTGAGAGCACACTAACATAGAATAGTGTCTTTGCTATTGTGTGAATAGACACTATCTAAACTAGAATTGTGGTAGGTGGCTTGCATTTTAAGTAGGCTAGCGCAACACTCGCTTCGCCTCATAATTGTCTAACCACTTTGTTAAGTGTTGTTGTAGAAATTTTATTAGGCTATTCACCCCCCCTCTAGCCATTAGGACCTTTCACCGAACACGATCACCCTGTGCGATGTGGGGTTCATTCTGGAGAAGAAGAACAGCTGGTCAGAGAAGCCCAAGCACTTAGAATAGATTGCAGAACTGCTCGGGATGATCCCATGGGGGAAGCTGGATGGTCCAAGCGTGGTCAGAAACTTCATCATCCAAAGGATCTAGCCCTACCAGAGGAGGGTACATCCTGGCTACGAATACTAGGGGAGCATAGATCCAATGAGTACAGAAAAGAGGCGCTTGACAAGATCGAAGTCAAGGTTAGGATTGGAGAGCTATTCAACTTAGCATATCCCAATTATGTTAGGTTAAACGACATCGAGCACGCCTTCAAGCTAGCCCGACCTCCCCCAAAGGTAAATTATGCTTCCTTGCACCCATAGAGTTATGTTGTAACAAAAATTGACTATGTTGTCACCTTATGTCTCCTAGAGTAATGGTCGTGACAGGGCAGCAGTGTTCATGTCTCCACCCCCTAGTGTGGATTGGCCACAAGTTGCCAGCCCAACCGCCTAGACCAGCGCCAGGGCCGAAGATGTCGACTAGGCCATACTCGGGGTTGGGGAGGAGGCAACAGCTAGAGCTGCTGGTAAGCGGCCGGTGGCAACAAACATTGTCAGGGCATCTTCCCACTGTCAGATGATGAAATAGAGGATGTAGACATCTTCCGACTCGTCCCTCGAAAGAGGAGGAGACAACTAGAGTCGATGGAGGAGGGTGGCTCCTCTATGCTAGCAGGGATCACATCACCGACCACTGCAACACAGAGGACAAGCGGCAAAGGGGCCAAGCACCAATCCCCGACACTAGTACTGGTCGTGGAAAAAGACCTGGTGGAACCTGCCGAGCATGTGGAGCAAGCACGGTCGAAGAGACGCTCCTTTGCCACGTTGTTCCATGCTTCCAAGCTGTAAGTATTTGTAACCTTGATGTAAGCTTACAATTTGTATTGAATACTATTGTCTTCTGAACTTATCTCTGATATATTAGGTCAGCGTCCACCGCAAATACCAACCAGCTAGCCAGGTGTGGCATGGCTTCACCAGCAATGACGGAAAGAACTACCCAGCAGCCGGCTATGGAGGAACCTATAGAAGAAAATCCACCAGAACCTCAGCAGTCGAGTGGCCAGACGATAGTCCCCGAGCAGCTAGTCAAGAAGAGAGCCAAGCCAAGTACAAGTGCTCCAAGCACTAATCCTACTAAGGGGGATACTTCAGCGTCAAGGGAACAAGACCAAGCCAAGGAGCAGTAGCCAGAGGTGGCACAGAGCATGCTTGCCAATGCTACAGCTTGCGGGAAAGCCATAGTGGTCGTAGAGACTACAAACTCCAGACCAGCGCTGCCTCCTGAACAAGAGGCTGAAGAGGACGAAGTAGAAGAGGTCCTAGGCCATCCCCAAGACAAATGACAACATGTATATGTGTCGCGCTGGCGGAACAACGAGTGGGTTATGCATGAGGAAATCCCAGAGGTCGAAGAGACCCTAAAAGTTGAACGAGCGGCAAAACATCTGGTGACAGAAGTCTAGGTATGTTTGGCTTGACCACTTGATCCTGCTATTTAGTCAAACTATCTAACTTAGCTTGTTTATATGCAGGACTTGATGAAGACCGCAAAGTACTGAAAGAGGTGCTTCGACCAGATTGAGGGAATCATGGCAAACAATAGAGAACTAGCGGCCGAGGTGGAACGCTTGTGCTGCCAACTTGAAGCCATCGACCAGGAGAGGACGGAACAAGATGCAAAAAACCAGAACCTAGTCGTCCAGCTCAGTAACAAAGAGCAGGAAAAAACAAGTAAGTTGTCATTTTATCACAGCAAGTGCATGACATGTGTTGTTGCATTATTGGTAGTGATAGCTATAGTGCAGGCTTGGAAGCCAAAGTAACCCACCTCCAAGAGGAGAATAGCCGTGTGACCGCAGGGTGTGGTCGCCTGAAGGAGGACAATGAGAAACTGGCACGTGACCAGTCTCAACTCTGGGACCGCACAACTAAGATGAAGGAGGAACTGAAAAGTAAGTGTTCTAGACCACCTTGCTCATTCTGTTGCCCACCTTATCTTGTCGTGCCATTACATTCTGATGTCTTGTATGGTTTGTAGTTTTAAAAGTCAATGCCAAGAAACATCTAGAAGATGTGATTAAAGATCATGACGGCTGGAAGGCACGATGCCTAGAGACCACCGAGGATCGGGACACATGGAAGAACCGGTGCCAAGAAGTGGCAACTAGCATTTTGCCCATCCTCGACCTTATCGACCCGGCGCTCATAGAGGAAGTGCCAAGGATGCCACAGCTCGGACTAGTCGAGAGATGCCGAAAGGCATAGAGATGGTTCCAAGAGTTCATGAAGGAGGCGGGTGAGTACATGGGTGCACATGTGCTAAGCATGGTGCATGCCCACTACCCCCTGATCGATCTCAAGCACCTGGAGGTTGGGTACCCGAAGGAGGTAGACCCAGACAAGGCTAAGGAGCTTCGGATGGCCCAGCTAGACCTGTTGTCAAAGATAATTGGTGACATTAACCTGTGTGGAGGTGGGATAGCACCTGTACAGGGTATGCCATCGACAAGTCAGCTAGAAATGCCATCAGTTGCAAGCCAACCGACGAAGCCTACGGTCTCGACCAGCTAGGCATCGGCGGGGCCATCCTCTTCAGCTTGACCAGCACAAGAGTCCCTGAGACTCGAGTAGGATATCGGAAGCAGCGAGCAGTATGTGCCGTGTGCCCCGACTAGCCAATGGAATAGGCTTAGAGCTATAGAAGAAGGACATAGTTGTGTTATTGTAAACTTAGGCCTCTTCAGGCAAGCTTGTAATAACATAACTATATATCATCATAAGCTTGTTTGCTTTGTATAAAATGTATTTAAGCTTGAAACTCATGTTGGTGTAACTAAGTGAGAACATGTTAACATTCTATTTAGTTGTACCATTTTGCTCGACACGTCATCCTGAAAAGTTTGTGCGGCCCTAGTTTGCCATGTGGTCAGAGTGTAAGGTGCATGACCTGTGCACATGTAGATGCAGACAAGTCAAACCAAGGGGGACCTACCGATCACCCATAATGTAGAGAGTAGATCCCATGCACGCATTGGGAGGAACCGGAGACAGGGCCTGCTCCGAAAACCATAGAAGGAATGGTGGTCGGCTAAGTTAGAATAACCATAAAATTCGAAGTTACATATTAGAGTGGTCGGAGAAATCATAATAGCTTTATTGAAGTAAATTGAAAGTACAAAAGGAGTACATATCTCAGTGGTTAAGCATAGAAACATCTAAGCTTGTCGATGTGCCATGAGTTTGGTACGTCCGTACTATCTAGGTGAGCTAACCTATAAGACGTTGGTCGTGTGACTTCCTTGATCATGAAGGGCCCCTCCCATGGGGTTGTGAGTTTATGGACACTAGCCTGGTTCGTCTTCTATTTTAGGACCAGGTCCCCAACCATGAAGAACCGCTCTTTAACGTTCTTGTTGTAGTACATGCACAAAATAGTAAGGTATTTGGCCGTATGTATACAAGAATTGAGCCGCTTCTCTTCTGCGCTATTCACTTCTAGCTCCCATACTTCAATGACCTTGCCTTCATCGAAATTCTCTACCTATGCTGATCTGAAAGCTATATCTGCTGGGAGGACTACCTCGGCACCGTAAACCATAAAGTACGGTGAGACGCCGATGTTACGACTGGGCTGAGTTCTGAGGCCCCAGACCATGGCTGGTAACTCTTTGAGCCATCTTCCGAGAGCTTTGTCATTTTCTCTATACATCCTCTTCTTCAATGCGTCCAAGATCATGCCATTTGCCCGCTCGACTTGTCCATTAGCTCTAGGGTGCACCATCAAGACGTATTTTACTACTATGCTCCTTTCATCGTAGAAGTCCCAAAAAGCGTTCTCGGTGAACTGAGTACCCAAATTAGTGATGATGTTGTTGGGTATGCCGAAATGGTGGATGACCTGGTCGAGGAACGTGACAGCCTTTTCTGAAGATGCCTGTACCAGAGGAATGTATTCTATCCACTTAGAAAATTTGTCGATCAGCACAAAGACGCATGTAAATTTCCTAGGAGCTGGTTTGAAGGGCCTGATCATATCTAGTCCCCAACATGTGAAGGGCCAAGAGGCTGGTATTGTCTGGATCTCATGTGCTGGTACATGGATTCTCTTAGCGAAGAACTGACAACCCTCATAGTGGTGGACTAGCTTCTTTGTGTCGGCTACTGCTGACGGCCAATAGAACCTTGCTCGGAAAGCCTTATCGACCAGCGTTCTTGAGGCCATGTGGTTGCTGCAGGAGCTAGAGTGGATTTGGTCTAGGAGATGTTCGGCATCCTCCTAGGTTATACACTTCATTAAGATTTCTTCCTTTGCGTTCTTGTGCCATAACTTGCCATCGACGAGCAGGTACTGCTTACTGCGATGCATTAGGCGCTCATTTTCTGTCCAATTAGTGTAACTGCTGCCATCTGTTAGGTACTTGATGAAAGGTATTCTCCAGTCGGGCTCATGAGTGGTCAGAGGCGTTTCGGTGGTGCTCGACGCCGGAACCATAGCCACCAATTACTGGTCTAGAGGCTTGTCTGCCGTGGAATCTTCCTCTTCGATGGAAGGCGTGAGCAGGTCTTGGACGAATATGCCATGTGGGATTTTGGCTTGGGATGATCCTAACTTTGATAGCACATCTACTGCTTGATTCTTGTCCCAGACCACATGTATGTACTCGATGCCATAGAACCTGCCTTCTAGCTTTTTGACCGATTTGCAGTATGCATCCATCTTTTCGCTGGTCGTGTCCCAGTCCTTGTTGAGTTGGTTGATGACCAGAGCAGAGTCTCCGTAGACATAGAGACATTTAACGCCAAGCTCAACCGCAATGCGCAGACCATGTAGGCATGCTTCGTACTCGGCGGCATTATTAGATGCTAGAAAATAAATCTTGAGGACGTACCGGAGCTGCTCCTTGGATGGTGACACGAAAAGGACTCCTGCCCCCGCACCATCAATGTTGAGAGAACTATCAAAGTACATCATCCAATACTCATCGGACCCCAGAGAGGCAGGCGTGCTTAAGTCTGTCCACTCGACGATGAAATCGATGAGTGCCTGAGACTTGATTGTAGTACGGCTTGCAAATTCCAAGGAGAAGGGGCATAGCTCCATTGCCCATTTAATGATGTGCCTGTTTGCATCCTTGTTGCTAATGATGTCTCGCAGAGGGTACTCAGTCATGACCACCACGTGATATCCATTGAAGTAATGTTTCAACTTTCGAGATGTTATCATTATGGCATAGATCAACTTCTGAATCTGTGGGTACCTAGTCTTGGACTCATTGAGTACCTCACTAATGAAATAGATTGGCCGTTGTACCTTGTAGACGTGGCCGGGCTCGTCATGCTCGACCACCATGGCCGTGGAGACCACTCGATTAGTAGCCGCAATGTAAAGTAGGAGTGTTTTGTCTTCTCTAGGAGTAGTGAGGACCAGAGGTGATGTAAGGTATTGTTTCAGCTGTGTGAAGGAAGCGCCTGTCATAGAACTGACCAATTTATAAGAGTACAAGTATAATGGCAGCCCGCAAGCGATCGCACTGTCATACTTGAACCCATATAAACCCAGTAGTCCGTCGAGTACCACGACGGGTCTCGATAAATGATTTACAACAACCAAGATCGTACATGATTCAACATACATGCCACATATTACATAAAGTTCACAGATACATTTCATCATTAGAGTATGAATAAAAAAAATATTACAAACCGAGTTTGATAGATAAAGTGGAAGCAATCAAGTTCGAAAATAAAGTTTCCAACATAGTTTGATACAGTGCCAAGTAGGATCACGGTCCACAAAAGCAAAGACAAGGATTAATAAAGAAGCCTGCCCAAGGCTTACTCCTCATCCACGGCGGGATAGAAGCAACTCTTGCAATAACCATAATACATAGTGCCATCTGCAATAATGGGAAATAAAACCCTGAGTACGAGAAGGTACTCAGCTAGACTTATCCGTCATGAACCAAAAATAAAATGACTCCAAGGATTATGCAAGGCTGTATAAGTGGACGTAACTCGACAACATTTTGCATAAAGGCAATTGACTCACTATATAATTACGATTCCTTTATCAAGTTAATTATAACTATCCATTTCTAGATTAGCAACTATCCTATGCCAAACATGTGGTATATCAATTTAAAAGCATACAATAGTAACCATAGCAGGTATTGTAATTCCATATTCATTCGAACCATCATGTTCCATCATAAAGTTACTACGATGTTGGGACTAGCCAAGTTTCTCACTATCCGGGAGAGACGACGATTCGAATCGATTTCAACCAGCTAGGAATTCATTCCTAACACAAACCCAGGTCTACCAGCCACGATACCCTTAGGTCACCTTTGGTACAACTCAGGTCTACATTTTGCGGGTCTGTACCACGCCGCACAATCTGGAACACCAGATGCCAGGACGTTCAGGCCTAGCCTACCCTTGGGCTCAGTCTGATCGTTCCTCGGAAGGAGCGCACAGCAGAACGGGCCCTGGCCTGAGTTGAATTACTCGGCTTCGTGGTCGGAACGAGTTATCCGGCTAGCTAAGTGAGAGGCATACGTTCAATCTTGTTAGAAGCGCCAACAATGATATGGTCCTTAATCGACACAGACGGGGATAGATCCACATCCAAGACCTCCATGTCTTGTTGCTTCTCTATCGACATCCCGCCCGGTCTCGATTTTCTTTTACTCCATGGTTCTGTTCCACGATAGCAAATATAGCCAACCATGCTCTGGTATCCACCTATATCTCGTAGGTGACAGGACATCACCCAACTTCTACTGGTCTAAGCATGGCTAAGCATATATTCGATCCTAGACCTATACCGGTTAAAGGTGTAATATCTGGACAAGGAATGTACATGCACCAAGTGGTTCCATTCAACTCTTATAACCTAATGCATCAATCATAAGTACTTAAGTAAACATTTGTAAAATACTGGGAGACTTAGAATGCTCCGGGGCTTGCCTCATAGAAAGGAAGTGGGGCGGTGGTTAGGACACTCTGGGAGCTCTTCAGGATTCTGCTCCACGCCTTCGGGAGCTACGGCTTGAGGATTCTCCTGCTGGTCCCCTTCCTCTGCTTCTTTGAATTCCAGCAATGTTATTTCTTTCTCCAATCCTAGATGCATGAATATGGCATAAGTATTACGAATGCATATATGTTAACAAGTGCATCATGTTTATTGAGTAGGTGCATATCTCTTCTCGATTATTTAATTAACTACTTCCACAATGCATCTACTATGTCACAAAACAGCAGCTACTTGTTTCACTCATAACTGGAGTTCTACTAATCCAAATGCAGTGATCCTGGACTTTCTGGAAAGCTTATCAAATTATCTACAACTTTGTTATTAAGCATTTTTACAGCAAACATCATCCCTATCATGCAACTTATCGAACTACAGAATCTGTCCGGAATCCTTTTAAATTTGCATTTTGAAGCAACGATACTCCTACTTCATGTAATCACTCAAAGTTTGACAACATAAAGCCTACCAATAGTTGAAGCATACCAAATACATTCAAGACAATATAATGGTGAAGCCCAAAGTATTTATTTAAATGCCTTTATTATTTTATTTAGATATCTAGGTTAAATAATAAATATATACCAGATGTACTTCATAAATTCTCAAAAATTTACAGTGCCTTACTAATGCTATCAAAGGACTACTGTAAAAGTTTCATGCCATTTTATTCAACAAAACACTCTATACAAAAATGACAAGACAGAAAGGCTTACAATAGCAAAAATAGAAAACCCTAGTGAAAAGTGTCAAGCAACAGATTTCCTATTTTTCTTATCATCCTTATGGTACTAGGATTACCCCCAACAAATTTCATGAATTTTGGATTCAAAAATAATTTATAAAAATTCATACAAGGATTAACTATTTATAAAAGAAAAATCTATAACTATGGATCTACACATGCACTGATCCTCAAATTTTTACTAGAGTTCATACATGACAAGAATATCTTACCACAAGAATTTCATAATTTTTGGAGCATAGGAACTCTAGATATAAAATAAACAATTTTGCATGCATTCAAAAACACATTTCAAATCTCTCTTTAAATCTCCCAAATTTTCTACTGTAAATGTCAAGAACATATTTTTTCCTAAATACTACACTTCCTATGGAACACTACCAAATTTATTTCACAATTTTTGAAGCTACCAAACTAGAGATCTAAAAATTACAAAACACACTCAAATCTGGAATATTTGAACTAGCTTTAGAATAAAGGGTCGCTGACAGCAGGGACCCACGCGCCAGTTGGACCCATGCGTCAGTGACACGAAAATAGAGCAGCGGCGCTTGCGCAAGCTTGCGCAGCCATGGCTCATCGACGGCGAGTTCGCCGGTGGTGAGGTCTTCACCGCATGACCTATGTGACCTAGCGCACCGGTTGAGCTACTCGGTGGGACCTCTCGTCGGGGCTATGCACGGCGGCGGCGCTCATGGCGGAGTGGTGGTGCTGGACGACGGCGGCATGTCGGAGGAGGCCACGGCGAAGCAAGCTCAAGCTCGGACGAGCATACATGACCCAAGACAAACCCAACGCGCTAGCTAACGCTGGGAGAGGTGGACGGTGGCGCTCCGGCCATGGTGATGGGGATATCGGCGAAGCTCCGGCGAGCACTTGCATGTCGCGGAGGCTTACCAGGCTTGAACAGCGGGCACTGGCTGGAGCAGGGAGTCGTGGGGAAGGTGGTGAGGCAGTTGCAGTGGTGAATGGGTGGCTCAGCGCTAGCTAGAGCTAGCTATGGCGACGGCGGAGGCGGGACGAGCTCGGCTGTGGCTACGGCGAGGAAGGAGGAGGTGAAATGGGGAAATGAGGGCGCGACTGAGTGCGGGCGGACGCTAGGGAGTTGAAGGCGCGCTCTAGCCTGGCTCTGTCGTGCAGGGCAGGGTGTCGGTGATGTGCAGCCAGCCGCAATGTCCACGTGGCACACTGACTCTGTTTCGGTCGGCCACCGAATCAACCGATTCAGTCGGTTCAGTCGCGCTAGGAGCAACGTGACAGCAAGTTTTCCTGGCCATTTCACCGCTGATCCGTGGCTCCAAAGCATAAACCGTCTAAACGAAAATCATAGCCCTTTGTACCAGCTTCAACTTTGGTTAAGGGAGTATGCTCTAATTCACAACCTATAACGAGTAATGTCATCACCAAGATGGGTTTGTCAGGCTGTCAATCGAACAAAGACTTAGAAAATTTCACGTGTTGAAATGTTGATTTTGCTGATTTTTGTGATCTCAATTCAAGCATGTTAGGAGGTAAATCAGTCAATGACCCAAAAATAAAAGTTGTTCCTTATGTCACATACTACAACTTTGCTTTAGTGATCTCCTCCATGCAAGGTCTCTAACACCTAGTTCAAACTTGGTCAAACATGTCACATTTAAATGATGATACACATCAAAGCATGGCTTAATGACCTATTTACCCCTAACCATGAATATCAAAGTTGTTCATAATGATACTCTAAACATGTTTAAGCAATTTGCAAGGTCATTCAATCATTTCATGTAGTAGTCACTCATAGGGCTAGTTAGTGTAATCACATGAAGCTTAAGTGTTGGTTCATGAAATATGACCATGACAGAGTCCTATTTGCTAACCTAGGTGTTGCTATATGTTTGTGTGACTCACATCCACCAAGTACATGTGTCCACACATGATTATATGCATAGACACATGGAGACATGAAATAACGAGAAAAGTTGCATATGTTAAGAAACATGCGATAACAAGCAAACATTGCAGATGTTTCAATCCAATGTTTCAATTGTAAATGCTTGTTTATGAATGCTTGATGATCATGCTCATGTTATGCAAGTCAAGTTATGCAAGGCTAACACCCAAGGTGTTATAGCCCCTCCCCCTTATAAAAATCTCGTCCCAAGATTTGCAAGACCTACCATTCTTGGAAAAAGGCGGGATAAACTTCTCGTAAATAATCTTCTCTTCCCCACGTAGCATCTTGTTCACTATGATTGTTCCACACCACCTTATAGAACTTAATAATCTTACTCTGTGTCACTCTCTCCATCTCCTCTAATACTCTAATTGGCTTTTCTTCATAGGTCAAATCTGATTGAAGCTGCACGTTGGTGGGTGCAATAGCTTCTTCAGGTACTCGAAGACATTTCTTCAATTGAGAAACATGGAACACATCAAATATTGCACTCATCTCTGGTGGAAGTTGTAACTTATACGCAACATTTCCTTTTCGTTCCAAAATTTTGTATGGCCCTACATATCTTGGTGAAAGCTTCTTTTTCATCCCAAATCTCTTCACACCTTTCATGGGTGATACTTTCAAGTATACATAGTCACCCACTTCAAAAGTCAGTGGTCTTCTTCTTCTATCGGCATAACTCTTTTGTCTTGATTGAGCTGCCTTCATATGTTGTTGGATGATACGTACTTGCTCTTCGGCTTCATTAACAAAGTCAATACCAAAGTATCTCCTTTCACCGGGCTCAATCTAATTCAATGGAGTTCTACATTTTCTGCCATATAAGGCTTCAAATGGAGCCATCTTGATACTCGCTTGATAACTGTTGTTATAGGAGAATTCAGCTAAAGGTAACCATTTCTCCCATGAACCCTTTGAAGATATAACACAAGCTCTAAGTAAATCTTCTAGGATTTGGTTCACTCGCTCTGTCTGTCCTGAAGTTTGCGGATGGTATGCCGAACTTCTGATTAGCTTGGTCCCCAAAGCCTGGTGTAAGTGCTCCCAGAAACGAGCTATGAACTGTGGTCCTCGATCTGAGATTATAGTCCTAGGTACTCCATGCAGTCTCATGATCTGGGAAACATATATCTCAGCGTATTTTCCAACTATATATCATGTGTTCATGGGTATAAAGTGTGCTGACTTGGTGAGATGATCAACAATAACCCATATTGAATCGTGACCTTGTGGCATCATTGGAAGGCCTATGATAAAGTCCATGCTGATTTCCTCCCATTTCCATCCTGGAATAGGCAATGGCTGAAGTAGTCCGGTAGATTTCATATGGACAGCTTTTACTCTACTGCAGTTATCACACCTAGCAACATAGGCTGCGATCTCTTTCTTCATCTTAGTCCACCAAAAACAGGTTTTCAAATATTGATACATCTTACTACTACCCAGATGGATGGACAATTTGGACAAGTGAGCTTCATCTAAAATTTGATTCCTTAGCTCATGGTCTTTTGGTACCACTAGTTGGTCCTCAAACCATAATACACCTCTTTCGTCCAATCTAAAATGTTTGGTTTCTTGCTCTTGCATTTTTCTTTTGATGTGACTTATTCCTACATCTGTCTGCTGTAGCTCTATGATTTTGCTCTCAAGTGAACAACTGATCATGATATTGTGTAGTACAGCAGGATGTAACAAGTTGAATCCATCTTCCAATAATGCTCCTGTAGTGTTGCAATGAGACTTTCGACTGAGTGCATCTGCTACTACATTAGCTTTACCCGGATGGTAATGTACTTCTAAATTGTAGTCCTTAATCAATTCTAACCATCTTCATTGTCTCATGTTCAGTTCTGGCTGGGTAAAGATATACTTGAGACTTTTGTGGTCAGTATATATATGGCATACATTGCCCAACAAATAATGTCTCCATATCTTTAATGCATGAGCAACTACTGCAAGTTCTAAATCATGTGTAGGGTAGTTGACTTCATGTTTTCTCAATTGCCGAGAAGCATATGTAATAACTCTTCCTTCTTGCATAAGCACACATCCCAAACCTATTCCCGATGCATCACAAAATACATCAAAAGGCTTTTCAATGTCTGGTTGTGCTAGCACAGGTGTTGTAGTCAACAAAGTTCTAAGGGTGTGAAAAGCTGCTTCACATTCTGGTGTCCATTTGTACTTCTCATCTTTCTAAAGTAGTCTGGTCATAGGCTTAGCTATCTTTGAAAATTTTGGAATAAAACGACGATAATATCCTACTAACCCTAGAAAACTCTGAACTTCATGAACCAAAGTTGGGGCTTTCCAATCCATGACCTCTTGTACTTTTGATGGGTCTATAGAGATTCCATCTCTTGATAAAATGTGACCTAAGAAAGGTACTTTGCTCAACCAAAATTCACATTTGCTAAACTTGGCATATAGCTTATGCTCCCTCAATCTGGATAGGACAATCCTTAGATGCTCTTCATGATCTGACTCATTTTCTAAATAAATCAATATATCATCGATAAACATGACCACGAACTTGTCAAGTTCGGGCATGAATACCGAGTTCATCAGGTACATGAAGTAGGCTGGAGCATTTGTTAGTCTAAAAGACATAACCAAATACTCATATAAGCCGTACCTAGTAGAGAAAGCAATTTTAGGTATATCCTCTAGCCTGATCTTTATCTGATGGTAGCCTGATCTCAAGTCAATTTTGGAGAATATCTTTGCCTTCGCTAGCTGATCGAACAAGATGTCGATGCGGGGCAATGGATATTTGTTCTTGATGGTCACAGCATTGAGTGGTCTATAATCTATACACATTCTCAGTGACTTGTCCTTCTTTTTCACAAACAAGGCTGGACATCCCCACAAAGATGAGCTAGGTTGGATAAGACCCTTGTCCAATAGATCTTGCAATTGAACCTTAAGTTCCGCTAACTCGTTGGGTGGCATTCTATAGGGCCTTCTTGATATGGGTGCCGTACCTAGCACTAACTCAATCTTAAATTCCACCTCCCTATCAGGTGGTAAGCCTAGTAATTCTTTTGGAAATACATCCGGAAACTCACAAACCACTGGGATATCACATATTGTGGTGGTTTGGATAGCACAAGCTAAATGTTGGAGTTCAAAATTGCAGGAGAGTGGTACTAGAAAAGCATTCCCTCTTGTGGGTTCTCTCAACATAATAGTATGGGTGCTAGTGTCAATAAGAACACCATGATCCTTCATCCAATTCATGCCTAAGATTACACTTATCGATAACCCGGGCAATATTATCAAATCTGTGGTGTACTCCCTCCCTTGTATAGAGATGAGTACATTTTTACTATCTTTTTTGTAGTAACAGTACCCCCTGCTGAACTTATGTTATAACCCCCTTTGCTTACTTCAATTATTTCTTGATCATGTCTAGATGCAAATGCTTGACTCATAAATGAATGAGAAGCTCCCAAATCAAATAAAACAACAGCGGGATGCTTGTTGACGAGAAACATACTAGCCGTGACAACTTCTCCAGCGGGTACTTCCTCAACAGCGGTATAATGCACATATCTCGGACGTGCCCTTGTGTTTGCCTGCCTCTGATTGTTCTGATTTGGGCTGCCATTCTTCTTGGGGTGGGGGCATTCCTTGGACCAATGACCCAGTTGGTTGCAGTTGAAACATGGTTGATTATTCTGAGGTCCTGTGGAGCTTCCCTAACTGCCAGTTCCTTTTGGTAAGGCAATAGTGAACGCCTTACAAAATGGTTTTTGTGGCCTGTTATTCTAAGCTTTAGGTGGTGGAGGCCTAAACTTGGGTGTAGGTGGATGGAATTGTGGCCTAGCTGTGATAGGCACTTTCGACTGGGAAGATCCTGAGGCACCTGCCTCATATGCCCTCTTGCGACCCTTAGCAACAGCATGCATGTTATTGTAGTTTTCTTGGGTCAAGGCATCACTGATAAACACATTGTACGTGGTACACTTAGAATTTGCCATAGTCTTCATCAGTTTAGTACCCAGACCTTGCTTGAAACTCTCTATCTTTTTCTCCTCGGTATCCACAAAACCTAGGCATATCTGGATAGGTTGTTGAATGCGTGCATATATTCTGTGAGAGTCTTTGTTCCTTGAGTGAGCCTCATAAATTCGGCCGCTTTCATGTGCATCAGGCCCGGGGGAATATGATGTCCCCTAAAAGCTAGCTTGAACTGTTCCCAAGTCACTTGCGCGTTAGCAAGCAAAGACGACAGGAAATGCGTCCACCAGATCCCTGCAGGTCCTTGCAGCTGATGAGAAGCATACTCAGCTTTTAGATGCTCTATGACCCTCAGTAGATGAAATTTCTGCTCAATGGTATTTAGCCACTTGTCAGCCTACAGTGGTTCCTCAGCCACCTTGAAGATTGGAGGCTTCATATCTAGAAACTCCTTGAATGTACTGTGCTGATTTGGCTTGGCCCCTGGTTGATGTGGGTGGCCACGAGCGGTGTTTTGCGCGATGAGGCGCAAAGCTTCCTCCATTGTCCTTTGGCTCCCCAAGAATTAGGTAAAGAACTCCTGAGCAGACGGCGGCAGTGGGGGTGGCAAGTCATCATGGTTGCCATCCTGGCTGCCACCAGCTCTAGCATGGGTGCACGTCATCTACGAAGTTGCAACAATAAGTGATTATTGGTTGATGTCAAGAGATTGTAGATGAATTATATACTCATGCCAAACTAAAATTACTGGAGAAAATTCTCAAAATCACAATAAAAATAGAGGCATAACAATTCATTCTCACAACATGACATCCCCAATTTGACCACTTATCGCGCTCATAATGCATGCAAATTTAAATCGTGATTACCAACAAAGGACTGGAATTGCATTGATGTTCAACCAAACGTGCAATAGTCGTGCGATTAACAACATTACATGGTAGTCGGATTACTACTACCAAATTCTAGCTATAGGTCCATTACATGAATAAAGGTGATACATTGGTCCTTCCACTAAGTACTAAGCGATCTAATCCTCATCATGATCACTATCGAGGTCAGACATAGGATCATCTCCTTCCTCAGGCTCCACTTCTTCCTCTTCCTCATCCTCCTCTGGATCCATCTCTACGGCTCTAGGCGGAACATAAGGGTGGAGCTGGTTATTTAGCTGATGAACCTCTTCATGTAGGTTATCATTGTATTCTTCCGCATTGGCCAGCTGCTGCTCTAGCTCAAACTATTGAGCTCTCAGAACATCTTCCCTAGACTAGGCTGCATTCCTCTGGTGAGTTAACCGAGCCATCTCTACATTGAGCCTCTCAATCTCGGCATCATGCTCCCTCTGAAGCTGACGTCGGTCCTCGTGGGCATGACCAAGAGCACTAGACACACGTCTGAGGCTACCTTCTACTCCATCTAACACCTTCATCACTGCGAACATGGTGCTCATGGCAGAGTTATCACTGTTCTACCCTTCTGCTGCACCAATCTCCAAGGATCTTCCTCTTGCCTGGTACCATGAGTCAGTGGAGGGGTTGCCCCTTGGAAAGACTCCAACCAAAGTGGCTGCTAGCTCCTGAGGAAAACGATCCATGATATCCCTCAGGATCCCAAAGGCTGCCCTACCAGCTGCTTCTTCAGCAGTCCTACCAGTTGACTCATAACACCAACTTGTCCACTCAGAATCATCACCTCGGGGACGAACAATGGCCTCCACAGTAACCAAGAGACCTTCTCCCAACTACTCATTTGCCCAGAAGTAGCGGGGTTCCATTCCATCAGGATAGCCCACATAGCTGAGCACTCTCCACAAGAGTGTAGGCATCCCAAACTCTCCAAGAAACGTGTGACGTTGACGGGTACATGGAGCAAGCTGATGGCTGGGAGCTCTACCTCCGGTGGACTTGCGAGCGGTCTACTTTGTGTGTGCCATCTACACCATTAACATGTACCACTTGGTGAGACAATGCCATAATGGATAAGAGTTACATAACCGAGTAAGAATTTATAAGGGGAGGAACAATTTAATTATGTGAATGGTAATTATCATGATGCATGCTTGTTCCGTACGTCCTCACAAACTTAGGAAAAATTTGTTTCTAACGGTAGACACGGTGGCATACATACGTTCTCTCATAATTAGTGTAACTAGTCGAGCTACACGTTTCGTTGTCAGTGTACCTGCATAAAATTCCATTTCAGCCCTAAACCCATAATGAAATATGCAGAATGTAATTGTAAATACTTCCATATATGTATACCCATACATATACTTCTGTATCAATCTACCCGAGAATAATTTAAACCCACAATTAAATACGTACCATATACACATGAAAGCATGCATACATAGCCGTACCGAAGCTAACTCTCCCCGACCGCATGCTTACATCTTGCGGTCATGTCACTTATCATCTTACCTTGGCGTAGAGGCAATTGATCTATAC
The DNA here is from genome assembly GCF_019320115.1 of Miscanthus floridulus. NCBI lineage: Eukaryota > Viridiplantae > Streptophyta > Magnoliopsida > Poales > Poaceae > Miscanthus > Miscanthus floridulus. The sequence goes on from NC_089581.1 coordinate 82,890,373, forward strand.
ATTACCACTCAAGTGAATGGTATCCATACAATAGCACGCCGTATGGACGACGAAGTAAAAACCCCCATGTTAGTACTTAAATAGCCACCTAATAGTCCTTAATTTGGGCATAAGGAAAGTGATCATTGGCACACTTTAGATTTCAAATACCTATTATATAACTATTAGTTGCTAGTGAAGGGTTTTTGGAAACAAAAACTTTTGTTTTAAATACACATGTGACAATTAACGTTGAATCTTGCTCTGATGCCAGCTATCGCAGAACCAATCAATTTATAAGAGTACAAGTACAATGGCAGCCTGCAAGCGGTCGCACTATCATACTTGAACCCATATAAACCCAGTAGTCCGTCGAGTACCACGATGGGTCTTGATAAACGATTTACAACAACCAAGATTGTACATGATTCAACATACATGCCACATATTACATAAAGTTCACAGATACATTTCATCATCAGAGTATGAATAAAAAAAATATTACAAACCAAGTTTGATAGATAAAGCGGAAGCAATCAAGTTCGAAAATAAAGTTTCCAACATAGTTTGATACAGTGCCAAGTAGGATCACGGTCCACAAAAGCAAAGACAAGGATTAATAAAGAAGCCTGCCCAAGGCTTACTCCTCATCCACGGTGGGATAGAAGCAACTCTTGCAATAACCATGATATGTAATAGAATTGACCAAATCATAAGAACGTAAGTACAAAAACAATCACCGAAGCGATCAAATTCCTATACTTAAGCTCCCATAATCCTGGTAGTCTGGAAATCATGAAGGATTTCAACCAACTCTCGACATACAAACTAAGATCCTAGTGATTCAACACAACACATCATCCATTACAACATTTCATAATAAGCATTCGGATTACATCCATCAAAGTTTAAATAGAATATTACAAACCAAGTTTGAGTGTGCGGAAGCAACATAGTTTAGTACAAAACATCATAGTTTTCAATTACATTGCCAAGTCTGAGTCATGTCCCACAAAAGCATTATTAGGTACGAGAACTAGTAGAGACTATGCCCAATGGTCTAGTCTTCATCCCCAGCAGGGAGAAGGCAGTACTTGCAGCAACCAAAGTAGAACTGGTCATCTGCAACAGGTGGGAGATAAACCCTGAGTACGAGAAGGTACTCAGCTAGACTTACCCAACAAAACAGAAATAAAAGACACCAAGGATCATGCAAGGCTTTTCAGGTGGGCTAGCTTGACACAGTTGCATAAAAGAGCTTATGAATATAGTAACCAATTTAAACTTAGCATCAAGTTATCATCATTTACCTGTCCACTAGATTAGCACCTGTACTAGAGCACTCACTTATTAGGAGCAAACAATATTAACCATAGCAGGTATAATAAGGCTGTCATCATCATATCATCATTTCCGAACCATTAGGTTATTTAGTGTATCTACATTGGAGATAAGCCCGTCAAGTTCTCACTAACCGGGAGAGACGGCGACTCGAATTGAATTACAACTCAGCTGAGGGGGTATTCCTAACTCTCACCCTGGCATACTTAGCAAGGGTAGCTGTGGGTCACCTTTGGGACAACTCAGGAACCAAATTCATGGGTTCGATCAGCGCCAGCGCTCTCAGGGATTACCCTTCTACTAGGACAATCAGGACTTTTAAATCACCTGCCCTTGGACTCACGCCTACGGCTCCCTTCCGAGGCGTACTTTATACTTATTGACTCCCGGCCTGAGGTGAGCTACTCGGCTTCGTGGTCGGTCTTTAGACACGGCCAACTAAGAGAGAGGCATGTGTTCAACATGAACAGGAAAGGCTCCAAGAATTAGTCCTTAAGCGACACAGACGGAGTCACTGCAAACTGGCAAGCCTCCGTCCGGTCTTCATTTCAAATTAAGACTGGTTCTTTTCCATGATAGCAAATATAGCCAACCGTGCCACATGTATCTTCCTATATCTCACAGGTGACAGGAAATCACCTGACTTCTACCATGTTTAAGCAGGGCTAAGCACTACACAAGCCTAAGCTACATAGGATTTAGGATAACAATATCTGGACAAGGATTGGGTAACCAATGCAGCAAGTGTTTGCATCCAACACCTAAACTTAATGCAACAATATATGTAATAATAATACTGTAACTGCATTTCAGAAATTAGGAGGCTTAATATGCTCCGAGGCTTGCCTTTCACAAAGTTGCAAGGATGGTGATCCGGGCACTCAATGGAGACCTCGTCCGGCACTTCTCCTGAAGGCTGCTCCTCCTGAATCTCCGATGTCGGCTGCTGCTGCTCGCTCGGTTCCTCAAATTCCAGCAGGGTCACTCCTTCTGGTACACCTAATGCATGCCGATGCACAAGATAAATATCATGGATGCATAAGGAATGACATGATGCTCAATGATGAATGAATCACAGTAAGTGTTTACCAAAAACATCACTGGACACTCGTTTACCGAGTAAGACTAGCCCTATTCAATCACTTTAAAACAGGTATCTAATTTAACTTGAAGAACAAGATCAACTTACCTAACTTGCATAACCTAAGATAAAGATGCTCATCTTCAGTTAAAGGCCTAACACCTAGGATCATTACCACAAACTTAGAAATAGTAAAGGCATACATAAATCAACATTTAAAGTTTCATATGCACACAAGTAGTCCCTTAATTCAATCACAACAAGAGTTATACAAATCCAAATGACTTGCATGAGGACATTCTCGAAAGCTTATGAAATTCTCTACAAATCATTTGTAAACATCAAAGCATGATTCTTATGTTAATCAAATTGAATTCTAGTAAACCTAGAATCTGTCCAGGAATGACAGGGTTACTAAATTAATTATTTAATGATGATGCAAAAGCATAATTTGATCAAACCAAGTTTACCAACTTGTTGCACATACCAGAGGAACACTAGAAAGTATAGTGCCAACTTCTAAATAAATTATTTAATATCCTTTTTAAATTTATTTAGTTAATTAGGTGATTTAAGCAATATATAGTAAAACTATTCATAAAAATCTACAAAAATTGCAGTAGCTATCTCATGCTTCACATAGACTACCATAAAAATTTCAAAGCCATGGAGCAAGCAGAACTTGCTGTATCCAAAATAATAGGTGGCATGCCTATTTTTAGCATAATTAGGAAACCCTAATGAAAAGTGTCAAGCAATAGATTTCTCATTTTTCCTAGCATCATTCTAGCATAAGAACCTTACTCACCAAATTTTACCTATACTGGATCTATAGAAAAATTATGAAAATTCACACAAGATCCATCCATTGATAAAAAGAAATTCTATAACTCAAAAAACTATATATGCACTAGCTCTGAAATTTTAACCATATATTCTACTAAGCAATAATAGATTACCCACAAAATTTCATAATTTTTGGACCATAGAAACTCAAGATAAAATTCAAACAAATTTGCATGTATCCAAAAACACATTTCAAAGTCCTATTTAATTCATCTAGAATTTCTAAAACATGTGCTCATATAATATTTTTATTAAATACTAGACATTACTAGGAATTCAACAAAATTGGAACCATAGCATTTGGAGCTACCAATTAAGAGATACACATTTTTGAATATCTATACAAATCTATGAAATAATTAAAACAAAACAAAACAAGAAATCATTTCACTGCTGTTGGGCCGGCCCGAAGGACACGGCGGCCCGTGAAGCGCGCAAGCGGCCCAGCCACTCGGTGTGGCCCAGGCTGGCTGCCTCCTCAGCAGTGGCGACTGACAAAGGGCCCCGCGCGTCAGTGAGAGAACAGGGGAGGAGGAATGGCCGGTGGCGTAGTTCACCGCCGGTGGCTTCTCCAGCAAAGGCAACGGTGCCAACGTGTTCGCCTCACCCAAGTGGACCTAGAGGAACCATCTATTACAGCTAATGATGTAGCTAGAGGGGGTGGCGATGGCCACGGTGGCGCACGGCCATGGCAGGGCCGGCTCCGGTGAGCTGACGGCGTCGCAGCCCCAAACGGTGATCCTACGAGCTTCCTCAGTACTCCTAGGACCTAGCGCGAGGCAGAGGAGGGGATGGGAGGGTGGTGGTTGTCCACATGGAGCAACAATGCCGGTGAGGTCAGCCATGGTGGTGGTGGAAGAACAACAACGATTTGCCCTTACCGAGGCTCGATTGGACCGTCGGTGAGGTGGAGAAGGTAGAGAAGACTATGGCGAGGCTATAGGCAGACTGGGTAATGTGTTTTCATGGTGGCGAGCATGCATGATGATGGCGACGCATGGTCAGCAATGGTGGACTACTTGAGCTCGCTTGCAGCGCGTGGTGGAGGCAAAGAAATGAGAAATGGAGTGGGCGGTTGCGTCGGGCAAGCGCGCGGGGTGCTCAAGACGTGGCCAGCAGTGCCAGGATGCCCATGGCGCATGGCCTGCATGAGCAGAAGGCCAGCGACGGGTGGTGCCATGCGGCCAGCAAACTCTGAACCAGTCGGCCATGATGTTATTGAACGTTTTCTAAAAACGGCGATTCAGTGATCCTATTAAACCTGACCGAGCAACTTTGATGCGATAAAACGGCTAACTCATTGATCCATTGCAAAAATAGTGTACATGAAAATTGTAGGTCCACCATCCATCTACAATTTCTTTTCAAGGACCATCATCTAATTCACCATGGATCAGAAGTTAGATCAAGCCCAAGTTGGCTTGATCCAACTTAAAATGTGTTTATGACTTAGACAAATTTTTCAGTGTGAAATCAGTATGTAATTCTGACTTGTGGGCCATGTTTGAGCATGTTCCACACATTTTCATGAGTTGGTCATAAAACAACTTTTGTTCCTTGATAAATTAGCTACAGCTTTGTTAAAGAGTGCACAGCCATGCAAGGTTTGTAAGTTAGTCTTTTGAATCAGTCAAACAGTGACACTCCAAGGGTCAATTCTAGTCAAACCTTCATTTGAGGGCATTTTGGTCATTTTGATCTACATGAACAATGTCCCAACAAGTAACCTAAGTGTAGTTAAGGTGTAATAGACCATGATCAACCATTTTACAAAATTGTTATACCACCTCTAATGATCACATGTGATAAAGCAATTAAAACAAGCAATTCATTCATATGTTTCAATTCCATGTTTCACATGTTTCATGACCTTATGGTTATTTTATACTTGTCATATTACTACCATGTTGCCATGTTTCAAGGTATGAGAACTTCATATTACATTCACATGTTGCACTACTACCATTCTAAGCAATCAAGCATGAAACACACATAATTGAAAATGTTGCATATGCATGTTTCAGTAACAATGACATGCTGAGATAGATGATGCACATGTTTATGAAATGAAATGAAATTAGTGGAAGCCAAACACCTAGGGTGTTACAGCCTTCCCCCCTTAGAAAAATCTCATCCCAAGATTTGGAAAGCGTACCATTTAATATAGAAAGCTGGATAGTTTTCCTTTAGATAATCTTCCCGCTCCTAGGTTGCATCCCGTTCACTATGATTACTCCAAACTACCTTGTATAATTTAACTACTCGCGTACGAGTCACTCTTTCTTGAGTATCTAGAACTTGCATGGACTTTTCCTCATAAGAAAGATCAGATTTCAAGTTGACTTTCCATATTGCTATTCTTTCCTCGGGAATACAAATACACTTCTTTAGCTGGGACACATAGAATACCAGGAATATAGCTCCCATTTCACGTGGTAGATCGAGTTTATAGGCTACTCTTCCACTTTTCTCGATAATGCGGTAAGGTCCAACATATCGAGGCTCAAGCTTCCTTTTAATTCCAAAACGCTTGACTCCTTTCATAGGGGATACCTTCAGATAAACATGATCACCTACTTCAAACTCAATAGGTTTTCTTCTCTTGTCAGCATAGCTCTTTTGCCTAGCCTATGCGGCAGTCATATTCTTCTATATAGTTCAAACTTGCTCTTCGGCTTCTTTTACAAAGTCAATACCATAGAATCTTCTTTCCCTGGGTTCCACCCAGTTCAAAGGAGTTCTACACTTGCGGCCATAAAGAGCTTCAAAAGGAGCCATTTTGATACTCTCTTGATAACTGTTGTTATAAGAGAATTCAGCGAGAGGTAACCAGTCCTCCCAAGAGCCCGCAAGAGATAAGACAAGCCCTAAGCATGTCTTCAAGAATTTGATTAACACGCTCAGTCTGTCCTAATGTTTGTGGATGATAGGTAGAACTGCGGATTAAATGAGTGCCAAGATTCTGATGTAAGCACTCCCAAAAGCGAGCCGTGAATTGCGGTCCTCTATCAGAAACAATGGATTTGGGTACACCATGGAGACGTACCACTTGTTGAAAGTAAATCTCAGCATAATTGTGAGGGTGATAGGTAGACTTGACCGGAATAAAGTGAGCGGATTTAGTTAGATGATCTACGATAACCCAGATGGAATCACAACCCTTTTTAGTAGTGGGTAATCCAACAATGAAATCCATGCTAATTTCTTCCCACTTCCAGCCAGGAATAGAGAGTGGCTGCAATAATCTGGGCCTTATGTGAATAGCCTTGACTATGCAACAGTTATCACACTTTGCCACGTAAGCTGCGATTTCTTTCTTCATCTTGGTCCACCAATAATACAGCTTGAGATCTTCATACATTTTACTGCTACCAGGATGGATGGACAATTTAGAAGAATGGGCTTCAGCCAGAATTTGATTTCTAAGTTCTTTGTCTTTGGGTACCACAAGCCTATCATTAAACCAGAGAATCCCCTTGTCATCGACCCTAAAGTGCTTGGTCTCTTTCTCTTTCATCTTCCGCTTGATGTGAAACACGCCCACATCAGTCTTCTAGAGTTCAATAATTTGACTTCTAAGAGAGCAATCCACAGTGATATTGTGGAGTACTACAGGATGAAGGAGATGTGCCAGATGAAAGTCTTCACTAACTAAGGAATTACAATGGGCCTTTCTGCTTAAGGCATCAGCAACCACATTTGCCTTACCTGGATGGTAGTGCACTTGAAGGTTGTAGTCTTTGATTAATTCTAACCATCGGCATTGACGCATGTTCAACTCGGGTTGAGTAAAGATGTACTTGAGGCTTTTATGGTCAGTATAGATGTTGCACACATTACCCAGCAAGTAATGTCTCCAAATCTTTAGGGCATGAACAACCGTGGCTAGCTCTAAGTCATGGGTAGGATAATTGACTTCATGCTTTCAAAGCTGGCATGAAGCATAAGCAATTACTCGGCCCTCCTGCATAAGAACACACCCCAAACTAGTGCCACATGCGTCACAGTAGACATCAAAAGGCTTCTCGATGTCAGGTTGTGCCAATACAGGAGCAGAGGTTAGTAAGGTCCACAAAGTGTGGAAAGCCTCTTCACACTTCGGAGTCCACACAAACTTCTCATCCTTTTGCAGTAGTCGAGTCATGGGCTTGGTGATTTTTGAGAAATCCGGGATAAAGCGACGATAATAGTCAGCCAAACCCAGGAAACTTCAGACTTCCATGACCGTACTAGGTGCCTTCCACTCTAGGACTTCTTGCACCTTAGTAGGGTCAACCGAAATTCCATCACCAGATAACACATGACCTAGAAAAGGTATCTTGTTTAACCAAAATTCGCACTTGCTAAACTTAGCATAAAGCTGGTTGTCATGCAACCGAGTTAAAACAATTCTCAGATGTTCAGCATGCTCTTCTTCATTCTGAGAATATACCAGGATATCATCAATAAACACAACAACAAACTTGTCCAATTCTGGCATGAATACTGAATTCATCAGGTACATAAAGTGTGCCAGAGTGTTTGTCAACCCAAAGGACACGATGAGGTATTTGAACAAGCCATAACGAGTAGAGAAAGCTGTCTTTGGGATATCTTCAGGACAAATTTTGATCTGATGGTAGCCAGACCTCAAATCGATCTTGGAGAATACCTTAGCTTTGGAGAGCTGATCAAACAGAATATCGATGCGAGGAAGAGGGTATTTGTTCTTGATAGTCACAGCATTAAGGGGGCGATAATCCACGCACATGCACAAAGATTTGTCCTTCTTCTTCACAAAGATGGCCGGACAAACCTAAGGAGAAGAACTAGGCCGAATCAAACCTTTCTTTAGTAGCTCATTCAACTGACTCTTCAACTCAGCCAACTCATTGGGTGGCATTCTATAGGGCCTTTGAGAAATAGGAGCCGTACCCAGAATGAGTTCTATCTTGAATTCTACATCACGGTCCGGAGGTAATCCAGGCAAGTCATCAGGGAAGACATCTGGAAACTCACAGACAACTAGTAGATCCTCAATGGCTTTGGCTAGGGTAGCATTGGCCACATTGTGGATAGAGATATCATGAGGCAACTGCACTAGAAAACCCTTCTTATCCACAGGATCCCTCAACATTACCACACGGGTTGAGGTATCGATCAACACTCCATTCCCGCTCATCCACTTCATTCCTAGGATTATATCAATTCCTACCCCTAGTAGAACTACAAGATCTGTAAGGAACTCTCAATCCCCAATCTCAATCTTTACATCTTTAACTACTTGGTTAGTCAGGATATTATTTCCAGCAGCACTAATACAATAACCACCCTTGACAATTGTAATCACATTCATCTTATGCATAGACGCAAAAGTAGAACTTATAAAGGAGTGTGAAGCACCCGAATCAAAGAGCACAACTGCAGGGTGATCATTAACAAGAAACTTACCAGCGGTGACCACTTCACCAGCAGGAATTTCCTCCACAGCCGTGTAGTGAACATGCCCCTAACGGACATTTCCTTGAGCATTCTTGGGAGGATAGGGACACTTATTAGCCCAATGACCAGGCTGGTTACAGTTCCAACATGGCCTGTTTGCTAGTGGTGCATTGGAGCTGCCCTGCCTAGAGGTATTCTTTGGCAAGGAAATTGTGTACCCCTTGCGGAAACCAGTTTTAGCTTGATTCTTTTTCTGAGGTGGGTGGTACTGGACATTAGCATTGGGTGGACGGTACTGGGTCTTGGATACCATTGGAGCCTTAGACTGAGAAGCACCAGCCTCAAAGTTTCTTTTACGATTCTTGGAAGCAGCATATATCTTGTCATTGTTCTCCTAGGTTAGGGTGTCACTGATAAACTCATTGAAGGTGACACACTTGCAGTTACCCATAGACTTCATTAGTTTTGGGGAAAGTCCCCTCTTGAAGCTAGCTATTCTCTTGGCATTAGTATCGACAAACTCGGGAGCATACCTCACCAGGTTGTTGAATGCCTGGAGGTATTCATTAAGACTCTTGTTGCCTTGGGTTAGCTTCATAAACTCGGTATGCTAATGGCCATGAGACCAGGAGGGATAAAGTGTCCCCTGAAAGTGGCCTAGAACTGGTCCCAAACTATCTCAATGTTTGCAGGGAAAGTGGTCCTGTGATGGGTCCACCAGATGCCTATAGGGCCCTAGAGCTGGTGTCTTGCATACGAAGCCTTCATTCCTTCAGTCAAATGGAGCAATCCAAACCTTTGCTCTATCGTGCTTAACCATTCATCAGCTTGTAATGGTTCTTCTACCTCATGAAAGATAGGAGGCTTTGTGTCCATGAAGTCCTTAAAGGTGCTGTACTGGTTCAGCTCGGGTCCCTGGCAGACATGCCGATCCTCACAGTTAGCCATCTGGCGCATAGCCTCAGCTAGCATGCGCTGACTTTCAACCACTATCTGTATTAGCTTAGCTGGTGTGGGCGATGGAGGAGGTGGTTGTTCCTCATCTCCCATGCTACGACCATGACGAAGGTTATAAGCCATCTACAAAAGGTATAGCCAATGAGCACTAACGATGTGGAAACTTTTGTAGATGAATTGTATAATTATGCCAAACTGATTCCATCAGAGAGAATGCATTTATATAATCAACAGAGGCACAATCATTCATCACAATCACACAACTCATCAAGCGCATCAATTGACACATAAATGCAATTAACTTAACCAACAACGAGATCCATAGACCGCAAAGATGAAATTCATCAAAAGCTCACATACGTGGAGCATAATACGTTTGATAGGTTACATCCTAGCCATAGTAGTTCCAAACTTACATCAAGGGTAACATAGGGTTCGATATTACATCCCAATGATTAACTTGATACAAAGCTACTCATTCATGCATAAGGATCAACAAAAGACTATCTCTAGCGCATTAGCTAAGTAGTAAGCTAAACTATGCATCGTCCTCGGAGTCAGTGTCGAAGATCTCTCCTCCATCTTCATCACTAGCAGGCTCTAACTCCTCATCTTCCTCCTCATCAGGTGGAATGTCCTCAGGTCCATTGACCTCCATGTCATCATCACCTTTAGCCATGATGACACCAAAGCCCATCTCATCCTCATCATTAGGTGGCAGGAGAGGGTGAAGTTGATTGTGTAACAGGTGAACCTCCTCATGGAGATGGTCATTGTACTCTTCGGCAACTGCCACTTGCTGCTCTAACTCCACCTGTCACGCTCTCAACACATTCTCTTCGTGCCAGGCTTCATTCCATTGGTTCATCATGTGAATCAACATGCGTTCACAGTTGTAGTGAGCAACTATTAACCTCTAAACCTCAAGGGTCTCTTGGTCCCATTCCTATGTTACTTGCTCCAAATGGTGCTGAGCCGCATTCCTCTCAGCAGTCACCCGGGCCAGCTCTGTCCTCAGCCTTTCCACCTCAGTAGGCTTAGGATGGGGCTCATGAGGAGCTAAACGGTGACGAGGCGCCCTGCCTCCAGTGGACTTGCGAGCAGTGAGTTTCGTGCATGCCATCTGTAGCAAAAAGTTGCAACGTAAGGGGAGAATCATTTAAGGGATACGAAATTTAATTAGTCGGGACAATCATATTTTAAGGGAGGGAATAATGCAAGAAATGCCATGTATGCTTGAACATAATTCATGCATGATCCGTACGTCCTCACAAACCTAGAAAAATTTAAGGGCTAGCAAAATATACGGTGGCATACTTACGTTCTCTTGTATATGGTAGCTAGTCGATCTACAACGATACGTTATTAGTGTACCTATAGAAAATTTCATTTTAGCCCAATAATTTCCCAAAAAGCATAGAAAACAAGCAGTAAACTAAATACTTTCATACATGCATCCCCCGATGCATATACTCTAGTATCACAGCTACCCGTCAGAGATACCCACATTTAAGTACTCTCATAGATACATGATCGAACATGTAAGTATGTGAGCAACCACAACTACTCTCCCCTAGACCGATGGTTGGACGGTCATGCTCTCACAACTCTCCACTTACTAGAGCATAGAGGTATTTGGATCCATACATTACCACCCAAGCGAATGGCATCCATACAATAGCACGCCGTATGGATGATGAAATAGAAACAAGCAGGAACCCCCAAGTTAGTACTTTAATAAGCCACCTAAGAGTCCTTATTTGGGCATAAGGGATATGACCACCGACAATACTTAGTATTAAATTTAGGATTTTCACAAATACTTTTGTTTTAAATACACAAATGACATGTTTAGTGTCAAATCTTGCTCTGATGCCAGCTGTAACAGAACCGACCAAATCATAAGAACGTAAGTACAAAGACAATCACCGAAGCGATCAAATTCCTATACTTAAGCTCCCATAATCCCGATAGTCTAGAAATCATGAAGGATTTCAACCAACTCTCGACATACAAACCAAGATCATAGTGATTCAACACAACACATCATCCGTTACAACATTTCATAATAAGCATTCCGATTACATCCATCAGAGTTTAAATAGAATATTACAAACCAAGTTTGAGTGTGCGGAAGCAACATAGTTTAGTACAAAACATCATAGTTTTCAATTACATTACCAAGTCTGAGTCATGTCCCACAAAAGCATTATCAGGTATGAGAACTAGTAGAGACCGTGCCCAACAGTCTAGTCTTCATCCCAAGCAGGGAGAAGGTAGTACTTGCAGCAACCAAAGTAGAACTAGTCATCTACAACAGGTGGGAGATAAACCCTGAGTACAAGAAGGTACTCAGCTAGACTTACCCAACAAAATAAAAATAAAAGACACCAAGGATCATCCAAGGCTTTTCAGGTGGGCTAGCTTGACATAGTTGCATAAAAGAGCTTATGAATATAGTAACCAATTTAAACTTAGCATCAAGTTATCATCATTTACCTATCCACTAGATTAGCACATGTACTAGAGCACTCACTTATTAGGAGCAAACAATATTAACCATAGCAGGTATAATAAGGCTGTCATCATCATATCATCATTTCCGAACCATTAGGTTATTTAGTGTATCTACATTGGAGATAAGCCCGTCAAATTCTCACTAACTAGGAGAGACGGCGACTTAAATCGAATTACAACTCAGCTGAGGGGGTATTCCTAACTCTCACCCTGGCATACTTAGCAAGGGTAGCCATGGGTCACCTTTGGGACAACTCAGGAACCAAATTTGCGGGTTCGATCAGCGCCAGCGCTCTCAGGGATTACCCTTCTGCCAGGACGATCAGGACTTTTAAATCACCTGCCATTGGACTCACGCCTATGTCTCCCTTCCAAGGCTGTAACACCTCGAGTGTTAGCCTTGCATAACTTGACTGGCATAACATGAGCATGATCATCACACATTCATAAACAAGCATTTACAATTGAAACATTTGATTGAAACATTTGCAACATTTACTTGTTATCACATGTTTCATTATCATATGCAATCTTTCTCGTTATTTCATGTCTCCATGTGTATCTGCACATGATCATGAATGAAAACATGTGCTTGGTAGAAGTGAGTCACAAAAACATGTAACCACACTTGGGTTAGCAATTAGAACATTGTTCATGAAAGTTATTTTTCTAAATCAAGCCTTTAAGGCATGTTTCATGTGATTGCACTAACTAACTCTATGAGTGACTACTACATAAAATGATTGAATGACCTTGCAAAGTGCTTAAACATGCTTAGGATATCCTTATGAACAACTTTGGTACTTAGGGCTAGGGCTAATTTGGTCATTTAGTCATGGTTTGAGTAAGTATCATCACTTCAAAGTGACATGTTTGACTAAAGTGGAACTAGGTGCTAGGGACCTTGCATGGAGGAGTTCACTCAAGCAAGGTTGTAGTGTTTGACATAAGGAACAACTTTTATTTTTGGGTCATGGACTGATTCAGCTCCTAACATGTTTGAAATTGGATCACAAAAATCAGTAAAACACTCATTGCAACACTTAACAAATTTTTCTAAGTCAAGTTCACTGACAGCGTGACAAACCAATCTTTGTGATGATACAACTCGAGTTTAGTCGAGAGTTGGCACATGATCCCTTAACAAAAGTTGTAGCTGGTACATAGGGCTATGGTTTTTGTTCAGATCGTTTGCACTTTGGAGCTTCAGTTTAACAGTTAATTCACCGTCAAAACACGTCGTCAGGCTCGGCTTTGTTTCTCTGAATCGACTGAACGAAGCCGTTCAGTGGCCAACACCGACAGGCTTCGCACACCGCGTGGTGCGGGAAACGGCTATGCGTCGCTGCCGGTCTGTCCGCGTAGGCCACGATGCGCCTAGGCGCACCTTCAACTCCCCCGCACCCGCCCGCACTCAGCCACGCCTCCGTTTTCACATTTCCGCCTCCTCCTTCGCCTGTGCGAGCACCGCCACAGCATCCGCCGAGCTCCTGTAGCTCCGCCGTCGCCATAGCCACGTAAACTCACACTGAGCCGCCTTTTTGTCACCACCACAGCACCACCAGCTCCCCAGCAACCTACCGCGTCCAACAGTGCTCGCTGTTTAAGCTCGATAAGCCCCAGCGCCATGCAACGCCTCACCGGAGCTCCTCCGCCACCCTCCGTCGCCGTGGCCAGGCCCAACCCGACCACCGCAGGCCACGATAGCACGATCAATAGCTTCCTTATAGTCCACTGATGCTTGTCCACGCATTAATTTGAGTCACCATGGCTTCCACTGGCGTACCGCCGTGGTCCAGCCCCACCGCTCTGCCATTGCCGCTGCCGTCATCTCTAGAGTCGGCAATAGGTCTGGCCATCTGGTTCAGTAGATCCGCTAGGTCACGTAGATCGCGTAGTGAAGATGTTACCACCGGCGAACTCGCCGCCATTGAGTTCTAGCCGCGACTCCATGTTTCAAATCCAGTTCAGTTTGAATGCAGATTCACATGTGTTTTGTTATTTTTGTATCTTCAGTTTGCTAGCTCCAAAATTTGTGAAATAAATTTTGTAGTGTTCATTAGGAAGTGTAGTATTTAGGAAAAATATGTTCTTGACTTGTACAGTAGAAATTTTTGGAGAATTAAATAGGGATTTGAAATGTGCTTTTGAATGCATTCAAATTTGTTTATTTTATAGCTAGAGTTCCTGTGCTCCAAAAATTATGAAATTTTTGTGGTAAGCTAGTCTTAGCATATATGAGCTCTGGTAAAAATTTGAGGACCAGTGCATTGGTAGATTTATAGTTATAGATTTTTCTTTTATGGATAGTCAATCCTTGCATGAATTTTCATAAATTAATTATGAGTCCAAAATTCATGAAATTTGTTGGAGGTAATCCTAGTACCATATGGATGTTAAGAAAAATAGGAAATCTGTTGCTTGACACTTTTCAATAGGATTTTCCATTTATGCTATTTCAAGCCTTGGTTCCTTGTCATTTTTGTATAGGATGTTCTACTTGATAAAATGACATGAAATTTTTATAGTAGTCCTTTGATAGAATTAGTAGGGCACTGTAAATTTTTAAGAATTTATTAAGTATATCTGATATATGTTTATTATTTAACCTAGATATCTAAATAAAATAATAAAGGTAATTAAATAAATAGTTTGGGCTTCACCATTATATTACCTTAAATGTATTTGGTATGCTTAAACTGTTGGTAGATTCTATGTTGTCAAATTTTGAATGATTACATGAAGTAGAAGTATTATTACTTTATATTGCATATTAAATAGTTTCCGGACTGATTCTAGAGTGTGATGAGTTGCATGTTGAAACTGATGTGTACTGTAAAAATGGTTAATAACAAAGTTGTAGAGAATTTGGTAAGCTTTCCAGAAAGTCTAGGATCACTGGTTTTGGATTAGTAGAACTCCAGTTATGAGTGAAACAAGTAGCTACTGTTTGTGGCATAGTCGATGCATTGTAGAAGTGGTTAAGTAATAATCGAGAAGAGATATGCACCTACTCAATCAACATGATGCACTTTTTAACATATATGCATTCATAATACTTATGCCATACTCATGCATCTAGGATCGAAGGAAGAGATCACATTGCTGGAATTCGAAGAAGCAGAGGAAGGGAATCAGCAGGAGGATCCGCAAGCCGCAGCTCCTGAAGGCGTGGAGCAGAACCCTGAAGAGCTTCCGGAGTGCCCTAAACACCGCCCTACTTCCTTTCTGCGAGGCAAGCCCCAGAGCATTATAAGTCTCCTAGTAATTTACAAATGTTTACCTACGTATTTATGATTGATGCATTAGGTTATAAGAGTTGAATGAAACCACTTGATGCATGTACATTCCTTGTCCAGATATTACACCTATAACCGGTATAGGTCTAGGATTGAATATATGCTTAGCCATGCTTAGACCGGTAGAAGTCGAGTGATGTCCTATCACCTGCGAGATGTAGGTTGATACAGGAGCACAGGGGGCTATATTTGCTATTGTGAAACAAGAACCATGGGTAAAAGTAAATCGAGACCGGACGGGAAGTCGATAGAGAAGCGACAAGATATGGAGGTCTTGGGTGTGGATTTATCCCCGTCTGTGTCGATTAAGGACCGTACCGTTGTTGGTGCTTCTGACAAGATTGAACGCATGCCTCTCACTTAGCTGGCCGGATAACTCGTTCCGACCGCGAAGCCTAGTAATTCAACTCAGGCCAGGAATCATTCTGTTGTGCGCTCCTTCCGGGGAACGATCAGACTGAGCCCAAGGGTAGGCTAGGCCTGAGCATCCTGGCATCTGGTGTTCCAGATTATGCGGCGCAGTACGGACCCACGAAATGTGTACTGGAGTTGTACCAAAGGTGACCTAAGGCTATCGTGGCTGGTAGACCTGGGTTTGTGTTAGGAATAAATTCCTAGCTGGTTGAAATCGATTCGAATCACCGTCTCTCCCGGATAGTGAGAAACTTGGCTAGTCCCAACATTATAGCAATTGTGTTATGAAACATTATGGTTTGGATAAAAAGGGAATTACAATACCTGCTATGGTTACTATTGTATGCTTCTAAATGATATACCACATGTTTGGCATAGGATAGTTGCTAACCTAGAAATGGATAGTTATAATTAACTTGGTAAAGAATTTGTAACTGTACCATGATTTAATTGCTTTTACGCAAAAATGTTGTCAAGTTACATCCACTTATACAGCCTTACATAATCCTTGGAGTCATTTTATTTCTGGTTCATGACGGGTAAGTCTAGCTGAGTACCTTCTCGTACTTAGGGTTTTATTTCCCATTGTTGCAGATGGCACTGTGTATCATGGGTATTGCAAGAGTTACTTCTATCCCGCTGTGGATGAGGAGCAAGCCTTGGGCAGGCTTCTTTATTAATTCCTATCTTTGCTTTTGTGGACCATGATCTGGTTTGGCACTGTATCAAACTATGTTGGAAACTTTATCTTCGAACTTATTTGCTTCCGCTTTATTTATCAAACTTGGTTTGTAATAACTTTTATTCGTACTCTGATGACGAAATGTATCTACGAACTTTATGTAATATGTGGCACGTATGTTGAATCCTGTATGATCTTGGTTGTTGTAAATCATTTATCGAGACCCGTCGTGGTACTCGACGGACTACCGGGTTTATATGGGTTCAAGTATGACAGTGCGACCGCTTGCGGGCTGCCATTATACTTGTATTCTTATAAATTGGTCGGTTCTGTGACAGCTGGTATCAGAGCAAGATTCAACGTTAATTGTCATAAGTGTATTTAAAAACAAAAGATTTTGTTTTCCAAAAACCCTTCTCTAGCAACTAATAGTTATATAATAGGTATTTGAAATCTAAAGTGTGCTAATGATCACTTTCCTTATGCCCAAATTAAGGACTATTAGGTGGCTATTTAAGTACTAACATGGGGGTTTTTACTTCGTCGTCCATGCGGCGTGCTATAGTATGGATGCCATTCACTTGAGTGGTAATGTATGGATCAAATGCCTCTACGCCAAGGTAAGATGAGTGTATGACCGCAAGATGTGAGCGTGCGGTCGGGAAGAGTTAGCTGTGGTATGGCTATGTATGGATGCTTGCATGTGTATATGGTGCGTATTTAATTATGGGTTTAAATTATTGTCGGGTAGATTGATACGGAAGTATATGTATGGGTATACATATATGGAAGTATTTACAATTACATTCTGCATATTCATTATGGGTTTAGGGCTGAAATGAAATTTTATGCAGGTACACTAACAATGAAACATGTAGCTCGACTAGTTACGCTAATTATGAGAGAACGTATGTATGCCACCGTGTCTACCGTTAGAACCAATTTTTTTTCCTAAGTTTGTGAGGAAGTACGGCACGAGCATGCATCATGTTAAATTTCCATTCACATAATTACATTGTTCCTCCCCTTATAAAATTCTTACTCGGTTATGTAACTCTTATCCATTATGGCATTGTCTCACCAAGGAGTACATGTTAATGGTGCAGATGGCACGCACCAAGCAAACTGCTCGCAAGTCCACTGGAGGCAGAGCTCCTAGCCGTCAGCTTGCTCCACGTACCCGTCAACGTCACATGTTCCTTGGAGAGTTTGGGATGCCTACACTCTTGTGGAGAGTGCTCAGCTATGTAGGCTATCCTGATGGAATGGAACCCCGCTACTTCTGGGCGAATGAGCAGTTGGGAGAAGGTCTCTTAGTTACTGTGGAGGCCATTGTTCGTCCCCGAGGTGACGATTCTGCATGGACAGGCTGGTGTTATGAGTCAACTGGCAGGACTGCTGAAGAAGCAACTGGCAGAGCAGCCTTTGGGATCCTGAGGGATATCATGGATCGTTTTCCTCAGGAGCTGGCAGCCGCTTTGGTTGGAGTTTTTCCGAGGGGCAACCCCTCCACTGACTCATGGCAGCAGGCAAGAGGAAGATCCTTGGAGATTGGTGCAGCAGAAGGGCAGAATAGCGATAACCCTTCCATGAGCGCCATGTTCGCAATGATGAGTGTTAGATGGAGTTGAAGGTAGCCTCCGACGTGTGTCTGGTGCTCTTGGTCATGCCCACGAGGATCGACGTCAGCTTTAGAGGGAGCATGACGCCGAGATTGAGAGGCTCACTAAAGAGATGACTCGGTTAACTCACCAGCAAAATGCAGCTTGGTCCAGGGAAGATGTCCTGAGAGCTCGACAGTTTGAGCTAGGACAGCAGCTAGCCAATGTGGAAGAATACAACGATAATCTGCATGAAGAGGTTCATCTACTGAACAATCAGCTCCACCCTTATGTCCCACCTGGAGCCGCAGAAATGGATCTAGAAGGGTATGAGGAAGAAGAAGAAGTGGAGCCTGAAGAAGAAGTAAAACCTGAGGAAGGAGATGATTCTGCGTCTGACCTCGATAGTGATCATGATGAGGATTAGATTGCTTAGCACTTAGTGGAAAGACTAATGTATCACCTTTATTCATGTAATGGACCTGTAGTTCAAAGTTGGCATTAGTAACCAGACTATCATGTAAGGTTAATCGCATGTTTGGATGAACATCAATGCAATTCCAGTTCTTTGTCGGTAATTATGATTTAAATTTGCATGCGTTATGAGCACGATAAGTGGTCAAATTGGTGATGCCATGTTGTGAGAATGAATTGTTATGCCTCTGTTTTTATTGTGCTTTTGAGAATTTTCTCCAGTAATTTCAGTTTGGCATGAGTACCTAATTCATCTGCAATCTCTTGACATCAACCAATAATCGCTTATTGTTGCAAATTCGTAGATGACGCGCACCCGTGCTGGAGCTAGGGGCAGCTAGGATGGCAACCATGATGACTTGCCACCCCCACCGCCACCGTCTGCTCAGGAATTCTTTACCCAGTTCCTGGGAAGCCAAAGGACAATGGAGGAAGCTTTGCGCCTCATCGCGCAAAACACTGCTCGTGGCCACCCACATCAACCAGGCGCCGAGCCAAATCAGCATAGTACATTTAAGGAGTTTCTGGACACGAAGCCCTTGATCTTCAAGGTGGTTGAGGAACCACTGTAGGCCGATGAGTGGCTGAATACCATTGAGCAGAAATTCCGTCTACTGAGGGTCACGGAGCATCTGAAAGTAGAGTATGCTTCTCATCAATTGCAAGGACCAGTAGGGATCTGGTGGACACACTTCCTGTTGTCCCTGCCTACTAATGCACGAGTGACCTAGGAACAGTTTAAGCTGGCTTTTAGGGGACACCATATTCCCTCGGGCCTAATGCGCATGAAAGCAGCTGAATTTATGAGGCTCACTCAAGGAATAAAGTCACTCACAGAATATATGCACGCATTCAACAACTTGTCAAGATATGCTCCCAGTTTTGTGGATACCAAGGAGAAAAAGATAGAGAGTTTCAAGCGAGGTTTGGGTACTAAACTGATGAAGACTATGGCAAATTCTCGATGTGCTACATACAATGAGTTTATTAGTGATGCCTTGACCCAAGAAAACCACAACAACATGCATGCAGTTGCTAAAGGTCGCAAGAGGGCATATGAGGCCGGTGCATCCGAATCCTTCCAATCAAAAGCGCCTATCACATCTAGGCCACAATTCCATCCACCTGCACCCAAGTTTAGGCCTCCACCACTTAAAGCTCAGAATAACAGGGCACAGAAACCATTCCGTAAGGCATTCACTATTGCCTTACCAAAAGGAAATGGCAATCAGGACAGCTCCACTGGATTCAGAAGTAATCAACCATGTTTCAACTGCAACCAACTGGGTCATTGGTCCAAGGAATGCCCCCACCCCAAGAGGAATAGCAACTAGAATCAAAACAATCAGAGGTAGGTGAATGCCAAGGCACGTCAGGGACAAGTGCATTATACCGCTGTGGAGGAAGTGCCCGCCGAAGAAGTTGTCATGGCTGGTATGTTTCTTGTCAACAAGCATCCCGCTGTTGTTTTATTTGATTTGGGAGCTTCTCATTCATTTATGAGTCAAGCATTTGCATCTAGACATGATCAAGAAATAATTGAAGTAAGCAAAGGGGGTTTTAACATAAGTTCAGCTGGGAGAACTGTTACTACCAAAAAGATAGTCAAAAATGTACTCATCTTGATACAAGGGAGGGAGTACACAATAGATTTGATAATATTGCCGGGGTTGTCGATAAGTGTAATCTTAGGCATGAATTGGATGAAGTATCATGGTGCTCTTATTGACACTAGCACCCATACTATCATGTTGAGAGAACCCATAGGACGGAATGCTTTTCTAGTACCACTCTCCCATGATTTTGAACCCCAACATTTAGCCTATGCTATCCAAACCACCACAGTATGTGATATCCCCATGGTTTGTGAGTTTCCAAATGTATTCCCAAAAGAATTACCAGGTCTACCACCAGATAGGGACGTGGAATTTAAGATTGAATTAGTGCCAGGTACCGCACCCATATCTAGAAGGCCATATAGAATGCCACCCAATGAGTTAGCGGAACTTAAGGTTCAATTGCAAGATCTATTGGACAAGGGTCTTATCCAACCTAGCTCATCTCCGTGGGGATGTCCAGCCTTGTTTGTGAAAAAGAAGGATAAGTCGCTGAGAATGTGTGTAGATTACAGACCACTCAATGCGGTGACCATCAAGAACAAATATCCGTTGCCCCGCATAGACATCTTGTTCGATCAACTAGCGAAGGCAAAGGTATTCTCCAAAATTGACTTGAGATCAGGCTACCATCAGATAAAGATCAGACCGGAGGATATACCTAAAACTGCTTTCTCTACTAGGTATGGCTTATACGAGTATTTGGTTATGTCTTTCGGACTAACAAATGCTCCAGCCTATTTCATGTACCTGATGAACTCGGTATTCATGCCCGAACTTGATAAGTTCGTGGTCATGTTTATCGATGACATATTGATTTATTCAGAAAATGAGTCAGATCATGAAGAGCATCTAAGGATTGTCCTATCCAGACTGAGGGAGCATAAGCTATATGCCAAGTTTAGCAAATGTGAATTTTGGATGAGCAAAGTACCTTTCTTAGGTCACATTTTATCAAGAGATGGAATCTCAGTAGACCCATCAAAAGTACAAGAGGTCATGGATTGGAAAGCCCCAACTTCGGTTCATGAAGTTTGGAGTTTTCTAGGGTTAGCAGGGTACTATCATCGGTTTATTCCAGATTTCTCAAAGATAGCTAAGCCTATGACCAGACTACTTCAGAAAGATGAGAAGTACAAATGGACACCAGAATGTGAAACAACTTTTCACACCCTCCGAACTTTGTTGACTACCGCACCTGTGCTAGCACAACCAGACATCGAAAAGCCTTTTGATGTATTTTGTGATGCATCTGGAATAGGTTTAGGATGTGTGCTTATGCAAGAAGGGAGAGTAATTGCATATGCTTCTCGGCAATTACGGAAACATGAAATCAACTACCCTACACATGATCTGGAACTTGCAGCCATTGTTCATGCATTAAAGATATGGAGACATTACTTGTTGGGCAATGTATGTCATATCTATACTGACCACAAAAGTCTCAAGTATATCTTTACCCAGCTAGAACTGAACATGAGACAATGAAGATGGTTAGAATTGATTAAGGACTATAATTTAGAAGTGCATTACCATCCAGGTAAAGCAAATGTAGTAGCCAATGCACTTAGTCAGAAGTCCCATTGCAACACTATGGAAGCATTGTTGGAAGATGGATTCAACTTGTTACATCCTATTGTGCTACACAATATCATGATCAGTTGTTCACTTGAGGGCAAAATCATAGAGCTATAGCAGACAGATGTAGGAATAAGTCACATCAAGAGAAAAATGCAAGAGCAGGAAACCAAACATTTTAGATTGGACGAAAGAGGTGTATTATGGTTTGAGGACCGACTAGTGGTACCAAAAGACCGTGAGCTAAGGAATCAAATTTTAGAAGAAGCTCACTCATCCAAATTGTCTATCCATCTGGGTAGTAGTAAAATGTATCAAGATTTAAGAACCCATTTTTGGTGGACTAAGATGAAGAAAGAGATCGTAGCCTATGTTGCTAGGTGTGATAACTGTAGTAGAGTGAAAGCCGTCCATATGAAAACCGCTGGATTACTTCAGCCATTGCCTATTCTAGGATGGAAATGGGAGGAAATCAGCATGGACTTTATCACAGGTCTTCCAATGACGCCGAAAGGTCACAATTCAATCTAGGTCATTATTGATCGCCTCACCAAGTCAGCACACTTTATACCCGTGAACACATGGTATATAGTTGGGAAATACACTGAGATGTATGTTTCCCAGATCGTGAGACTGCATGGAGTACCCAGGACTATAATCTCAGATCGAGGACCATAGTTCATAGCTCGTTTCTGGGAGCACTTACACCAGGCTTTGGGAACCAAGCTAATCCGAAGTTCAACTTATCACCCGCAAACTTTAGGACAGACAGAGCGAGTGAACCAAATCCTAGAAGATTTACTTAGAGCTTGTGTTATATCTTCAAAAGGTTCATGGGAGAAATGGTTCCCTTTAGCTGAATTCTCCTATAACAACAGTTATCAAGCGAGTATCAAAATGGCTCCATTTGAAGCCTTGTATGGCAGAAAGTGCAGAACTCCATTGAATTGGATTGAGCCCGGTGAAAGGAGATACTTTGGTATTGATTTTGTCAATGAAGCCAAAGAGCAAGTACGTATCATCCAACAACACATGAAGGTAGCTCAATCAAGATAGAAGAGTTATGTCGACAGAAGAAGAAGACCACTAACTTTTGAAGTGGGTGACTATGTATACTTGAGAGTACCACCCATGAAAGGTGTGAAAAGATTTGGGATGAAAAAGAAGCTTTCGCCAAGATATGTAGGGCCATACAAAATTTTGGAATGAAAAGGAAATGTTGTGTATAAGTTACAACTTCCACCAGAGATGAGTGCAATCTTTGATGTGTTCCATGTTTCTTAGTTAAAGAAATGTCTTCGAGTACCGGAAGAAGCTATTGTACCCACCAACGTGCAGCTTCAATCGGATTTGACCTATGAAGAAAAGCCAATTCGAGTATTAGAGGAGATGGAGAGAGTAACAAGGAGTAAGATTATTAAGTTCTATAAGGTGGTGTGGAACAATCATAGTGAACAAGATGCTACGTGGGAAAGAGAAGATTATCTACGAGAAGTTTATCCCGCCTTTTTCCAAGAATGGTAGGTCTTGCAAATCTCGGGACAAGATTTTTATAAGGGGGAGGGGCTGTAACACCTCGGGTGTTAGCCTTGCATAACTTGACTGACATAACATGAGCATGATCATCACGCATTCATAAACAAGCATTTACAATTGAAACATTTGATTGAAACATTTGCAACATTTACTTGTTATCGCATGTTTCATTATCATATGCAATCTTTCTCGTGATTTCATGTCTCCATGTGTATCTGCACATGATCATGAATGAAAACATGTGCTTGGTAGAAGTGAGTCACAAAAACATGTAACCACACTTGGGTTAGCAATTAGAACATTGTTCATGAAAGTCATTTTTCTAAATCAAGCCTTTAAGGCATGTTTCATGTGATTGCACTAACTAACTCTATGAGTGACTACTACATAAAATGATTGAATGACCTTGCAAAGTGCTTAAACATGCTTAGGATATCTTTATGAACAACTTTGGTACTTAGGGCTAGGGCTAATTTGGTCATTTAGTCATGGTTTGAGTAAGTATCATCACTTCAAAGTGACATGTTTGACTAAAGTGGAACTAGGTGCTAGGGACCTTGCATGGAGGAGTTCACTCAAGCAAAGTTGTAGTGTTTGACATAAGGAACAACTTTTATTTTTGGGTCATGGACTGATTCAGCTCCTAACATGTTTGAAATTGGATCACAAAAATTAGTAAAACACTCATTGCAACACTTAACAAATTTTTCTAAGTCAAGTTCACTGACAGCCTGACAAACCAATCTTTGTGATGATATAACTCGAGTTTAGTCGAGAGTTGGCACATGATCCCATAACAAAAGTTGTAGCTGGTACATAGGGCTATGGTTTTTGTTCAAATCGTTTGCACTTTGGAGCTTCGGTTTAACAGTTAATTCACCGTCAAAACACGTCATCAGGCTCGGCTTTGTTTCTCTGAATCGACTGAACGAAGCCATTCAGTGGCCGACACCGGCAGGCTTCGCACACTGCGTGGCGCGGGAAACGGCTGCACGTCACTGCCGGTCTATCCACGCAGGCCACGATGCGCCTGGGTGCGCCTTCAACTCCCCCGCACCCGCCCGCACTCAGCCACACCTCCGTTTTTGCATTTCCGCCTCCTCCTTCGCCTATGCGAGCACCGCCGCAGCAGCCACCGAGCTCTCGTAGCTCCGCCGTCGCCATAACCACGTAAACTCGCACCGAGCCGCCTTTTCGTCACCACTGCAGCACCACCAGCTCCCCAACAACCTACCGCGTCCAACAGTGCTTGCTGTTCAAGCTCGGTAAGCCCCAGCGCCGTGCAACGCCTCGTCGGAGCTCCTCCGCCACCCTCCGTCACCGTGGCCAGGCCCAACCCGACCACTGCAGGCCACGATAGCATGAGCAATAGCTTCCTTGTAGTCCACTGATGCTTGTCCACGTGTTAATTTGAGTCACCATGGCTTCCACCGGCGTACCGCCGTGGTCCAGCCCCGCCGCTCCGCCATTGCCACCGCCATCATCTCTAGAGTCGGCAATAGGTCCGGCCATCTAGTTCAGTAGATCCGCTAGGTCACGTAGATCGCGTAGTGAAGATGTTACCACCGGCAAACTCGCCGCCGTCGAGTTCTAGCCGTGTCAGTCATGCAGCGCCGCCATGCTCTGCTGTGTCTCGCTGACCAGTGGGTCCCACGTGTCAGCGACTCCATGTTTCAAATCTAGTTCAGTTTGAATGCAGATTCACATGTGTTTTGTTATTTTTGTATCTTCAGTTTGGTAGCTCCTAAATTTGTGAAATAAATTTTGTAGTGTTCATTAGGAAGTGTAGTATTTAGGAAAAATATGTTCTTGACTTGTACAGTAGAAATTTTTGGAGAATTAAATAGGGATTTGAAATGTGCTTTTGAATGCATTCAAATTTGTTTATTTTATAGCTAGAGTTCCTGTCCTCCAAAAATTATGAAATTTTTGTGGTAAGCTAGTCTTAGCATATATGAGCTCTGGTAAAAATTTGGGGACCAGTGCATGGGTAGATTTATAGTTATAGATTTTTCTTTTATGGATAGTCAATCCTTGCATGAATTTTCATAAATTAATTATGAGTCCAAAATTTATGAAATTTGTTGGAGGTAATCCTAGTACCATATGGATGTTAAGAAAAATAGGAAATCTGTTGCTTGACACTTTTCAATAGGATTTTCCATTTATGCTATTTCAAGCCTTGCTTCCTTGTCATTTTTGTATAGGATGTTCTACTTGATAAAATGTCATGAAATTTTTATAGTAGTACTTTGATAGCATTAGTAGGGCACTGTAAATTTTTAAGAATTTATTAAGTATATCTGATATATGTTTATTATTTAACCTAGATATCTAAATAAAATAATAAAGGTAATTAAATAAATAGTTTGGGCTTCACCATTATATTACCTTAAATGTATTTGGTATGCTTAAACTGTTGGTAGATTCTATGTTGTCAAATTTTGAATGATTACATGAAGTAGAAGTATTATTACTTTATATTGCATATTAAATAGTTTCCGGACTGATTCTAGAGTGTGATGAGTTGCATGTTGAAACTGATGTGTACTATAAAAATGGTTAATAACAAAGTTGTAGAGAATTTGGTAAGCTTTCCAGAAAGTCCAGGATCACTGTTTTTGGATTAGTAGAACTCCAGTTATGAGTGAAACAAGTAGCTACTGTTTGTGGCATAGTCGATGCATTGTAGAAGTGGTTAAGTAATAATCGAGAAGAGATATGCACCTACTCAATCAACATGATGCACTTTTTAACAAATATGCATTCGTAATACTTATGCCATACTCATGCATCTAGGATCGAAGGAAGAGATCACATTGCTGGAATTCGAAGAAGCAGAGGAAGGGAATCAGCAGGAGGATCTGCAAGCCGCAACTCCTGAAGGCGTGGAGCAGAACCCTGAAGAGCTTCCGGAGTGCCCTGACCACCGCCCTACTTCCTTTCTGTGAGGCAAGCCCCAGAGCATTATAAGTCTCCTAGTAATTTACAAATGTTTACTTACGTATTTATGATTGATGCATTAGGTTATAAGAGTTGAATGAAACCACTTGATGCATGTACATTCCTTGTCCAGATATTACACCTATAACCGGTATAGGTCTAGGATTGAATATATGCTTAGCCATGCTTAGACCGGTAGAAGTCGAGTGATGTCCTATCACCTGCGAGATGTAGGTGGATACAGGAGCACAGTTGGCTATATTTGCTATTGTGAAACAAGAACCATGGGTAAAAGTAAATCGAGACCGGACGGGAAGTCGATAGAGAAGCGACAAGATATGGAGGTCTTGGGTGTGGATTTATCCCCGTCTGTGTCGATTAAGGACCGTACTATTGTTGGTGCTTCTGACAAGATTGAACGCATGCCTCTCACTTAGCTGGCCAGATAACTCGTTACAACCGCGAAGCCGAGTAATTCAACTCAGGCCAGGAATCATTCTGTTGTGCGCTCCTTCTGGGGAACGATCAGACTGAGCCCAAGGGCAGGCTGGGCCTGAGCATCCTGGCATCTAGTGTTCCAGATTATGCAGCGCAGTACGGACCCATGAAATGTGTACTAGAGTTGTACCAAAGGTGACCTAAGGCTATCGTGGCTGGTAGACCTGGGTTTGTGTTAGGAATAAATTCCCAGCTGGTTGAAATCGATTCGAATCGCCGTCTCTCCCGGATAGTGAGAAACTTGGCTAGTCCCAACATCGTAGCAACTGTGTTATGAAACATGATGGTTTAGATAAAAAGGGAATTACAATACCTACTATGATTACTATTGTATGCTTCTAAATGATATACCACATGTTTGGCACAGGATAGTTGCTAACCTAGAAATGGATAGTTATAATTAACTTGGTAAAGAATTTGTAACTGTACCATGATTTAATTGCGTTTACGCAAAAATGTTGTCAAGTTATGTCCACTTATACAGCCTTGCATAATCCTTGGAGTCATTTTATTTCTGGTTCATGACGGGTAAGTCTAGCTGAGTACCTTCTCGTACTCAGGGTTTCATTTCCCATTGTTGCAGATAGCACTGTGTATCATGGGTATTGCAAGAGTTGCTTCTATCCCGCTGTGGATGAGGAGTAAGCCTTGGGCAGGCTTCTTTATTAATTCCTATCTTTGCTTTTGTGGACCGTGATCTGGTTTGGCACTGTATCAAACTATGTTGGAAACTTTATCTTCGAACTTATTTGCTTCTGCTTTATTTATCAAACTTGGTTTGTAATAACTTTTATTCGTACTCTGATAACAAAATGTATCTGCGAACTTTATGTAATATGTGGCACGTATGTTGAATCCTGTACGATCTTTGTTGTTGTAAATCGTTTATCGAGACCCGTCGTGGTACTCGACGGACTACCGGGTTTATATGGGTTCAAGTATGACAGTGCGACCGCTTACGGGCTGCCATTATACTTGTATTCTTATAAATTGGTCAGTTCTACGATAGAGGCGTACTTTATACTTATCGACTCCTGGCCTAAGGTGAGCTACTCGGCTTCACGGTCGGTCTTCAGACACGACCAACTAAGAGAGAGGCATGCGTTCAACATGAATAGGAAAGGCTCCAAGAATCAGTCCTTAAGCGACACAGACAGAGTCACTGCAAACCGGCATGCCTCCGTCCGGTCTTCATTTCAAATTAAGACTGGTTCTTTTCCACGATAGCAAATATAGCCAACCGTGCCACATGTATCTTCCTATATCTCGCAGGTGATAGGAAATCACCTGACTTCTACCGTGTTTAAGCAGGGCTAAGCACTACACGAGCCTGAGCTACATAGGATTCAGGGTAACAATATCTAGACAAGGATTGGGTAACCAATGCAGCAAGTGTTTGCATCCAACACCTAAACTTATTGCAATAATATATGTAACAATAATACTATAACTGCATTTCGGAAATTAGGAGGCTTAATATGCTCCGGGGCTTGCCTTTCACAAAGTTGCAAGGACGGTGATCCGGGCACTCAACAGCGACCTCGTCCGGCACTTCTCCTGAAGGCTGCTCCTCCTAAATCTCCGATGTCGGCTGCTGCTGCTTGCTCGGTTCATTGAATTCCAGCAGGGTCACTCCTTTCGATACACCTATTGCATGCTGATGCACAAGATAAATATCATGGATGCATAAGGAATGACATGATGCTCAATGATGAATGAATCACAGTAAGTGTTTACCGAAAACATCACTGGACACTCATTTACCGAGTAAGACTAGCCCTATTCAATCACTTTAAAACAGGTATCTAATTTAACTTGAAGAACAAGATCAACTTACCTAACTTGCATAACCTAAGATAAAGATGCTCATCTTCAGTTAAAGGCCTAACACCTAGGATCATTACCACAAACTTAGAAATAGTAAAGGCATACATAAATCAACATTTAAAGTTTCATATGCATACATGTAGTCCCTTAATTCAATCACAACAAGAGTTATACAAATCCAAATGACTTGCATGAGGACATTCTGGAAAGCTTATAAAATTCTCTACAAATCATTTGTAAACATCAAAGCATGATTCTTACGTTAATCAAATCAAATTCCAGTAAACCTATAATCTATCCAGGAATGACTGGGTTACTAAATTAATTATTTAATGATGATGCAAAAGCATAATTTGATCAAACCAAGTTTACCAACTTGTTGCATATACCAGAGGAACACTAGAAAGTATAGTGCCAACTTCTAAATAAATTATTTAATATCCTTTTTAAATTTATTTAGTTAATTAGGTGATTTAAGTAATATATAGTAAAACTATTCATAAAAATCTACAAAAATTACAGTAGCTATCTCATGCTTCACATAGACTACCATAAAAATTTCAAAGCCATGGAGCAAGCAGAACTTGTTGTATCCAAAATAATAGGTGGCATGCCTATTTTTAGCATAATTAGGAAACCCTAATGAAAAGTGTCAAGCAATAGATTTCTCATTTTTCCTAGCATCATTCTAGCATAAGAACCTTACTCACCAAATTTTACCTATACTGGATCTATAGAAAAATTATGAAAATTCACACAAGATCCATCCATTGATAAAAAGAAATTCTATAACTCAAAAAACTATACATGCACTAGCTCTGAAATTTTAACCAAAGATTCTACTAAGCAATAATAGATTACCCACAAAATTTCATAATTTTTGGACCACAGAAACTCAAGATAAAATTCAAACAAGTTTGCATGTATCCAAAAACACATTTCAAAGTCCTATTTAATTCATCCAGAATTTCTAAAACATGTGCTCATATAATATTTTTATTAAATACTAGACATTACTAGGAATTGAACAAAATTGGAACCATAGCATCTGGGGCTACCAATTAAGAGATACACATTTTTGAATATCCATACAAATCTGTGAAATAATTAAAACAAAACAAAACAAGAAATCATTTCACTGCTGTTGGGCCGGCCCAAAGCACACGGCAGCCCACAAAGTGCACAAGCGGCCTAGCCACTTGGCGTGGCCTAGGCTGGCTGCCTCCTCAACAGCGGCAACTGATAAAGGGACCCGCGCGTCAGTGAGAGAACAGGGGAGGACGAACGGCCGGTGGCGTAGTTCGCCGCCGGTGGCTTCTCCGGCGAAGGCAACGGTGCCAACGTGTTCGCCTCACCCAAGCGGACCTAGAGGAACCATCTATTGTAGCTAATGATGTAGCTAGAGGGGGTGGCGATGGCCACGGCAGTGCACGGCCACAGCAGGGCTGGCTCCGGCGAGCTAACGGCGTCGCAGCCCCAAACGGTGACCCTATGAGCTTCCTAGTACTCCTAGGACCTAGCGCAAGGCAGAGGAGGGGATGGGAGGGTCACGGTGGTGGTTGTCCACGTGGAGCAACAATGCTAGTGAGGTTAGCCATGGCGGCGGTGGAAGAACAGCGACGATTCGCCCTTACCGAGGCTCGATTGGACCGTCGGTGAGGTGGAGAAGGTAGAGAAGACTATGGCGAGGCTACAGGCGGACTGGGCAATGCGTTTTCATGGTGGCGAGCGTGCACGATGATGGCGACGCACGATCAGCAATGGTGAACTGCTTGAGCTCGCTTGCAGCACGTGGTGGAGGTGAAGAAATGAGAACTAGAGCGGGCGGGTGCGTCGGGCAGGTGCGCGGGGTGCTCAAGACGCGGCCAGCAGTGCCAGGATGCCCGTGGCGCATGGCCTATGCGAGCAGAAGGCCGGCGATGGGTGGCGCCACATGGCCAACGAACTCTGAACTAGTCGGCCACGACGTTACTGAATGTTTTCTGAAAACGGCGATTCAGTGATCCTATTAAGCCTGACCGAGCAACTTCG
Organism: Miscanthus floridulus; assembly: GCF_019320115.1. Classification (NCBI taxonomy): domain Eukaryota; kingdom Viridiplantae; phylum Streptophyta; class Magnoliopsida; order Poales; family Poaceae; genus Miscanthus; species Miscanthus floridulus. The sequence continues at coordinate 82,921,014 of NC_089581.1, forward strand.
ATGCGATAAAACGGCTAACTCATTGATCCATTGCAAAAATAGTGTACATGAAAATTGTAGGTCCACCATCCATCTACAATTTCTTTTCAAGGACCATCATCTAATTCGCCATGGATCAGAAGTTACATCAAGCCCAAGTTGGCTTGATCCAACTAAAAATGTGTTTATGACTTAGACAAATTTTTCAGTGTGAAATCAGTATGTAATTTTGACTTGTTGGCCATGTTTGAGCATGTTCCACACATTTTCATGAGTTGGTCATAAAACAACTTTTGTTCCTTGATAAATTAGCTACAACTTTGGTAAAGAGTGCATAGCCATGCAAGGTTTGTAAGTTAGTCTTTTGAATCAGTCAAATAGTGACACTCCAAGGGTCAATTCTAGTCAAACCTTCACTTGAGGGCATTTTGGTCATTTTGATCTACATGAGCAATGTCCCAACAAGTAACCTAAGTGTAGTTAAGGTGTAATAGACCATGATCAACCATTTTACAAAATTGTTATACCACCTCTAATGATCACATGTGATAAAGCAATTAAAACAAGCAATTCATTCATATGTTTCAATTCCATGTTTCACATGTTTCATGACCTTGTGGTTATTTTATACTTGTCATATTACTACCATGTTGCCATGTTTCAAGGTATGAGAACTTCATGTTACATTCACATGTTGCACTACTACCATTCTAAGCAATCAAGCATGAAACACACACAATTGAAAATGTTGCATATGCATGTTTTAGTAACAATGACATGCTGAGATAGATGATGCACATATTTATGAAATGAAATGCAATTAGTGGAAGCCAAACACCTAGGGTGTTACATGATACACAGTGCCATCTGCAACAATGGGAAATAAAACCCTGAGTATGAGAAGGTACTCAGCTAGACTTATCCGTCATGAAACAGAAATAAAATGACTCCAAGGATTATGCAAGGCTGTATAAGTGGACGTAACTCAACAACATTTTGCATAAAGGCAATTGACTCATTGTATAATTATGATTTGTTTATCAAGTTAATTATAACTATCCATTTCTAGATTAGCAACTATCCTGTGCCAAACATGTGGTATATCAATTTAAAAGCATACAATAGTAACCATAGCAGGTATTGTAATTCCATATTCATTCAAACCATCATGTTCCATCATATAGTTACTATGATGTTGGGACTAGCCAAGTTTCTCACTATCCGGGAGAGACGGCGATTCGAATCGATTTCAACCAGCTAGGAATTTATTCCTAACACAAACCCAAGTCTACCAGCCACGATAGCCTTAGGTCACCTTTGGTACAACTTAGGTCTACATTTCATGGGTCCATACCACATCGCACAATCTGGAACACCAGATGCCAGGATGTTCAGGCCTAGCCTACCCTTGGGCTTAGTCTGATCGTTCCCGGAAGGAGCGCACAATAGAACAGGTCCCGGCCTAAGTTGAATTACTCGGCTTCGCGATCGGAACGAGTTATCCGGCCAGCTAAATGAGAGGCATGCATTCAATCTTGTTAGAAGCGCCAACAACGGTATGGTCCTTAATCGACACAGACGGGGATAGATCCACACCCAAGACCTCCATGTCTTGTTGCTTCTCTATTGACATCCCGCCCAGTCTTGATTTTCTTTTACTCCATGGTTCTATTCCACGATAGCAAATATAGCCAACCATGCCCTGGTATCCACCTATATCTCGCAGGTGATAGGACATCACCTAACTTCTACCGGTCTAAGCATGGCTAAGCATATATTCAATCCTGGACCTATACCGGTTAAAGGTGTAATATCTGGACAAGGAATGTACATGCACCAAGTGGTTCCATTCAACTCTTATAACCTAATGCATCAATCATAAGTACTTAAGTAAACATTTGTAAAATACTAGGAGACTTAGAATGCTCCGGGGCTTGCCTCACAGAAAGGAAGTGGGGCGGTGGCCAGGACACTCTAGGAGCTCTTCAGGATTCTGCTCCACGCCTTCGGGAGCTACGGCTTGAGGATTCTCCTGCTGGTCCCCTTCCTCTGCTTCTTCAAATTCCAGCAACGTTATTTCTTCCTCCGATCCTAGATGCATGAATATGGCATAAGTATTATGAATGCATATATGTTAACAAGTGCATCATGTTTATTGAGTAGGTGCATATCTCTTCTCGATTATTTAATTAACTACTTCCACAATGCATCTACTATGTCACAAAACAGCAGCTACTTGTTTCACTCATAACTGGAGTTCTACTAATCCAAATGCAGTGATCCTAGACTTTCTGGAAAGCTTATCAAATTATCTACAACTTTGTTATTAAGCATTTTTACAGCAAACATCATCCCTATCATGCAACTTATCGAACTACAGAATCTATCTGGAATCCTTTTAAATTTGCATTTTGAAGCAACGATACTTCTACTTCATGTAATCACTCAAAGTTTGACAGCATAAAGCCTACCAACAGTTGAAGCATACCAAATAGATTCAAGACAATATAATGGTGAAGCCCAAACTATTTATTTAAATGCCTTTATTATTTTATTTAGATATCTAGGTTAAATAATAAATATATAACAGATGTACTTCATAAATTCTCAAAAATTTACAGTGCCTTACTAATGCTATCAAAGGACTACTGTAAAAGTTTCATGTCATTTTATTCAACAAAACACTCTATACAAAAATGACAAGATAGAAAGGCTTACAATAGCAAATATAGAAAACCCTAGTAAAAAGTGTCAAGTAATAGATTTCCTATTTTTCTTAGCATCCTTATGGTACTAGGATTACCCCCAACAAATTTCATGAATTTTGGATTCATAAATAATTTATAAAAATTCATACAAGGATTAACTATTTATAAAAGAAAAATCTATAACTATGGATCTACACATGCACTAATCCTCAAATTTTTACCAGAGTTCATACATGACAAGAATAGCTTACCACAAAAATTTCATAATTTTTGGAGCACAGGAACTCTAGATATAAAATAAACAAGTTTGCATGCATTCAAAAACACATTTCAAATCTCTATTTAAATCTCCCAAAATTTCTACTGTAAATGTCAAGAACATATTTTTCCTAAATACTACACTTCCTAAGGAACACTACCAAATTTATTTCACAATTTTTGAAGCTACTAAACTAGAGATCTAAAAATTACAAAACACACTCAAATCTGGAATATTTGAACTAGCTTTAGAATAAAGGGTCGCTGACAGTAGGGACCCACGCGCCAGTTGGACCCACGCGTCAGCGACGCGAAAACAGAGCAGCGGCGCTTGCGCAAGCTTATGCAGCCACGGCTCGTCGACGGCGAGTTCGTCGGTGGTGAGGTCTTCACCGCGTGACCTACGTGACCTAGCACACCGGTTGAGCTACTCGGTGGGACCTCTCGTCGGGGCTATGCACGGTGGCGGCACTCATGGTGGAGCGGTGGCGCTGGACGACGGTGGCATGTCAGAGGAGGCCACGGCGAAGCAAGCTCAAGCTCGGACGAGCATACATGACCCAAGACAAACCCAACGCGCTAGCTAACGCCGGGAGAGGTGGATGGTGGTGCTCCGGCCATGGTGATGGGGCTATCGGCGGAGCTCCGACGAGCACTTGCATGGCATGGAGGCTTACCAGGCTTGAACAGTGGGCACTGGCTAGAGCAGGGAGTCGCGGGGAAGGCGGTGAGGTAGTTGCGGTGGTGAATGGGCAGCTCAGCGCTAGCTGGAGCTGGCTATGGCGACGGCGGAGGCGGGACGAGCTCGGCTGTCGCTGCGGCGAGGAAGGAGGAGGCGAAATGGGGAAATGAGGGCGTGGCTGAGTGTGGGCGGACGCTGGGGAGTTGAAGGCATGCTCTGGCCTGGCTCTGCCGCATGGGGCAGGGCGCCGGTGATGCGCGGCCAGCCACAACGTCCATGCAGCGCGCGGACTCTGTTCCGGTCGGCCACCAAATCAACCAATTCAATCGGTTCAGTCGCGCTAGGAGTAGCCTGACAGCGAGTTTTCCCAGCCATTTCACCGCTGATTCGTGGCTCCAAAGCATAAACCGTCTAAACTGAAAATCATAGCCCTATGTACTAGCTTCAACTTTGGTTAAGGGAGTATGCTCTAATTTGCAACCAATAACGAGTAATGTCATCACCAAGATGGGTTTGTTAGGCTGTCAGTCGAACAAAGACTTAGAAAATTTCACTAGTGTTGAAATGTTGATTTTGCTGATTTTTGTGATCTCAATTCAAGCATGTTAGGAGCTAAATCAGTCAATGACCCAACAATAAAAGTTGTTCCTTATGTCACATACTACAACATTGCTTTAGTGATCTCCTCCATGCAAGGTCTCTAACACCTAGTTCAAACTTGGTCAAACATGTCACATTTAAATGATGATACACATCAAAGCATGGTTTAATGACCTATTTACCCCTAACCATGAATATCAAAGTTGTTCATAATGATACTCTAAACATGTTTAAGCAATTTGCAAGGTCATTCAATCATTTCATGTAGTAGTCACTCATAGGGCTAGTTAGTGTAATCACATGAAGCTTAAGTGTTGGTTCATGAAATGTGACCATGACAAAGTCCTATTGCTAACCTAGGTGTTGCTATATGTTTGTGTGACTCACATCCACCAAGTACATGTGTCCACTCATGATTATATGCATAGACACATGGAGACATGAAATAACGAGAAAAGTTGCATATGTTAAGAAACATGCGATAACAAGCAAACGTTGCAGATGTTTCAATCCAATGTTTCAATTGTAAATGCTTGTTTATGAATGCTTGATGATCATGCTCATGTTATGCAAGTCAAGTTATGCAAGGCTAACACCCGAGGTGTTACAGCGTCTGCTTCCTCTGACCACTCAAACTTTTCGGATGCTTTGAGCAGTTTAAAGAATGATAATCCTTTTTTGCCTAATCTTGATATGAAACGGCTGAGGGTGGCCATGCATCCAGTAAGCTTCTGAACATCCTTTACCTTTTTGGGTGGCTTCATGTCCAAGACATGCTTTGACTTTCTCCAGGTTAGGGCGTATGCTGTCGTGACTGACGATGTTGCCAAGTAGTATGCCAGAAGGAACACCGAAGATGCACTTTTTTGGGTTTAATTTCCACTGGAATGTGTTAAGGGCTGCAAAGGTGCGTTCTAGGTTGTCAACAAGGGTATGTGCTTCCTTGGTTTTGACAACTATATCATCAACATAAGCCTCGATGAGGTTGTCTTTTATCTCTTCTTTGAGGCAGGCCTGTATAGCGCGTTGGTAGGTAGCCCCAGCGTTCTTGAGCCCAAATGACATGGTCATGTAGCAGTAGGCACCGAAAGGCATAATAAAAGATGTCTTGATCTGGTCATCCTTTTTGAGAGTGATCTGGTGATAACTAGAGTAGCAATCAAGAAAGGAAAGTAGCTCACAACCGGCGGTTGAATCTATGACCTTGTCTATGCGAGGTAAACCGAAGGGGTCCTTAGGGCAGTGTTTGTTGAGATCAGTGTAATCAACGCACATTCTCCATTCATTATTCTTTTTGCGTACAAGAACCGGGTTGGCTAACCACTCCGAGTGATACACTTCTTTGATAAATCCGGCTGCCAAAAGCCGTGTAACTTCTACCCTAATCGCCTCCTTTTTGTCGTGAGCGAACCGTCGTAGCTTCTGCTTGATAGGTTTGGCCTTGCCGTTGACATTCAAGGAGTGCTCGATCAAGTTCCGAGGTACACCGGGCATGTCAGCAGGTTTCCATGCGAACACATCCATGTTGCTCCTTAAGAACCTGACGAGCATGTCTTCCTATTTGGGATCTAGGTTGGCCCCGATAAGGGCTGTTTTGCTGGGATCGCCATCGACCAAGAATAGCATGGTAGGTGCCATCGAAGTCAGCGACCACAAAGTTGACGTAGTCAGTGCAGAAGTGGTCCAGGGTCCCGAATTGCATAGGTAGCATGATCTACCCGAGAGGTGTAGAGCTCTATCCGGGGAGAACACCCCAGAACTGTGCCTCGTATGGCTTGAGATCCGCCTAGGTTATCTTCAGGGTGGGCAGACTATTCTTGAACAATATATCGATGGAGCTGCCGCCGTCGATCAGCACTCTGTCAAACTGAACCTTGTTGATGCAAGGATCGAGGACCAGGGGAAAATGTCCTGGCTTAGGTATTGAGGCCCATTGGTCCTTTCTGTTGAAGGAGATCTCGCAGTGAGACCATGGAGGGAGCCGTAGATCGGCGAGGAGGTTATTGGTGTTGGCCACGTTCAAGCAAGCGCAGGCGAGCAGCTTGTGTTCTTGTTTAGTCTCAATGGACACTTTGCCTCCGATGATGGTGTGCACGTGATCGGTTGGCTTAACGTACTTGTGACGGGGATCTGCGTCTTCATCGTTGTTGTCCTTGTTGCGCTGTTCCCCTACGTTGTTAGGCTTGTCGGATGTGTCCAAAGCCTGTTGACACGTGTAGATAGACTTGAGAACGTGGCAATTCTCCATAGTATGGTTTGACTTGGGATGGAGCTGGCAGGGCCCTTTCAATGCTTTGGTGTAGTCGTCTTCGTAGTTATGGCGTCTGCCCCCTTTTTTAATGGTATTGACCTCGCTGTCGTCTTCCCAAGCACGCTTGCCCCTGTAATCGTCACGGCGGTTATGCCACTGATTACATTGGTCACGGTGGTCGTGGGAGTCATTGCGCTGGTTGCGGTGGTCAAAATTGTCGTTCCGACCATGGTTGCTGTGGTAGTCATCACGGTGTGGGGGTGGTCAGAGCGTGGAACCCTTGCTGCTTCTTCGATAATTATCTTTTTAGCGTCATCCGCGTCCACATATTTCTTAGCGGTGGCCAGGAGCGCCGTGACCGTTTTAGGCCTCTTGCATAGGAGCTTGTCCCTTAGGGCGTCGTGGAAGCAGAGGCCAGTGATGAAAGCCTCGATTGCCTCATTGTCGGAGATTGATGGGACCTTGATGCGCATCTCCGAGAAACGCCAGACGTACTCGCACAGTGGCTCATCTTTTTGATCTCGAATCCGTTGCAAATAATATTTGTTGCCGGGTTGTTCACAAGTAGCAATGAAGTTGTCGATGAAGGCTTGCTTGAGCTCTTGCCAAGAATCGAAGTAGTTCACCGGCAAGCTGACCAGCCATTGGTGACCTGCATGGCCAACAGCGACTGGGAAGTAGTTAGACATGACGTGCTCATCAGCCATGGCTGATCTGCATGTAGTTTCGTAGAGCATGACCCATAATTCAGGGTTTTCCTTGCCGCCGTACTTCTGAAGTTTCTCGAGCTTGAAGTTTTTGGGCCATATGACTTGGCGAAGGTGCGGAGTAAACTGCTTCAAACCCGGCGGGCCGTGGGCAGTGTCATATTCCATACGGCAATAACTTTCATGGGATGCTCGATCATTGGCTCTCTAGTTGATGCGATCGCGCAGATCATGTTCCCCGAGGTAGCGGCGGAGATCGTTATTGCCATCACGGCGATCCCGGTTGCCATCCTGATTAACCCTGCGGCCGCAGCGATTATCGCGGTTATCTCAGTGGTTGTCATCCCGAACGTCACGGCGGTTGTCCTCCCGATGGCGGTTGTCGTCCCGACCACCATCAGGACCACTGTTTCTGCCTTGACGGTTGTCTGATGGGTCGTTGTTATGCGAGCCATGTTGGTTGAGTGGCTATGAGCGACTTGAGTATTGGCGGCTGTGGCTTGATTCGACTAAAACGGATGGAGCACGAGCTTGATTCACCATCTCCACAGTCTAAGCCATAGCAGCCATCAGATAAGCTTATATATCATCGCAAACTGCCTAGGTTTTGGGGGTGTTGGGTAGCTGTTGTATTGTCGCCATAGCGACAGCTACGTTGGCGCTTGGAGTCCTGAAGACCTGTTTGTCCCCCACCCTATCGAAAGCATTATTGAGGTCGTGTGGCTGGACCCTTATGCGTCGTACCTCCTCTTCTACTTCAGCTTTGATTTGCCAGTGATTAAACTGGTCAATATTGCAAGCCTCGCGTGCAATCCTTTCTTGTTTTGTTTCACCAACTGTCGGCGGTTCGTCATTGCTGACAACATTGATCAAACCCCCTCACCTTGGCAGGAAAGACAGGAATTGCGGGAACCCCAGGGCAGTGGTCTGGGATATCTAGATCGTATTCGACGCCTTCATCGTCACGATGCTAGAGCTCGGTGTGGACGGAGGCGTTAGATGCGATGCCAGACGAGGAGCTAGAGTCACCCTCTTGGACCGTGTGGACGGATCCTTCTTGATAATCCTCAATCTGGATCATGTTGACGAAGTTGCTTGGCCTCGGTCGAGGCTAATGTACAAAACATAGATCCGAGCAGCATTGTATGTTATACATGTAGTTGGAGGCAGCGTTTCGTAGGCCATAGGGTTGGGCCTGGTAGTTCTCCATCGAGGCTTCATACTCAGAGAGCTAGAGACCTATCGCGGAGGCTGGCCGGCGACGAGCGGAGCGCCCTTCAGGAGTAGATATGACCACGAGATCTGTACCAAGTCATGCAGGACAACTGGCCCGAGCTGGTCAGGGTAGATCTATTGTGGGGAGCAGGTTACCTACTCATTAGGTTGACTTTGAATTGTACTTACCAGAGCTAGGGTTTCAGCGAGTTTGGTGCCGACCCGATCGATGGAGTCGAGCAGGTCAGGTGTTGTTCGATCTGCTTCCCTTTGTAGCGGGGAAGCGGACGACGGGTTGTCGGCGTGGCCAAAGATGATGCAGGCATGGTCGAAGCCTAGATGTACCATGGTCGGAGTCAAATCCATTGTGGTCGAAGCTATATCCATCAGTGGTCGGAGCCGTGTCCATCAGTGGTTCGGAGCCATAGCCAATGCAGGTGAAGCAGTGGTCGATGCAGATCGAATCTATGCCTCCTCCTGTGGTCACGGCGATGAAGTTCGTCGGAGTCAGGTGGTCCAAGTGAATCTGGCCGACGGTGAACGTGAGGCTGTTCGGTGTAGCCACTGGAGCCAGAGATGATGACCATCTTGTTTGCTTGGGGAGCAGTACGCACACCCCCTACCTAGCGCACCACTATCAATGAAATATGGTCGGTAGTCTACCTAGGGGTATGCCCAAGGTAGTATATTGTTGGTAGACAGATGCGCAAGCTACAAACAAGATGGTGACGCAAGACAGACATGAAGTTTTATCCAGGTTCGGCCGCCAAGGAGGCGTAATACCTACGACCTGCGTCTGATTGTATTGTTGTATGTCGATGAGAGATGTTTTTTAGAGGGGTCCTCTGCCTGCCTTATATAGTCCAGGGGGGTAGGGTTACAGATCTAGAAACTAATCCTAGCCAGTTACAATTGCCATAGGTGGCCGGATAAGGATTCCTATTCTAACCGACCAGGATCTTGCTTGATCGCCAAACCTGCCTTGACTCCTTGCGTGGGACTCCAAATAGGTTGGCTGGGCCACGCGTCGTCTTTCGATGGACCGAACCCTCTGATCTGGGCCGGCCCAAGCCTAGCCATAAGGGTATAGGGGTTAATACCCCCACAATGTAGAAGTAAATTTGGCCTATGTCATGAATACAAACATTATTCCATTTATCATTCTAGATGTGCCTAAGGTGTTTTCATGACATCCCAACCATTTCATACATTGATCATACATGACTGCAAGCATAAGCATATATATAAATCAAAGTTTCATGTGACAATGTATAAGAATGAGATGAAATATCATATGCTCATGTTCATGAATGCTTGGATGATTCTTGTGCTCATGAAATACAAATGTCAAATGCAAAGCTTAACACTAGGGTGTTATAGCCCTTGCCCCTTATAGAAATCTCATCCTAAGATTTGCAAGACCTACCATTCTTCATAAAAAGCAGGATAAACCTCACGTAAATAATCCTCCCATTCCCAAGGGGCATCTTGTTCATTGTGGTTATTCCACACCGCCTTATAGAACTTAATGACCTTGTTCTGGGTTACTCTTTCCATTTCTTCAAGCACTTGGATAGGTTTCTCTTCATAAGTCAAATCTGATTAGAGCTTAATGTTGGTGGATGCAATGGCTTCATCAGGTATGCGAAGACATCTTTTCAACTAAGAAACATGGAAGACATTGAATATAGTACTCATCTCTAGAGGAAGTTGTAACTTGTAGGTGACATTTCCTTTCTGTTCAATAATCTTGTATGGCCCTACATGTCTAGGCGCAAGCTTTCTTTTTACTCCAAATCTCTGCACTCTTTTCATAGGTGACACTTTTAAGTACACATAATCTCCCACTTCAAAAGTTAGTGGTCTTCTTCTTTTATCAGCATAACTCTTTTGTCTTGATTGAGCTGCTTTCATATCCTATTGGATAATGCAGTACCTGCTCTTCAGCTTCGGTGACAAAGTCAATGCCAAAATATCTTCTTTCCTCAAGCTCAATCCAATTCAAGGGAGTTCTACATTTTTGACTGTACAAGGCTTCAAAAGGAGCCATCTTGAGGCTTGCTTGATAACTATTATTGTAGGAGAACTCAGCTAAAGGTAGCCATTTCTCCCATGAACCCTTGGAAGATATTATACAAGCTCTCAACATGTCTTCTAGGATTTGATTCACTCGCTTAGTGTATCCAAAAGTTTGTGGATGATATGCTAAACTTCTCATTAGTTTAGTTCCCAAGGCCTAATGCAAGTGTTCCCAAAAATGAGCTATAAATTGTGGTCCCCAATCTGAGATTATGGTCCTTGGTACTCCATGTAGTCTCATGTTCTAAGAAACATACAGCTTAGCATACTTCCCTGCATGATATGCTGTGTTAACTGGTATAAAATGTGCTGACTTGGTGAGGCAATCTACAATGACCCATATGGAATCATGACCTTGTTGTATCATCGGAAGGTCGGTAATAAAGTCCATACTTATTTCCTAACATTTCCAGCCTAGAATAGGCAATGGCTGAAGTAATCCAGTAGATTTTAGATGAATGGCCTTGACTCTACTGCAATTATCACACCTAGCGACATAGGCGGTGATCTCTTTCTTCATCTTGGTCCACCAAAATCGGGTTTTCAAATCTTGATATATTTTGCTACTACCTAGATGGATAGACAACTTGGATGAATTAGCTTCATCAAAAATTTGATTTCTAAGCTCATAGTCTTTCGATACCACAAGTCGGTCCTCAAACCATAGCACACCTCTTTCATCCAACCTAAAATGCTTGGTTTCTTATTCTTTCATCTTTCTCTTGATGTGAAATACACCTACATCTGTCTTCTGTAGTTCTATGATTTTGCTCTCAAGTGAGAAACTGACAGTGATATTGTGCAGCACAACAGGATATAACAAATTAAATCCATCTTCCAACAAGGCTTCCAAAGTGTTATAGTGGGATTTCTGACTAAGTGTATCTGCTACAACATTAGCCTTTCCTAGATGGTAGTGCACTTCCAAATTATAGTCCTTGATCAGCTCTAACCATCTTCGCTGCCTCATGTTTAGCTCAGGTTGAGTGAAGATATATTTGAGACTTTTTGTGGTAGTATATATGTGACATATGTTTCCCAACAAGTAGTGTCTCCAGATCTTCAATGCATGAACAACTGCTGCAAAGCTCTAAATCATGTGTAGGGTAATTGACTTCATGCTTTCTCAACTGCAAAGAAGCATAGGCAATAACTCTTCCTTCTTGCATAAGCACACACCCCAAACCTATACCTTGATGCATCACTAGAACACATCGAAAGGCTTTTCAATGTCGAGTTGTGCTAAAACATGAGCTATAGTTAACAAGGTCCTTAGGGTGTGAAAAGCAGCTTCACACTCTAGGCATCCAATTGAACTTTTCATCTTTCTAGAGTAGTCTGGTCATGGGCTTAGCTATCTTAGGAGAAATCAGGAATGAAACGACGATAGTAGCCTACTAACCCTAGAAAACTCTAAACTTCATGAACCAAAGTCAGGGCCTTCTAATCCATGACCTCTTGTACTTTAGATGGGTCTACAAAAATTCCATCTTTAGATAAGATGTGACCCAAGAAAGGTACTTTGCTCAACCAAATTTTGCACTTACTGAACTTGTCATATAACTTATGTTCCCTCAATCTAGACAAAACAACTCTCATATGCTCTGCATGGTCTACCTCATTCTTTGAGTAAATCAAGATATCATCGATAAACACAACCACAAACTTATTGAGGTCGGACATGAATACCGAATTCATCAAGTACATGAAGTAGGCAGGAGCATTTGTCAATCCAAAAATAATGACCAAATACTCATACAAGCCATACCTAGTGGAGAAAGTTGTTTTAGGTATATCCTCTGGTCTGATCTTAATTTGATGATAACCTGACCTCAAGTCATTCTTAGAGAATACCTTTGCTTCTGCCAACTGATCGAATAGGATATCGATATGTGGCAATGGATACTTGTTCTTAATGGTCACATCATTAAGCAGCCTCTAATCCACACGCATTCTCAAGGATTTGTCCTTCTTCTTTACAAATAAAGCTAGACATCCTCATAGAGATGAACTAGGTTGAATGAGACCTTTGTCCAATAGTTCTTGTAACTAAATTTTAAGTTTAGCTAACTCATTTGGTGGCATCCTATAAGGTCTTCTTGAGATAGGTGCCATACCTAGGCACTAACTCAATCCTAAATTCCACATCCCTATCAGGCGGTAGACCCTGACAACTCATCTAGAAATACATTTGGAAACTCAGAAACCACTGGAACATCACAAAAGGGTAGTGGCTTGGATAGCACAAGACAAGTTTTGGAGATCAAAACTTTAGGGAAGTGGTACTAGAAAAGCATTACCTCCCTCTAGTTCTCTCAACATAATTGTTCGAGTGGATGTGTTAATGAGAACACCATGGTCACTCATCCAACTCATGCCTAAGATCATTCTATGGCTAATCTAGGGCAATACTATTAGATCCATCATGTACTCCCTCTCTAGTATAGAGATGAGCACATCCTTGACTATCTGATTTGTAGAGATAGTAGCCCCTAGCCAAACTTATACTATAACCACCATTGTTTACCTCAATTACTTTCTAATTATCCTAAGATGCAAATGCTTGGCTCATAAATGAATGAGAAGCTCCCGAATCAAATAAAATAATGGCGGGATGTTTGTTAATAAGGAACATACTGGTGGTGACAACTTCTCCTATAGGAACTTCTTCAATAGCTGTGTAATGCATGTATCTAGGACATGCCATAGGATTGACCTACTTTTGATTACCCTAGGTGTTGATTGCTGTTCCTGTTGGGATGGAGGCAGTCCTTGGCCCAATGACCCAATTGATTATAGTTGAAGCATTGCTGATTACACCTTGGTCTTGCTGAGCTTCCTTGACCTCTAGTTTCCCTTGGGTAGGGCAATGGTGAACGCCTTACGTAACACATTCTGAGGTCGGCTAGGCCTAGGCTTTTGATGGAGGAGGCCTAAACTTAGGAGTCTGGTGGACGAGACTGTGGCCTAGCCACCATTGAAGCTCTAGACTAGGAAGATCCTGAGGTGCCTACCTCAGCTACTCCTTTGTGGCCCTTCACCATGCTACGTGCAAATTGTTCTAGGTTCTCCTAGGGTCAAGGCATCACTAATGAACTCATTGTATGTGGTACACCTTGAGTTGGCCATAGTCTTCATTAGCTTAGTGCCAAGTCCTCTCTTAAAGCTTTCAATCTTCTTTTCCTCTGTATTGACAAACCCTAGGGGCATAATGGGACAAATTGTTGAAGGCATGCATGTACTCCATAAGGGTCTTGGTCCCATGTGGGAGTCGCATGAACTCAGCTACTTTCATGCGCATTAGCCCCCTAAAGGCTAACTTAAATTTCTCCCATGTGACCTAAGAGTTGGCAGGTAGAGAGGACAGGAAATGGGGCCACCATATTCTAGGCCAGGTCCCTGTAGTTGATGGTACACATATTCTGCCTTCTGATGCTCCATAGCCCTCAATAGACGGAACTTTTGCTTGATTGTGTTAAGCCATTCATCCGCTAGCAGCTATTCTTCGACCGCCTTGAAGATAGGAGGCTTGGTATCTAAGAAATCCTTGAAAGAGCTATATTGATTCGGCTTAGGCCCTTATTGTTGCTGACGGGCATGAGCAGTGTTCTGCGTAATGAGGTGTAGTGTTTCCTCCATTGTTCTCTGACTACCCAAGAACTATGTGAAGAATTCATTCGTAGATGGTGATGGCGGTGGTGATAAGTCACCGTCATTGTTGACACCTTGGCTGTTGCTTGCTTCAAAGCGAGTGCGAGTCATCTACAAAGTTGCAACAATAAGTGATTATTGGATGATGTTAGGAGATTGCAGATAAATTGTATAATCATGCCAAACTAAAATTATTGGAGAGAATCTTAATTCATACAATAAAATAGAGGTATAATAATTCATTCTCGCAACATGATGTTACCAATTTGATCACTTATCATGCTCGTAGTGCGTTAACATGCATGTCATAATCCATCAGTAAAATGAAACTAGAATTTCATTAAAGTTCAACCCATAGTGAAACAACATGCAAAGTGCCAATATTACATGAAAGTCAAATCACTGAATACCTGAACTTCAAGCTACAAGTCCATTACATGAATAACAGGGATACATCTAGTGCTTTAACTAGTCACTAGGTGATTCTAATCTTTAGCAGGCTCGTTGTCGAGGTCAAAGATAGGATCATCCTCATCCTCTAGCTCCACTTCTTCCTCCCAACCGTCATCTTCAACTAAGATCTTCGGACTTCTTCTTCCTCATCAAGGATCGGGTGCAGTTGGTTGTTCAGAAAATGTACCTCATGCTGAAGATCAACTACTATGTTCTAGGTCTATGCAAGCTACTAGCTCAAGTCCCTCTCGACATAGTCCTGCTATACGCTCAAGGCGTGGGTCCTATCTCGTTCTGCTTCTGCCATAGCTGCATAGTTGTTTGCTAGGATCTGCTGGCACATAGCTATGAGCTTCTCAGCATGGGCGGCCTCCAGCTGCTCCTGTAGTCCTACTAACACTGCCTGATCATCTGCTCTTGCCTCTTGGGCAGCAGCTCTCTGCTGATCAACTTGCTCCATTTGGGTGTGGAGATTTCCCAATGCTACATAAGCTTGATTAGTTTTCCCATCGAGCCTCACTTGCTGCTTTCTTGTGCTTATGCACATGCTTCTTTAGCTTACGTTGTGCAGCTTCGGCTCTCATGAGCTTATCCATGCAAGTGGTATAGAACTCCTACCAGAAGTCCCTAGTGTCCTGATGAGTATAAAACATCTTCATCACTACAAACATTGCACTCACAATGGGACTAGAACTGTCTGCCAGCTCATCCCAGTCTTGGGTCAATGCATTGTTGTTGTGCTATGCCCATACTATTTGTGGATGGATCCACCCAAGGAAAAGTATCAGCAGCACTACTGGTAAGCTCTTCCCCATGCTGCTAACAAATCTGACTCAGCACCTGAAAGGCCACTACTTGGGTAGCCTCCCAAGGAGTTCTTCCTTCAGATTCTGCCTTCCATTTCTGCCAGAAGGGTGCTTGGTTATGAGCTGGTATGGTCAGCTATACTTCATACCATGGTTGTCCCTCCAGGTATACTTCATTCCAGTGATAGAGGGGCAGTTCGTAATATCCCGCATAATGAAAGACTCTCCAATGTAGGACAGGGGTACCAAACATCAACAAGAAATTCTCACTTCCAGCCGGTGCTGCCATCTATACCAACAACATGGTGCAACTCTTGTGAGACAATGACATAATGGATAAGAGTTACATAACCAAGTAAGAGACTTATAAGGAGAGGAACAATGCAAGTGTGTAATAATAATTTATCATGATGCATGTACGTTCCATACGTCCTCACAAATTTAGGAAAATTAAAACTTCTAACGGCATACACGGAGGCATACAAATGTTTTCTCATATATATAACATAACTAGTTAGGATACATGTTTCACTGTTAGTGTACCTACATAAGAATTTTATTTCAGCCCAACCCCACAATTATATATGCAGAATCTAAATCTAGGCTCTAGGTTGCAAGCTAAATACTTCCATATATATACTTTCATATCAAAGCTACCCAAAAGTAAATACGTCCCATATATATATAAATATGCATATATACTCGTATCAAAGCTAACCCACAATTAAATACCTCTGTATATATATGAGACATATATATACTTCAATATCAAAGCTAACTCTCCCATAGACCGCACACTCACATCTTGCGGTCATGCCACTATGATGATGATGGGCATCTAACCTTGGACATAGAGGCATTTGATCCATACATTACCACTCAAGTGAATGACATCTATACAATAGCACGTTGTATGGACGACAAAATTGAAAACCCCCAAGTTAGTACTTACGTAGCCACCTGAAGTCCTTAACTAGGCATAAAAGAAGTGATCACTGGCACACTTTTAGATTCAAACTCTAGGTTTTAAACACCTATATATATAGCTATAAGTGGCTAGAAACTAGTTTCGGAAAACAAAAACCTTTTATAAGAGCAATTAATGTTGAATCTTGCTCTGATGCCAGCTATAGCACAACCGACCAATTTATAAGAGCACAAGTACAATGGTAGCCCGCAAGCGGTCGCACTATCATACTTGAGCCTATATAAACTTGGTAGTCCGTCGAGTATCCGTGAAGGGTCTCGATTAACCATCAATATACAACCAAGATCATACATGATTCAACATATATGTCACATGTTACATAAAGTTCACAAATATAGTTCATCCATTAGAGTACGAATTAAGGTTATTACAAACCAACTTTAGTAAAATAGTAGCGGAAGCAACTTAAAGTTTGAAACTAACATCTGCCATCATAGTTCAAATATAGTGCTAGCTCATGATCACATCCACAAAAGCATATGAGAAGTATTAATAAGAGATGCCTACCCAGGGCTCACTCATCGTCCATGGCGGGACAAAAGCAGTTCTTGCAATAGCCATGATAAACTGTACCATCTACAACAATGGGAATAAAACCCTAAGTACTAAGAAGGTACTCCGGTAGACTTACCCATCATAAACCAAAAATCAGGTGACCCCAAGGATTATGCAAGGCTTTATAAGTGGAGCTAGCTTGACAATATTTTGCATAAAAAGCTTACCAATTCAAGTATACAATTATAATTCGGTCACCAAGTTAATTATAGCTATTCATCTCTAGATTAGCAACTAACCTATGCCAAACATGTGGTATATTATTTAGTAGCATACAAAAGTAACCATAGCTGGTATAGGTAATTCCATGTTCATCATAACCATCATTTCATAACATAGTTACTATGATGTTGGAGCTAGCAAAGTTTCTCATTGTCTGGGAGAGACGGTGATTTGAATCGATTTCAACCAGCTAAGAATTTATTCCTAACACAAACCTAGGTAGACTAGATCAACGGTCACCTTAGGTCACCTTTGGTATAACTCAGATCCACATTTTGTGGGTTCGCCCAATGTTCGCACAATTAGGGACAACTAGCTGCCTGGATGTTCAGGCCCGGCCTACCCTTGGGCTCACATCTAGATCCCCGCACATCCTTACTACCATCTAGAGTGTGCACTCTAACAGAATGGGGCCTAGGCCTGAGTTGAGCTACTTAGCTTCATGATCAGAATGAGTTATCTGGCTAGCTAAGTGAGTGGCATGCGTTCAATCTTGTCAGAAGTGCTAACAACGGTACGGTCCTTAACCGGCACAGTCGGAATCACATGAGTAAAACTACACATAGACTCCACCCAACCTCCATTTACATTACCCCATGGTTCTTTTCTATGATAGCAAATATAGGCAATCGTGCTTTGGTATCCACCTATATCTCGTAGGTGACAAGAAATCACCCGACTTCTACCAGTCTAAGCATGGCTAAGCATATATTTGATCCTGGACCTACATAGGGTTAAAGGTATATGTAACTAGACAAGGTAGTTCTATGCATCAAGTGTTTCCAATTAACTCTTATAACCTAATGCATTCAACATAAAGGACTCAAGTGATATTTTGTAAAACATAGGAGACTTAGAATGCTCGGGGGCTTGTCTTTGAGGAAAGAGGTTGGCCGGTGATTCGGGCACTTAGGGAGGTCCTCGAGAGTTTGCTCCTCTTCTCCTAGAGCTACAGCCTAAGGCATCTCCTGCTGATCCTCCTCCTCTTCCTTGTTGAACTCCAAAAGAGTTATCTCTTTGGACAATCCTATATGCATAAGCATGAAATAAGATATCACGAATGCATATATGATAACATGTATAATATGATATGATGTGATGAATGCATCTCATAAGTGTTTTCAACAACATTGCATTAAGGGGTAATAAGTCACATTTTCTTTTACTGAGTAGGTGCGTATCTCTTCTCTAGTAACTAAACAATTTCTCATCTAAGCACTTTTCTGGACAGCAAGACATCAGCCACATGTTTTGACCATAACTAGAGTTATACACATCAAAATAATATGGTTGTGGTTATTATGGAAATCTTATGAAATTGACTTCAACTTTCTTTTAATAATCTTAATGTGATTTAGTAGTTATCTTGGTCAAACAAATCAATCCTTCAGATCTATCCAGAGAGCAAGCATTTCTGACATCAGACTAGTAACAACCATAATTCTTAAACCATAAGGCCAATGACTATGAAAATTTTACACAAGGTAGACCAGTAAGTTATCTACAACTTTGTTATTAACCATCTTTATAGAAAAGATCATTATCATCATGAAATCATCACCACAACAAAAACTATACATATAGCCATCTAGTTGAATTATAAAAGCGATAATTAACTAGTTATATACAACCAATTACTTCTAAGCTTAACTAATAACATCTACAAACCATATGCATCACAAGCACCATAGAAAACATCATGGTTAAACATAACTAAATTATTTATATCCATTTTTTAATATACTTAGATAATAAGGTGATTTAAAGGATAAATATTTCCAAAGCTTAATAAATTCTATGAAAATTACAGTATCTCACATATTACCTTAATAGTCTACTATACAAATTTCATGCCATTTGTATAAGAATAACTATCTCTACAAAAATGACAAGTTATATAGGCTTATTTTAGCAAAAATAGTTTAGCAAAGTGAAAAGTGCCAAACAATAGATTTACTATTTTTATTACATTCCTCCAAGCATAGCAATACTACATAAAAATTTGCATGATCATATGTTATGCATTTTTACCCTAATTAATTTCACTAGAAACTAGTAATTAATTACGATTAAATATGAAGAAGATATTTTAAGTATGCTTACTATAGGCTTTAGTATTTTTCCTAACTAGAGCATGTCAACACAAGACCAGAAAAAATAGAATCACAATTTTATCACCTTTCTAGCTCAAGTTATGCATTTTACAAGATATACACTACTTTAAAAGGACTTATCTTGCTCAATTTAATTCTCCTAGAAAAATACACTAAATAATATATTTCATATTTTTATCAAATATTAGACTTCATGAGGAATCCAACAAAATTTGGTTCACCAAAATTGGACACTCCTAGCTTGAGATATGAAATTTTGAAACATGCATTCAAATCTGGAAAAATAAATAAAAAAATCAAAACATCACACAGGCTGATAGCTGGGGCCCAGCGGTCAATGGGACCCACCTATTAGCGAGACCAAGACAGGGGACGGCGCTGGTCAGTAGGAACTCACCGACGGCGAGGTCTCTAGCGGTAGCGTCTTCACCGTTGCACTCTTCTCACCCCCGCGCATCGACTGGTAGGCTTAGTTGGATCGGTGGATCGCCAGAGCAAGCTTGACGGTGGCCATGGCGGATGGCGGAGGTCGGGCAGTGGTATGTCGGCCATCTCCAGCTATGGCACACTAAGGTGAGGATGGCTACTTCATCCTGGTGACCTAGCGAAGCTACATAGTGTAGGCGAGGGCTCGAAGTAGCAGCGGTGAGCTTGGCCGCATGCATGGCCGTGCGGTGGCGCATGGAGCACAGCAGTGCTCTCACTATTCTAGCTAGATGGCGGCACAAGGTGGGTCTCCATCATGCCACTAGCAAGGTCTAGGGTTACTTGACCTAAGATGCTAGAGAAAGGAGGGAGACGGTGAACCAACTTAGCGGTGGCGAGCACGAGTGCCATGGTGGCCATGGCGGTAGCACCTAGAGCAGGTGACTCGATTCGGCATAGTCAAGCGGTGGCATCACTCCTAGATCTGTCCTAAGCATCTAGACTCTAGCATGGTGCTAGACCAAAGTAGATGGAGGCATGTAGTGTGGTGGAATGGCTAGGGCCACGGTGAGCCGCGAGCATAGCAGGCGCTCCGATGACGACGGACAGCTACAGCGAGGCTAAATGCCGCTATACCTAGGGGTCGATAGGTGATGCTAGTGTCTTGAGGAGGTGGAGGTGATGGCAGAGTAGCTATGGCCAAGAAAAAATGATCGGTGAGGCTACATCAGCAATGAGCGGCTAGTGGTGGAGCAACGGCGGTGCATAGCAAGCTTGGTGCGGCGCTTTGGCGAGGTAGAGCGAGCGGGAGAAGGCAAGAGTGAGTGAGTGGATCGAGTGGTGAGTGTGCAGCACTTATGTGCCTACTCTAGCCTGACTGTCTGGGCCAACACCAGTGTATGGCCACCACATGGTGGCCGTGTCCTATGGTCGGTCAGCCACTGGCTTGCGCGTGCGGTGCCGATTCAGGCTGGCAACAGACAACTGACTAGCAGTGACTTTGTGATCCCATAACTCCTAATCTGTGCTAATTTAGCAAAAACTTCCTTAATAACAATTGTAGAGCTACGTGAGATCTCAAACTTTGCTTTAAGAACCATCATCTAATTCTCACTAGGTTAACAAACTACACTACTCCAAAGTGAGGTACTTTGAAACTAGAAACAGTTTCAACACTTAGAAAATTTCCTGTCACAAAACAACATTTTGTTGATACTTGTGAGCTATTTTTTGAGCATGCTATGCATTGAATTAAACCTTGATCAAAAAATAAAAGTTGTTACCCTAGTTAAGTAATACAACTTTTATTTAGGTCACATAGCCATGCAAACATTCTAAGCTACTATTCAACTTTAGTCAAACCAGCATCCTGAAAATTGCATTTCAAATGAAACCAACACTTAGAAGTAAATTTGGCCTATGTCATGAAAACAAACATTGTTCCATTTATCATTATAGATGTGTCTAAGGTGTTTACATGACCTCCCAACCATTTCATACATTGGTCATACATGATTGCAAGCATGAGCATATATATAAATCAACATTTCATGTGATAATGTATAAGAGTGAGATGAAATTTCATATGCTCATGTTCATGAATGCTTGGATGATGCTTGTGCTCATGAAATGCAAATGCCAAATGCAAAGCTTAAAACTGGGGTGTTACAATGAAGCCCTAGGATGGAGGTGCCATCGAGGCATGGGGTGTTGGTTATCCCCTGTTGAGAAGATATCCTATCTGGTCCCCCTAAGGACTGGTATGTTGAGAGAACCAGATTATAGGACCCTACATACACACCACTCGCTCTAGAATGGGTAGGGGACGGTTACCCAACTAGCTAGGATGGTGCCACTACTGCTAGGTTGGAAATGGATACTGTAGGGAGGTACAAGCGTATGGTCCACACCCTACTAAGACAGCGTAGTGACCTTTGGGGTCCCGGTACTACGTCTCATAGTCTTAGCGTGCTGTTGGACTCTGAGGTGGCCTAGGGCTAAGTGGTAGGGTGGCACCATACTGGTTCGAAGGCAGTCGGTATCAACCTAGATGGGGCACTATCGATGATTGTGATCTTGTGGTTCTAGGTGTACACGCTCTGTAGAGTTGATCGATCTAAATGTATAGCCACATCCTCAGATATGGACATTCCTATGACCTATGCTTCCCTTGATTAGTGAGTGGAGTCCTTTCTTCTCTCCCCCTAGGTTCTTGTGTTCATTTCTGGCTTGGGCCAATGAGGCAAGGTACGAGCAGGAGTCATCCTTGTCACCTAGAGAGTGTGAGAGTGATGAGATGTGTGTGATGGGATGGGAGATTGTGGAGATGAGACAGGTTAAAACTTGATAAATTATTATTATTAAAACTTGACATACTCACATAGGAAACTATTGCCACAAATAGGTCTTTTGCTCTACCCTTGCATTCTACTACCACAAAAGCAAACACAAGGCATAGGGTGGGAGCCAGTGGCCAGTACAAATCATACTGATAATTGTTTGACAGGTTCTGAGAATGAGTATGACTACTAGAGAGACGATTGGGAGGATTAGAGGTCTTGTTCCTACCCTCAAGTTTGGTTGAGAAGATGGAGTTGACATCTGTTGCCCTTCTACTTGATGCTATTCTGGATGCTACATGCTCTGAGTGATTTTGCCAAGTGGTGATGTAATAATGAGTAAACCTTGCTATTTGTACTCTCTTGAGATAGGTATTCGATGTATGACTATGATATTGACTGTTATTTGATAATGTGATGGGATGATCACCTAGGATTATCATGTTATACTTTGAATCTATGGATTTCCCTTTGAGGAAATCAAGATCATTTCATAGGGGTGACTAGTTCAACTATCGGTGGAGTGGTAGAAGGAGTGGTACGGGGACCATTTCTTCCTTAGGAGTGCCTCTAGATTTTGAGTGTAGTTGCTTGGCAGGTCATAACCGGACATACACTGTCATGTTTTCATCCACAACAGGAGAAAACAAGCAAAGTTAGCCTACATAAACAATGGCTACCTTACATGCATATTATCATGAACATGTCCTACTAGATTCTTTAATCAAT
Organism: Miscanthus floridulus; assembly: GCF_019320115.1. Taxonomy (NCBI): domain Eukaryota; kingdom Viridiplantae; phylum Streptophyta; class Magnoliopsida; order Poales; family Poaceae; genus Miscanthus; species Miscanthus floridulus. The sequence continues at coordinate 82,943,776 of NC_089581.1, forward strand.
ATGCCTTCCCCGGCAACAGCACCAGAAATGCTTGTTGACATTTCTAAATGCAATCACCAAGTATGGAGATAGAATCCATCCCTGGCAATGGCGCCAGAAATGCTTGTTGGTATTTCTTACGTCATCACTAATAATTAGCAATGCCACTAAGTAATATCCTTGATAGTTCCTTAACAATTTTAGATATTTATCCACAAGTGCACAGAGCTATCATTGTAGCATTTCACCCTGGAAGAATTTAGGGTATCGTTATTTATATTTTTCCATAGGAAGGCACTTAATTAAGAGTCTAGTATGGATATGAACATGAATAATAATGCTTGCAAGTACACCAATGTTTATAGCAGGGGTAAAAATGGTGATTTCAAGATAGTGGACACACACTTGGCATTCCTCAAAGGACAAAATAGAAAAGAAAGAATAAAACAATAACCCTAAGGCGAGCAGGCATTAGTCTACTATAGTCATACAAAGATTAGTTAATGGTCATACAAGTTACATAATTAGTCTTTGGGCTAAGTGTGAACCAGGTCAGGAGGCCACCGAGTACTGGTCTACCAGCAACATCATGTGAGACTTTAGACTCCTACACCCTAGTCAAACATGGAGGATTACAAGGGACAGACGGGGCTATCACCACCTATCGGCTACCCCTCAACTATGGAAAGGGATAATGCATTCACTTGTCTCTCTATACCCAAGCACCATGCTTGCGTATACAGAAACTACCCAAATTCCCCTAGGTCCCCGACCCTAAGGATCGATAGGTAAAGAACTTGGGCAAACCTAACGACACGATGAACCACCACCTCAACTTTACTCTAATTCTATTATATAAGTTATATGAGTGTTTAAACATAAAGTTAAGTGTGCTACTTTCATGACATAAAAACTATAGGCTAGTTCATATATCAAGATTATTATAACTCAACAACTGTACTCTAGTTCATAAGTATGACTATAAATATCATATGAGAGCATAACTTTGGAAGAACTCATATCTCTATTCATACCCAAAGGTCTCTTCTTCTAAGGAGCCAAGCTCTCCAAGGTAGCTTTGCCTTGCTCTAAATCTACTAAAAAGTAATGCTACTACTACTAGAAAGTGAGGTGTGTGAGGTGATGCTCAAGTGAAGTGTGTGTTTAGAGAGGGGGGTACCCCTCTACTTATACAAGAGTGAAGGCGGTGCTTCTATCTATGTTTGGTGCAAAACTTTGGGCTGCACCACCACAACATGGCGGCATGCAACTGCCACTGCCATAGAGGCAGGGCGGCGTCTAGAGGGAAGCGGCCACCCCCTAGGAGCGGCTGGCCCTTGACCACCGCCTTTATGTGATAGGCCTTGGGCTAGTCATGGGTTGCTGCCCCATGGGGTTTTGCCCATTTTGAGTTAGTATGGTGGGCACCTCCCTTGCTTCTTTGCGTGAATCAACAGTCGAAAGGCGCCTTTTGGTGATTTATTCTATGTATTCATGTTTGTGACCTGCAAAATAATGTTCTCCAAATACATAGTGGAACCGGGTTAATAGTAAATGTATATGCGATTAAGTTTGCTAATTTCTCCTCTTTTGTATGTGATTAATAGTAAATGCATATGTAAATACATGTGGTCAGATTTGATCAGTAAAGACCGCCAACATCCGGCTGCTGGCGCGAGTCAGATCTGAGTCACTCGAGAGGTAAATGGACACTAGAATTGACTGTATGGGTATCATGTTCTCTGGTCTACTCTACAAGTTGGCTCTAAGTTTTTGGAACTATGGGTGAGCCTACACATGTATGTGAACAGTGCTTAGGTAGAGATGCTAGGGATAAAGTTGATGTAACTGAGCGGTGTACCAAAAGCTATCGTGGATCTGGCTATCGTTGCTTGGGGCATGGCGAGCCCTCGAGTGCATGCTCATGGTGGAGTTGTTGTGGTCCTTGGGCCACAAACCATTAAGGATGCTTCTCTATTGTTTGGAGTGGTCATAGCCAGTGTGGGACGACCTCTTGAGTGGGCTTGGGTCGATCCTTGCTGGCTCGATGTCCTTGATAGGCTCACAAGCCCCCAAGGATGGCTTCTTCTTGTTTGGCTTGTTGAAGTCCATGGCTAGGAGGGCTCATGCATTCTGATACACAAGTCCTCGTGGCATGACGACGTCGTAGTCATCGCATCTCTACTTCTTGGTGTTGTAGCCACTCTTGATGAAGAACTGGTGTGACCTATCATTACAGAAGTGGGTTCTAAGGGCAATGTGGCTCGGTCCGCTTAGCACGACATGTTGTGCTCTTAGAGGGCCCACTTCCTCGGATGCACATGCCTCTGTGTGAAAGCTGATAGTTCATAATGGCATGACAGACGGTCAGTTGGTCATGAGGGATTTGACCCTGGTTCCAGGCCTAGCCTTGTGGGGCATGGCGCTGGATGGTCACTTCATCACTAACGATAGTGCTGTGTGGCGGCAGATGGTTTTATCGCTCATGTGAGCCTTGACTTGCCACATTCCGCTGGTAGTGGAGATGCTGCTCTGGGCGTGGCTCTACCACGGGATCTTGGCCTCCTGTGCGGTGGGCTTAGATGGGGTAGAGGCATGTGACGGGCGTTAACCCATCGGCGTGGATAATCTCATGGTTCCCTAAAAGGATGTGGCCACCAAGGGCCATCCCGTGGGTGAGCTCACCATGGGATGTTTCATGGGTGAAGCCATCAATGGTGCAAGGAGCCATCGCTTCTTTCTCAACAACGATAGTGCACGACTATCCCCTACCTGGCACACCAACTGTTGGTGTCTTGTAGACTGACTAGTGAATTTATACAAATGCCATGCTGCCCTAGGAAGACGATGGTAGCATCCAATAACCCGACGAGTTATACTAGTTTAGGCTAGAGCCCTACGTCCAGTCTTAGAGATGATCGAGTGCGTGTTCCTCACTTGAATGCTTTGAAATTCTTACAATAGGGGGTTCAAGAATGGTGGAAGAGGTAGGAGAGCTAGAGCTAGGAGATGGACTGCCCAAATGAGAGCTTTGAGACTCCGATCCCCCTAGAAGGGTGTCCTGGTTGCCCTTATATAGAGTCTAGGGCCAGGTCACATACAAAGAAGGTTCTCTTGACCGAGGGGTCATGAGCTTGAGGGAGGCAACCTAGCTAACTTGGCTTGCAAGTAACACCATCTTGTAGCGCATGTCCAGGTGTGGTTATCATCATGGTCTTGTGCCCACATCATGACATCGTGTGGCATGGTGCTACTATGCTAGTTGTGGCGGCACTGTAGGCATGGTGGTGTTTCACCAGCTATCCTACGTGATGTGGTCTTGCTATGTCCTTCATCATCACCTCCTAATCTCTTAGGCATCATACAGGAGTTGGTAGCCACCACAAGGTCATTGGTCATCTTGCTGCATGTGGAGCCGGTGGCCACGATCCCATGCTTTGGGGTCATGGCCTTTGTTGGCTTAGATGGCCTCAAAAGTGAAGGTCACCATCATGGCCTCCATCCCATAGTGGGTGGAATCATACATCAATCTTTTCAGTCCATATTTGGTCAGTGGAACGCTATACTGGCCACCACCACTCAGTGGTGTTGTCTTGTCTATGCTATGTGGCGCAAGGATGGTGTCTAACTAGGCTGAGGAGACTATTGTCCCCTTGGTCCTTGTGGGGTCAGTATGGTGTAGCCTCCTCTAGTCAGAGCAGACTTACTTGGTGCGGCTCGATCTCTCCCTGTTCCTCCTAGAGGTCAGGACAGAGGAGAGGTCATGAGGAGTTGCGCGACGCATGGTGAAGGCTGAGGAAAAAGGTCGTGGCCGACTCCTGCCTTGGGGTTTGGCCTAGGTCCATGTAGCTTAGCTAAGCCTTGATCATTTGGGCTTATACTAGCTAATGTATCATGGGCCGCCCGAGTAGCTAACTAATCGATGTCTTGAGATACCCAGGGTATCATAACACTAACATTATGTTATACTTTATTTTAGGCCAAATTTATTCTTTTGTGATATGTTGTTGAAATAGTTAACCATTGAATATGTTGTTGAAATAGTTAACCATTGAATGAAGTATCTCACATGCACATTGCATGGCATAACATTTGCATTTGAAGTTATGTCACTGTTTGCTGGCCACGACTTGTACTGGTACAACATCATATAGTGTCCCATGGATGGGTATGATGCACACTCTTAAAGTGTCCTATGGAGGGTTAAGAGTGCATAAGAGCATGTCATTTGCAATATGTATGCATTCCTTTCATGTGTTATGAAGTGAATGTTAGCGATTGAAAACCCTAGTTTGGTTTTGGATAATTGATGAAACCTTTGTGTACTAACCTTTGTCTAAGTGATGGGTAAGATAGGTTGGTAGACACCAAGTGGTGGAGCTAGAAGATGGCATCCATGGTGATGGAGGTGGCCAAAAAGAGAGATCAAGTGCTCCAACTTAGAAAAAAAGAAATAGAAAAATAAAAATAGACTCAAGGCAAAGGTATATGAGTAGGGCCATTTTTGTTTTGCCAATTAAGACACCATAGAGGGTGTGATTGAGTTTAGGATAGATAGTCATATTATGAAGAGTGGAAAATCATGGTTAAAGTGGTTATCAAGTGCCACTAGGTGAATTCATACATGCATATGCATTAGGACCTAGTGTGCTAACTTAAATCCCTTGAAAATACTTTGAAGATGTTGCTAACTCATGTACACATGTGTTGGGATACTTGGAGTTCGCACACATGCACAAGGGTTCAAGTTTGGAGATGAAAAGGAGAAGAAAATAGGCTTCGGACTCTGGGTTTAGGGGCTCCAAACCATCAATGATGGATCTAGAACCTAACCCTTGGTGTCGCACTGGCTCTGGACCCTGGCAAGCAGGGTGTCCGGACCATGTTGTGAGGGTCCGGTTGGCCATGTGGCATGATGGTGTTGAAGAACGAGCTCCGGACTCTACTATGTCTCGGTCTGGTTGAGGGTCTGGACCAAGGACAAGTTTGAACAATTATTTTCATCAAACAGAGATCGACCAAAACAATCTAGACCCTACTATGTGGTAGTCTACATGGTGGGACCAGACATGGTTCATAGCTGTTTGTGGCATTCTAGACCTCTCTGGATAGGTCCGGACTCTACTGTGCGATAGTCTGGACACTGTGCTAAGGGTCTAGTCCAGCGTCTGATAGTGAGCCATTGGGATTCCAATGGCTATTAGGACACGTGGTAGTCACACATTTGAAGTTGAGAGGAACTAGACTCGCGGGTGATGGTCCAGACCACCTGATGGCTTGGTCCAAAGCAGGGTCTTGTGCCCCTTTGTAGGGATAACAACTAGTTGAAGCTTGGGGCTTCTATTTAAGTGCATTGGCCAGCTCTAGCTCACTCTCTTGGAACATTTGATCATTCATACATCCTTGTGAGCTAAGCCAAACCTCTCTCACTCAATCTCTTGCTTGATTGTGCATCCAAGTGAGTTGGGAGTGATTCAAAGTGCTTTTGCTTGTGTGATTGCATCTAGTGGCACTTGGGGATAGTTACAACTGTGGTTTTCTTGTTACTCTTGGTGGTTGCCACCACCTAGATGTCTTGGAGCAGCTTGAGGAGTCTTGGCATGAGTTGATGATTGTTCATGGCCACTCCCAGTGATTTGTGAGGGATTCTTAGGCTTATTCCCCTGGCGAAGTGCCAAAAGCCACTCTAGTGGATTGCTCATGAAATTGAGCACCCTCATATTGTGTAGGTTCTTGTGGCACCCTTGTGTAGGGTTAGGCTTGTGTACGCCTAGCTCATGAACTACCAAGTGAATCGACCATCACAACGAGGACGTAGCTTGCCAGCAAGCAAGTGAACCTTGAGAATAATTGTGCGTCAATTGGCTCTTTGTTTTTCACTTGGTATTCATATTGTCAACGAAATATAGTCGGCAGTCTACCTAGGGGTATGCCCAAGGTAGTAGATTGTCGGCAGATAGATGCACAAGCTACAAACAAGACAGGTGATGCAAGACTAGACACGAAGTTTTATCCAGGTTCGGCCGCCAAGGAGGCAGTAATACCTACGTCCTGCGTCTGATTGTATTGCTGTATGTCAATGAGAGATGTTTTTTAGAGGGGTCCCCCTGCCCACCTTATATAGTCCGAAGGGCAGGGTTATAGATCTAGAAACTAATCCTAGCCAGTTACAATTGCCATAGGTGGCCGGATAAGGATTCCTATTCTAACCGACCAGGATCTTGCTTGATCGCCTAAACCTGCCTTGACTCCTTGCGCGGGACTCCAAATAGGTTGGCCGGGCCAGCGCATCGTCTTTCGATGGACCAGACCCTCTGATCTAGGGCCAGCCCAAGCCTAGCCGTAAGGGTATAGGGGTTAATACCCCCATAGCTAGTCCCCGAGCACCATGTATTATGCTATGACACAGCCATTTTAACCTTCTCTGACAAGTAAGGCTTGAGTCCTTGACATCTCTGACCACTGTTGTCGCTGGAGAAGTAGGTTGTCCAAAGATTGTATGGTGCTCTTAAGAAAAAAGAAAAAGATTTCCATCCTGTGAAGTGTGCCCACTTGTATTTTTGAAAAGAAATGTAAGTGAATCTTCAAGCGTAGCATCCTTGATCATCAGAGGCGTAGGGGTCGAAAAACAAACAAACACATTCACCGCAAGGTGAAGTGTGCCCACTTAGTCCCCGAGCCTGGTAGTAGGTGATGTAGGCACGTGGTGCCAGGGTCTAAAAAGAATTCCTAGTTAAGTTGAGAACCCAATCATCGTACAAGCGATATGAAATGCACCGGCAGGTGCATCATACCGATGTAGTCCCTAGGCTTGCTGGAAGGCAAAGTATGAGCCTTGTAGCAAGGTCTAAATAAATGTCTCTCAACTATATGTGAGTACAAATCACATGTAGCCAAGGAGAATGATCTTCGAGCAGTGGTCGGTATAGTTACCGAGCACAATATTAATCCGTTTAATCAAGTCAAAGCATAAGGGTCAATTAAATAAACACATTCATCGCAAGGTGAAGTGTGCCCACTTAGTCCCCAAGCCTAGTAGTAGGTGATGTAGGCACAGTGGTGCCAGGGTCTAAAAAGAATTCCTAGTTAAGTTGAGAATCCAATCATCGTATAGGTGATACGAGATGCACCGGTAGGTGCATCGTACCTGATGTAGTCCCTAGACTTGCTAGAAGGCGAAGTATGAGCCTTGTATCAAGGTCTAAATAAATGTCTCTTAGTTGTATGTGAGTACAAATCACATGTAGCTGAGGAGAACGATCTCCGAGCAGTGGTCGGGACAGTCCCCGAGCACAGTAGTGGTCAGTAGCAGTCCTCGAGCACTGATAGTGGTCAGTAGCAGTCCCCGAGCACAGGTAGTGGTCGTAGTAGTCCCTGAGCACGGTAGTTGTTCAGAAGCAGTCCCTGAGCACAACAGTGGTCTAGGCAGTCCCTGAGCATGGTAGTGGTCGGAGCAGTCCCCGAGCATGGCAGTGGTCTAGGACCATCCTTGAGCACAAGACATGCAGCGAAAAAACAAACGCCGCTTGTACTATTATTTGGTGTATTTATTTATTTTCGTATTCTATCAAGTCCAATCGTACATGTCTGGTCAAAAAAGCAGATAGGTATAGCACGTCATACTGTCTTCTTGCCCTTTCTAGCAAACAGTCGCTTGGCACCTGTAAAGAGGTGCGTCAGTGTGGGCCCTCTCACACTAGCAACAAAGAGGTGCGTACACTGGTAACGAAGGGGCGCGTTTATTGGCGTAGATCTTGAGGTTGTGAAAACAATCATCTGCGGTGCGTGCACACGTCTCCCAAGAATCTTGGGCAAATGAATCAATGGAGCTCTTGGTTATTTATAATATAGAACTAGTAAGTTACTTTTTACCGATCCCCATTATCATTCGCCAACGCAGCCTTCTTCTTCCTCTTGCTGAACCCTATACCTCCGAAATCATCACCAATCCCCCCTCCAGCGCATCCACCCCTTTAGTAAGGACACATTAATGGTGAAGAGAGACGCCCAAATAAAATCGGAGTCATGGCGAAGGAGTGGTGGAAGTCAAAGAGCAACGAGCAGACCATCGAAGACCTTGTCACCATGGGAGTGCTCCACAACAAGGCACTCGCGGGATGGCACACGCTAGAAGGAGAAAGCTTTCCTGATCCACAACCAGGTAAGATTGTGGTTTTTGAGGATTTCTTCAAGCGGGGTTTTGGGGTTCTAGTGCACCCTTTCCTTCAGGGGCTCTGTTTGTATTATGAGATTGGGATTTGCAATCTACATCCCAACTTGATTCTTCTTGTCTCCACCTTCATCCATCTTTGCGAAGCCTATGGTGGCTTCCAGCCCCATTTCGACCTCTTTTGCCATCTATTCTGTCTGTGGAAGAAAGGGAGCGGTGGCTCGAAGATAGCCGGAGGCGTATACCTCAATCTGCGTGATGGGATGAAGGCCTAGTACCTACACTGCCCTTGGAACACATCACTAGATGACTGGTACAAGAAGTGGTTCTACATCCGTGAAGAGCCGAACACGATCACCCTGTGCGACTGTGGGGTTCATTCCAGAGAAGAAGAACAGCTGGTCGGAGAAGCCCGAGCACTTGGAATAGATTGCAGAACTGCTTGGGATGATCCTGTGGGGGAAGCTAGATGGTCCAAGCAGTGGTCAGAAACTTCATCAGCTGAAGGATCCAGCCCTACCAGAGGAGGGTACATCCTAGCTACGAATACCAGGGGAGCGCAGATCCAACGAGGACCAGAAAAGAGGCGCTTGACAAGATCGAAGTCAAGGCCAGGATTGGGGAGCTATTCAACTTAGTGGATCCCAATTATGTCAGGTTAAACGACATCGAGCACTGCCTTCAAGCTGGCCCGACCTCCCCCAAAGGTAAATTATGCTTCCTTACACCTGTAGAGTTATTTTGTAACAAAAATTGACTATGTTGTCGCCTTATGTCTCCTAGAGTAATGGTCATGACAGGGCAGCAGTGTTCGTGTCTCCACCCCCTGGTGTGGATTGGCCGCAAGTTGCTAGCCCAACCGCCTAGACCAGCGCCAGGGCCGAAGACGTCGATTGGGCCATACTCGGGGTTGAGGAGGAGGCAATGGCCAGAGCTGCTAGTAAGCAGCTGGCGGCCAACAAATGTCGTCATGCCATCTTCCCACTGTCAGATGATGAAACAGAGGATGCAGACATCTTCCGACTCGTCCCTCGAAAGAGGAGGAGACAACTAGAGTCGACGGAGGAGGGTGGCTCCTCTATGCCAGTAGGGATCGCATCACTGACCACTAGCAACACAGAGGACAAGCGGCAAAGGGGCCGAGCACCAATCCTCGACGCCGGTACTGGTCATGGAAAAGACCCGATGGAACCCGTCGAGCACGTGGAGCAAGCACAGTCGAAGAGACGCTCCTTCGCCATGTCGTTCCATGCTTCCAAGCTGTAAGTATTTGTAACCTTGATGTAAGCTTACAATTTGTATTGAATACTATTGTCTTCTGAACTTATCTCTGATATATTAGGTTGGCGTCCACCGAAAATCCTAACCAGCTAGCCAGGGTGCGGCACGGCTTCAGCTAGCAATGACAAAAAGAACTGCCCAACAGCTGGCTATGGAGGAACCTGTAGAAGAAAATCCACCGGAACCTCAGAAGTCGAGCGGCCAAACGATAGTCCCTAAGTAGCTGATTGAGAAGAGAGCCAATCCAAGTACAAGTGCTTCGAGCACTAATAATCCTGCTAAGGGGGATACTTCGGCACCAAGGGAACAAGACCAAGCCGAGGAGCAGCAGCCGGAGGTGGCACATAGCATGCTTGCCGATGCTATGGCTCGCGAGAAAGCCATAGTGGTTGCAGAGACTACAAACTCTATACCAGTGCCACCTCCTGAACAAGAGGCCAAAGAGGACAAAGTAGAAGAGGTCCTAGGCCGTCCCCAAGACAAACGACAACATGTATATGTGTCACACTGGCAGAACGATGAGTGGGTTATGCATGAGGAAATCCCAGAGGTCAAAGAGACCCTAAAAGTTGAACGAGCGGCAAAACGTCTGGTGATAGAAGTCCAGGTATGTTTGGCTTGACCACTTGATCCTGCTATTTAGTTGAACTATCTAACTTAGCTTGTTTATATGTAGGACTTGATGAAGACCGCAAAGTACCGAAAGAGGTGCTTCGACCAGATAGAGGGAATCATGGCAAACAATAGAGAACTGGCGGCCGAGGTGGAACGCTTGCGCCACCAACTTGAAGCCACCGGCCAGGAGAGGACGGAACAAGATGCAAAAAACTAGAACCTGGTCGTCCAGCTCAGTAACAAAGAGCAGGAAAAAACAAGTAAGTTGTCATTTTATCACAGCAAGTGCATGACACATGTTGTTGCATTGTTGGTAGTGACATCTGTAGTGCAGGCTTGGAAGCCGAAGTAACCCTGCCTCCAAGAGGAGAATAGCCATGTGACCGCAGAGTGTGGTCACCTAAAGGAGGACAATGAGAAACTGGCACGTGACCAGTCTCAACTCTGAGACCGCACAACTAAGATGAAGGAGGAACTAAAAAGTAAGTGTTCCAGACCACCTTGCTCATTCTGTTGCCTGCCTTATCTTGTCGTGCCGTTACATTCTGATGTCTTGTACGGTTTGCAGTTTTAAAAGTCAATGCCAAGAAACATCTAGAAGATGTGATTAAAGATTGTGATGGCTGGAAGGCGCGATGCCAAGAGACCATCGAGGATTGGGACACATGGAAGAACCAGTGCTAGGAAGTGGCAACTGGCATTTTGCCCGTCCTCGACCTTATCGACCCAGCGCTCATAGAGGAAGTGCCAAGGACGCCACAGCTCGGACTGGTCAAGAGATGCTAAAAGGCATGGGGATGGTTCCAAGAGTTTCGTGAAGGAGGCAGGTGAGTACACGGGTGCACATGTGCTAAGCATGGTGCGTGCCCACTACCCCCTGATCGATCTCAAGCGCCTGGAGGCTGGGTACCCGAAAGGAGGTAGACCTAGACAAGGCTGAGGAGCTTAGGATGGCCTAGCTAGACCTGTCAGTCAAAGATAATTGGCGACATTAACCTGTGTGGAGGTGGGACAGCACCTGTATAGGGTACGCCATCGACAAGTCAGCTAGAAATGCCATCAGTTGCAAGCCAACCGATGAAGCCTACGGATCTCGACCAGCCAGGCATCGGCGGGGCCATCCTCTTCAGCTCGACCTAGCACAAGAGTCCCCGAGACTCGAGTAGGATATCAGAAGCAGCGAGCAGTATGTATCCGCGTGCCCCTACCTAGCCAATGGAATAGGCTTAGAGCTGTAGAAGAAGGACATAGTTGTGTTATTGTAAACTTGGGCCTCTTCAGGCAAGCTTGTAATAACATAACTGTATATCATCATAAGCTTGTTTGCTTTGTATAAAATGTATTTAAGCTTGAAACTCATGTTGGTGTAACTAAGTGAGAACATGTTAACGTTCTATTTAGTTGTACCATTTTGCTCGATACGTCATCCCGAAAAGTTTGTGCGGCCCTAGTTTGCCATGTGGTCGGAGTGTGAGGTGCGTGACCTGTGCACACGTAGACTGTAGGACAAGTCAAACCAAGGGGGACCTGCCGATCACCCGTAACAGTAGAGAGCAGGATCCCATGCACGCATTGGGAGGAACTGGAGACAGGGCCTGCTCCGGAAACCGTAGAAGGAATGGTGGTCGGCTAAGTTAGAATAACCATAAAATTCGAAGTTACATATTAGAGTGGTCGGAGAAATCATAATAGCTTTATTGAAGTAAATCGAAAGTACAAAAGGAGTACATATCTCAGTGGTTAAGCATAGAAACATCTAAGCTTGTCGATGTGCCATGAGTTTGGTACGTCCATACCATCTAGGTGAGCTAACATGTAAGACGTTGGTCGTGTGACTTCCTTGATCATGAAGGGCTCCTCCCATGGGGTTGTGAGTTTATGGACACCAGCCTAGTTCATCTTCCATTTCAGGACCAGGTCCCCGACCACAAAGAACCGCTCTTTAATGTTCTTGTTATAGTACCTATGCAAAACAGCAAGGTATTTGGCCATACGTATACAAGAATCGAGCCGCTTCTCTTCTGCGCTATTCACTTCTAGCTCCCGTACTTCATTGACCTTGCCTTCGTCGAAATTCTCTACCCAGTGCTGATCTGAAAGCTATATCTACTGGGAGGACTGCCTCGGTGCCAGTAAACCATAAAGTACGGTGAGACACCGGTGTTACGACTGGGCTGAGTTCTGAGGCCCCAGACCATGGCTGGTAACTCTTTGAGCCATCTTTCAGGGAGCTTTGTCATTTTCTCTGTACATCCTCTTCTTCAATGCGTCCAAGATCATGCCATTTGCCCGCTCGACTTGTCCATTAGCTCTAGGGTGCGCCACCGAGACGTATTTTACTACTATGCTCCTTTCATCGTAGAAGTCCCAAAAAGCGTTCCTGGTGAACTGAGTACCTAGATCAGTGATGATGCTATTGGGTATGCTGAAACTGGTGGATGACCTGGTTGAGGAACGTGACAGCCTTTTCTGAAGATGCCTGTACCAGAGGCATGTATTCTATCCACTTAGAAAATTTGTCGATCAGCACAAAGACGCATGTAAATTTCCTAGGAGCCAGGTTTGAAGGGCCCGATCATATCCAGTCCCCAGCATGCAAAGGGCCAAGAGCCTGGTATTATCTGGATCTCATGTGCTGGTACATGGATTCTCTTGGCGAAGAACTGACAACCCTCACAGTGGCGGACTAGCTTCTCTATGTCGGCTACTGCTGACGGCCAATAGAACCCTGCTCGGAAAGCCTTACCGACCAGCGTTCTTGAGGCCACATGGTTGTCGCAGGAGCCAGAGTGGATTTGGTCTAGGAGATGTTCGCCATCCTCTTGGGTTATACACTTCATCAAGATTTCTTCCTTTGCGTTCTTGCGCCATAACTTGCCATCGACGAGCAGGTACTGCTTACTACGACGCATCAGGCACTCGTTTTCTGTCTGATCAGTGTAACCACTGCCATCTGTTAGGTACTTGATGAAAGGTATTCTCCAGTCGGGCTCATGAGTGGTCGGAGGCGTTTCGGTGGTGCTCGACGCCAGAACCATAGCCACCAATTGCTAGTCTGGAGGCTTGTCTGTCGTGGAATCTTCCTCTTCGATGGAAGGCATGAGTAGGTCTTAGACGAATATGCCATGTGGGATTTTGGCTCGGGATGATCCTAACTTTGACAGCACATCTGCTACTTGATTCTTGTCCCAGACCACAGTGTATGTACTCGATGCCATAGAACCTACCTTCCAGCTTTCTGACCGATTTGCAGTATGCATCCATCTTTTCACTGGTCGTGTCCCAGTCCTTGTTGAGTTGGTTGATGACCAGAGCAGAGTCTCCATAGACATAGAGACATTTAACGCCGAGCTCAACCGTAATGCACAGACCATGTAGGCATGCTTCATACTCGGCGGCATTATTAGATGCTGGAAAATAAATCCTGAGGACGTACCGGAGCTGCTCCTTGGATGGTGACATGAAAAGGACTCCTGCCCCCTGCACCTGTCAATGTTGAGAGAACCTGTCAAAGTACATCATCCAATACTCATCGGACCCTAGAGAGGCAGGCATGCTTAAGTCTATCCACTCGACTGATGAAATCGACGGGTGCTTAAGACTTGATTGTAGTACGGCTTGCAAATTCCATGGAGAAGGGGCATGGCTCCATTGCCCATTTAACGATGCGCCCGTTCGCATCCTTGTTGCTAATGATGTCTCGTAGAGGGTACTCAGTCATGACCACCATGTGATATCTGTCGAAGTAATGTTTCAACTTTCAGGATGTTATCAGTATGGCGTAGATCAACTTCTGAATCTATGGGTACCGGGTCTTGGACTCATTGAGTACCTCACCGATGAAATAGATTGGCCGCTGTACCTTGTAGACGTGGCCAGACTTGTCGCGCTCGACCACCATGGCCGTGGAGACCACTCGATTAGTAGCCACAATGTAAAGCAGGAGTGTTTCGTCTTCTCTGGGAGCAGTGAGGACCGGAGGTGATGTAAGGTATTGTTTCATCTGTGTGAAGGTAGCATCTACTTCCTCCGACCACTCAAACTTTTCGGATGCTTTGAGCAGTTTAAACAACGGTAATCCTTTTTGCCTAATCTTGATATGAAACGGCTAAGGGCGGCCATGCATCCGGTAAGCTTTTGAACATCCTTTACCTTTTTGGGTGGCTTCATGTCCAAGACAGCTTTGACTTTCTCTAGGTTAGGGCGTATGCCAGTCGTGACTGACAACGTTGCCAAGTAGTATGCCAGAAGGAACACCGAAGATGCACTTTTTTGGGTTTAATTTCCACTGGAATGTGTTAAGGGCTGCAAAGGTGCGTTCCAGGTTGTCAACAAGGGTATGTGCTTCCTTGGTTTTGACAACTATATCATCAACATAAGCCTCGATGAGGTCGTCTTTTATCTCTTCTTTGAGGCAGGCCTGTATAGCGCGTTGGTAGGTAGCCCCGGCGTTCTTGAGCCCAAACGACATGGTCGTGTAGCAGTAGGCGCCGAAAGGCGTAATAAAAGATATCTTGATCTGGTCGTCCTTTTTGAGAGCGATCTGGTGATAACTAGAGTAGCAAGCAAGAAAGGAAAGCAGCTCGCAACCGGTGGTTGAATCTACGACCTCATCTATGCGAGGTAAACCGAAGGGGTCCTTAGGGCAGTGTTTGTTGAGATCAGTGTAATCAACGCACATTCTCCATTCATTATTCTTTTGCATACAAGAACCGGGTTGGCTAACCACTCTGGGTGATACACTTCTTTGATAAATCTGGTTGTCAAAAGCCGTGTAACTTCTACCCTAATTGCCTCCTTTTGTCATGAGCGAACTGTCATAGCTTCTGCTTGATAGGTTTGGCCTTGCCATTGACATTCAAGGAGTGCTCGATCAAGTTCCGAGGTACACCAGGCATGTTAGCAGGTTTCCATGCAAACACATCCATGTTGCTCCTCAAGAACCTGATGAGCGTGTCTTCCTATTTGGGATCTAGGTTGGCCCCGATAAGGGTCATTTTGCTAGGATCACCATCGACCAGCTAGATCACCTTGTGCTCCTTGGACTTGATGTTCTTGCTGGAGCCTCGAGCTCTGGGATCTCTAGGTGGTCAGCGAAGGTCTTCTTGGCGTCGAGCATGGTCTCTGCCATGCGAATAGAGAGGTCATGAGCCTCTGCTATTTTGAAGCTGTCGTCCTCACAAGTATAAGCTGCGTATATGTTGCCCCTGAGGGTTAGAACTCCTTTCTCAGTAGGCATCTTGAGCACCAGATACCTGTAATGAGTTATGGCCATGAACTTGATGAGCGACGGTCGACCAAGAATAGCATGGTAGGTGCCAGTCGAAGTCATCGACCATGAAGTTGACGTAGTCAGTGCGTAAGTGGTCCGGGGTCCCGAATTGCATAGGTAGCGTGATCTGCCTGAGAGGTGTAGAGCTCTGTCCGGGGAGAACACCCTAGAACTGTGCCTCGTATGTCTTGAGATCCGCCTGGGTTATCTTTAGGGCGGGAAGACTGTTCTTGAATAGTATATCAATGGAGTTGCTGCCATCAATCAGCACTCTATCGAACTGAACCTTGTTGATACAAGGATCGAGGACTAGGGGAAAACGTCCTAGCTCAGGTATTGCAGCCCATTGGTCCTTTCTGCTGAAGGAGATCTCGCAGTGAGACCATGGAGGGAGCCACGGATCAGCGAGGAGGTTATCGGTGTTGGCCACGTTCAAGCAAGCGCGGGCAAGCAGCTTGCGTTCTCATTTGGTCTCGATGGACACTTTGCCTCCGATGATGGTGTGCACGTGATCGATTGGCTTGACGTACTTGTGATGGGGATCTATGTCTTCATCGTCGTTGTCCTCGTTGCGTTGTTCCCCTACGTCGTTAGGCTTGTCGGATGTGTCCAGAGCCTGTTGACACATGTAGATAGACTTGAGAACGCGGCAATTCTCCATAGTATGGTTTGACTTGGGATGGAGCTGGCAGGGCCCTTTCAATGCTTTGGCATAGTCATCTTTGTAGTTACGACATCTGCCCCCTTTTTAACGGTATTGACCTTGTCGTCGTCTTCCTGAGCACGCTTGCCCCTGTAATCATCACGGCGGTTACGCCGCTGATTACGTTGGTCACGGTGGTCACAGGAGTCATTGCACTGGTTGCGGCGGTCAAAATTATCGTTTCGACCACGGTTGCTGCGGTAGTCGTCATGGTGTGGGGGGTGGTCAGAGCGTGGAACCCTTGCTGCTTCTTCGATAATTATCTTTTTAGCGTCATCGGCGTCCGCATATTTCTTAGCAGTGGCCAGGAGCGCCATGACCGATTCAGGCCTCTTGCGCAGGAGCTTGTCCCTTAGGGCGTCGTGGAAGCAGAGGCCAGTGATGAAAGCCTCGATTGCCTCGTTGTCAGAGATTGATGGGACCTTGATGCGCATCTCTGAGAAACTCCGGATGCACTAGCGTAGTGGCTCATCTTTTTGATCTCGAATCCGTTGTAGATCATATTTGTTGCCGGGTTGTTCGCAAGTAGTAATGAAGTTGTCGATGAAGGCTTGCTTGAGCTCTTGCCAAGAATCAAAGTAGTTCGCCAGCAAGCTGACCAGCCATTGGTGACCTGCATGGCCAACAGTGACTGGGAAGTAGTTAGACATGACATGCTCGTCGGCCATGGCTGATCTGCACGTAGTTTCATAGAGCATGACCCATAATTCAGGGTTTTCCTTGCCATTGTACTTCTGAAGTTTCTCGAGCTTGAAGTTTTTGGGCCATATGACTTGGCGAAGGTGCAGAGTAAACTGCTTTAAACCCGGTGGGCCGTGGGCAGTGTCATATTCCATACAGCGATAACTTTTGTGGGATGCTCGATCGTTGGCTCTCTGGTTGATGCGATCGCGTAGATCGTGTTCCCCGAGGTAGTGGCGGAGATCGTTATTGCCATCACAGCAATCCCGGTTGCCATCCTGATTAACCCTACGGCCGCGGTGATTATCATGGTTATCTCGGCGGTTGTCATCTCGAACGTCGCGGCGGTTGTCCTCCTGACGGCGGTTGTTGTCCCAACCACCATCAGGACCACCATTTCCACCTTGACGGTTGTCTGATGGGTCATTGTTGCATGAGCCACGTTGGTTGAGTGGCTGTGAGCGACTTGAGTATTGGCGGCTATGGCTTGATTCGACTAAAATGGATGGAGCACGGGCTTGATTCACCATCTCCATAGTCTGAGCCATAGCAGCCGTTAGATAAGCTTGTATATCATCGCGAACTGCCTGGGTTTCGGGGGTGTTGGGTAGCCATTGCATTGTCGCCATAGTGACTGGCTATGTTGGCACTTGGAGTCCTGAAGACCTGTTTGTCCCCCACCCTATCGAAAGCATTGTTGAGGTCGTGTGGCTAGACCCTTATGCATCGTGCCTCCTCTTCTGCTTCAGCTTTGATTTGCCAGTGATTAAACTGGTCAATATTGCATGCCTCGCGTGCAATCCTTTCTTGTTCTATTTCGCCAACTACCGGCGGTTTCGTCATTGCTGACAACATTGATCAAACCCCCTCACCTTGGTGGGAAAGACGGGAATTGCAGGAACCCCAGGGGCATGGTCTAGGGATATCCAGATCATATTCGACACCTTCATCATTGCAATGCTAGAGCTAGGTGTGGACGGAGGCGTTAGATGCGATGCCAGACGAGGAGCTAGAGTCACCCTCTTGGACTGTGTGGACGGATCCTTCTTGATAATCCTCAATCCGGATCATGTTGATGAAGTTGCTTGGCCTCGGTCGAGGCTGATGTACAAAACACAGATCCGAGTAGCGTTGTATGTTATACGTGTAGTTGGAGGCAGCATTTCGCTAGCCATAGGGCTGGGCCTGGTAGTTCTCCATCAAGGTTTCATACTTGAAGAGCCAGAGACCTATCGCGGAGGCTGGCCGGCGACAGAGTAGAGCGCCCTTCAGGAGTAGATATGACCACGAGATCTATACCAAGTCGTGCAGGACGACTGGCCTAAGCTGGTCAGGTAGATCTATTGTGGGGAGCGGTTACCTACTCATTAGGTTGACTTTGAATTGTACTTACCAGAGCTAGGGTTTCAGCGAGTTTGGTGCTGACCCGATCGATGGAGTTGAGCAGGTTGGTGTTGTCGATCTGCTTCCCTTTGTAGCGGGGAAGCGGACGATGGGTTGTTGGCATGGCTAAAGATGATGCAGGCATGGTCGGAGCCAGATGTACCATGGTCGGAGTCAGATCCATTGTGGTCGGAGCTATATCCACCGTGGTCGGAGCCGTGTCCACCGTGGTCAGAGCCGTAGTAGATGCAGGTGAAGCAGTGGTCGACGCAGATCGAATCTGTGCCTCCTCCGTGGTCATGGTGATGAAGTCATCGGAGCCAGTGGTCTAGGTGATCTGGCCGATGGTGAAGGTGAGGCCGTTCGGTGTAGCCATGGAGCCGGAGATGATGACCATCTTGTTTGTTTGGGGAGTAGTACGCACACCCCCTACCTGGCGTGCCACTATCAATGAAATATGGTCAGCAGTCTACCTAGGGGTATGCCCAAGGTAGTAGATTGTCGGCAGACAGATGCGCAAGCTACAAACAAGACAGTGACGTAAGATAGACATGAAGTTTTATCCAGGTTCAGCCACCAAGGAGGCATAATACCTACGTCCTGCATCTGATTGTATTGCTGTATATCGATGAGAGATGTTTTTTAGATGGGTCCCCAGCCTTCCTTATATAGTCTAGGGGGCAGGGTTACAGATCTAGAAACTAATCCTAGCCAGTTACAATTGCCATAGGTGGCCGGATAAGGATTCCTATTCTAACCGACCAGGATCTTGCTTGATCGCCAAACCTGCCTTGACTCCTTACGCGGGACTCCAAATAGGTTGGCCGGGCTGCGCGTCATCTTTCGATGGACCGGACCCTCTGATCTAGGCTAGCCCAAGCCTAGCCGTAAGGGTATAGAGGTTAATACCCCCACACATATATTATCACTTGCCATGTTCAGTATAACACTCTCTACCTCTCCTTGTATTTACATTCATATATCTTGTGTAGAGGTAGCTTGAGTAGCTAGTGTAGCTTTGTTGTAGTTAGTTCACTAGTTGTTTAGTTATTTAGCTAGCTCACTAGCTTAGGCAAGTAGTGACATAGCCTTTGTGTGCTTTAGTGATCTTAATTACAAGAATTGTGGATAGGTGGCTTGCCATTTGAGTAGAGCTCGAACGAAAGGCATTTGGCCATTTAATTGTCTAACAAAGTTGCTCTAGTGCTTTGTAGAAGATTTTATTAGGCTATTCACCCCTATACATTTAGGACCTTTTAGCAATGTTATTTTGTTACTGAAGTGTGAATCATGTATCAAGGTAACAATGAGATATGATTTTTTTATGGAAGTGAACTCATGTTGGTGATTCTATCTATCATTCATTAAGTTTTAAATATTAAATAAATTGAGAGAGTGGTCTACAAGGTAGAGTATTTAAATTAATATTTGTCTATCTAATGAACCACTACTATAGATTTATTTATAATTGTCGCCACTTTTACTACCATAGTGATAGAAGCGACGGTGTTATACTTCCATCGTCGGTTGGACCAATAGTGAGGCCTCCTGAGGAAGGAAACCGGTAGTTGAAACTTCTACCACCGATGGGTTAATAATAGATGCGGCAGTGGTATTTTCTCGGTCATATAAAAAGCCGAGCCGACTAGGATATGTGTTATGGCTGCTGGCCCACCATGACTAATTGTTCTTCTAGTGGTAAAGTCAACATGGGTTATTTCCTAACTACCCACAACATAGTTGTTGGCATTTATTAACACACACAGATAAATCCACAAGCGCACTGGATACCGCTGTAGCTTTCACCTAGAAGTATTCCAAGTATTCGTATCCATAGGGAAATGTGTGAGACTAACTATGGTCAAACTTAACTAAGGGTAACAACAAGGTTAGGATAAACAGGAGCATAGAGAGGATAACTCAGGTTCTCTAGTTCTAACTTCAGTAAGCTATGTCTTCTACTATTCAACTGGGGATATTACTTAAGGAAAGACACCAGCAGAGGCTAGCTTTCTATAGTCAGCAGGTCCTACTTCACCTACAAATGAGAGGTGGACTACAGAGGACTCAACGAATGTGTCACACTTGTGTTCTAACGCTACTTCATTATCTACCACCGATCTAGAATGCAGGGTGCATCCATGATTAACCCAAGTCTAAGCACCATGCTTACACTTACGATTAATACTTTACTCCCCCTAGGAAGAGAATAAAGCACCTAAAAGAGTCATGATCCTAATGAACAACATGAACAAGATGCTTACTTGAATCAAAAGTTGGTTACCAGAGAAATCTCAGAAGCAAGCTCAAGTAGAACTTGGATCCGCCAAGGTACAAGCCATAGAGAGAGCATCGATAGGCTCGGTACCTCCTCCAAACTCTTCCGTCACTCTCTATCTCACTATTTCTATTTATAAGACAAGATCCTATGGAGGACTAATCTTTTCTTGCTTGCTAGCTCTGATCCTAAAGATATGAATTAGGAGAAAGAGCATAAGAGGAATCATCCGAGTCAACGATGGGATTGAATAAGACATCTAATGTGGGCATAGAATGGGAGAAGATAGGAATTGCTTCTAAATGGCTTGGCTCTCCTTCTATGGGTTCACTAGACATGCCATCTTTAAATTCTTCCCAATGTCCTACATGGGAATAAGGACGTTTTCTAAGAGATCCTTTCTTGAGAGGATTTGAATTATATTCTCTCGAAGGTCTCTTATGGAACTAGAAGTTTAAGCTTTTCCCAGAATCAGCATAAAAAAGATCATCCTCACAAGAAATCTGAAAAGGTTAAATTTCTTCTTCCCTTGGAGGATTTTAGGATATTGAAGGTTCAGGATTGATAGCTAAATCTTGGGATTGGAGTGGTTGTGATTTGGCTAACAAAACTTCTTCTTCCTGATCAGGAGATGATTTCTTCCCTTCCTCGGAGAGTTCATTATGAATGCTAGTGCAAGGAGTCTTTCCACTAATTCTATCAAGCATAGACTTTGCTTCATTAGTACAAAAATAAAGAAAAGCTCCTCTAGAGGCTTGATCAAGGGATTGCACGGAATCCTTGCTAAGACCCAAATAAAAATATTAAAGGAGCATCAGGTCTGAAATAGCAAGGTCTGGGCCAGTGGTAATAAGATCATTAATACGTTCCCATGATGTGCCAAGAGATTCTTTTTCTAGTTGTCTAAAATTTAGAACCTCTTTCCGAAGGCTAACCACTCTAGAGATGGAAAAGAAACGTAAACAAAATTTAGGGCATAACGTTTCCCAATCTCCTTGCATACTTCCTATGTTTCGACTATACCATTGTTTAGCTCTTCTTGTCAAAGAGAATGGAAACAACTTCCATCTTAAGGCTTAGTCAGACATGCCAGCAATACGAAAGCATGCATAGGTCTTTGCAAAGTCCCATAGGTGGGAGTACAGGGTTTTCATCACCTTCTCCCGAGATGGATTTTTCCTGAATCAATTTTATAAAACATGGGCATAGCTCATAACTAGGTGTTATGATAGGCTCTGAAGATTCTGGTGGCTTTAGGCTTATGCTCATGGGTTTAGCATATTGATATATAGGTGTGTTATCCATGCTAAAAGAAAAAATAAAACAAAAGAAAGAATAAAAGATAATAGGTTAAGCTAGGCTTGTAGTTAATTCAGCAACCGTTTCTCGACAACGACGCTAGAAAGCTTGTTGGTATTTATTAACGCACACAGATAAATCCGCAAGCGCATGGATACCACTGTAGCTTTCAACCGAAAGTATTCCAAGTATTGTATCCATAGGGAAACATGTGAGACTAACTATGGTCTAACTTAACTAAGGGTAGCAACAAGGTTATGATAAACAGCAATGTAGAGAGGATAATTTAGGTTCTCTAGTTCTAACTTCGGTAAACTATGTATTCTACTATTCAACTAGGGACATTACTTAAGGAAAGACACCTAGCAGAGGATGTTTTCTATAGTAACCGGGTCCTACTTGGCCTACAAACAGGAGGTGGACTACAGAGGACTCAATGAATGTGTCACATTTGCGTTCTAACGCTACTTCGTTATCTACCATCGATCCGGAATGTAGGGTGCATCCACGATTAACCCAAGTCTAAGCACCATGCTTACAGTTATGATTAATACTTTACTCCCCCTAGGAAGAGAATAAAGCACTTAAAAGAGTCGTGATCCTGAATGAGCAAGATGCTTACTTGAATCAAAAGTTGGTTACCAGAGAAATCTCAGAGGCAAGCTCAAGTAGAACTTGGATCCGCCAAGGTACAAGCCATAGAGAGAGCACCGATAGGCCGGTACCTCCTCCAAACTCTTCCCTTACTCTCTATCTCACTATTTCTATTTATAACACTAGATCCTAAGGAGGACTAATCTTTTCTTGATTGCTGGCTTTGATCCTAAAGATATGAATTAGGGTTTTAGTGATGGCTCTAGGGAGGGGGTAGGGGATGCTATTTATGAGGGGCGCCTAGCACCCTCCCCCTCTTAGTAGCCTCATTGGCTACTAAACTTTACACTATATCTCATTAAAATGCACATGGGCCTTTACGGGCCGAAATTCTGAATTGAGCCCATAAATGCATAGCATGGCTCTATCTCGTCTCCCTATTTGAACTGACATTGAGCAACAGCGTAGATTGATCCTCAATGGTAGTGGAAGAACTGACGTCAAAGCAGAGACTGACCAGCAGGGACCCATAGGCCGGGCGGCCTGTAGGTGTGGCCGGCCAGCCCCACATGTTAGCCTCTCAAGGCCTGCTTCGGTGGGTTGCATTCTGGTGTGTTCTAGATCCTTCTCAAGTAGTTTTCATTGTGGATAAACTTGATGTAATCTAACAATTAAGTCCCCCATGACGGTTTTCTAGATAAACCCTACTGAAAACAAAGATTCACCAAAACTTATGGAATTTGTCAGTTTAAATCCCTATACCTATGTTTGGTGATGGAATTAAGTATA
The DNA here is from genome assembly GCF_019320115.1 of Miscanthus floridulus. Lineage (NCBI taxonomy): Eukaryota > Viridiplantae > Streptophyta > Magnoliopsida > Poales > Poaceae > Miscanthus > Miscanthus floridulus. Next base: position 82,966,820 of record NC_089581.1, read on the forward strand.
TATGCAGGTTTTGTTGATGGTTTATAATTGGTGTTAGTGACCGTCAACAAGCTCCCCCAAGCTCAACCTTTGCCAGTCCCTAAGCAAAGCTAAACTCAGCTCTAGACCAAGAGTTGCTACAATGTTTTCACTCCTCAAAAGTACACATGCGTTCAATCAAAAATTCCCCTCCGAATTAGAATAAATGGATCTGACTTTCAAACTTACCCATATTACCTTCAACCATGGGGCTTCTTAGCCTTCACTTGGGTCTTGAGCAATTGAAAGACAAAACAATTGAGTTAAGCACTATGTCTCATGTTCTTTGTTCCACTATTGTCCTGGAGTTTTTTTTGTAAGTTATCAAAATAAAACTCAGAGATTCCATTGTATGACACTCTCAAGTCTCTCAATATATGTGGTATTTGTGGATCCTCACCAAGGCAATAATGATATTATGCATTTTTTTCTTCCTACCACTAAATCTTATGTGGAGTTCATAGGTAGGGAGAAAGCTAGAGCATACTTGCAATGCATATATTGTAAAGTCATACAACGGGTCCAAAGAGAGTTGAGTCATACAATCAAATCAAGATGTGCATGTGTGTGGATGTATGGTGGATATATATGGTGGCTAACCTAATTCTACTTTGCTCCTTGAAAATTTATCTATCTTTTGAAACTTGGAAACATCTGCTAGAGATTAGGGGCTATCTTATTCATCTTCTCTTTATTTCAGGCGGTCATCTAAGTACCCATTATTTTAAATATCTCGGGCACTTTTGTGTCCATTTTTTTCTCATCCCTCCTTTTTCTTTTTTTTGAATAACTTTTGCATAGCCCCATGCCTCTTTTCTGCAACAAAACTTTGAGAGAGATAGCAACAAGAACTTGGAGCACTTATTTGGTGGATGGGAAATCTAACAAGCATGTTTTTTATGTTCACTCCTAGTGTAGGAGTAAAACATTTTTTGGGTGGATCTAGATGGAAGGTATGTTTTTGTGCCTACCCCTAGTGTAGGAGTAGTGCATATTTGGGTGGTGTGTACATGATCTTGATTTTAAGAGCATGACAAATCTCTCATAAAGGGTCAACAAAGCTTGACAAAAAGCAATGCAAAAGTAAGCAGCATATATGTGGAAGTTCTCCTAGCCTAAATAACATGTATGGCTCTAGTGGGAATTCAAGCTTTGTCATACTAGAATTCAACATGTAACATTTTTGTGTTTTTCAAAAGATAAATCTCCAAAACTTTAGTATTACTTGGAACAAGATAAACAATAGCTCAGACCTTCTCATATCATATCTGTCGATTAACTAGACTTAGATTAGGCATATGCTACCCACGAGTTTCAAGTTCACAGTAAATCGATATATCAAAACAATCTTATCCAAAACTCGAGAGAATTTAAGGCTGAAAACTAGACACTTGAAAAAGGAATTACAACAGAACAACTATTCATTATTTCCATTTAAAAGATTATTTTGAGTCCTCTTTATTTTATTCAAGTCTTAAAATCAAATTAAAGCAAACTAGACACACCTCTTTTTTTTATTTTGTTTTCAACTTTACTAGATCACACATTATTATAAATGACTAATGCAAAGATGATTTTTATTTTGCTTTTCCTTCATCATTTTTACTATTAAAAGAAATTAAAACTAGAACAAAAGGGAAAAGAATACTTACCTGGATACACAGGAGTACTTCTCCCCCAAGCTAGCTCTTTCGATGAGGGTTTGGTATTGTAAGTCCTTCGAACTAGACTTCTTCTTATGAAGTTTAGTAATCAAGTACCTCGGTTTGCTCTGAAGACGAGGGTTCTTGTGACGACGCCTCTAAGGGTGATGTCACCTTCTTTCGCCAAACCCGTCTTGGTTTTGAGTTTGTATTTTGGTTTGACAGGTTCAGAACACTTATAGAAATTTGAAGAATCAACTAACTCGCCCATACTTTGCTTGAAGTGTGTCCTGCTCATAAAGACAAGGTAGAGATCAAGTGCATCAGTTCTGTTGGTGGAAAACACCAACAAAACCAAAACTTTATTTATTCTTCTCTAGCCTTAGGGACATGAAATAAGAAGAAGTTGATGTTATGCGCTTTGTTCAATTATATCATGGGTGATAAGATTAGAAGATTGAATATGAATATAGAATTTGAAGATATTTGGCCAAAAGGGTTGAATTGCTTAACCCATGGAAGGATTGTCTATCTCTACATAATGTATCAATCTTTGCATGATTATGACTATCATCTTCTAGAGATAGGATGTGTATTTTTCTGCTTTTTTGGTTCAGACTATGAGATCAAGAAAGTGGTGATGGGTACAAACTAAACACGTTGAGTTAATCAGGTTGGATCAAGTAGAACTATAACTCAAACATGTTTATTTATAATTTGTGTGCCTACCAGAATCAAGGAAAATCTTTTTAAATGATGACCATTCACCTTAAGATGTTACATTTGTCCTTGGAGCGTAATGACACCACATGACCAATGGTGGATGACTCGTGATAGTCCTTCCCTTTTGCTTGAAGTTTTCCTTGTTTGGCTAGCCTTACAGTTATGAGCTTCTTGTTACCTAGATTGCACCCTTTCTTTCTCATCCTTTTGTCATGTCATCTTTCTACTCTTTGATCTTGCCATTTTGTTAGACCTTTCACCTCACCCTTTGTTTTATGCCTCAATGATTTGTTTTCACAAATGATCTCCTATTGGTGAGGGCTTATTAGGTCCATTGATCAAGACCTCTTCCTTGCATTTAGCTTTTCTTTGCATATCTGATCTAGGAGATGAAGATGCGACAAGTTGCATGTTCTTCTCTCGTCAACCTCTCTTTGATTTTCATTGATTCTTGGTTGACGAGATGTTGTTCGTTGGAGCTGTAGACTTGAGTTTCTCCATCCATGATGAATGAGCTGTGTCTTCTTTTCACAAAGTTATTGGAGTTCATCATGTGCCTTGCTTCATCTTCGATTTGAATTCATCTCGTGAGTTAACCAAATTGAATGGAGAGTTTCCTGCAGGGGTTAGTCCAATAAAATATCCAATATCTACTAAAGCATACTATTGGCTCAAAAATCAACCTATACACCATGTCTAATTTGACTTAGGAAGGCATTTTAACCTAAGCACCATGCTTAATTTAAAAGCCTTTGGAAGTATGATTAGCACCCCTAAACTAAGCTCCTTGCTTAATTTAAAAGATGAATGAACATACTCCAAACCTTAAGCATACTGTATCAAACAAAGGTAGCATGAAAGCATTATAGAGATTTACTCAAATGGAGATGAAAGAGCATGATTGTTATTTAGCAAATTGAGTATGGCTTAAAGGTAGAGACAACCAAAATAATTTAGCAACATGGCAAGAGATGTTTTTTTAGAGAAGTCTATCCCCCTAGCTTGAATTTTGTAGAAAAAAAATCAAGTTTGGATGGATGTAATTAAATGATGCATGATAAATGATTGGACATACCTTGCATCATCATCCTTCATTCTTTTTGCTTCAAACCTAGAATGGTTGGTGACAAAAATACCCGAAGGAATATTTTCACAATTATATTTCTATGCTCATTTTACAAAGGTGAAAGCCCATGTTATCTCTCGAAAGTGCTTATTTTAGGACATAAGCTCATCCTTGGGAAACCTTTGAATTGTGTTTATAATTGGTAAAGTGGTTTCCCCTCCAACACCAACCTTTGGGTGCCTATCTCAAGATTCATGCCAATGAGATTTGCAATATTTATGATAAACATATGCATGTACAACCATCCTTTCAAAAATTTTATGAACAGGAAGCACGAGGGGGTTTAAGATCTCGTGTGTGGCAATGTTAGAGAGACCAATTGATTAAGGAGATTTCTCATGTGAGCATGGAATTGATGAGGTGTTCATGAAATAACTTCTATGCTCATCAATGTCATCTTCCTTTTTAGACTCCAAGGTTATTTCTTCATGAATGTCTATAAGCAAAACATTGTCTTCATCATTCCATGCCTATGACATTCAATGGTCATTTTATTGTCCATGATTTCCCTTGGATTGGTGACTCTTGGGTTGATCTTGTCCAAGGCCTTGTCCATCCATTCAATGGCAATGGCACATAAGTTCTTAAAATCCTCCAACCACTGATGTTGCTCTTCTTAGAATTCCTTGTGGCCTTCATGACTCCTATGCTTTGGGTGTCTTGGTGGATTTCTTAGGATCATCATGAGTTTTAGTTGAAACAGAATAAGAGGAATCATCAGGGTCAAGGATGGGTTTGAATAAGACATCTAATGTGGGCATAGAAGGGGAGAAGATAGGAATTGCTTCTAAATGGCTTGGCTCTCCTTCTATGGGTTCACTAGACATGCCATCTTTAAATTCTTCCCAATGTCCTACATGGGAATAAGGATGCTTTCTAAGGGATCCCTTCTTGAGAGGATTTGAATTATATTCTCTCGAAGGTCTCTTGTGGAACTGGAAGTTTAAGCATTTTCCTAGAATCAGCATCAAAAAGATCATCCTCACAAGAAATTTGAAAAGGTTAAATTTCTTCTTCCCTTGGAGGATTTTAGGGTATTGATAGTTTAGGATTGATAGCTAAATCTAGGGATTAGAGTGGTTGTGATTTGGCTACCAAAACTTCTTCTTCTTGATCGGGAGATGATTTCTTCCCTTCCTCAGAGAGTTCATTATGAATGCTAGTGCAAGGAGTCTTTCCACTAATTCTATCAAGCATAGACTTTGCTTCATTAGTACACAAATGAAGAAAAGCATCCTCTAGAGGCTTGATCAAGGGATTGCATGGAATCCTTGCTAAGACCCATATAAAAATATTGAAGGAGCATCAGGGTCTAAAATAGCAAGGTCTGGGCCAGTGGTAATAAGATCATTAATACATTCCCATGATGTGCCAAGAGATTCTTCTACTAGTTGTCTAAAATTTAGAACCTCTTTTCGGAGGCTAACCACTCTAGAGATGGAAAAGAAACGTAAACAAAATTTAGAGCATAACGTTTCCCAATCTCCTTGCATACTTCCTATGGTTCGAACTATACCATTGTTTAGCTCTTCTCGTCAAAGAGAATGGAAACAACCTCCATCTTAAGGCTTTGTCAGACATGCTAGCAATATGCAAGCATGCATAGGTCTATGCAAAGTCCCATAGGTGTGAGTATGGGTTTTCATCTCCTTCTCTTGAGAAGGATTTTTTTCGTGAATCAATTTTATAAAACATGGGCACAGCTCATAACCAGTTGTTATGATAGGCTCTGAAGATTCTGGTGGCTTTAGGCTTATGCTCATGGGTTTAGCATATTGATATATAGGTGTGTTATCCATGCTAAAAGAAAAATTAAAACAAAAGAAAGAATAAAAGATAATAGGTTAAGCTAGGCTCATAGTTAATTCAGCAACCGTTTCCCTGACAATGACGTTAGAAAGTTTGTTGGTATTTATTAATGCACACAGATATATCCACAAGCGCATGGATACCACTGTAACTTTCAACCGAAAGTATTCCAAGTATCGTATCGATAGGGAAACATGTGAGACTAACTATGGTCTAACTGAACTAAGGGTAGCAACAAGGTTATGATAAAACAACAGTATAGAGAGGATAATTTAGGTTCTCCAGTTCTAACTTCGGTAAACTATGTATTCTACTATTCAACTAGGGACATTACTTAAGGAAAGACATCAGTAGAGGATGTTTTCCGTAGTAACTAGGTCCTACATGGCCTACAAACAAGAGGTGGACTACAGAGGACTCAATGAATGTGTCACACTTGCGTTTGAATGCTACTTCGTTATCTACCACCGATCCGGAATGTAGGGTGCATCCACGATTAACCCAAGTCTAAGCACCATGCTTACACTTACGATTAATACTTTACTCCCCCAAGGAAGAGAATAAAGCACTTAAAAGAGTCATGATCTTGATGAACAAGATGCTTACTTGAATCAAAAGTTGGTTACCAGAGAAATATCAGAAGCAAGCTCAAGTAGAACTTGGATCCACCAAGGTACAAGCTGTAGAGAGAGCACCGATAGGCCGGTACCTCCTCCAAACTCTTCCCTCACTCTCTATCTCACTATTTCTTTTTATAAGACTAGATCCTATGGAGGACTAATCTTTTCTTGATTGCTAGCTCTAATCCTGAAGATATGAATTAGGGTTTCAGTGATTGCTCTAGGGAGGGGGTAGGAGCTACTATTTAGGAGGGGCACCTAGCACCCTCCCCCTCTTAGTAGCCTCATTGGTACTAAACTTTACACCATATCTCATTAAAATGCACATGGGCCTTTATGGGCCAAATTCTGAATTGACCCCATAAATACATAGCATGTCTCTATCTCATCCCTCTATTTGAACCGTGTTGAGCAATGACGTAGATTGTTCCCACAAGTCCTACTTTGTAGTTTGCTTACAAAGACCGCTACACACCTAGCCAATCTATTTGTCTCCACCTCAAGTGCTACTATTCCTCACCTACTCAATGGCTGCAAGCCGCCACTCACCGCTGACAAGCTAGTGCTCCACGTTGGTACGCCCGACAGATCCACCAGTGACCCGACTAGTACTCATCACCACCGTGGCCGCTCGAGATCACTGTCGCAAGATCCAAAGGCAAGGGTAATGCTTTCTCGCACTTCCCTTATCCATGTTACTTTCTTATCTTTTTATTCCCCTCTTATCTCATCTAAGTATGAATCAAGCTTCCATCTGATCATTATGGAGCTCACGAGCACATCCCCACAAGTGCTCCCACTCTGATTCAGGCGACAGCGCTACCACTTTCATTGCCAGCTCTGCTCCACCACATCCTAGTCAAGATGGAGGAGGTGGCCACCAACAAGAAGAACAAAGTAGACATCCTAATAGATGAAGTCTTGGTCCTTATCCTCGGCCACCTCATCGCCCACACCTTGTGTAGCTACAAGTGTGTGTGTCGCTCCTGGTGCCACCTCATCTTCGAATCCGAGTACCATAAGAAGCTGCCCTAGTTTGTCGCTAGATTCATGTATGGCAACTAGAAAGGCAACCACCAATTTGCCAGCTTAATCGGTGAATACCCCTCCTTTTCCTTCTTGCCCTTCCCCATTGAGGATTTAGTCATCTCAGATTGCTATAGAGGCCTCTTCCTCTGCTGGTGCGTTGGGCTTCACTATGTTGTCTACAATCTGGTGACTAGCAAATCAGTGGTACTACTGCATAGCAACCTTTGTTATGGTTCAGCTCGCTTGGGATTTGATCCCACAATCTCCTCGCACTTTCATGTGGTATAACTATGGGTAAGGTCGCCTGGGGTGTTAGTTGTTAGCATCTACTCATCCAAAACTAGAGCATGGTGTGTAAAGAATCTGAATGGAGAGAGGATATTCTAGTATACAAATTTTTAGGAACTATGTTTCTTAATGGTTTTATGCACATGCTAGAGGTGTCCCAGATAGTTGATGTTGATATGGAGGGAAAGACATGGAGGAAAATTCTTAGGCCACTAGGTCCTGCAATGTCCATCCATGGAGATCAGGGTCAGTTGTGTCTATGTATTGCTGATATTTTCAATAGGTCTGACCTTTCAATCTAGATCCTTGAAGACTATGTGTCGATAGAATATCATTGGCAGTCCACCGAGGGGTATCCCGCGATGGTAGATTGATCGGCAGAGGAGCATGTAATCAAGAATAAGAAGGCAACAGAGACACACGAGTTATATAGGTTTAGGCCATTAATATGACATAATACCTTACTCCTGTGGTCTGTTGGTTTGTATTAGGTATCGTATGATTTGCCATGATTTTGTAGGGGGTCCCTACCCGCCTTATATAGTCCGGGGGCAAAGGTTACAAGTCAGTTAGATCTGAGAGATAACCAGAAAGTAATAACATATTACAAGAATCATGGGATCGTACGTATCCTAACAGATCTTGTAACATCTTCAGGATATCCTCCCCATGCTTTGTGGGAGGCACCGAGCAGAATCATGCCCTGCAAGGCTCCTTCTTGTGGGCTAGGCCACCCCTGGAGGCATAGCCCATGTGGCCTATCATGGGTATCCAGGGTCGTACCCCCATAGCTAGTCCCCGAGCGCCTTGTACCCGTTGTGCAATGCCGTCTTGAGCTTTTCTGAGCAGGTGTGAACCAAAACCAAGCTATCCAAATCATGGTCCAACCACCATAATGAATCATCGAGTAGTTGTGAGCAGCTACTGAGCAGCGTGCAACATCACCGAGCAGTGCGTTCCGAGCACGGCTTGACATAAGGGTGTGAGGAGCTCAAGTCCAAAATTGAAAATTCCTGCGCTGTAAAATGAAGTGTGCCCACTTAGAGTCCGACCACGAGGGTAAAGATACCTTGTTTTAGCTTTTAGAGGCTTGGAGTCTTTTAGAAGAAATGAACACATTCATCGCAAGGTGAAGTGTGCCCACTTAGTCCCCGAGCCTGACAGTAGGTGACGTACTCATGTGGTGCCAGGCTTAGAAAATAGTAAACCAGCCGAGCAGGTAGCCAGTCCCCAAGCATAGCCTCGAGATGAAAAACAAACACATTCACCGCAAGGTGAAGTGTGCCCACTTAGTCCCTGAGCCTGATAGTAGGTGACGTAGTCATGTGGTGCCAGGCTCAGAAAATAGTAAACTAGCCAAGCAAGTAGCCAGTCCCCGTGTTTTGGGCGAAGATATCGGATAAATCAAACCATGGAGAAAAAATTAGAGTAATGGCTGTGTAGTATCGGTTACTGAGCCTCATTAAATTGTGGAGAAATCAGTGAATATTTGGCGGCGATAAATGAGCAACATGAGCTACTATTATGTGATAGCCCAAGTTGCAGCCCATTAAACCACGTTGGAGGAGTCAAAGTAGCGCTGATCATGGGAATGGTTTCCCAAAAACCCTCAGATGCAAGGAAAGGTGGGGAAAGTGCTTTATAACTACGCCACCACATACATCGCCTCCTACCTCTATCAATTTGGCCTGCTTCCTTCCTTCGCAATCCCTGCGCTCCACATTCCGCACCAACACAAGCACTCACCTCCAATCTAGGACCAATTTGGAGAGAATGGTGCCGAAAAAAGGAGCCGCAAAGCCGAGGAAGGCGGCCACTAGAGCCAGCTGCGACGATGAGTGGGTGTCGTCGAAGACGGGGGCGGTGGATCTCAACAGGATGGTGGTGGCGAGCGTTCTCCCAGACCACCTCACTGTCGGATGGCAGTTGGCTAGTGGTGAGCCCTTCCCAACACCTCATACTGATGAGGCTATAGTATTTGAAGATTATTTCTGGCAAGGATTAGGGTTTCCTATCCACCCCTTTCTGAGGGATCATATGGAGTTTTGGGCGATTAGCCTCTACAATCTGCACCCCAACACCATACTGCATGTGTCGATCTTTATCCATTTCTATGAGGCATTTCTCGGTGTTCTTCCACACTTCAACCTCTTCAGGCACCTGTTCTGTCTAAAAAAGAAGGGGGGCAGCGGTTCCAAGGTGGTCGGTGGTGTGTACCTATAGCTCAGGGATGGGATGGCTAGCGAATACATCAATGTACCACTAAATACCTCCCTAAAAGGTTGAAACACCAGATGTTTCTATATCAAACAAAGTCACCTAATGATTCGATGCGACGTCCACCACATCCCGGTTAACCATAGTAAATGGTCGGAGAGACCCAACAATGCTGACATGGAGAAAGTAATGGAACTTCTAGACTTGATTAAGGGCATGGAGCTTAGGGGTGAACTAGTTGCAGCTAGCTTCATAGTGCAGCGCATCCAGCCCTACAAAGAGAGGGCCCACCCGACGTTCGACTATAAAGGTGACAATGATGGTACCTGGGAAAGCACAGACCGTCTGACGAAGAAAGAAGTAATAGACCGTGCCATGGACCTATTCACTTCCAATGTCTCATTCAGCTGGCCACAAGGAATGAAGGCTTTCAACTGCACCAATCTAGCTCCTCAGGTAACCCTTTCACTTCGCATTGATCAGGCATCAATTGCTGAGCAAAGGACTGACTTACTTATGTAACGATCCATTCGCAGGATAGGGCAATATACTTTTCAAGCATGCTAAGAGCCGATTGGCCGAAAGGAGTAGACATTCGGCGGTCGCTATAGCCCGAAGAGGAGGAGCTGAGCACCTCATCAGATAGTCCATCCCCAGTATCAGAGAAGATCTGTGGGAAAAGATCGGCAGTAGATGAGACGGTCTAAAAAGGAGAAAAACCACAAGCTCTACTGCACACAAATCGGGCGGCATCTCGCTTGGTGAAGACCGAATCGCTCGACCACAAAGAACCACTGTGCTAGAGTGGTCGAACGATGATGAGGACTAGTCAGCGCATCCACTGACCACGAAGGAGCCATCAATGGATGTTGAAGTTCTCGAGCAGCAAGCAAGGAAAAGTTATGTGCGGGCAACGACGGAAATCCCGACGATGCAGATGACCAAAGTCCCTGAGCAACAAGAGGGGATAACCACAGAGCAGCACATAGAGGGGGGCCTAGGGCACCAAGCAGAGTGGCAGCCTACTGTAGAGGAGCAGGAATCCTCCCATCAGGCAAACCAAGCAGCAGCGCCTGGGGGATCAGGCAGGCATCGTTGGTTCAAGAAATTTAATCAGAAGACCAAACCATAAGTATATTTGCCTTGGAGTAATAATATTGTTCCTTGATTTCTCTTGGTTACTGACAAGCCGATATTATGCAGGGCAACACCAAGGCCTATAACCTCAGTAGAAAAAATGCCAACTGCTCCCATCCGGGAGTCCCCGAGTGCTCAACAAACAGAGGACGGGCCAGCCGCCGCTGCTAGTGGTCCTAGCGATGGTGAATCATTGGTGCACACGACAGGCGCGTTGGCGACCACGACCGAGGCTACGACCAAAAAAGTCGATACTTTGGAAGCGAAAACTACAGCTGTTGTTGATGCGCTAGAGGCTAAGGATGCAACTCTATCAACTGCCAAGGAGCAACCTTCACCACCCACAGCAATGCTAGGAGTGGTTGAAGCAGCTGTCCGACCACAGAGTCCCCCAGTGGTGCCTCAAGCGACGGTGGAGGAGGACAAGGTTGTGGAGATCAAGTGTGCTGCACCTAAACCCCAGTCCATCTGGATTCTCTGAAAACATAGGGAAGAGGTAGTAGTTATTGAGGAAGTAAACACCACCAGGGAAATAAATTGGTTGAAATCCACCATTGCTAGAGTTATGACTCAAATTGAGGTGAATACCGCACCTAAAACACTGGTATATGTTGTTGGAGACCAAGGTTTATCTCTAGCATTGTTCATCCGTAGGGGATAGCTCGAACAGCCAAGCAACACCACCAACTGATGAAGAGGATGGAGCCCCTCACCAAGGAAAACAAGAAACTCTGGGAGGCATTAAATCTTTCAGAAAAGAGTATTAAGAGGGCCCAGTGCGAGCGGGACCTTGTGGAGTCTAACTCATGGGACCTTGAACATCAGAAGGGGGTTCTATCTGAGCAACTAATGGCTGCATCCGAGCAGCTGAAGAAGAAATCCGAGCAACTGGCGATTGTATCCAAGGAGCTAAAAAATATGTCCAAGCAATTAGGAAAGAAAACTGGAGAACTCAAAAGTAAATCCGAGCAGCTCGATCGGAAGTGCCGACAGTTTGAGGATGTATCCAAGCAGAAATCTAGTATGCTTTATCACATAATGTACTTTGCAATAGTTGGCCATCCATTTTTTTGATAACTATTGTGCTTGCAGAGCAAGATGCGAAACTCAGCCAGCTTCGCTAGACCGTCGAGCAAATTCGACAAGAGAAAGCGAAAGAGTCGAAGCGAGCAGATAAACTGGCCGAAGAACTAAAAGGTAGATACCCCCTAATCAGAAGTAATGTTGTAGTACTTTTCTGGCATGATGAACCATTGTAGTTCTTGTAGATTATCGCCATAAAACCAAGGCATAGTTCGATGTGCTAGTGCAGGAAGCCAAAGTCTAGAAAGACAGCTTCAACACTATAACCGCCGCAATAAAACCAGTACTCGACTGCATTGACATTGAACCGGCACCCTATCCTAACAGCAGGCAGCAAGGGCCAGACACCATCATTCAGAGATGCAAGGTAGCGTGGGAGAATTTCAAAAACTTCAACCGCGACGCTGTTTTGACTGCTGCTACTCATGCCCTTGCAGTGGTTTGGTCCCACTATCCGTCTATCGACATCCAGTCGATAGGTGGTGGGTTCACCGATGGGATGAGCGACGCGCAAACCCAGCAGCTGGAGGATGATGTTGAAGATGCAGCAAAAATGCTTGTCAGCGATATAGACCTGTTTGGCAAAATAGAAGCTGTTGGCGAAGCTTAACAAACTGCTCGGATATTGTCGCCTGTACCACTTACTTTATTTGGCGATGAAGAATAGTTGTATTAACAACCCGATGCAATTATGCATAATATAAGCAGTGTTCGATCAGTTAGTTTGCACTAAACTTGATGCCTTAGCTAGCCCGTAATCCGTAACGCAGAGCGCGGAGCCCATGCGTATGTTGGAAAAACAAGCATTATCATAGGACCGTAGCCTACCGCCCAACTCGTAGAGCATGGAGCCCATAGCACGTGTAGTGGGATATTAGATCCTTGGTGTCCTCCACAATTATCAAAGCAAAACACATGCTGCCCAGCGGCCAATTTGAGTAACTTGGCGAGAAAAATAGTTAAAGTGACGTCCAAGGAATTAGTTCATGCCTGAAATCTAGGCCTTGACTAGACCATAGTCCATAACATCGAGTGTAGAGACCCTGACACGTGTAGGATGAATAGGCATGACCAAGGAACCGCAGCCGACCATCCGTAACGCAGAGCGCGGAGCCCCTAAGCACATGTAGGAAGTAATCAGAGACTGGGTCTTCTCCATAGAAAATAGAAAAGAAAAACATGTGCTGCTCGACGATCGACGAGCTATGTTACGAAATTTGGAGCGCAAAATCGTCGTCATTTTTAGGAGGAAAACCTATGTGATCCTGAGAAAACATAGTAAGCGATTTTTGGAGAAATCATGTTCGGCGATTTGGAGTTAACGTGTTCGGCAATTTGGAGAAATCGTGTTTGGCGATTTTTGGAGTTAACGTGTTCGGCGATTTGGAGAAATCGTGTTCAGCGATTTGGAGTTGACGTGTTTGGCGATTTGGAGAAATCATGTTTGGCGATTTTTGAAGTTAACGTGTTCGGCGATTTGGAGAAATCATGTTCGGCGATTTTTGGAGTTAACGTGTTTGGCGATTTGGAGAAATCGTGTTTGGCGATTTTTGGAGTTAACGTGTTCGGTGATTTTTGGAGTTAACATGTTCGGCGTGCTTGGCGAGCGTATTGGCGATTGTCATGGAGTGGCGTATAGCCCGATAACGGTAAGTGAAACTTATAATGGAGGAAAAAATGGAGGAAAATTATGGAGACCAGAACTTTATTAATATGAAAGTAAAGAATACATATATGTGTTGTTTCAGGGATAGAAACGTATAAGGTGCTCTATGTGCTAGGAGTTAGGAACATCGAGTCCATCTAAGTCACATAAGCAATAAGACCCTGGTCGAGTAACACCTTTGACGACGTAAGGGCCCTCCTAGGGGGAAGACAGCTTGTGAAGCCCTTTGGTTTTTTGTTTCCTACGTAAGACAAGGTCGCCGATCACGAACGAACGACCTTTGACATTGCGGTTGTAATACCTCCGCAGACCATCGAGGTACTTGGCTGTGCGAACACAAGTAATCAGACATTCTTCCTCAGCCCGATCAACGTCTTCTGTCCGAACAGCTGAGGCTTGCTCTTCATCATAATTTTCTACTCTAGGTGCTCGGAAAGCAATATCCGCTAGGAGTATGGCCTCTGAGCCGTAGACCATAAAATATGGAGATACGCCGGTACTGCGACTAGCTTGAGTGCGCAGTCCCTAGACCACAGCTAGTAGTTCTTTGAGCCATCTGCCTAGATGCTTTTCTTCTTTCTGATAGAGCCTTTTTTGAGGGCGTCGAGGATCATACCATTAGCCCACTCGACCTGGCCATTAGCTCTAGGATGAGCAATGGAAACGTATTTAATAGAGATGCACCGGTCTTCGTAGAAGTCCCAAAAATGATGGCCAGTAAAAGTTGTCCCGAGGTCGGTGATGATGTTGTTCGGGAGACCGAACCTGTGTATGATATCTTCAAAGAGCTCGACTGCTTTCTTTGCAGTAGCTGAGACGAGTGGTTTGTACTCAATCCACTTGGAGAACTTATCAATGGCGATGTACACGTACCGAAAACCTCCTGGCGCTGGTTTGAAAGGCTCGATCATATCCAATCCCTAGCATGCGAATGGCCAGGAAGCTAGAATGGTTTGCAGTTCTTATGCCAGTACATGTATTTGCTTGACAAAAAACTGACAACCCTCACATCATCGAATGAGATCTTCTGCATCAGAGATGGCCGTGGGCCAGTAAAAACCTGCTAGGAAAGCTTTGCCGACCAGTGTTCTCGAAGCCGCATGATTGCCACAGGAACCAGAGTGAATTTCAGAAAGTAGCTTCACACCGTCATCTTGGATGATGCACTTCTGCAGTATCCCTTCCTTTGCACTTTTCCTCATCAGGTTACCGTCTACCATCATGTAATGCTTACTTCGGTGAATTAGATGTTCGGTTTCGATTTTGTCGGTGGGTACTTCATCGTTGGAGAGGTATTTGATGAACTGTTCCCTCCAATCGGCAACCGGCGAAGGTACCACAAGTACCAACTACTCGGCAGGGGGTACTTCTTCAACTTCCTTCTCTTCTTTAATGGATGGTGCCAGGAGGTCTTGAACAAAAACCCCCGGCGGTACCGCAGTGCGAGAAGATGCTATCTTTGATAGCTGGTCGGCTAGTTGGTTTTGATTCCGTACCACGTGGTGGTACTTGATACCATAGAATTTCCCTTCAAGCTTCCTGATTTCGGTGCAGTATGCATCCATTTTCTCACTGGAATAGGACTAATCTTTATCGAGCTGGTTGATAACTAGTGCGGAATCCCCATACACCATTAGGCATTTGACGCCGAGCTTGACAGCTGTACGGAGACCATGGAGACATGCTTCATATTCCGCGGCGTTGTTGGAGGCTAGAAAATGTATGCGGAGAACATATCGGAGTGTATCCTTTGTCAGCATGATGAACAGAATGCCCACACCAGCACCATTGATGTTAAGGGCGCTGTCAAAGTACATCACCCAGTGCTTGGGGCAAGTGGCGGCAATGGGTTCTTGGATCTTGGTCCACTCAGCGATGAAATTAGCAAGCGCCTGTGACTTAATGGTCAGTCTGCTTCTGAAGTCAATGGAGTAAGTGCCGAGCTCAATAGCCCACTTGATGATACGACCATTGGCCTCTTTATTGCGGAGAATATCCCCTAGAGGGAATTCGGTGACCACGGCGATCTTGTAGTATTCGAAGTAATGTCGGAGCTTGCGTGAGGTAATCAAAATTGCATATAATAGCTTTTGCACCTGAGGATAACGAGTTTTGGGCTCATTAAGTACCTCACTAATAAAATAGACTGGACGTTGCACCTTGTAGGCGTGTCCAGTTTCCTCGTGTTTGACGACAATAGCCATACTGACAATGCGAGAAGTGGCGGCGATGTAAATCGGTAGAGTTTCATCTGGTCGTGGCACTGTCATGATTGGAGGTTTTGTTAAAAACAACTTGAGCTGCTTGAAAGTTGTGTCTGCCTCCACTGACCAAGAAAAAAGCTCGGAGGCCTTGAGGAGCTTGAAGAAAGGTAGCCCTTTTTCACCAAGGCGCGAGATAAAATGGCTTAACGCAGCCATGCAGCCTATAAGCTTCTGTATATCCTTGACACATGTTGACCATTTCATGTTGGTGATGGCAGAGACCTTGTCAGGGTTTGGTTCGATGCCCTGAGTGTTGACGATGTAGCCTAGCAGGATACCAGATGGAACTCCAAAGATGCACTTTGAAGGGTTCAGCTTCCATCGGTATTTGCTTAGGTTGGAAAAAGTTTCTTCAAGTTTGGCGACAAGATTGTTGGCTGCTTTATTCTTGACGACCACGTCATCGATGTAGGCTTCGACGTTGTGGCCAATCTGTTGGTCGAGGCATGTCTGGATAGCCCTTTGGTAGGTCGCTCCAGTGTTCTTTAGTCCGAAGGACATAGTGGTGTAGCAGTATGCACCAAAAGGCGTGATGAATGACGTCTTGACCTGGTCTTCTTTCTTGAGGGAGATCTGATGGTAGCCGGAGTAACAATCAAGAAAGGAGAGCAACTCACAGCCGGTGGTGGAGTCTACAACCTCGTCTATCCAAGGCAGGCCGAAGGGGTCTTTAGGGCAGAGTTTGTTAAGATCAGTATAATCAACACACATTCTCAATTCTTTATTCTTTTTCTTAACAAGAACAGGATTAGCTAACCAATCTAGATGATACACTTCTTTTATAAATCCGGCAGCTAAGAGCCGTTTTATTTCTACCCTAATGGCCTCCATTTTGTCCGGCGCGAATCGGCGAAGTTTTTGCTTGATTGGTTTAGTAGTCGGCGAGACATTCAAGGAGTGCTCAATCTTCTCCCGCGGTACCCCCGGCATGTCTGCAGGTTTCCAAGCAAACACATCAGCGTTGGCACATAGGAAGGAGACGAGTGTGCTTTCCTATTTGGGGTCAAGGTGAGCCCCAATTTTCACCGTCTTGGAAGGGTCATCGAGGCCAAGGCCGATCTCCTTGACTTCCTTGGACTTGGCGGAGGCACGAGGAGGCTCTAGGATCTCCATGTCATCAGTAGACACCATCTTGGCTTCGGCGACCATGCTAGCCATCTGGATGGAGAGGTTGGTGGCTTCGGCGAGGGCGAGACTTTCTATCTCGCTGGCGTAGGCGACGAAGAGGTTGGCCCGCAGAGATAGGACTCTTGCAGGCAAAGGCATCTTCAACACCAAATACGCGTAGTGCGGAACGACCATGAACTTGGCTAGAGCCAGACGCCCTAGTATGGCATGGTAGGCGGTGTCGAAGTCGGCGACATAGAAGTTGATATGATCCACTTGGTAGTTGGTTGCCATGCCAAACTATACTGGTAGGGTAATTTCCCCAAGCAGTCTAGATGCCCTGCCAGGTACCATGCCCCAGAAGGAGGAGTCTAAGGGCGTGAGATCTATTGTCCCGAGGCCGAGCTCCCTTAGGGCCCAACGAAGAGTAGATTCAAAGCGCTCCCACCATCGACAAGGACTTTTCTGAAGAGCACCTTCTGGACAATCGTGTCAAGGATAAGGGGAAAATGCCCTATGTAGGGTATGTCTGCCCACTAGTTGGCCCTACTGAAGGTGATGGGGACTTCGGACTATGGGCGATAGCTGGGGTTGGTGGTAGTTTCCTCTGAAGCAACAGCGAGCACTCGTCGGCGTGGCGAGTTTCTATTCCCTTCTGCTCTCGTTGGAGGCGAAACCCCTGAAGATGGTGGCAACCACCTTGTCATGGTCCTAGAAGGCATTATTATTATCCCTAGGTAGTCGACGTCCTTCGTTCCCACCATTGTCATCGTTGTACTTTTTCTCCTAGAACTCCTTAGCCAAACCAAGGCAGTCTTTCATCTTGTGTTTGGTGTTCTTGTGCAGGGGGCACAGTCCGTCGAGGATCTTCTTGTACTGCTCATCATAGTTACGCTTGGCGCGTGGCTCGTTGACGTTGGCAACAAAGTGATTTGGTCGGTGGTGGTGATTCTGACCAGGTTTGAATCCATCTGGCCGATCTCATCTGCTGTCCCGATGGAAACTACGGTCGTTGTAGCGGCGATCGTTGTGCTGTCGGTCATCGGTGCGGTCGTCATGGCGGTGAGGTGGGTGATTAGTGCCCGTATCTTCATTAAAACGCACCTCCACTTCCTCGGCGTCGGCATACTGGTTGGTGGTTGTGATCATCTCACCGATGCCAGTAGGTGGCTTTTTGTTGAACTTAGAACGGAGTTCGTGGTGATGAAGTCCTCGGACAAAGGCGGTGATGACTTCAGCTTCCGTGATGTTGGGAATAGAATTCCTCATCTCAGAGAAGCATCTGATGTAGCTGTGGAGTAGTTCAGATGGTTTTGGGTGATGCGGTTGAGATCATGCTTGGTGCCCGGCCGCCTGCATGTGGCCATGTACTTGTCGGTGAAGACTTTCTTCAGCTCTTCCCAAGATCCGATGGAGTCTGGGGCAAGGCTTGTGAACCAGCTCATGGCGGCTGGCATGAGCATGATGGGGAGGTAATTCACCATGACATTGGAGTCTCCTCTGGTGGTGCGGACAGTGGTGGCGTAAGCCTGCAGCCACTAAGTTGGGTTCATCCTTCCTTCATAGGGCTCGACTTTGGTGATTTTGAAACCACAGGGCCACTAGAGCATTCGGAGTGCCCTGGTGAACGCTGGGGGCCCTTTTGGGTTGTCAGGGCCGATATCAGCAGTATTGCCGGTGATGATCGTCTCCAGAGCTGAGTCCGGATTATAGTACTCTTGCTCATACTCCTGGTGGCATCGTACTTCATCTTCATGGCGCTTGAAGCGACGTTGATCGATACACCGTCGTGCATCCCGAAGGTTACTATGGTGCACTCGGTCATCCTGTTTGACCTCTTGGTCATGCTGGTGATGATGCTCGGTGTGGTGGCCTCCAACTCCCCCTTGGGGAGGTAGTGACTGGTCGGTGAAACGGCTTTGACTAGGGCGGCGATTGGATCTAGGATCGTCTGATCGGTGAATCGCGCTTATGGAGCATGAAGGTCTCTGAACCTCTCGGATCTCATTAACTTGACAGTGTGCCGCTTTAAGCATAGCGGCGACCTTGGCAAGCTTGGGCGTCTATGGGAGGTGTGCAAGTTCATTGGCGGCCACCACCAGATTGGCGCTTGGAGTTTTGAAGACATCATGGCCATCAACGTGGAGGAATTCTTTGTCGAGGTTGCGATGGAGGGGCCTTCCTTGTGAGTCGAACTGGTTATCACAAGTGGCCTTGGCCATCGCAAGGGCACGTTCATTATCATGGCATTGCGTGTGGTTGACGTTCCTATTTTCACGAGCGGTGCGTTCCTCATCTGTTTTGCCGTTCTGAGGGGGGCTGTCGATGCTGACGTTGAAGATTGCGCCACCTTGGAAAGGCAGGAGAGGGGGTTGCTCGGTGAAGGTCTCAGCGAGGGGCTCCATGGAGCCTTGAGACTCGAAGTCCAGATTTTCTTCCAGGATAGTTTGGAGGGATGTTCTGGGACCCCGGCTAGCGTGTAGCATGTTGACGGTTGGTGGGAGCTGGTCGGTGACCTGGTCGGCGAATTTGCCCCTCAAGGCATCCTGATATGTAGCGGCGGCGTTGGCGAGCCCAAAGGGCAGGGCGGCGAGCCCGAAGTTTGCCAAGCACTGAACACCAATAGATCAGGATCAGAAGGTGGTCGGTGCTGAACAAGGGTGTCTAGAGCCGACTCAGCAATGGAGTGGCAATCGGCGAGTTTTAGGCCGACCCGATCGATAGACTCGATCAGATCGTCATTATTGACATGCCTCCTCTAGTAGCGAGGGCAAGTAGCTGATGAAGTCGACCCTGGAAGTGGTTTCGAGATTGGATCTATAGTTGTAGGTGCAAGGGTGGTTGGCGTAGAACGGATCTGCACCGGCTCGAGAAGCTCTCCAACTCCATCGACATTGATGACCCACATGATGGATCCAACCGTGAAGATCTGGCCAGGCTACGGGAGGGACGAAGTGCCTGTAGAAAAAGCCATCTTGTTCGATAAGGAAACAGCACGCACACCCCTACCTAGCACGCCAACTGTCGATAGAATATCGTCGGCAGTCCACCGAGGGGTATCCCATGATGGTAGATTGATCGGCAAAGGAGCGTGTAATCAAGAACAAGAAGGCAACAGAGACACATGAGTTATATAGGTTCAGGCCGTTAGTATGATGTAATACCTTACTCCTGTGGTCTGTTGGTTTGTATTAGCTATCATATGATTTGCTATGATTTTGTAGGGGGTCCCTGCCCGCCTTATATAGTCCGGGGGCAAGGTTACAAGTTGGTTAGATCTAAGAAATAACCAGAAAGTAATAACAGATTACAAGAATCATGGGATCGTACGTATCCTAATAGATCTTGTAACATCTTCAGGATATCCTCCCCATGCCTTATGGGAGGCGTCGAGCAGAATCGTGCCCCACAAGGCTCCTTCTCGTGGGCTAGGCCGCCCCTGGAGGCGTAGCCCATGTGGCCTGCCATGGGTATCCGGGGTCATACCCCCCACACTATGGTACTAGTAAATGGACACTGAAGCATATGGTGAACACGCTGCAGCTATTTGGACTAAACAATATTTGACTTGGTTCCAAGGCTACCAATGCGGACTATAGAGTGATTGTAGTTCACCTAGAATGGAATTTGATTTCCCTTGTTGGGGAGGATAGAACACTGATGGCATATGACACGAGCCACAAAAAAGTTCATGTCCTTCCTGCCCGGGTCATCCGTTATCCTAGAAGTACCTAGAGTATATATTTGAAAAGACCTCACTATCTGCCTTATGTTCCCATGTTCATGGAGTCATTAGCAAAGCAGTGAAGGTGCATATGCTGTATTTTGTTATTAGGACATGTCTTTGTTCAGGTAGGCAGTTGTTTTGAGTCTATATATATAGTCCAATTTTGTTTAGAGCAGTAAAGCTTTGCATTGTGTAGTTTTTGGAGTGTTAGTGTTTTTGAATGATTTTCCTACAATAATGGCTATGGGAGGAAGAAGGGGGGTTCCATGCTGCATTGGCTACCAAGCTGATCAAGGAGTGCCAATCTGAAGGAGCGGAGCACATCTACCTCATTTTAGATTATGTAAGTTTGTAGGGAGTAGAACCTTTATTATGCTATCTATGTACCGTCTGTGTTAATTCATCAGTTGACATAGTTGTTATGTTAGTGTCGAGCATTGTTATTGTAACAAGTACTCTTCATTATGGACATGATGAATGATGTGTAATGATTAAATCTGTGTGGTTTGTGTTCAGTAAGTTATTAAGGCCCAGCTGAATTAGTAAATATATTGTGAAAATGGGATGCCATCACCGCTGCTATTCGTCTGATGTGGCAAGGGTCAATAGTGCATCACCACTGAATCATTTAGTAACCTGACACTGACTAAAGGATCATCATGGGTGGATCATACTGCAATACGAAGGTGACCATGCCCTATGACCAGATGGCTCATACACTGAAGTGACGGTGATGTTCGCCTCGACATAGGCAGGTCATGCTCCAATGCGATGGAATAAGGAGTTGATCACGAATAGATTATAAGCCATGTGGTAGTGTTAGTGCATACCCAAATAGGTGAGTCATGCTCCAATACGACAGAAGTAAGGACCTTAGCATGAATAGATCATAATCGCATGTGGCGGTATTAGTGTACACCGCAGATGGTCTCAGACAGTGACGATGAGGGCTATGATTATCACTGTCGATAGCTAACTGCCAAGGCTAAAATTAGACTGCGATAGGGGTTATGATGTGGTTATGAAAAGGTCTAGTGTAGTAGAGAACTAGTGAATTAAATGGCAAGTTAAAACAGTTTACTTGCTGGGATTGTTTTCAATCTCACACTCATTTACTATCTTTCCAGGTACTTGAGTGGCATGCTTTGAAGGGATGGGAGTAGTAGCATACCATGCACTTGATATAGTTATATAAATAATTTGAGTCTTCAATTATAAAGAATGGGATGTTTGGTCTTTTAAGAGTTTGGTTATACAGTCCTTCATTTAGTTTTAAGAGTGGTTTTTGTTGGTTTAATCTCTAGCACTCATGGCCATGTTGCTAAATTGTTTTTACATGTTTAGCGATGGCAAGTGATGTCAGTGGCATCTCAGGCTTGTTGCCATCGTCTAGGGTGTTATAGTTCATATTTGTGAAAGTATAAAAATATATATAGGGTCTTCTTAGCATGATTTCAACTTTGGTTTCAGTAGCATCTTCTATGGATGAGTCGGAGTAACTGTACCAAACACTTATGAATGAAGAACCATTTTTTATGAATAGTTGAGAAATCAAAGCTATTTTTAGATCAGAAACCGTAGCTAAAAAAGTGGCTCCTCCTAAGTGCTCTGGCTCCTTCGGAGGATCACTTGAGGAGTCATATAAAATAGCATAGTATGATTGGCTGAGCTTACATGAGTAAGTAACAGACCTAGTGCTCGAAAAGAGTCCGAGCGAAGCTCAAGGTGCAAATGAAATTGTGTTATTTTAACCTTGCAGTTTAACATGATGCATCTGTATCCTTCTCAAAGTGAACATCTTTCAAAGACTAGATCATGCTTGATCAGTTAGTATAATTGCTTCATTTCTACATGCGACAATTTTCTATGTCATAACCAACCCATACTTGATTTGGTGAATAGACACGTTGACAACTTAGCTTCATTTGGTCCAAAATCTACCAAATACAAGTTCTCATATCTAAAGTGTAACACCTCGGGTGTTTAAATATTAAAATCTGACATGTCATCATATGCATTGCAAAACATTTGGTATTTGGTGAAAACTTTGATGTGCATTTACTAAAACAAGTTTACATTTGTGTAATGAGTGTTGAATTGTATTGTTTGACTCAAGTTCAAAGTTTGTTTGGGTTTTGAATTTTTCGAGAAAACCCCGCTTTTCAACATTTAAATACTACCCTAAAAATCCATTTCAAAATCTAAGCATATTTTGGGGTTGGGCTCAAAAGCAAAAGTGTATAGCTTGGCATGTTAAGCAAAGTTTATCTTTGGAGTTTTTCAAGTTGTTTAGAAAAATTTCGAGTAATTCAAAAAGGCGTAATTCGTTAAATTTCCCGATTCAAATTCAAAAGTTCATTTCAAAATCTAGACTGAATTAGGAGATGGTTATAAAAGCAAAGTTGTAGAACTTTTGATTTTGAACAACTTTTATTTTTGGAGATTTTTGAGTTGTTATGAAAATTTGGGAGTAATTTGTGAATTTTGGCGAATGGCAAACTTGTAAATACTGTGAACAGTGTTCACCGCCGTAGCTACACCGCCGGCGACCTTTGGTTCGCTTCTAGGCATGCGCGTGGACGTCCTCGGCTTCGCGTTGGCGCAGAAACGTCTCCTGCATCACTTCCTTGAGCTTCCTGGCCATCCTTTATAACCAGAGCCGTCGCCGTTTGCCCTCGCCCCTTTCCTCTATTTTCCAGTCACCGCCGTCGCAGCTCCGTCGAGCTTTTGCCATCGAACCAGCGCCCACGCCATCGTAGCAAAGTGTGTTCTAGCTCCGGTAGTTCCTTGCGCGTCCAGCAAACCAGTCCTTGTGGCTTGTCTTCACCGGAAACCCGCGGTGCACGCCCTTCTTCCTCGCGGCCAGCAATTCCTCCGCCGAGCACGATTCGCCACGGCCAGAGCTCCACGGTGCATCTCTGTCCCTGGTTTTGGCTGATTCTGTTTCATCTCGATGCTGTAGTACCTAATCCATAGCTGGTTGCTCATTTTGACCACTGCAGTCGCTGGTACACCATCGCCGACGGCGTTTTGCTCTGCCGTGATCACCGTGATCGTCGTCACGCTTCTCCGTTGCTTCTCCGACATTGCTCCTTGCTTCAACGTGTTTGGGGTGAGCCACTAGTGCTTCCTAGATCCCTTGTTTGAGCTCTACTAGCCTGTAGCCACCGGCGTAATGCTGCCGTGCCACCGCGTCCACCATGGTCGGCGTAGTGGTCGGTTCGGGCCGTAATTGGTCGCGTTAGTGCCATAGATCGATGCGCTGTAACGTAGTGATCATGTTAGTACTCTTGCAGTCACCGTCGACGAGAAATCGCTGGTCAGCGCCGTTGCCATCGTGGTCAGCGCGCAAGGTTAGGGATGACAGGTGGGGTCGGGTTGTCAGTGACTCAGCGTTCAAATGGATTTTTCTATTTTTAGATTTGAATGAATAGTGTCTATTTTTGTTATTTTTTTGTAGATTTATTTAAAGCTCCAAAAATTATGAAAATTTTTGTGTGACTTCTCTGTGATGTATAGTATTTAATAAAAATGTGAAATAATGTTTTTCAGTACTTTTTGAATGTGATAAAAATTGCTTAATTTATTAATAAATGGATTTCCATGATTTTTCTAGGCTTATTTACTTGTCCAAAAATTATGAAATTTGTTTTGCCACTTACTTATCATGTAATGAACATGTACTAAAATTTTGAGCTCAATTAGAATAAGTTGATTTATTTCATAATTTTGAATTAAATAATTAATTCATAAAAGCAAATAGTAACCTCTAATGATTTAGGTTTTGTTTGAAATTTTGGATTGAGTGATGACCTTGGGTCATTAGTTGATGATGATCCTTGGCAATTGATGTATGTGTTATGAAAAGATTTAGTTGTTTGACTTGCAACCATACCACGAAGGAAAGTTGTATTCAAATTGTTGATTTTGTATCCATCATCGAGCATCATGTTTCGTATTTCGCATCATGTTAAACATGGCATTGTTATTACGTGTAGTGAACGAAGGTGAAAACATGGTAGTTAATCAAGCTATTGAGGAGGTTAATCCGTCTATTGAGGTCGGATCGAATCCTTGTGTAACGTCGCAGGAACCGGACTTTTCCGTCAACGAAGGCAAGCCCCGGATGCATCCAACCCTACCTTGTGTTTTATAAATTAATTTCGCTTTTGCTTTCCATTACTGCATTAAGTGATTAGGAGTTAAGTAAAAGCCTAATTGGTGCATTACCACCCTTGTTATTCCATATTTACCATATTACCAGTTTTAAACTCGTATATGCCTAGTCTTGCTTAGCTATGCGTAGAACGATGAAAGTCGGATGACTACCTGTTACCTGCAAGTTTTAAATAGAACATTGGTTAACTAGGTTAGCATGTGATATGGGAATGTGGAGTAATAAATCTAGACCGGGCGGACTCGATGTGTGTGAGCCACAAGACATGGAGGTCTTGTGAGTGGGTTTTTTCTGCCTGTGTCGATTAAGGCACGTCCATTGTTGAATTGCATGAGGTGAGAATTTGTAGTACTAACCACATACTCCGGTAAGCCTGAACTTGGCAATTCTATTACGAGAATGGCTACTCGCGCACTGGGAGTGGAGAGATGGCGGGAATAGCGTGTACCCACGTGGCCATGGGCTGGAATGGTGGAGTACTGTATTCTCGGGTGGTGCGGACCCATTCTTATTTTAGAGGATCCAAGGGTAGGTTGGTATATGTAGGTCGAGGACCTGCATATGTCGTGTGGTCTGGAATCCCTAGCTGGATTTTAATCGGTTCGAATCGTCGTTGCTCCTTGATTATGGAGACTCAACTCACTGTTCATCATCGTAGTATTAATAACTAGAACTTGAATAAGGCTTATGAAAGTGTTGGATATGAAGTTTCATGATCTCAGTGCGGATCGTGTCATCTTTGTATATAATTCTTAAAGAAGTTTTCTATATAAAGAATTTTATTAAAAGAGCTTTTACGCAAAAGAACTTTGATCATTATTAAAGCTATACCTTGAATCCCTGAGCCTGCATTACTGAGTTTATCAGCTAATATTTCGGATAAGTCTTGTTGAGTACTTTTATACTCAGGGTTCGTTGACCCTTGTTGCAGGTGAACCTCATGAGTAGATCTATTTTGGATCATGCTGCATGACTATTGTTCGTTCTAACGACAAGAAGTAAATGTGTG
This sequence comes from Miscanthus floridulus, assembly GCF_019320115.1. NCBI lineage: Eukaryota > Viridiplantae > Streptophyta > Magnoliopsida > Poales > Poaceae > Miscanthus > Miscanthus floridulus. The sequence goes on from NC_089581.1 coordinate 82,992,463, forward strand.
ATCCTTGGGCAGGATGTTTATTTTGTGTGTTAAGTATATGTTATTTATGCCGCTCCACTACTACTATGGTTTGTAATAATTATCGAACTTAGTTTGTAAGGTGTGAAACAACTAGTTTGTAAACTATGTTACCGTAAGACTTCCGCTGTTTTTACTCTGGTTTTGATATTTGAATAAATGTTGTAATACTACAATGACTCTGTAACATGATCCTGCTCGGAAATCGTGGATGATTCGGGGTTCCCCGAGGACACCCGACAGTCTTTTTAAGTTCATGGAAACATATGCATAGATGTCAAAAGTCGTCGGACAGTGACAGGTGCATGTGGGCCCTATAACTTAGGAGGTTCTGCCATAGAATGGTATCGGAGCGATCGTTACAAGGTTTTTGTTGTATTGTTTTACAAAAACTTCAAAATGATTTGGGATGACTAAATTTAACTTGATAATTTGGTCCAAATTGCTTCTAACTTATCTTATTTCTTTCTCACCATTCCATATTTGATTAAAAAGGTTTTGTGTGGTGGAGTAGTAATATTACTATGCCCTATATAAAAATAAATGTTATTTATGTGCATTATTAACTTCGATGTTTTTGTTCGTGAGAACGATTCATGCATCATGAATAATTCACTCGTTACTTCCTTCACCTCTTAGTCTGGAGTTAAGTAGTGAGTCTAGTTTGAGGAATGTAATCCATCTTAGCTACTTTTTAGATTTTGATCAAATGGTCTTACTTGGATTAAATTGGCTTCCTACAGTATGGCTCGTGCCAAGATGACACCCCGTAAGTCCACCGGACCCAAAGGAGTTCCTCGTCACCAACTTGCCCCTAGAAAATGATGGTGCTAGCAGTAGCAGTACTAGGCCTGATCCCCAGGCAGAGATACTGAGGGTTTCTATGGAGTTAGCACAATCTACTAGAGATAGGGCTTTGGATATTATACAAATAGGAGAATTACAGGGTCAATTGAGGTAGCTCACCACCACGCATAGGAACTATGAAAGTATGTTAGTTCATACGGTGGAAGGAAGAAATGAAGCTTGGCACAGGGAAAATGTAGCTAGAGCTAGAACTCATGAGCTAGAATTCTATGTAGAAGATTTAGAAGAACATAATACGTATCTACATGAGGAAGTTCATTGGCTTAGCAATCTACTAAATCCGAATCATGAGCCTCAAGCTGATGCCATGGACCCCGGTGTCATCCTTGCCGATGATGATGAATCGGGAGAGGAAGAAGAAGAAGATCCTGAAGAATTGGTAATGATCGATGAAAGTGATGATGAAGGCGGTAATAATTCCGGAATGGATACCGAGCCTGAAGTTTGAAGAAATTGAGGAAAAGAGTAGAGTTGTATAATAATAGCTCAAGTTAAGTTATGTAGTTCTATTTTCATACTCGTGGGTTTGTTTGTACAATAGTAAACTCTATGTAATGTGTCTAGAGTAAGCTTTGGTACAATTCAATAAAGACATGTGAATAAAGTTTGGTTTGTTATGAGCAGATGCGTCATACGTGGGGTTCATTTATTCCAAGAACTTCACAAGATGAGGATGGTATTCTAGATCCGCCACCAGTTCCAACAAATTTAGCTAATGCTATAACAGCACTTGTCAATGTGATGGCTGAGAATTCTCGTTTGCTTCATGAGATGGCTCAGAGTAATCAGAATCAGATGTATGGAAACCGTGGATGCCACCATAACAGACAGGAGGCTACATATGTTGATTTCACAGACACAAGACCCCCGGTGTTCACCAAGGCAGATGAACCATTGGAGGCTAATGACTGGCTTCGAACCATGGAGCAGAAATTTGACCTTATCCCATGCACGGAGTATCAGAAACCTACGTTTGCCGCCCAACAACTTAGAGGAGCAGCAAGTGCTTGGTGGGCAAACTTAGTGGCTATGCAAACTGCTGGCATTCCAATAACTTGGGCTGAGTTCCGTATAGCCTTCAGAGCCCATTATATCCCTAAAGGAGTGATGGCTATGAAGCTAGATGAATTCCTTGCTTTGAAATAAGGAGATCAAACCATGATGCAGTATGTGGGAAGATTTAATCATCTGTCCCAATATGCATCCGAACATGTCAATACTGATGCCAAGAAGAAGAGGTGGTTTATGAGAGGCCTGAATACCAAGTTGCAGACTATGATGACCACTTGCACCAATGTTACTTACCATGAGACCATAAATATTGCAATTGCTTTAGAGTCAAAGTATCGGCAGCATAAGGAGCTCAAAAAGAAAAAGAGTGTGCCGTCTGGATCTTTTGGGGGAAATCAGAAGAGGCAGAGGGTGATTTATCATCCAGTACATCATAATCGTCCTCCTTATCGTTCGTCGCAGTTCCAAGCCAGGCAATAGTCAAATGTCCGTCCTGCTATAACATATCCGAGTTCACAGTCAACCAATGCTCCTAGTGGCAATGCTCCAACATCCCAGGGTCACAACTATCCGTGCTACAATTGTGGAAGGACTGGTCATTTCTCCAGGGAATGTCCATATCCTAGGCAGGCTAATCAAAATTATCAGAAGGCCGCTGCTAATCAACAACAGGGTCAGGCACCAAACAAGAACCCCAATCAGAATGCTCAGAAGGGCAAAGATGAGAGGAAGACAGGATGGGTGTTCTATATTCAAGCTGGAGAAATTCTGGAAGGGGAGCCAATGATGATGGGTATGTTTCCTGTTGCCAATCACCCTGCAGTTATACTTTTTGATTCTGGCGCATCGCATTCATTCATCAATAGAACATTTGTCGTGAAGCATGAAATTTCAATTGGGGCAACAAAGGAAAGTTTCTTTATACAGTCACCTGGGGGACGTCTGTGTACTAAGGAAATGGTATACCAGGTACCCATAAACCTGGGTGGGCATATTTTTCCCACTACCATGATTATCCTTAAGGATCAGGATATTGCAGGAACTTCACAAGATGAGGACAGTATTCCAGATCCGCCACCAGTTCCAACAAATTTAGCTGATGCTATAACAGCACTTGTCAATGTGACAGCTGAGAATTCTCGTTTGCTTCATGAGATGGCTCAGAGTAATCAGAATCAGATGTACGAAAACCGTGGATGCCACCATAATAGACAGGAGGCTACATATGTTGATTTCATAGACACAAGACCCCCGGTGTTCACCAAGGCAGATGAACCATTGGAGGCTGATGACTGGCTTTGAACCATGGAGCAGAAATTTGACCTTATCCCATGCATGGAGTATCAGAAACCTATGTTTGCCGCCCAACAACTTAGAGGAGCAGCAAGTGCTTGGTGGGCAAACTTAGTGGCTATGCAACCTGCTGGCATTCCAATAACTTGGGCTCAGTTCCGTACAGCCTTCAGAGCCCATTATATCCCTAAAGGAGTGATGGCTATGAAGCTAGATGAATTCCTTGCTTTGAAACAAGGAGATCAAACCGTGATGTAGTATGTGGGAAGATTTAATCATCTGTCCCAATATGCATCCAAACATGTCAATACTGATGCCAAGAAGAAGAGGTGGTTTATGAGAGGCCTGAATACCAAGTTGTAGACTATGATGACCACTTGCACCAATGTTACTTACCATGAGGCCATAAATATTGCAATTGCTTCAGAGTCAAAGTATCGGCAGCATAAGGAGCTCAAAAAGAAAAAGAGTGTGCCGTCTAGATCTTTTGGGGGAAATCAGAAGAGGCAGAGGGTGATTTATCTTCCAGTACATCATAATCGTCCTCCTTATCGTCCGCCACAGTTCCCAGCCAGGCAACAGTCAAATGTCCGTCCTACTATAACATATCCGAGTTCACAGTCAACCAATGCTCCTGGTGGCAATGCTCCAACATCCTAGGGTCACAACTATCCGTGCTACAATTGTGGAAGGACTGGTCATTTCTCCAGGCAATGTCCATATCCTAGGTAGGCTAATCAAAATTATTAGAAGGCCCCTGCTAATCAACAATAGGGTCAGGCACCAAACAAGAACCCCAATCAGAATGCTCAGAAGGGCAAAGATGAGAGGAAGACAGGACGGGTGTTCTATATTCAAGCTGGAGAAATTCCAGAAGGGGAGCCAATAATGATGGGTATGTTTCCTATTGCCAATCACCCTGCAGTTATACTTTTTGATTCTGGCGCATCGCATTCATTCATCAATAGAACATTTGTCGTGAAGCATGAAATTTCAATTGGGGCAACAAAGGAAAGTTTCTTTATACAGTCGCCCGGGGGACGTCTATGTACTAAGGAAATGGTATACCAGGTACCCGTAAACCTGGGTGGGCATATTTTTTCCACTACCATGATTATCCTTAAGGATCAGGATATTCCAGGAACTTCACAAGATGAGGACAGTATTCTAGATCCGCCACCAGTTCCAACAAATTTAGCTGATGCTATAACAGCACTTGTCAATGTGACAGCTGAGAATTCTCGTTTGCTTCATGAGATGGCTCAGAGTAATCAGAATCAGATGTATGAAAACCATGGATGCCACCATAATAGACAAGAGGCTACATATGTTGATTTCACAGACACAAGACCCCCGGTGTTCACCAAGGCAGATGAACCATTGGAGGCTGATGACTGGCTTCGAACCTTCGAGCAGAAATTTGACCTTATCCCATGCACGGAGTATCAGAAACCTACGTTTGCCGCCCAACAACTTAGAGGAGCAGCAAGTGCTTGGTGGGCAAACTTAGTGGCTATGCAACCTGCTGGCATTCCAATAACTTGGGCTGAGTTCCGTACAGCCTTCAGAGCCCATTATATCCCTAAAGGAGTGATGGCTATGAAGCTAGATGAATTCCTTGCTTTGAAATAAGGAGATCAAACCATGATGTAGTATGTGGGAAGATTTAATCATCTGTCCCAATATGCATCCGAACATGTCAATACTGATGCCAAGAAGAAGAGGTGGTTTATGAGAGGCCTGAATACCAAGTTGTAGACTATGATGACCACTTGCACCAATGTTACTTACCATGAGGCCATAAATATTGCAATTGCTTCAGAGTCAAAGTATCGGCAGCATAAGGAGCTCAAAAAGAAAAAGAGTGTGCTGTCTAGATCTTTTGGGGGAAATCAGAAGAGGCAGAGGGTGATTTATCATCCAGTACATCATAATCGTCCTCCTTATCGTCCGCCGCAGTTCCCAGCTAGGCAACAGTCAAATGTCTGTCCTGCTATAACATATCCGAGTTCACAGTCAACCAATGCTCCTGGTGGCAATGCTCCAACATCCTAAGGTCATAACTATCCATGCTACAATTGTGGAAGGACTGGTCATTTCTCTAGGGAATGTCCATATCCTAGGCAGGCTAATCAAAATTATCAGAAGGCCCCTGCTAATCAACAACAGGGTCAGGCACCAAACAAGAACCCCAATCAGAATGCTCAGAAGGGCAAAGATGAGAGGAAGATAGGACGGGTGTTCTATATTCAAGCTGGAGAAATTCCAGAAGGGGAGCCAATGATGATGGGTATGTTTCCTATTGCCAATCACCCTGCAGTTATACTTTTTGATTCTGGTGCATCGCATTCATTCATCAATAGAACATTTGTTGTGAAGCATGAAATTTCAATTGGGGCAACAAAGGAAAGTTTCTTTATATAGTCGCCTAGGGGACGTCTATGTACTAAGGAAATGGTATACCAGGTACCCGTAAACCTGGGTGGGCATATTTTTTCCACTACCATGATTATCCTTAAGGATCAGTATATAGATGTAATCTTGGGAATGAATTGGATGTATCAGCATAAGGCTGTTATAGATATTTTGAATAGGACATTAAGAGTGAGTTTGCCTGATAGTAATTCTCAACTTCTCATCCAACTTCCAACTCTAAGAAGATCAGTGGGCAAGATTTGTGCAATTGCTGTCAAAGAGATTAGAGATATTCCGGTAGTGTGTGAATTTCCGGATGTGTTTCCTAAAGATTTACCCAGTTTACCACCTAATAGGGATGTACAGTTCAATATAGAATTACAACCTGGAACAGCTCCAATTTCTCGGAGAGCTTATAGGATGCCACCTAAGGAATTGGCCGAGTTGAAGACTCAGTTGCAAGAATTGATTGAGAAAGGGTTTATCCAACCTAGTTCCTCACCTTGGGGATGTCCGGCAAATTTTGTGAAAAAGAAAGATGAAACCCTAAGGTTATGTGTCGATTATCGTCCATTAAATGAAGTGACCATCAAGAATAAGTATCCATTACCTCGGATAGATCTGCTTTTTGATCAATTGGCCAGAGCCAAAGTTTTCTCCAAGATAGATTTGAGATCAGGATATCACCAAATCAAGATAAAGCCTGAAGATATTCCCAAAATGGCATTTACCACAAGATATGGATTATATGAATACTCGGTAATGTCTTTTGGTTTGACAAATGCTCCAGCTCATTTCATGTACCTAATGAACTCAGTATTCATGCCTGAGCTAGACAAGTTTGTAGTGGTGTTTATTGATGATATTTTAGTATATTCCAAGAATAAGAAAGAACATGTGGAACATCTCAGAATTGTTCTGACCCGCTTGAGAGAACATCAATTATATGCCAAGTTCAGCAAGTGTGATTTTTGGCTTAAGGAAGTGCAATTTCTTGGACATGTCTTGTCAACCAAAGGAGTTGCAGTTGATCCTAGCAAAGTGAAAGATGTGCTTGATTGGAAACCGCCAGCCACAGTTCATCAAGTTCGGAGTTTTTTGGGATTGGCGAGGTATTACCGTTGGTTTATTCCAGATTTCTCAAAAATATCAAAGTCCATAACTGAATTGTTGAAGAACCAAGTTAAGTTTGTCTGGTCATCAGATTGTGAGGAGGCTTTCCAAACTTTGAAGAGACTGTTGACTACTGCACCAGTGTTAGCCCAACCTAACATCGAGAAGCCGTTTGATGTTTATTGTGATGCTTCAAGTATTGGTACTGGGTGTGTGTTGATGCAAGAAGGCCAAGTCATTGCCTATGCATCTAGGCAACTTAAGCAACATGAAGAACACTATCCGACTCATGACTTGGAGTTAGCAGCTATGGTTCATGCTCTGAAGATTTGGTGGCATTACCTGCTTGGTAATACGTGTCATATGTATACAGACCACAAAAGCTTAAAGTATATTTTTACTCAGTCAGAATTGAACATGCGACAAAGAAGATGGTTAGAACTGATTAAGGATTATGATTTGGAAGTACATTATCACCCTGGTAAATCAAATGTAGTTGCAGATGCCCTCAGTCGCAAAAGTTATTGCAATTGTCTAACAGTGAGAACAATGAGTTTGAATTTATGTCAAGAAATGGAAAAGTTGAATGTAGAAGTAATTCAACAAGGAAGTTTGACTAACATAGTTGTTGAAACCACTATTCGAGATCAAGTTATTGCTGCTCAGAAGGAAAACAAGGGTATAGCCCATATCAAGGAAAGAGTCAAGAATGGAAAGGCAGAATGCTTTAGCATAGATGATGAAGATGTGTTATGGTTCAAGGATCACCTGGTGGTACCAAAAGTTCCTGAGTTGTGGCAGTTAATTCTAGATGAGGCACATGCTACCAGGTTATCAATCCATCTGGGAAGCAACAAGATGTACCATGACTTGAAGCAGAGATTCTGGTGGACTAAAATGAAAATAGAGATTGCTAGATATATAGCAAAGTGTGATACTTGTCAAAAGGTGAAAGCTATACATTTGAGGTCTACTGGTGAATTACAACCATTACCTATTCCATCTTGGAAGTGGGAGGACATAAGTATGGATTTTATTGTCGGTCTACCCAAGACATCAAAGGGATTTGACTCAGTATGGGTTATTGTAGATCGACTCACTAAGTCAACACATTTTCTTCCAGTCAAAACAATATATCCTACGATCCAATATGCCAAGATGTATTTAGCAAGAATCATGAATCTCCATGGAGTACCCAAGACTATTGTATCAGATAGGGGTACACAGTTTGTCTCCAACTTTTGGAAACAATTGTATTCTTCATTGGGTACCAAACTTCTGCATAGTACAGCTTATCATCCACAGACTGATGGACAGACTAAAAGAGTTAATCAAGTACTTGAAGATATGTTAAGGTGTTGTGTCCTTAACTATTCCAATAAGTGGGATGAATGCTTACCTTTGGCCGAGTTCTCATACAACAATAGTTATCAGGAAAGCATTAGAATGGCTCCATTTGAAGCACTCTATGGTCGTAGATGCAGGACATCATTGAGTTAGTCTGAGCCTAGAGAAAGAAGATTCTTTGGAGTTGACCTTGTAAAAGAAATAGAAGACAAGGTTAGGCAAATACAGAGTAATTTGAAGATAGCTCAATCCCGACAAAAGAGTTATGCGGATAGAAGACGGAGACCATTGGTATTTACCAAAGGAGATTTTGTGTATCTGAAAGTGTCACCAATGAAGGGAGTTACCCGTTTTGGTGTTAAAGGAAAGTTAGCACCCCGATATATTGGACCATATCAAATTTTGGAGAGGTATGGAAAAGTGGCATATCGTTTGAAATTACCTGAACATCTTGCAGCTGTGCATGATGTGTTCCATGTTTTTCAATTGAAGAAGTGTCTCCGAGTGCCAGAACAAAATGTTGAAGTTGAAGGAGTAGAACTAGAACCGGATTTAACTTATTCTAAATATCCTATCCGAGTGTTGGATCAAAAAGATTGTGTTACTCAAAGACGGACAATCAAGTTCTATAAAATACAATGGAATCAACATTCAGAAGAGGAAGCTACTTGGGAATCAGAAGATTACTTGTTAGAAAAGTTTCCAGAATTTATAGCGTCAATATAGAATAGAGTAATATTAGTTGAGCTAGGTTGTATTTTGTAAAAGGGACCTTAGCTGTTTTATGGATAGAGTTTGTATGTGTTCTTATGACACATTTCCTTTTCCATTACTTACCCTATGGCTTTGAATCTCGGGGCAATATTTCTTTTAGGGGGAAGGATTGTAACACCTCGGGTGTTTAAATATTAAAATCTGAAATGTCATCATATGCATTGCAAAGCATTTGGCATTTGGTGAAAACTTTGATGTGCATTTACTAAAACAAGTTTACATTTGTGTAATGAGTGTTGAATTGTATTGTTTGACTCAAGTGCAAAGTTTGTCTGGGTTTTGAATTTTTCAAGAAAACCCCGCTTTTCAACATTTAAATCCTACCCTAAAAATCCATTTCAAAATCTAAGCATATTTTGGGGTTGGGCCCAAAAGCAAAAGTGTAGAGCTTGGCAAGTTAAGCAAAGTTTATCTTTGGAGTTTTTCAAGTTGTTTAGAAAAATTTCGAGTAATTCAAAAAGGCGTAATTCGTTAAATTTCCCGATTCAAATTCAAAAGTTCATTTCAAAATCTAGACCGAATTAGGAGATGGTTATAAAAGCAAAGTTGTAGAACTTTTGATTTTGAACAACTTTTATTTTTGGAGGTTTTTGAGTTCTTATGAAACTTTGGGAGTAATTTGTGAATTTTGGTGAATGGCAAACTTGTAAATACTATGAACAGTGTTCACCGCCATAGCTACACCGCCGGTGACCTTCAGTTCGCTTCTAGGCGTGTGTGTGGACGTCCTTGGCTTCGCGCTGGCGCGGAAACGTCTCCTACGTCACTTCCTTGAGCTTCCTGGCCATCCTTTATAACCAGAGCCGTCGTCGTTTGCCCCCGCCCCTTTCCTCTGTTTTCTAGTCACCACCGTCGTAGCTCCGTCGAGCTTTTGCCATCGAACCAGTGCCCACGCCATCGCAGCAAAGTGTGTTCTAGCTCCACTAGTTCCTTGTGCATCTAGCAAACCAGTCCTTGTGGCTTGTCTTCACCGAAAACCCACGGTGCACGCCCTTCTTCCTCGTGGCCGGCAATTCCTCCGCCGAGCACGATTCGCCGTGGCCAGAGCTCCACGGTGCATCTCTGTCCCTGGTTTTGGCTAATTCTGTTTCGTCTCGATGCTGTAGTACTTAATCCATAGCTGGTTGCTCATTTTGACCACTGCAGTCGCCGGTACACCATCGCCGACGACGTTTTGCTCCGCCGTGATCATCGTGATCGTCGTCACGCCTCTCCGTTGCTTCTCCGACATCGCTCCTTGCTTCAACGTGTTCGGGGTGAGCCACTGGTGCTTCCTAGATCCCTTGTTTGAGATCTACCGGCCTATAGCCACTGGCATAACGCTGCCGTGCCACCGCGTCCGCCATGGTCGGCGTAGTGCTTGGTTCGGGCCGTAATTGGTCGCGTTAGTGCCATAGATCGATGCATTGTAACGTAGTGATCATGTTAGTACTCTTGCAGTCACCGTCGGTGAGAAATCGCTGGTCAGCGCCGTCGCCATCGTGGTCAGCGCGCGAGGTTAGGGATGACAGGTGGGGTCGGGTTGCCAGTGACTCAGCGTTCAAATGGATTTTTCTATTTTCAGATTTGAATGAATAGTGTCTGTTTTTGTTATTTTTGTGTAGATTTATTTAAAGCTCCAAAAATTATGAAAATTTTTGTGTGACTTCTCTGTGATGTATAGTATTTAAGAAAAATATGAAATAATGTTTTTTAGTACTTTTTGAATGTGATAAAAATTGCTTAATTTATTAATAAATGGATTTCCATGATTTTTCTAGGCTTATTTACTTGTCCAAAAATTATGAAATTTGTTTTGCCACTTACTTATCATGTAATGAACATGTAGTAAAATTTTGAGCACAATTAGAATAAGTTGATTTATTTCATAATTTTGAATTAAATAATTAATTCATAAAAGCAAATAGTAACCTTTAATGATTTAGCTTTTGTTTGAAATTTTGGATTGAGTGATGACCTTGGGTCATTAGTTGATGATGATCCTTGGCAATTGATGTATGTGTTATGAAAAAGATTTAGTTGTTTGACTTGCAACCGTACCGCGAAGGAAAGTTGTATTCAAATTGTTGATTTTGTATCCATCATCGAGCATCATGTTTCGTATTTCGCATCATGTTAAACATGGCATTGTTATTATGTGTAGTGAACGAAGGTGAAAATGTGGTAGTTAAGCAAGTTGTTGAGGAGGTTAATCCGTCTGTTGAGGTCGGATCGAATCCTTGTGTAACGTCGCAGGAACCAGACTTTTCCGTCAACGAAGGCAAGCCCCGGATGCATCCAACCCTACCTTATGTTTTATAAATTAATTTCGCTTTTGCTCTCCGTTACTACATTAAGTGATTAGGAGTTAAGTAAAAGCCTAATTGGTGCATTACCACCCTTGTTATTCCATATTTACCATATTACCAGTTTTAAACTCGTATATGCCTAGTCTTGCTTAGCTGTGCATAGAACGATGAAAGTCGGATGACTACCTGTTACCTACAAGTTTTAAATGGAACATTGGTTAACTAGGTTAGCATGTGATATGGGAATGTGGAGTAATAAATCTAGACCGGGCAGACTTGGTGTGTGTGAGCCACAAGACATGGAGGTCTTGTGAGCGGGTTCTTTCTGCCTATGTCGATTAAGGCACGTCCGTTGTTGAATTGCATGAGGTGAGAATTTGTAGTACTAACCACATACTCTGGTAAGCCTGAACTTGGCAATTCTATTACAAGAATGGTTACTCGCGCACTGGGAGTGGAGAGATGGCGGGAATAGCGTGTACCCATGTGGCCATGGGCTGGAATGGTGGAGTACTGTATTCTCAGGTGGCGCGGACCCATTCTTGTTTTAGAGGATCCAAGAGTAGGTTGGTATATGTAGGTCGGGGACCTGCATATGTCGTGTGGTCTGGAATCCCTAGCTGGGTTTTAATCGGTTCGAATCGTCGTTGCTCCTCGATTATGGAGACTCAACTCACTATTCATTATCATAGTATTAATAACTAGAACTTGAATAAGGCTTATGAAAGTGTTGGATATGAAGTTTAATGATCTTAGTGCGGATCGTGTCAGCTTTGTATATAATTCTTAAAGAAGTTTTCTATATAAAGAATTTTATTAAAAGAGCTTTTATGCAAAAGAACTTTGATCATTGTTAAAGCTATACCTTGAATCCCTGAGCCTGCATTACTGAGTTTATCAGCTAATATTTTGGATAAGTCTTGTTGAGTACTTTTGTACTCAGGGTTCGTTGACCCTTATTGTAGGTGAACCTCATGAGCAGATCTGTTTTGGATCGTGCTGCATGACTATTGTTCGTTCTAACGACGAGAAGTAAATGTGTGATCCTTGGGCAGGATGTTTATTTTGTGTGTTAAGTATATGTTATTTATGCCGCTCCACTACTACTATAGTTTGTAATAATTATCAAACTTAGTTTGTAAGGTGTGAAACAACTAGTTTGTAAACTATGTTACCGTAAGACTTCTGCTGTTTTTACTCTAGTTTTGATATTTGAATAAATGTTGTAATACTGCAATGACTCTGTAACGTGATCCTGCTCAGAAATTGTGGATGATTCGGGGTTCCCCGAGGACACCCGACAGTCTTTTTAAGTTCATGGAAACATATGCATAGATGTCAAAAGTCATCGGACAGTGATAGGTGCATGTGGGCCCTATAACTTAGGAGGTTCTGCCACATAAAGCCTTTGAATATAAGATGGATTCACACTCACTATCTATAGGGTCGAGATGGCGGACTAGAGAGGGGTGAATAGTCCCTTCTAAAAATTAATCGAATCGGCTAACCGAAACAAATACAGAATTAAAGCTATCGGTCTAGCCAAGACTACACCCCTCTATCTAAATTCACAAGCACCTTACAAAGATCCTAATATGAGTAACTAAGTTGCCAGGCTAGGTAGAGCTCATCGAAACAATCCTAGTTAGTAAGGTCACACAAACCTATACAACTAGTACTCAAGCAACCGGGGAGCTCCTACACATGCTAGTATGCAAAAGCACAAACCTAAGATCACAAGAAATGCTCAAAAACAAGGCTACTCAAACCAAATTAGAGAGCTCAAATTACTAACTATGCAAGCTAAGCAATGTAACTAGTAAGGCTACTGAAGCCAACTAGTTACATAAGGAAGCTGCTTCTATGCTACACAAGCAAGGAAGGCAACTAGCAAGCTACTCAAGCTAACTAGTTACAAGAGCAACTACACAAGCACAATATATGATGAATAAATACAAGCTTGTGTTTGAAGATTGCAAACAAATAGGATGAACAATGTTGACATAGTCATTTTTATCTTGAGGTTTGGTGGTTTGCCAACCACTTAATCCCTATTGAAACAAGCTCTAAGGTTTCTACCGGTCCTCTTGTTAGTGGTGACCCTCAAGTCACACTCTCCCACATGGAGTGCTTACCACAAGCTCTAGCACTCTAACATGGTGGGACCACTTGTCGCCATTCACGTCTCGCTCAACTAGAGTTGCTCTTTGCAGCTCTTGCAAGACAAGCACAACACCCCTCACAACCACTTCTCCAAAGCACCGCATAATTTTCTTGCGAGATTCATGATGGAGACATGCCACCAAGTCATCTAGGAGGTGGCAACCTCCAAGACTAACAACCACCACCGGCTTGCAACTCAATCACCTAGTCCCACTCGATGCAATGTCATAATGCAATGCACTAGGAATCGCACACTCACTATCGGAGATGAAACAGATCGATCACAAGTGAGATAGAGGCTTTAGTGGGAGCACTACACAAGGGCAACACATCCCCAAGGTGCTCAACCTTAGCTAAGGCTGAGCACCACCTCTATTTATATCCCAAAGGCCAAATACAACCATTGCTCAAAACTCAGCCGAAATGGCATCAAACCCAAGCTCCAAGCCAAGGCTCCAGACCATGCTCCACCAAGGTCCAGAGCATGGATCATCACCATGTGTCCTTAATGGTTTGAAGCCGACTGTTGCCACTCAAAGGTCACTTCATGTGCATTCACCCACCTCTAGACCGAGCTCAACAGAGTAGCTCTGGATCAACATGTTGTAGAGTCTGAAGCAATACAATAAGCATCCAAAGAGGGTTTTTATGTCTAGACTCAGTCCAGCCCCGCCATCCAGACCAAGGAGCAGAGTCCAGAGCTCCCTCACTCATTCTCATTGTGCCACGTGTCCCAACCGGACCTGGAGTCCATAGTCAGGACTTGTTGGTAGACCAAGGTTCGGATCTCACGCTGAGAGCACCCCAACCTAGGCTATGCAACCGGACCCCAACCTAGCGATTGTGGTGATACTGATAAACCAAGATAGTGCAAGGTAGGATGCAATAGGACTTAGGGTATACCTACCCTGAACTCACCTAGAGGGTTGATTGGGCATAAAGCACAATGAGCCCTATGATTTAACAACTGGGCCTATCATGGGGAATACATAGGATGGACAAGGCTATCACCACTTGCCAACTACTGCAATCTATCCAGAGGCCTAACCACATTCCAAGGTATCCGATAGTATAAGCACCACACTTACACTATTTGATACTACCCTAGCCTCACGTTAAGACTAGAGCATCAACTAGTGATGAAGAATCCATGCTATTGAGAGCCCACTTATCAAAGGAGTATAAGCATGCCCAAAGTATAACTAGAGCACAAGACTAGTACTTAGAGTAAAAGACTTGAAATAGTATTTGCATAGAAAGTAACATAATGAAATAAATAACGTATTTACAAGAGAGAAATAAAACTATACCAGACTCTTGAAGACTGCTCTAGACTTTGGGCAGAGCTCCCACCAAGACTAGCACTAAGACAACTAGAACTAAATCTTGAGATAGTAGAGAGAGCTTCTCTTTTGGTATGTGTTACAAGTGAGGGAGACAGGTCCTATTTATAGTGAGAGGTGGAGTAGGGGATATTCTATTGCCATGTCATCAATCCATGGGAGAGCCTCTCACAACCCTTGGATCAACCGCCAATGAAACCGGCTTAAACTGATGCACCACGTTGCTCCAAATTGTGCCTTCTTGCATGTGTCCAAAGGAGAGTCGGTTTGGTGGAAGTGGGCCGTCAGGCGATGCTCCACTAAGGAGTGGGCCCTCTTGCTTGGTGTGGGGCCCCTAGGGGTGTAATAGAGTGTGGGTATGAAGTCATTTGTCAATTTGAGCACCGACACATCACTGGTGGGTCCAAGAATCCATGTGTAGTCTCTTTTCTGTCTTTCATCATGCACCAACTTGAAATCAATGGTGGAGAAGGCTTGAAAGTGTGTTTCTTAGCCACTCCCATGGATTGGTGAGGTGGCACTAGTGGTGCCACATCGGCGGACGCATGGTGGGGTCAGGCAACCCCACCAAGTGGGCCATGGTGGCCCTACCTTGCTCCAATTGCCTTTAGTGCTTGTTTTTTGTTGTTTTTGTATAGTTTTCCTACATGAGCAAAGATCTCCAAGTACAAGTGGAAATAGGTGAATTATAAACATAAATCACTACTATGGTGTTGTTTAGCCCCATTTTTGGTGCAATGTTGATGGTCAAAATTGATGTTTATTGTTTAGTCCCATTTTTGGTGCAATGTTGATGGTCAAAATTGATGTTTATTGTTTAGTCCCATTTTGGTGTAATGTTGATGGTCAAAATTGATGTTTAAGGACCATCAACACCCGTCCATATTGATGGAAGGTTCTATCGATGCAGTTACATGACCAAAACACTTAGGAAGAACATTGAGTATTTTTACCAAGGCGGAAAAGTTAGAGGCTACGGACCTAATCTAACGGATCCTATGTCAAATCACGTGGAGAGTTTGGTGGAATATTTTTGGATGAAATTCCAAAACCGACAGTAGCTAGTTCGTTGCGGAGCCTCCGTCGAAACGTTCCGTGAGAACCTTCAGCACTTAGAAAAACTAAGTAAGCTACAGACTTATCCTGATGAACTGTCAGTTACCTTTGACAGAACATCCCGTCACCCACTTCCAAAGAACAGAAAACACCCAGAGGCTACAGACTTAACTGATGGAGAGCCTGAGCTCACTAATGGAGCGTCCATAAATACCACACAAACTTAGTCACCTAAACATCTAAGTCCTAGGATTCAGAGTGTTAGTGAAATGTCACGGAGTGTCCATCTAATTATAAAGAATAGTAAATCCAAACTGTTTAGCCTCGGGTGCTCTCAAATTAATTTGATGGACCATCCATAGGCAAGGACAGAGCATCCGCCAAAACAAACACTTAGGAAAGTTTACACTGGTGTCAATGGATTGTCACCACAAACCGTCCGTGGGTATTGACGGAGTGTCCATCAATGCATGTCAACAGCACACATACACTATGCCATCTACACATGATGTATACAATTAAACCCTAATCAAGTAACAATAATGCATATCATGTCATATCATTTACTTTATGCATTGTCCTCATCAAGCATCATACATTTCTAGGTGATGAGGTTCTCATGGAGGTTGTTGTAGAGGAACCCAGGAGGTTGAGATAATGGATGAAACACCTGAGACCGCTCAAGGCAGGCCCCCTATGCATCCCTATACTTTGCAAATGCATTAATGAACTATAGTTATTTATTTGCATCGTTACGTTACCATATGATTAGTACACTGATGACTTCCTAATTGAGCTTTCATACCTTGATGTTACCGCACCACTCAAACGTTACTTGTTTACTTTCAAGTATCAAATAATTCATGCTCAGTATGCTTAGATGGTAAAAGTCGGGATGATGATGGGTTTCTCATCTCTTGCGCGATATAGGGCATGATTGTCCACTAATGCAACATAAATGGATTATGATCTAATAAAACTTGATGAATGTTGGCATGAAGGATGATGAATGGTCGGCGAGGGGTTGGGTCATGGCAAGACGAGTGATGGTCTTGAATGACATAGCTCCCTAACTGATTAAGTATTGTGTATTCGTGGTAGCAAGTCATGAACATAATTGTACAAACCACTTGTCATAAATGGGGATGACAAGCCAAGTACCTAATTGCGACCGATCTATCCATGGATTCAGCGTGAAGGTGACGCTAGATAGATGGGGTGTCGTTATCCGGGTACCTCTCTAACCGTTCATGGACACTCTTGGCCAAAATGGTGAAAGGTTGAGACACCAAGAAATCCCATTTATTGTACCGATGGGTCTTATGGCGATATCCCTTGTCTTTAGTGGGGTTAATGTGTACCCCTCTGCAAAGTTTTTTATTCGAAAGCTATAAGTTCTGTACTTCTAGATACAAACTAAACTTGACTCGAAACAAGGACTCAGTGGAAGATCAAGATCCAAATGCTATTTGCTCATTCCAATTAACCATGCTATACTTGCAAATGCTTAGTCTATAGTTCACATTTATGATTTTTGTATAAAATGTGCTTATGCAAAATCAATTGTATACTTGCACGACCGCCCCTGACACTTTTGGTGGAAAATAAACTCCCATGATTTTGTTCCATCCAAGTATCTAACCAATAACCATCGTACATTGGTGGTGCTTCAATGGAGAAAAATATGTGGTGAAAACCATATACTAGGTGCAAACATGGAAACTAATAATTCAAAAATATATTTTAGTCACTCAAAAAGATTTAAAACTTGGTGCGTCGATAGTGTATATAAATATGTACTCACATGTAAATATTTGGATGCAAACTCAAACTAGAAAAATCCATATAATAAGTAATATATTTTAGGTGCATGTGCACTAGAAGGCGAAATTCCCATATGATTTTTTTAATTTGATTTTGCATCCTAACTTTGGCATTTTTGTATAGACTATAAATATGCTAAGTTTTAATTTTTTAGAAGTCGAACTATATTTTTAAATAAATTTTTTAAATTTTTATTTAGACGTACTAGTTTCCACCCTATATTTTGGAAAGAAAATTGGGTGAGCGATGGGCGTATTGCTCGTGTGCGCCCCTTGGCTGATGCCTGCCACGTGTCACCGGCTCCATCTGACGGCACGACCCTCAGCTGGAGACAAATCACAGACGGCTCGGCTCCTTTGAATCTGCTCTTCTCACACACGACATGCTAATAGATTGCATCGAGGCCTAACTATGGGCAGTTGCACGCCGCTGCCGTCGCTTCCGTCCAGAAGTAGCCTCCATGGTAGATGTGCTATAATCATCGGCCACATCATAGCTTGCTTCGACCTACAAGATGCTACAAGGATCAGCCGAATCAAAATTCAGCACATCTATACTTGTGCCTAGATCTGAATTTTGATATTATTTCGTTACCTGTCTATGGATGAGGCGGCACCTCTGTTTGTGGGGGTGTTCTTCAGAGCAGAGGCCGCCGCCTCCGTCTCCGAGCGTCCATTAGCCTGTACTTGAGGAGAAGCCGTGCTCACGTCTGAGCCGAGGGCGCACGGTGGAGCCTTGTGAAGGGGAGAGCCAACGCGCCTCGTGTGCTGCCCCTTTGATTACAACCGGCGACATGCGGCAGGCATCAGCCTAGGGGGCGCACGCGAGCTGCAATACGCCCATCGCTCACCCAATTTTCTTCCATATTTTGCATCGCAATGAACCGGCAGAGCAGCTGAGGCCCCCGATCTGGTCCAACCCCCACCAAACCCCTACGGTCCAGGCGTCCAGCCGCTCGAAGCCAAATCCCACCTCAAGGTGCAAAGCTAAGCTTCTCATTTCCCCAAGCTTCTGTGTTCTGCCTCTGCCTCTCTGTGAGCACACTGCCATCACGCGCAATGGCGGCACTCCATCTGTCGCTGGCCCTGCTCATTCTGCTCCCTTCCACCCCTGAGGCGACGTCCTCGGCGCTGCTGGGCATCAGCTACGGCCGCGTTGGCAACAACCTCCCTGCAGCCACCTCAGTGCCGCAGATTGTCGCCTCCCTGGGTGTCGGCCGCGTCCGACTCTACAATGCTGACCCCACCACCATCCGTGCCTTCGCCAACACGGGCGTCGAGCTCGTCGTCGGCGTCCCTGACGAGTGCCTCGCCACTGTCTCCACCCCGACCGGCGCCTCCTCCTGGGTCCGCTCCAACATTGCCCCCGCGCTCCCGGCCACAAAGATCGCCTTCCTCACCGTCGGCAACGAGGTGCTCACCAGCGTCAATAGCTCCTCGCTATCCAGGTACCTCCTCCCGGCGATGCAGTGCCTCCATGATGCGCTTGCGCAGGCGGGCCTGGACAAGCAGGTCGCCGTCACCACGGCGCACAACCTCGGCGTGCTGGCCACGTCGTACCCGCCGTCGTCGGCCTACTTCCGCAAGGACCTCCTCCCGATGCTCTGCCCCATCCTCGACTTCCACGCGCGCGCGGGCTCGCCGTTCCTGGTCAATGCGTACCCCTACTTCGCCTACGCCGAGGAACCCACCGGAGTGGAGCTCGAGTACGCGCTGCTGGAACCCGGGCATGCCGGCGTCGCCGACCCGGGGACCGGGCTACACTACACCAACATGCTCGCGGCGCAGGTGGACGCCGTGTACCATGCCATCGCGGCGGCCAACAGCGCGGCGGCGCGGGCCGTGGAGGTACGCGTGTCCGAGACCGGGTGGCCGTCGGCGGGGGACGCCAACGAGACCGGAGCCACGCCGCAGAACGCGGCGAGGTACAACGGCAACGTGATGCGGCTCGTGGCCCAGGGGAAGGGCACGCCGCTGCGGCCGGCGGCGCCGCTGCGCGTCTACATGTTCGCGCTCTTCAACGAGAACATGAAGCCCGGGCCGACGTCAGAGCGCAACTACGGGCTCTTCAAGCCCGACGGAACACCGGCGTACGAGCTCTCCTACCGCCTTCCGCAGGACAACACCACCTCCTCCTCCGGTGGCAGCATTACCGGCGGTGGCGGCTACGGGTCAGACAACGGCAGGTACTACAGCATCTCGGCCGCAGCCACGGCGACAATGGTAAGCTCTGCTCTCTTTGCTAGCTGCTGCTAATGATGGTTGACATGCTAGCTCCTAATGTTCACTCCTAGCAACAGTGTGGGTGTGGTTGATGCTTGCTTTGGAATGAAGGAATCGTTTTAAGAAAAAAGCTAATTTTGGATTTGTTGGAAAGGGTCATGCATTAGAGATATATATTGACTCTCTGCTGATATTTTTTTTCTTTGGCATATTTAGTGCAATGTTGTAGACTGGGCAACTTTGCATTGCATTGATACCGGATGCTTTAGTTAGCACTAAGGATGTCAGGGTACGTACTCCTTCCGTAAAAAAAAAATGAAATTCTCGTTTTTCAAAAAGTCAAACAGTTTATATTTTGATCAAAATTATAAAAAAATTAATATTCATGATACAAAATTAATATCATTAAATTTGTTACATAACATATTTTTATAATAAATTTATTTAGAGACATAAATATTTATAATATTTATAATAAACTTAGTCAAACTTAAGTAAATTTGACCGGCATGAATCCTATAATTGCATCTTTTCTTGGACTGAGGGAGTATAAAGGAACGTGGCACAACCATTGTCAGTCAGATTAATTAATAACCCTCATTCGAGAAAAGAAAAATGCATGACAATGAATGTTCGGTTACAATGAAGCAGAGAATGAATTTTAGCTTTCGACGTGATTCGCTTTTCGTTCTGCATTCCAGTCTTGGCACAAAACCAGAAATGTGAGTAGGTAGCCTGGTAGCCATAAACACATGGTTTAAAGGTGGAACCGCCGATAATCGCCACTGATAAGCAGAACCGAGCTATTTCCTTTGCTGTCAGTCACATAACCTGCAATGCAATCATGAAAGTTGAGAACAACCTTCCAGTGGTCTATCTGTCCATTGTTCTTCCGATTGGAACTTTGCGCCCCTTTTGCTCGTCTGCTGAGGTGTTACCCCTTTGTTTGTGCTTGCTAGGTTTGGTGGACATGGCCACAGGTAGCTGTGGCAGCATGTGTGGCTGTACTGGTCATGGCATTGTGACCATTAGCAGAGTTGCCTGCCTGGACTTGGTGGATGGGAAGCCTCTGGCTTCTGATGAGTCAGAGGCAGCGTATGGTGGAGTCAGTGAACTGATGTTCTAGACAAACTCATTGATCGTGGTGATCTACCCCCTCTCTCTCTCTCTTTTGTCCCTTTCTCCCATGTTGTTATAATTGAGGTGTCACTTGTAATTGGTGGTAAACAAATGGGCTAGACAATTGTCATTAATGATTAGACAGCCATATTTTTGTGTTCTGAAATTGAAATTTAGGGCACACGATCTTTTTGAAAAGATAAATTCTGCTAGCATCCGGAGCCAAGTTGTTTAAAACTAGCAAGACCTTGTTTGGTTGCATAGAGTTGCCAAATTGCTCAAATCGAACAGCAAGGCCTATGTGGCATCCAGTACTAAATTGTTCAGTATTATATACTTGTAAAAGTGGCGAAGCAACTTGCTTCATCGCAAAAGAAAACGATCCATGTGGAAAGCTTGACAGCCTTTTGTTTGAAACACCTCCGCACAAAAGCTCACGAACCAGTTTCAAAATAAAAAGAAAAAGCTCTCGATGTGCAAGTGAACTGGAGGAATAGATACTTCACATTTTTCCTTTAGTCTTCAAACTATAACTTCTTTACTTTGTAAATGTGCTTTTTTTAAGTATAAATATCAATACTTATGTTTTAATACGCAGGTCATTTTAATTTTGTCCTATATCAAATTTCTATAAATTTAAAAATATACAAAACATATTAACAACTATAGCACCAAATAAATATACATTTTATGGTGGATTTAATAAACTAATTCAATGTTGAAGATGATTGGATATTGTTTTATAAAATTAGTTAAAAATTGAGAAATTTCACTTGGTAGCAGTCTAGCAGAAAACTAAAACAACTTATATTTAGTAACGGACACCGTATATATAACTATGTGTGATAGTATACTGCACATAAGTTGGTACTAGTTTCTCAGCTTTGGATGCTTGTCAATTAGTGTATATTACTCCGGTTTATTGGCAACTTTTGATCCGGACAAAGGTCATCGCCTGCAGAACAGAATAATTTAGTCAGGTGTAAGTTACCGACGAAAGGGCGCCCTTTATTATTACTTTTATAAGGCAGCTGACCTGAGTAGAGTGATCAAGTGAATCTTTGGTATGAGATGTGCTTCACGTGTGCTGTCTCTTGTTGTCTGCCTCTGGTTTACTACTTTTTCTACTATAGCTCCATGACCCCATGACCCCAGCCCATATCGAGCCGCGCTATGCCCTCGTTCACTCTTTGGCAAGTCGGCAGTCAGGGCTTCTCCGATTGGTGTCTGTGTGTTTGATTTGAGGAATCAGGTGGTTTATCTTTTTCTCACTATTTATTTTTATATTTGGTTTGTGGAATAGAATGAGTTGGTCCATCACCATCTCATTTCTTGTAAGTTAATAACTAATATCTACATGAGGAATAAGTTGGATTCCACTAAAATTTATGAATGAATTCATGATGCCTCATCTCATGAAGCATTGGGTGACTCCACAAACCAAACACACCCTAAGTTTGCTACGTTTTAAATTATAGCTACTACAGAAAGTATAGCAAGTAAAATTAAAGATACATTTATAATAAAGTTTAACAAGAAAATAAGTGTACAAAAATGTATAATAGGGTGTGAAAAAAATGGCACACTTAGTTAGGACAGTTTGACAAGAAAATAAGTGTACAAAAATATATAATGTGGCATAGTAATAATGTTAGGCACGAACCAAACAATCTCTTGGTACTCTGGTACTACTATTGTACGTGTACATGCACGGATTTGTTGGGATGGATCTAGGCATCCGCGCCATTTAGAGCGTCCACTGCAAATGTAGTCTATAACTGTTATAACATGTACTACATCCTAACAACCCTAAATTTGATATTCAAACATGTTTGTAAAAAATAAAATGAAAATAACAAATTTTAGATGCATATACACTTGAGGACATAATTCTTGAGAATTCGTCTTCTAGTGCATATTCACCTAAATTTTGTTATTTTTATATGAATTTTCTTGATTAAGTTTGAATCTCAAACCACAATGTATGTCCATAGTTTTAGTTTTTTCAAAACTCCTATATATATTTTTTAAAAGATTTTATGAATCTCGATTGAGCAGAGAATTCTTTGGACATGCCTGGTATTACTAGATAGCTTGTCTAGCCTTGCCTCACTTGGCTAGCACGAGACACGAGAACCTTGCCCAGCCAAAAGAGCCAATTTGGCCCTCTCAAGCAGGCAAGACAAACCTTGCTTACATAGATCCCCAAGTATTTAGGCAAAACAACCTACACAAGCAAGATTATTCAATATCCATAACTCAGCGAGGTCAAATAGTACTTGGCCAAAAACCAAGCAGCCCCTTTGTAAATAGAGTAACTTGCTCACGGTTAAGAGTAACTTCAAAAGACTCTCTATGTATCCTTCTTAATCACTACTACAGATTGATATATCACTGTCGCCACTTTCACTGCCGTAGCGATAGAAGCAACGGTGGTATACTTCCACCGCCGGTTGGACCGATAGCGAGGCCTCCTAAGGCAGGAAACCGGCAGTTGAAATTTCTACCACCTACGGGTTAACAATAGATGCGGCAGTGGTATTTTTGTCGTGGTCGCGCGACACTTCAGGATCTTTGTAACGGTCGAGTGACACGAAACGCCCCATGTGAAAAACCAACACACATAACCTCCAACGTTATTCCCAACTACTAAGATTATTGTGCTTACCGGAAAATACATGATTTACAAAGTTCATACAGTTTTTGTTTCTCCCTTCTAGGTTTAACTCTTCGATGACTCATTTGAACTCTTATCAGAGTTAACTTGTAGTTCATCTTGGATTCGCCCGATTCAAGGTCTCCTATGTAGTGATGTCGGGTATCGATATTAGGGATACCCAAAGCAAGAAAGTTAGCGCCCACGCTGACTTCCCCAGACATATCAAGACGTATTAAAAGGTCTCGCCCGACCCCAAGGCCACGGGCTCCATCTCGCCCGACCTTGAGGCCATGGGTTCCATCTCGCCCGACCTCGAGGCCGTGGGCTCTGTCTCGCCCGACCCCAAGGATGCGGGTTCTATCTCGCCCAAGGCCGCAGCTCTGTCTCGCCCAACCCCTTGGGTGTGAGCTTCATCTCGCCCAACCCCAAGGACACGGGCTCCGTCTCGCCCAACCCCTTGGGTGCAGGCTCCATCTCGCTCGACCCCAAGGATGCGGTTTCTGGCTCACCCAAGGATGCGAGCTCTGTCTCGCCCGACCTCAAGGCCATGGGCTCCGTCTCGACCAACAGGGACTCATACCGCTGCCAACCACTCTAGGTCCAAGCGTATGGGCCTGGGTCAAAACTCTGACGCTAGGGAAGAGACTGGCATGCCTCGATGTAACCCATGGCCATGACAGGCCATACCTAGGGATTCACATCAAGAACAGTGTCGGACATGCTAGTGCTGTTCTGCCTAATCCTTGTACGGACATTGACAAACGTGTCAGTTCACCGCGACGTCCGCCAGGACAGAGTGGAATGCCATGACCGGCAGATAACGCCTGTGCATGGCATTAGTGACAAACAGGGCCACGACACGAAGCCATCCCTATTGACATCTACAGGATCAGTGGGACCCGCATAAAGGAAAAGAAGGACCTAGCAACCCCGGAAGCCTTCTTATTTTTCTCGTTCTTCTACTTTTCCTCCTCTGTAACCCACACTTTCCCTTGGTCTATAAAAGGGGAAGCAGGGCGCCCCATGGGGGGATCGAGATCTGGACACACGAAATTGAAACACAAGAGCATGACATGAGCACACGACTGAGCAGCAAGTGAGCTCTCAGCACCCGTTCATTCCTTCCACCAGAGACTTAGGATCCTCTCCCTCTCTTGTCTGTTTGTAACCCCTACTGCAAACCAGGTGCTAGTAACACAAGCAGTAGCGAACTGGATGTAGGGACGTTCCACTCAAACCAGTAAGCACACCATCCGAGCTAGACACACAAATACAAATTTACTCATCGGTGGTCCGAAAACATCGATAGTTGGTGTGCCAGGTAGGGGCTTTTTGTGTGTCTCAACATCCACATCAGACCTCGGATGGCTAGCCACGGCATCAGCTGGGTCCTAGGCATGCATGTGTGCTTCGAAAACCTAGACTTCATCGTCACGATGAAGGAAGAGCTAGCGTAGGCTCCTGTTGCAGTCAAACCTCTCCACTCCGTCGACCTCGATGCGATCACCGAGGCGCTTGAGGAGCTGCAGCTGCATGCACCAGAATACCACAGAGACCATTGGCCACCTTATGGCGCAGCACACGCCCCCATCCCCTATGGACGATGAGTTCATGGGGATGACTGAATATGTTGTGGAATCTTTTCATGACCTTCTAGCGGGAGAATAAGAGTCGCCCTCTGACTCTGACACTAGCAGGGGGAGCCATCAACCCTCACGAGAATGTTTCATGGTAGGTACCCCTAAGGGATATGTCGAGAGCATCCATGAGGGAGGGGCCACCCTAATAGATGACCTCGATGACAACGTTGAGGGGGCGTAGGGGCCCCACCTCACTTGTGGGTAGAGCAGCTGAGGGCGTGCCACCAAGAGCTCAAAGAAGCACAACTCCAACTCGAGCAGGAATGCACGGAGCTCGAGCGAGAAATCGAGCACCATGGAGACGGTGGGCATGCACACACCATGGCCCATGACATGTACCAAAGGATCATCGAGGACGATGATGCCCTCCCAAACTTCACCTAGGCAAACCAAAGCGTTGCTACCGTGGCGACCTTGCCCTAGGGGCTTTCGGAGCCTATGACACTCGAGGATCATCGGGCCTATCATGAGATTCGCACGCTACTTGATCGTGTGGCAGCACAATAGGCTAAGAGCTCGCTATCCTAATGATGTGAGCTCAACACTAGCCAGCGCACGCCCTCAGAATGACCCAATAGAGACGTATCAGTCCACCAGGCACAGTGAGGTGGCAGGCCACGCACCATGATCCTAGTGCATGAGCATCTTGGCCTCCACTGTGACACGCACGACACCCTCGACGCCCACAGGCATTCCCGCAGTGATGAGTGGGAGGAGGCTAGCTGTAGCTACCTTCTTTGTCGTGGCGGACGCTATGACAGCAGTGAGTATCGAAGCCTGAGCCTTGACTTGCTAGGACCTTAGGCCTTTGGCCGACACATCCTCAACACTGTCTTCCCACCATGGTACCAACCGCCGACCAACCTCCCAAAATACTTTGGGGAAACAAACCCCAGACTATGGCTCAATGATTATCGGCTTGCTTGCCAAGCCGGTGGAGCAGATAGTGACAATTTTATTATCCACAACCTTCCATTATTCCTAGCTGATTCGGTGCGAGTGTGGTTGGAACACCTTTTGCCCAACTGAATCCAAAGTTGGGCGGACCTAAAAAAGATCTTCATGGGAAACTTCCAGGGCACATACGTGTGTCCTGGGAACCCATAGGATCTCGAAAATTGTCGACATAAGTCTGGGGAAACTCTTTGTGGGTACATCCATTGCTTCTCTCGGTAGTGCAACGAGCTGCCCAATGTCACCGATGCCGACATCATAGGAGCTTTCCTGTCTGGGACCACCTATGAGTCCTTGGTTCACAAGCTAGGACATAAAAGCCCGTGAACCACCAAGGAGCCCCTCGACATTACCACCAGCCATGCCTCGGGCGAGGAGGCGGTCCGGTCGATTTTTGACCGCCCTAAAGGAAAGGCAAAATAGGATGAGGATGTCGGCGAAGGCGCCTTCAACCGCCCCAACAAGAAGAAGAACAAGCAGCGGCATGAGGGCTCGCTCATGGCTACTGTAGACCAAAAGAGGGGTTGGAAGCCCACCGAGGGTACCCCGGACCACTTCAAGAAGCTACTCAAAGGGCCATGCCTGAACCATGCTTTCCCCATCAAGCACCTATACAAGGTAATGGAAACGGGGATCCCGATCTTCCGTCAGGTGATGATAACTATCGTTGTGGCGGAGAATGACACACCGATCCGGCTTCAGATCGAAAGATCGAACCCTGCAATCTTAGCACCACAGCTCCTCTGGTTATCAACCGAGTCTCGGACCAGGTTGACCTCGCCAAGAAGGCTAATCCCTACCTACACAACAAAGAACACAAGCAAGAACAAGAAAGATCGCAACCAAATTACGGATGTATGATTAATCTCACGAGTTGGGGTCTCACAAACCGAAGAACGGCGAAACTGTTTCTTGATAGAATAATCTAAGCAAAACCCAAACCCTAAAGGAGGGGCGGCGGCTGTTTATGAAGACTCTAGGGTCGTGCAAGACCCCTGGATGCGCCCCTAATGGGCCCAAACTCGATACATGGTCCAACGGACCAAAAGACGGTGTCGCAGCACCCTAGCAGATTTTGGATGCTGACTTGTTTCGACGATTCCCATTGATTCCGAATAGTTTTTATGTGAAACCACTTGGATTGGCTTCCTTATCAAATTAGCTTTCCATGCATATGTGGATCATCAAAAATGGAGTCCGGATGCGTCCTGGGCGACCAGTTTAAGGCAGACTGGTCCTGGAGGCCGAGGCAGACTCGAATTCGTGTTGGACTAGGCCTCCGGCTTGTGTTGGACGTCCTTGATGGTCATCATCACCTCCTCCACATCCTCTTAGTCCCTCTTGACCCTCTCCAATGTTCCTAAGCAAGATAACATCATTAGGTAGTAGTCTATTCTCAAAAGTATGAAAAGGATCGCTTAAGAACGAGCTCACCTATAAATTGAGTTGACGCATTCGAGCCCGGGTCATTGGACCTTGCATGACGGTTGGAGGATCAGCTGGTACATACAAAGGAGTGATGTCCTCATCATCCTCCCCCTCTTGAATTGGAGTCATCCTCGACTCAAGCTCATCTTCTTCTCCCAAATAAGGTTTCAAATCTGCAATGTTAAATGTGGGACTAACCCCGAACTCGGGTGGCAACTCAAGTTTGTATGCATTATCATTTATTTTCTCAATAATCTTATAAGGACCAGCTACTCTTGGCATTAATTTAGACTTACGTAGCTCAGGAAATCTATCTTTTCTTAAATGTAACCAAACCAAATCACCCAGTTCAAGTTTAATCTCTTTTCTACCTTTACTACCAGCAATTCTATACTTTTCATTCATGCTTTCAATATTTGCTTTAGTTGTTTCATGCAACTTACGAATAAAATCAGCCCGCTCTCTAGCATCACTATGTATTCTCTCAGTGGTAGGTAAAGGCAAAAGATCAATAGGAGCATGGGGGGTTAAAACCATACACTACCTGAAAAGGACTTACCTTGGTGGTGGAATGTTCTGCCCTGTTATATGCAAACTCCACATGCGGCAAACACTCTTCCCACATCTTCAAATTGCGCTTCAAAATAGCTCTCAACATGGTGGACAATGTTCAATTCACAACCTTAGTTTGCCCATCAGTTTGGGGATGACATGTTGTAGAAAACAGCAGCTTGGTCCCCAATTTATTCCACAACATGCGCAAAAAATGACTCAAGAATTTTGCATCATGATCTGAAACAATAGCAGAAGGCATACCATGCAAGCGAACAATTTCTTGAAAGAAAAGGTCAGCAATATGAACAGCATCGTCGCTCTTATGACAAGGAATAAAATGTGCCATCTTAGAAAAACGATCAACCACCACAAAAATACTATCCCTCCCCCTCTTAGTCCTTGGCAATCCCAACACAAAATCCATAGATATATCTGCCCAAGGAGTAGAAGGAACAAGAAGAGGCATATACAAACCATGTGGGTTCAATCGTGACTTAGCTTTTTGACATGTGGCACACCGAGCCACGTACCGCTCCACATCACGCCTCATCCTAGGCCAAAAGAAGTGTGTGGACAGCATCTCCTCCATCTTCTTAGCACCAAAATGTCCCATCAATCCACCTCCATGTGCCTCCTGCAACAACAAAAGACAAACGGAACCAACTAGAATGCATAGGTGGTTAGCTCTAAACAAAAACCCATCGCTGATCATAAACTTATTCCATGTGCGTCCCTCTCTACAATTAAGCAACACATCCTTAAAATCAAGATCAAGCGCATATTGTTCTTTAATGGATTGAAGACCAAAAATCTGGCAATCAAGTTGAGACAGTAATGTATATCTTCTAGATAAAGCATCAGCAATCACATTATCCTTCCCTTTCTTGTGTTTGATAATATAAGGAAAAGACTCAATAAATTCAATCCATTTAGCATGCCTATGACTCAGATTATTTTGAGAGCAAAGATACTTAAGCGATTCATGATCAGAATGAATAACAAATTCTTTAGGCCACAAATAATGACGCCACATCTCTAAAGAACGGACAAGTGCATACAATTCTTTATCATACGTGGAATAGTTAAGAATAGGACCATGTAATTTTTCACTAAAGTAAGCAACTGGTTTACCATCTTGCATCAAAACACCACCAATGCCAACTCCACTAGCATCACATTCTAGCTCAAAAGTCTTACCAAAATTTGGAAGTTGCAGCAATGGTGCGTGTGTAAGCTTGTCCTTCAAAGTGCTAAAGGACTCCTCATGTGCCTCTCCCCAATGAAACACCACTCCTTTCTTCGTCAACTCATGCAATGGGGCAGCAATGGTGCTAAATTCTTTGACGAAGCGGCGGTAGAATCCTGCAAGACCAAGAAAACTCCTCACCTGTGTGACGGTTTGGGGAACCGGCCAGCTCTTTATGGCTTCAATTTTCATCTCGTCCACCTCAATTCCCTGTGGAGTTACAACATAACCAAGAAAAGAAGCTCGATCCGTGCAAAAGATGCACTTCTCAAGGTTACCAAATAAACGTGCATCACGTAAGGCATTAAAAACAGCATGTAAGTGATCCAGATGTTCATCAAAAGACTTGCTATAAATCAATATATCATCAAAGTAAACTACCACAAAATGACCAATAAAAACTCTTAAAACCTCATTCATTAAGCGCATGAAAGTGCTAGGTGCATTTGTCAAACCAAAAGGCATAACTAACCACTCATACAACCCGAATTTGGTTTTAAATGCAGTTTTCCATTCATGTCCAAGTTTCATTCTAATCTAGTGGTAGCCACTTCGTAAGTCAATCTTAGTGAAAATTATAGAACCACACAACTCATCAAGCATGTTGTCTAGCCTAGGAATAGGATGACGATACCGAATAGTAATATTATTGATGGCTCTACAATCAACACACATACACCAACTTCCATCTTTCTTAGGAACCAAAAGTATAGGAACGGCACAAGGACTAAGGCTTTCACGTACATACCCGCTGTAACAGAACCGACCAATTTATAAGAGCACAAGTACAAAAGCAATCACCGGAGTGATCAAACCATCGTACTTGAACCCATAT
Organism: Miscanthus floridulus; assembly: GCF_019320115.1. Lineage (NCBI taxonomy): Eukaryota > Viridiplantae > Streptophyta > Magnoliopsida > Poales > Poaceae > Miscanthus > Miscanthus floridulus. The sequence continues at coordinate 83,022,633 of NC_089581.1, forward strand.
AAACCCGGTAGTCAACTGAAACCACGAAGGATTTCAAAACGACTTGCATACAACCAAGATCACAGTAATTCAACATAACAAGCCACATGTTACATCCATTTCACAAGTAGTTCATAAGTACCACATACATCAGAGTACACATAGTTATTACAAAAACGAGTTCACAAATAGCGGAAGCAAAGTAGTTTAACGCCATCACACACACTTAGTTCAAATACAAGCCAGTACCATAGTCATATCCAGCAAAAGCAGTAAGATGAGAAAACATAAATGATCACGCCCATGATCTAGTCTTCATCCCCCGCAGGGTGGAGACAATACTTGCAGTAGCCGTTATATAGCACGTCATCTGCAACAAGGGGGAAATAAACCCTGAGTACGAGAAGGTACTCAGCTAGACTTACCCGTCGAAAACCAGAAATAAATGACACCAAGGATTATGCAAGGCTTTATCGGTGGATCTAGCTTGACAATCCTTTTGCAAAAACGCTTTAGTGATATGAGAGCATAATTTAATTTATGAGTAAGCAGCAATTTAACAATATTAACCTATCAACTAGATTAGCACCTGTACTAGAGCAAGCAATTGATTAACTCCAAACATTAGTAACCATATCCGGTATAATGTGGTATCATCATCATCAATTTAACCATCAAGTTCAATTAAGTGTATCTACGTTGCCGCTGCTCAGTCAAGTTCTCACTATCCGGGAGAGACGGCGATTCGAATCGATTCCTATCCAGCTGGAGGGGTATTCCTAACACAAACCCAGGCATACCTCGCGAAGGCAGCCTTAGGTCACCTTTGGTACATCTCAGGAATCGCGGCTCCGAGCAGCGCCGCACCCTCAGGGAGTCCACTCTGCCAGGTGGTCAATCTCACCACGGACTTACGCCAATAGCTCCCCGCACATCCTTACTACCGCCAGGGTGCGCACTTTCACTTCTCGGTCTTCCGGCCTGAGTTGAGCTACTCGGCTTCGTGGTCGGAACGAGTTATCCGGCCAACTAAGTGATAGGCATGCGTTCAACATGACATGAGGACGTACAGCGAATCGGTCCTTAACCGACACAGACGGGGATAGATCCACAACCAAGACCTCCTTGCCTTGTCGCTTCTCTATCGACCTCCCGCCCGGTCACAATTCATTATTAACACATGGTTATTCTCCACGATAGCAATTATAGCCAACCGTGACCAGACATTTTTCTAACATGCAGGTGACAGGAAATCACCTGACTTTTACCAGTCTAAGCATGGCTAAGCTTTGATTCGCTCCTGGACCTAAATAGGATTCAGGGTACGTATTACTGGTCAAGGAATAGATATATATGCAACAAGGGTTCGCATCCAATTCCTATCACTTAATGCATCAATAAATAAAGATACTCAACGTAACCATTTTGAAAACATAGGAGTCTTAGAATGCTCCGGGGCTTGCCTTTCAGAAAAGATGAAGGTTGGTGATCGGGGCACTCAAGAACTTCTTCGCTGACTCCTTCTTCGGGGGCTTGCACCTCCTGCTCCTGAGCTTGCTGCTGCTCCTCCGGAAGTACTGGCTCGAATTCCAGAAGCGTAACTCCCTCCGGAACACCTATTGCATGCCGATGCACAAGATAAATATCATGGATGCATAAGGAATGATATGATGCTCATGATGAATGAATCACAGTAAGTGTTTAACGAAACATCACTGGACACTCGTTTACCGGTTAAGAATAGCCCTATTCAAATCACTTTAAAACAAGTATCTAAACTTAACTTGAAGAACAAGATCAACGTACCTAACTTGCATAACCTAAGGTAAAGCTGCTCATCTTCAGTTAAAGGCCTATCACCTAAGAATCATTACCATACACTTAGAAATAGTAAAGATATACATAATTTAACATTGAAAGCTTCGTATGCATACAAGTAGTCCCTTAATTTAATTACTACCAGAGTTCTAAAATTCCAAACGACTTGTATGAGGACATTCTGGAAAGCTTATGAAATTCTCTACAAAACGATTGTAAACATCACAGCGTGATACTTACGTTAACCACTACGAATTCCAGTAACCTAGAATTAATCCAGAACGGCAGGGTTACTAACTTATTTATTTAATGACGATGCAAAAGCCTAATTTGACCAAACCAAGCTTACCAACTTATTGCACATACCAGAGGAACACTAGAAAGTATAGTGCTAACTTCTAAATAAATTATTTGATATCCTTTTTCAATTTATTTAATTAATTAGGTGATTAAAGCAATATTTAGTAAAACTGCTCACCAAAAATCTACAAAAATTACAGTGGCTATCTCATGCTCCACATAGACTACCATAAAATTTTCAAAGCCATTGAGCAAGTAGAACTTGTTGTACCTAAAATAACAAGTGGTATGTCCATTTTTAGCATAATTAGGAAACCCTAATGAAAAGTGTCAAGCAACAGATTTCACATTTTTCCTAGCATTACTCTAGCATAAGAACCTTACTCACCAAATTTCACCTATACTGGATCTATAGAAAAATTATGAAAATTCACACAAGATCCCTCTATTGATAAAAAGAAATTCTATAACTTAAAAACTATGCATGCACTGGCCCTCAAACTTTTACCAGAGATTCTACTCATCAAGAAGAGCTCACCCACAAAATTTCATAATTTTTGGACCATAGAAACTCAAGATAAAATTCAAACAAGTTTGCATGTATCCAAAAACACATTTCAAAGTCCTATTTAATTTATCCAGAATTTCTAAAACATGTGCTCATATAATATTTTTATTAAATACTAGACATTACTAGGAACACAACAAAATTGGAGCCATAGCAATTGGATCTACCAACTAAGAGATATACATTTTTGAACTATATACCAATCTGTGAAATAAAATCAACAAAACAAATAAGAAACAAACACAGCCACAGCTGTTGGGCCGGCCCGAGGAACGACGGCCCGCGAACGACGCTGGCGCGGCCCAGACAATGGAGCGGCCCACGCTGGGCTCCCGCCTCAGCCACGGCAGCTGACACGGCGGACCCACGCGACAGAGAGAGAAGCAGGGGAAGGAAGAAGACGACGGCGGGACTCGCCGTCGGTGACTTCTCCGGCGAAACCACAGCGCTACGGTGCTCACTACCGTAATGCGCAACTAGCCATGCCCTTGATTGAAGCTTTTGGCGTGGCTACAGGGCCGGCGACGAGCAATGGCGGCGCACGGCCGCGGCAGGGCTGGTTCCGACGATGCTACGGCGTCAAGGGTCCTAAAGGTGACCCTACGGGCTTCGGTGGCGCTCCTACGACCTAAAGCGAGCCAGAGGAGGGAATGGGAGGACGCGAGGAGCACTGGCTGCGAGAAGCGCTACTCCGGCGAGGTCCGACCCGGCGGTGGTGGGGAAAAGATCGGTGATTTACCCTTACCGATGCACGATCGACTCGCGCACACGGTGGAAAAGGAAGAGGGGATCACGGCGGGGCTTTGGGTAAGCTGGGCAACGCGTTTTTGCCAAAACGCGGGAGCTAGGCGAGGGTAAAGCTCCGGCGGCAATGGCGGGCGGCTTCGGGCTGCGCTGCGGGAGGCGAGGAAATGTGAACTGGGGCTGGCGACTCGGTCGGGCAGGCGCGGGGCGGCTTCAAGACGCGGCTGGCCGTGCCAGGGCATCCCCGGCGCGTGTCCAGCGCGCTCAGGCGAGCGGCGACGAGTGGCGCCACGCGGCCAACGGATTCTGAAGTGGTCGGCCATGACTGACCTGACCGTTTTCTGAAAAATGGTGATTCAGACTTAACGACGATGACTGACAGCGTAGGTTAAACGATCATTAGCTCTTAAACGGTGCCGATTTAGCTCTAGGTTAAGTTGACAAAGTTGGAGATTGAGGTGAGAACTACAACTTCTCTAATTGGCACACGAGCTGATTCGGTTAGGTTAGGGAGATACAAGGCTCCAAACAAAGGTACAAGAAACTAAATTCAGCTTTAGGACTTAGAAAATTTCTAAGTGTAGAATCAGCCCCAATTCTGACTTGTGGGCCATGTTTGAGACTGTTCCACACATTTTCATGACTTGACCTCTAAACAAAGTTTGTTCCAGATAAAATTTGCTACAACTTTGCTTTAGGTTGCTTAGACATGCAAACACTCTAAGTTGTACTTTTTAAACAGTCAAAGATAAGAGCTCTAGGGTCAACACAAGTCCAACTATTACTTAGAAGTGTAATTAGGTACGATGGTCAACATGAACATTGTTGCTAAAGACATTCTAAATATTACTAAGTTGTTTAAGAAAATTATTAGTCACACCACACATTGGTCACACCAGAATCAAGCATTGTACGTACAGAAACAATGAAAACCAAAGAAATGTTGCATTTGTTTCCTAGTCATGTTTCACATGTTTCATGATCCTGTTGCACAGTACAACTAACTATGTTTCACTAAGTGAGTTACACATGTTGCACTTGGGTGTTGCACACTATTCATTCTATGAAAACAATACACATGAAATATACAATATGTTGCAATGTTTCGAAAACATGTTTCATGTGATATAAGCTCATGAATGGATGCATGATGCGCATGCCCATGAAATGCAAGTGCAATTATGCAAGCCTAACACCTAGGGTGTTACAGCCCTCCCCCCTTATAAAAATCTCACCCCGAGATTTGAAAAGCGTACCATTTTGAATAAAAGGTAGGGTATACATCCTTCAAATAATCTTCCCTCTCCCACGTTGCATCGCTCTCACTACCCTGGTTACTCCACATAACCTTGTGGAACCTGACCACACGATTCCGGGTTACTCTTTCTCTTGTGTCGATAACCCGCACTGGTCTTTCTTCATAGGATAAATCTGATTTCAACTTGACATCTCGAAGTGACACTCTTTCCTCGGGAACACGGAGGCATTTCTTCAATTGAGATACATGAAACACATTGAAGATAGCTCTCATCTCGTAAGGTAACTCTATCTTGTAAGCTACATTCCCACTCTTCTCTATGATCGGATATGGACCTACATACCTAGGTGCAAGCTTTCTCTTCACTCCGAATCGCTGCACACCTTTCATCGGGGATACCTTCAGATAAACATGATCACCCACTTCAAACTCAATGGGCTTCCTTCTTTTATCCGCATAGCTTTTCTGCCTAGCTTGAGCGGCTTTCATATGTTTTTGGATAGTGCGAACTTGTTGTTCAGCTTCTTCGACAAAATCAATGCCGTAGTATCTCCTTTCTCCAGATTCAACCCAGTTTAAAGGAGTTCTACACTTGCGACCATACAACGCCTCGAAAGGGGCCATCTTGATGCTTTCTTGATAACTATTATTATAGGAAAACTCAGCCAAGGGTAACCACTTATCCCATGAGCCTTTGGATGAGATGACACAAGCTCTTAACATGTCTTCCAATATTTGATTTACCCGCTCCGTCTATCCGGAGGTTTGGGGATGATAAGCAGAACTTCTAACTAAGTTGGTCCCTATCATCTTATGCAGTTGTTCCCAAAAACGAGCGGTGAACTGAGGTCCTCTGTCAGATACAATGGTCCTAGGAACACCATGAAGACGTACTATCTGGTTAAAATATAGCTCAGCATAGTCACTTGGCCGATAGTCAACCCTAACTGGTATGAAATGAGCAGACTTTGTTAAACGATCCACAATCACCCATATGGAATTAAAATTCTTTTGGGTAGGGGGAAGTCCAACAATAAAATCCATACTAATCTCTTCCCACTTCCATCCTGGTATAGACAATGGTTGGAGAAGTCCAGCCGACCTCATGTGAATTGCTTTGACTCTACAACAATTGTCGCACCTTGCAACATAAGCTGCGATTTCTTTCTTCATCTTTGTCCACCAAAAGCGAGATTTCAAATCTTGATACATTTTACTACTTCCTGGGTGGATAGATAACTTGGATGAGTGAGCTTCTCCTAAGATTTGGTTTCTAAGCTCTTTGTCCTTCGGTACTACCAGTCGGTCCTTAAACCATAGAACACCCTTCTCATCAATACGAAAGTGTTTTGTCTCTTGTTCCTTCATCTTTCTTTTGATGTGGAACACACCCACATCGGTTTTCTGAAGCTCAATGATCTTACTTTCTAGAGAGCAACTAAGGGTAATACTGTGCAACACAGTAGGATGTAACAGATGTGTCAAATGATAATCTGCCTCCAAGAGAGAATTACAGTGGGATTTCCTACTCAAAGCATCGGCAACAACATTTGCTTTACCTGGATGATAATGAACTTCTAAGTTATAATCTTTAATCAACTCTAGCCACCTTCTTTGTCTCATGTTCAATTCTGGTTGAGTGAAGATATACTTGAGACTTTTATGATCGGTATAAATATGACACATGTTACCAAGCAAGTAATGCCTCCAGATCTTCAAAGCATGCACAACCGCAGCTAACTCAAGATCATGAGTTGGATAATTAGCTTCATGCTTCCTTAGCTGACGTGAGGCATAGGCGATAACTCGACCTTCCTGCATAAGGACACATCCTAAACCGGTGCCTGATGCATCACAAAACACATCAAAAGGTTTCTCGATGTCAGGTTGTGCCAACACAGGAGCTGATGTCAACAAGGTCCTCAAAGTGCAAAAAGCAGTCTCACACTCTGGAGTCCAAACAAACTTCACATCTTTTTGGAGCAACCTGGTCATGGGCTTGGCTACCTTAGAGAAATCTGGGATGAATCGACGATAATACCCAGCCAAACCAAGGAAACTTCTGATCTCATGTACTGAAGTTGGTGCTTTCCAATTCATGACTTCTTGCACCTTAGACGGATCAACCGAAATCCCTTCATCGGACAACACATGACCTAAGAAAGGTACTTTCTTAAGCCAAAACTCACATTTACTGAACTTGGCATAAAGCTTATGCTCTCGTAGCCTGGATAAAACAACTCTCAGATGCTCGGCATGTTCTTCAGCATTTACAGAAAAGATTAAGATGTCATCAATGAAGACAACTACAAATTTGTCCAGTTCTTCCATGAACACCGAATTCATCAGATATACGAAGTATGCCGGAGCATTGGTCAGGCCGAAAGACATAACCAGATACTCATACAACCCGTATCTGGTGGAGAAAGCGGTCTTAGGCACATCCTCCGGTCTAATCTTTATCTGATGATAACCAGATCTCAGATCAATTTTAGAGAATACCTTTGCCTTAGACAACTGATCAAACAAAATATCAATGCGGGGCAATGGATACTTGTTCTTGATAGTCACCGCATTGAGTGGGCGATAATCCACGCACATGCGCAATGACTTGTCCTTCTTCTTCACAAATATAGCAGGACAACTCCAGGGAGAAGCACTAGGTCGGATAAGACCTTTCTCTAACAGATCTTGTAACTGTACTTTAAGCTCTGCTAACTCATTGGGTGGCATCCTATAAGGCCTTCTAGAAATAGGTGCCGTGCCTGGTACTAACTCGATCTTGAATTCAATATCTCGATCCGGCGGTAAACCAGGTAGATCATCAGGAAATACATCTGGAAATTCACACACTACTGGGACTTCCTTGATTCTCGGGGTCTGGATAGCATTAGCAGTGTTGTGGAGTTCTAGCTCTCTGGGAAGTGGCACAAGGAAGGCTTCTTTGCTGATCGGATCCCTCAACATAACGACCCTAGTGGAAGTATCGATGAGCACTCCATGACCGCTCATCCACTTCATTCCCAAGATTACATCTATCCCTAATCCTGGCAGAACTACCACATCGGCCATAAACACTCGGCCCTCTATTTCAATCCTTACCCCCAGCACTATTTGATTGGTCGAAATATTACTTCCAGCTGCACTAATGCAATAACTACCCGTGGATACTGTAATTACCTTCTGATTGTATTTTGATGCAAAAGCTGGACTCATAAATGAATGCGAAGCGCCAGAATCAAATAGTACAACTGCCGGATGGTGATTCACAAGAAACTTACCCGCGGTAACTACCTCTCCTGAGGGTATCTCAGTCACGTTGGTGTAGTTAACATGTCCTTGACGAGCACCAGAATTCCCTTGCTTCTGATTGTTCTTCAGAGGATACGGACAGTTCTTGGACCAATGACCTGTCCTACCACAATTCCAGCAGGGCCTATTAGCTGGCGGAACAAAAGAATTTCCAGGTCCTGTGGTACCCTTTGGAAGAGGTACAGTGAATGCCTTCTTGAACCCAGTCTTTGCCTGATTCTTCTTTTGTGGCGGCCGGTACCGAACGGCTGTAGTGGGTGGGCGAAACTGAGTCTTCGCTACTGGAGCTCTAGCCTGAGAGACACCTGCCTCAAAGACCCTCTTGCGACTTTTGGAAGCAGCATAGACATTATCGTTGTTCTCTTGAGTAAGAGCATCACTTACGAACTCATTGAAAGTGACACTTTTGTTGTTCCCCATGGACTTCATCAGTTTGGGACTAAGCCCTCTCTTAAAGCTGGCGATTTTCTTAGCTTCTGAATCAACGAATTCTGGAGCATACCTTGCCAGATGGTTGAAGGCATGAAGATATTCAGTGAGTGTCTTGGTGCCCTGCACCAACTTCATAAACTCATTGTGCTTGATGGCCATCAACCCGGGAGGAATATAATGACTCTTGAAAGCCTCCTGAAATCGACTCCAAGTGATCTGGGCATTTTCTGGTAGTGTGGACCGATAATGTCGCCACCATATACCTGCTGGTCCTTGTAGCTGATGCGAAGCATACTCCGCCTTCATCTGCTCTGTCACCCTGAGCAAACGGAACTTGTGCTCAAGCGTGTTTAGCCACTCTTCGGCTTGGAGCAGCTCTTCCGCTTCCTTGAAGACGGGTGGTTTGGTATCTTGGAATTCCTTGAAATCACTAAACTGGTTGGGCTCTGGCCCCTGACGTTGATTGCGGACTTGGGCTTGATGCTGGGCCATGGTACGCATGGCATCACCCAACGCACGCTGGCCTTCCACGAGCATGGCCAACAGATCAGACGGCGTGGGCGAAGGTGGCGGTGGAAGATCATCATCGCCACTACCCCCACCACGGCCTGAACGAAGATTGCGCGACATCTGCAGAAGCGCGTTTGTGAGTACTGATGGACGATGTCAGATATAATGCAGACGGATTGTAGAATTATGCCAAACTGAACTTATTGGAGAGATTAATTTCATACAATAAACAGAGGCACCATAATTCATCCTCATAACATCGCCATAACTTTACTCCGCACATTCATGCGATGCAGCCGCTCAAATGCCAAAATTTTTTTTTTGATCAACTTCAAGTTTCAGAAATTTCATCTAAGTATAACGAGACTGCTCCGGGGCGGTAGTGGTAGTGCGGCCATCAGTAGTAGCATGGCAACTTGGGTGCGAGAGGATTACCTTATAGGATGAGAAACTATAATGGAATAATTAGATAAGGGAGGGAGTGATGCAAAAATGTAAAGGCATGAGTAAACATGATGCATGCACGTTCCGTACGTCCTCACGAATCTTAAGAAAATTTAACATTCTAGCGACATAGACGGTGGCATACATACGTTCTCTCATATACGTATCTAGTCGAGCTACGCGTTGCGTTGTTAGTGTACCTGCAGAAAATTTCATTGCAGCCCATCCCAACAAAAGAAATAAGTATGCAATGAAAGCAGTAAACTAAGATACTCTCCATATATACATCCCCGGATATATATACTTCGGTATCCAAAGCTACCCGATTGATACACCCACAATTAAGTACCTTCATATGTACATGTGTGCAACATGTAAACATTCCGGTAACCATAGCTAACTCTCCCCTAGACCGACAGTTGGACGGTCATGCTCTCACAACTCACTTTACCTGGGCGTAGAGGCAATTGATCCATACATTACCATCCCAGCGGATGGCATCCATACAATAGCACGCCGTATGGACGACGAAATAAAATGAAAGCAATTACCCCCCAAAAGTTATTACTTAAATAAGCCACCTGAAAGTCCTTATTTGGGCATAGAGGATATGACAACTGGCACTTAGGTAAAATTTCAGATTTGATCACCTATATAACGATAACTATAATTTTGTCAAAAACTGATTTTTGCAAACAAAAGCTTTTGTTTTAATTACCATATGACATGTTTAATGTTGAATCTAGCTCTGATACCAGCTGTAACAGAACCGACCAATTTATAAGAGCACAAGTACAAAAGCAATCACCGGAGTGATCAAACCATCGTACTTGAACCCATATAAACCCGGTAGTCAACTGAAACCACGAAGGATTTCAAAACGACTTGCATACAACCAAGATCACAGTAATTCAACATAACAAGCCACATGTTACATCCATTTCACAAGTAGTTCATAAGTACCACATACATCAGAGTACACATAGTTATTACAAAAACGAGTTCACAAATAGCGGAAGCAAAGTAGTTTAACGCCATCACACACACTTAGTTCAAATACAAGCCAGTACCATAGTCATATCCAGCAAAAGCAGTAAGATGAGAAAACATAAATGATCACGCCCATGATCTAGTCTTCATCCCCCGCAGGGTGGAGACAATACTTGCAGTAGCCGTTATATAGCACGTCATCTGCAACAAGGGGGAAATAAACCCTGAGTACGAGAAGGTACTCAGCTAGACTTACCCGTCGAAAACCAGAAATAAATGACACCAAGGATTATGCAAGGCTTTATCGGTGGATCTAGCTTGACAATCCTTTTGCAAAAAACGCTTTAGTGATATGAGAGCATAATTTAATTTATGAGTAAGCAGCAATTTAACAATATTAACCTATCAACTAGATTAGCACCTGTACTAGAGCAAGCAATTGATTAACTCCAAACATTAGTAACCATATCCGGTATAATGTGGTATCATCATCATCAATTTAACCATCAAGTTCAATTAAGTGTATCTACGTTGCCGCTGCTCAGTCAAGTTCTCACTATCCGGGAGAGACGGCGATTCGAATCGATTCCTATCCAGCTGGAGGGGTATTCCTAACACAAACCCAGGCATACCTCGCGAAGGCAGCCTTAGGTCACCTTTGGTACATCTCAGGAATCGTGGCTCCGAGCAGCGCCGCACCCTCAGGGAGTCCACTCTGCCAGGTGGTCAATCTCACCACGGACTTACGCCAATAGCTCCCCGCACATCCTTACTACCGCCAGGGTGCGCACTTTCACTTCTCGGTCTTCCGGCCTGAGTTGAGCTACTCGGCTTCGTGGTCGGAACGAGTTATCCGGCCAACTAAGTGATAGGCATGCGTTCAACATGACATGAGGACGTACAGCGAATCGGTCCTTAACCGACACAGACGGGGATAGATCCACAACCAAGACCTCCTTGCCTTGTCGCTTCTCTATCGACCTCCCGCCCGGTCACAATTCATTATTAACACATGGTTATTCTCCACGATAGTAATTATAGCCAACCGTGACCAGACATTTTTCTAACATGCAGGTGACAGGAAATCACCTGACTTTTACCGGTCTAAGCATGGCTAAGCTTTGATTCGCTCCTGGACCTAAATAGGATTCAGGGTACGTATTACTGGTCAAGGAATAGATATATATGCAACAAGGGTTCGCATCCAATTCCTATCACTTAATGCATCAATAAATAAAGATACTCAACGTAACCATTTTGAAAACATAGGAGTCTTAGAATGCTCCAGGGCTTGCCTTTCAGAAAAGATGAAGGTTGGTGATCGGGGCACTCAAGAACTTCTTCGCTGACTCCTTCTTTGGGGGCTTGCACCTCCTGCTCCTGAGCTTGCTGCTGCTCCTCCGGAAGTACTGGCTCGAATTCCAGAAGCGTAACTCCCTCCGGAACACCTATTGCATGCCGATGCACAAGATAAATATCATGGATGCATAAGGAATGATATGATGCTCATGATGAATGAATCACAGTAAGTGTTTAACGAAACATCACTGGACACTCGTTTACCGGTTAAGAATAGCCCTGTTCAAATCACTTTAAAACAAGTATCTAAACTTAACTTGAAGAACAAGATCAACGTACCTAACTTGCATAACCTAAGGTAAAGCTGCTCATCTTCAGTTAAAGGCCTATCACCTAAGAATCATTACCATACACTTAGAAATAGTAAAGATATACATAATTTAACATTGAAAGCTTCGTATGCATACAAGTAGTCCCTTAATTTAATTACTACCAGAGTTCTAAAATTCCAAACGACTTGTATGAGGACATTCTGGAAAGCTTATGAAATTCTCTACAAAACGATTGTAAACATCACAGCGTGATACTTACGTTAACCACTACGAATTCCAGTAACCTAGAATTAATCCAGAACGGCAGGGTTACTAACTTATTTATTTAATGACGATGCAAAAGCCTAATTTGACCAAACCAAGCTTACCAACTTATTGCACATACCAGAGGAACACTAGAAAGTATAGTGCTAACTTCTAAATAAATTATTTGATATCCTTTTTCAATTTATTTAATTAATTAGGTGATTAAAGCAATATTTAGTAAAACTG